>NC_137100.1:20921531-22121531 GCF_949357685.1 Gobio gobio
CAAGTGAATACCCTTTAAACTTACTCAAATAACATATTAAGAGGATGCAGCATCAGTAAAGATGTTAATAATATGAACACGTTTTGGTCCATAATTCAGAATGAATTCAAAAAGATGTTGTTGTTATTACAGTGAAAATGTAAGTTAAGTTTTATTGTAAATAATCATTGTTTTATGTTGTGTTAGGTTTTCCAAATAAGCTGTGGTATTAGTCTGCTGTTTTCACACAAAATGCAGCTCAATCACTGATCTGTGAGTGATTTTACACAACTACCACTTAAAAACGCTTCAAGAGCCAATGAGGTTTATTCTTGTGTGTTACACAGCACGTTTGAGCTTCCGCATGAGCCAATGAGGTTCAATCTCGTGTGTTACGCAGCATATTTGAGCTTCCACAGGTAGTTGCATAGCTATCAATGGAGAATACAGAAAGCTCTCAGATTTCATAAAAAATATTTGCATTTATTTTTTCCGAAGATGAACAAACATCTTATGGGTTTGAAACAAAATGAGGATGAGTAATTAATGACAGAATTTTCATTTTTGGGTGAACTAATCCTTTAATGTGAAAAGGTGGCACAAGATCTCGTCAAACCCCTACCATATACTGTATGACTGTACACCCCCACACTGTCAGAAAAAAAGGTACATTGCTGTCACTGGGGCGGTACCCTAAGGTACATAACAAAAAAGGTACTAATATGTACCTTTAAGGTATTAATATGTACCTTTAAGGTACTAATATGCACTCTTAAAGTACTGATATGTACCTTTTGAGGTACTAAAATGTACCTTTCAGGGGTGAGTAAGGTACAAAGATGTACCTTTTCACTTTTGTACCTTAGGGTACCGCCCCAGTGACAGCCCTGTACCTTTTTTTCTGAGAGTGCACTATGCACAAGCTGCAGTCACCAGGGCCCGTATTTATCAAGCTTCTCAAAGTACCGTTTTAGTCTTAAGCTGAGAATTCATGAAATGTACTCCTACTTTCATACTTAAGTATAAAAGCAAGTTATCAAATTTCTTAAAGCTAAGAATCACTCTTACTCTCCCAGTTATTTAAGACAGCTCGAGAGGTCTCTCAAGTGGTTAGGAGTTGCCAGTAGGGGGCACTGAGCAGACAGAGATGTGCGCAAATCTTTCAGGAGAGGAAGGACAAATGTTTTTGAAATATTTGACGACGAGTGGTTAATCAAATGGTTTCGTTTGGACTGAGCATCACCTTTTTCAGCGCTGGTTAATGTTGCCATTTATAAAAAAAAATTCCATTGTTTGAATAATTCGGCAAGCAGTAGCGCTTCTTCCTCCCACCAATTTTGTATTCTTTTGGATTATATCATAAAATCTAGCCTATATATAGGCAGGTCAGTTAACAGCACACCGGTTTAAAATTTGTAATTTGTAAGACATGGTGGAAAACGTGTTTATCTTTGATTTCCAATGTGAATATCATAATGTATTCTCTTGAAAATTCTTTATTGTGTATTGAATGCAAATTCCCCTTAATTCCACCAATCAATGTGAATTTATCTGAGAATATTCTTAAATAAGGAAATCTATTCAGTGATTGGTCCATGCCTATGTCGTCATCCAAAATCCTGTGTGTCGTAAATCATCTCTAAGACTGACACTGAAGATTTAGTCCTACACTTCACTTAAAATATGACTGAGATGCTTGATAACTAACTTTTTTGCACAGCTTTGAGCCAATCATTTTTTTACACTTAAGTCAATTCTTAGCAGTGTTCTTGTGAGTAATTCTCAGAGGCTTGATAAATACGGGCCCAGATTGATAGATGATAAACAGTAGTCTTTCAAGCGCTGAAGTTGTGGAAAGAGGAATAACAATATAGAAAGATTTGAATTTATCAAAATTCTCCTCTGCACCTTTTCTCTCATTCGGATTTTTAGCTGACAAATTACATGAGATACATGACATTACACAGGGCTCCAGACCAAAATATAAATTAAGGAGCCATTGGCTCCTATAAGGCAAAAAGTTAGGCGCCAATTTTTTTTTTCAAGTGCCACAAAAGAATAACCATGTTTACATTTTTCACATGCAATTATATGGGAGGTGTTGAATTCCATTTTTAGCTCCTTCCATTCTGTCTCATGAAGACAACAGTTTAAGTAAAAATATAAGGATTTTAATATAGTGCATATATTATATTATAATATTTAGCAAAGTGCCCCTTTCTATAGTTATTTTTCTAGCTGACTAACGAGTTTATGAATACATTTTATTTTTATGTAGAACACTGAATAGGAGTCGAATCAATCAAAACCATTTCAAAATCTCAAATATCAACAATGGTATATAAAATAATCAAATTACAATCATCAATACAAATAGATTTTGTTCTACATTTGGTTCTGAACTGAAATTTTTATGAATTTGTCTTGACCTGTCTTTTTTGTCTGTGTAGAACTGAAACACCAACTATGCACCTCTTAACATTTGAACACACACACGCATGTACACACACACATGCACGCAGCGACTTGCACAATTTTCTCCACTGTAGCCTTTATTCATTTATTGTCATATACAGAGCGCTTCACAGCCGTTACATGTCACGTAGGCTACCCAACACTTGATTCGTCTTGTTAAACTACTTCACTAAAACGCTCCCATGTTACTTGACTTTCCTTCCTTTTGTTTTTAATTTGGTAAATTCCGCCTGAAGAAAAAACAACGCAAAGCAAGAAAGGAATTGTATTCACAATTTAAAATAGCCCGTCAGGCAGGGCCGTGATCTGTTTTGGTTGCCCGGGCCCGGATGGAAGATACCATAGCCCTGGGACGTCGGGCTAGCGATTTTGTGAGCCCTGAGTTCAGGCAGTAACAGAAAACAGCAAAGATTAAAATATACTGAGAATAAGAATCCATATCAGTATCAATTAAATATAAATGAAGTAGATCATAGAGAGCATTGGTGTGGTGTCAGTGGTTTCTAAGATCTACTTAGGCTTACAATGCTTTTGGCAAACAGCTCTAATTTTTTCAATTTCAGATCCAGCTGTGATTGGTCAGGCTTTGTGAGGTGGAATGAGCCAGAGGACTCTTGATTGGAAACTCAGTGGACATTGATTTTGTGTATTAATTCATGATGTCCAGAACGAGCTCTCATGCACTACTACTAACACATGCTTGATACTTTTTCTATAGTAACTTACAGTAAAATCCACCTTGTAATGCCATAATAACCACCCAGAACACTATAACTCATAGCAACGCCCAGCAACCAGCTAGCAACACTATAATATATAATAACACTATAATCAACAACTTACTAAAGACCATCCAGAACACAACAAACCAAGCAACCTCTAAGATCACACTAACACCTTTGCAGTGTCTTAGAAACACATAGCAAAACGCTAACAAACACTCAAACGTCTAATGACCACAACACCCTTCTAACCACCCAAACTGTGGGAGTGAGTTTTGTATGGACAAACACCACTCAAATTTTCTTCAGAAAACTGTTTTCTTCAGAAAATGTGCTTAGTTTATTTTATGGTCCATTTAGCAAATTCCACAGGTTTGACCCAAAATCACCATAGAAAATGCTCATAAAGCCCTGCAAACGGTAATGCAAATGAACACTTGTAAATTTGATAGTGAAAATTAGTTTCTTATTTGATAAATGACACTGTAGTTTTCCATTATAAATCCCTCCTCCTCCTCCTTTTTTAAACATTCCTGTCTCCACTCTCTCTCCACTGTAATCCTTCAGCCTTGCAAAGGCACATGGGAAATTAGCCCTGTCAGAGAGCTTCGTTCTTTTGCGATGTGATATATAATCTATAATTAGATGAATTGAGTGGGAGTGAGTATGGACTAGTGGGAATCATCACCCATTAGAATAAAAGACAGCAGGACCACCACATGAACCCATCATAAACCTAAGTCTCTCACTTGTGCTGCCAAAGAAATGAGAGACAAAGCTCTTTCCTGAAGATTGCTCACAGGAGACCCTTGTATGGAGTGTGTATGTCAGTATACTTTCCAAAACTGTGTATAGCAGTGCTCCTTGTAGGTACCTGGGACTTCATGGAAGACAGTAGTCTGACCTTGATAAGCGGTGTTATAATAAAGTCAACCGAAATTACATAAATGATTGTGTTCAGTCAGTGGTTAGTGCATGGCCATAACCACACATTAATATTTAGAAAATTCAGTATTTTTCCATTACCGGCTCTTAAAATTGAACCTTTAGTGCAATATTAAATATTGGTTGCATATTGGTAAACATTATTAATAAAAACAATAACAATAATAATAATAATGTTTTTAAGTTGCAAAGCAGTATTGTATTGATTATTTATTGATAGAAAAAAAATCTAAATCCCTCATTTAACTTTGCAAATTGTCCTTTGACTTGCAATGACCAATTGCAATTTGTGAACAATGGTGGTGGTGTATAATATTTTCATAATGAGTCATTTGCTGACGTTGCCTTCTTTTATTTCTTTTATTACTTCTTTTTATTTCTTAGATTAGATTAGATTAGATTCAACTTTATTGTCATTACACAAGTACAAGTACAAGGCAACGAAATGCAGTTTAGGTCTAACCAGAAGTGCAATAGCAGCAAGTGCAGGATATACAACGTTTGCATAAGTGCAGGACATGGATATGTACTGAGTATATATAAATATGTCTATAAATAGAGAGATGGTTATTACTATAAACAGAATTTACAGGTGAATATGTACAGTGAATAATATACAGATGGTTAATACTATAAACAGAATTTACAGGTGGATATGTACTATGAATATAATATAATATACAGATGGCTATTACTATAAACAGAATTTTACAGATAGAGGTATACAATGATATGTTAGGCTAAAATGAGGAATATGGCAGTGGATTAAGGTAGTGCAATAAATTATGGACAGAAGCTATCCGAAAAAAAGTGTAAAAGTGCAGTGGAAGTGATTGCATATTACAGTTAGAAGTACGGTGCAAAATACAAATGTAAACAGTAGGTACTGTAAATAACAGTCGGCAGTGCAAATGAGCATAATCCAGTTACGGTGTGGTAGTGCAAAATGAATAAGTAAACAGTTGTTACTGTAATAAAGAGTCGGTAGTGCAAGTAACAAAGTGAAGGTGGATGTGAGGTAGGAGAGTTATCAGTATATGAGGGGAGTGGATCAGCGGGGGTTTGAGTTCAGTAAAGAGACAGCTCTGGGGAAAAAACTGTTCTTAAGTCTGCTGGTCCTGGTCCGGTGGATCCTGAAACGCCTGCCGGAGGGCAGGAGAGAAAACAGTCTGTGGGCTGGGTGAGAGGAGTCCTTGAGGATGCTGCGAGCTCGATGCAGACAGCGTTTCCTCTGGATGTGCTCGATGGCAGGCAGTGGAGTCCCTGTGATGCGCTGGGCAGTTTTCACCACCCGCTGCAGTGCCTTGCGCTCCGCAACAGAGCAGCTCCCATACCACACTGCCACACAGTTGGTCAGGATGCTTTCTATTGCGCAGCGATAGAAGTTCACCAGGATAGCCGAGGAGAGCTGATTCTTCCTCAGTGTCCTCAGGAAGAAGAGGCGCTGGTGAGCCTTCTTGACCAGGCTGGAGGTGTTGGTCGTCCACAACATGTCCGCCGAGATGTGGATCCCCAGGAACTTGAAACTGGAGACACGTTCAACAGCCATTCCATTGATGTGGATGGTGTCGTGTGTGCCTCTTGACTCCTTCCTGAAGTCCACGATGAGCTCCTTCGTTTTGGTGGTGTTGAGGAGCAGGTTATTATCAGCGCACCATGTGGCCAGGTGCTGGATCTCCTCCCTATAGGCAGTCTCATCGTTGTTGCTGATGAGACCAATCACCGTTGTGTCGTCCGCAAACTTGACGATAGAATTAGATCCATACACAGGCTTGCAGTCGGCGGTGAAGAGGGAGTAGAGAAACGGACTTAGCACACAGCCCTGTGGTACACCAGTGTTGAGTGTGATGGATGTGGAGCAGGTGGATCCTGAACGAACATTCTGGGGTCTGTCAGTTAGGAAGTCCAAAATCCAGTTGCACATTGAGGTATTGATGCCCAGGTCTCCAAGTTTGGCTATTAACTTGGTTGGGATGACAGTGTTGAATGCTGAGCTGAAGTCAATAAACAGCATGCGTGCGTAAGTGTTCTTATTGTCCAGGTGAGTGAGCACAGAGTGCAGTGCCATGGAAACGGCATCCTCTGTGCTCCTATTGCTGCGGTAGGCAAACTGGTGTGAGTCCAATGTGGATGGTAGAGAGTCTTTTAGGTGTTCCAGGACCAGCCGCTCAAAGCACTTCATGACGATGGGTGTGAGTGCTACAGGGCGGTAGTCATTAGGGCACCTCGGGTTAGAGTGTTTTGGCACTGGCACAATGGACGTGCGTTTAAAGCATGAAGGTACAGCTGCTTGGGCAAGAGACAGGTTGAAAATGTCTGTAAAAACCTCAGCGAGCTGCTCCGCACATGCCCTGAGAACACGACCAGGGATGTTGTCTGGTCCAGCAGCCTTGTGCGCGCTGATCCGGCTCAGTGACTTGCAGACATCTGTGGAGGAGAGTGTGATTGGTGGGTCAGCTGAGGGTTTGAGCTTGGTGGCAGTTTCTCTGTTGTCTCTTTCAAAACGAGCGTAAAAGTGATTTAGCTCGTTCAAGAAGTTGACATCAGTGGCTGCGGGGGTGGAGTGGGTGGGTTTGTAGTCACTGATGGCCTGGATGCCCTGCCACATGCGTCGAGGGTCAGAGTTGGAAAAGTGACCCTCTATCTTTAGCTTGTAGCAGTGCTTGGCCTTTTTGATGCCCCTCTTCAGGTTTGCCCTGGATGCGCTGTAGGCTTGTGCATCTCCTGATCTGAAGGCAGTGTTGCGTGACTTCAGCAGGAGTCGCACTTCCCTGTTCATCCATGGCTTCTGATTTGGGTATGTGGTGATCTGTTTCTGGGTTGTAACACTGTCAATGGTGGTATTGATATGATCCAATACAGAGGAGGTGTAGGAGTCAATGTCCGTGTGAGCGCCACTGGTGGCTTGAGAAGCATTGAGAAATTTCTTATTTCTAATGCAGATAGATTTCTTTTAGATATAAAGTTCAGTCTTCAGGAATTACAATTAGCTTAACCACTTAAACTCTGCGGACCCTGTACAGGGAATGTCCGGAATGACATCATCATGTATATACTTTTAAATGTATATGTGGTGGAAATCCCAAAAATGGTCCCTGAGCTTAAGAAGTTAAAAACTATTGAAGTCTATCACATTGTATAGCAAGAACTTGGTATAAAATGTATGGTATGAGGTGTTCATATACCACTGCAGTGTTTAGGGAGGGCATGATACAAGTTGACAGATAAGTGTTTTCTTTTCTTTCTCATTTAGAGAGCTAAAATCATAAACCGAGCCTCCTCTCAGTGTTTGGATTCATTTGTCCTGGATGCTCATGTTTGTGTAGTGCTCAGAGATGTTGCTATTATCACAGCTGCTCAGTCAGCAGTGTAATAGTTTTGGAAAGGGTATTTTTCATTTCTCTCTCTCTCCCCCCCTCTCTCTGGGTGTGTTTGGCATTTTGAGCATTTTTATGATTGAAAGTATGAGTGTTTTGTGAGTTCAGATCTTATACATCTCATAAAAGAATATTCCATAACATATGATTACTCTATGATTCACTCTTTAATTTCTGTCTTTACAGCTCTCCTCTACAAGCCTATTGACCGTGTCACTCGCAGCACTCTTGTCCTACATGTGAGTTGCTCTCTCTCTAAAAATATAAACGTCTATTAATTGCATGTAGTTAGGTTTAAAATTGTATGGTCTCCTTTACTAAGCTAAATGCACAGAATAATGTTTTCTGGAGTCACACATGCACACTCTCAAAAACACTCAGATCCAATCAGCTGTGACTTTAGGCCTGCCATTATTTTAAGGCACATTCAGTGTTTCTAATAAATATCAGTATAAGTCCAAAATGTGATTTCCACATATACACAGCCATTCAAAAGTTTTGTGGTCTGCAAGATAAAAAAAATGAACAAAATCAGGACACATTAATTTTATTAGAAGTGACAGTAAAGATATTTATAATCAATGTTACAAACCATTTATATTTCAAATAAATCTTGTTATTTTGATTCATCAAAGAATCCTGGAAAAATGTGTCATGGTTTCCATAGAAATTTTATAGAATAATAAAGTAGAATAACTGTTTTCATCATTGATAGTAATAAAAATATTTCTTGAGCAGCAAATCAGCATATTAGAATGATTTTTGAAGGATCATGTGACACTGAAGACTGGAGTTATAGCTGCTGAAAATTCAGACATTATAGGCATAAATTACATTTTAAAATATATTAAAATAGAAAACAGTTCTTCTAAATTGCAATATTTCACAGTATTCTTGTTCTTACTGTACGTTTTGATCAAATAAATGCAGTCTTGGTGTGCATAAAAGACTTCTTTCAAACACATTTTAAAAGTCTTACTAACTCCAAACTTTTGAACTGTTGTGTAGATTTATAACTTTATAATTTTTATTTTAATATTGTGATTATCACTTTAAGAATACACATAACACTCAGGTATGTTGTCTTTTTGTTTTATTATTTAAGGACTTGTTGAAACACACCCCTAAGGATCATCCAGACTTCCCGTTACTGCAGGATGCTCTGAGAATATCCCAGAACTTTCTGTCCAGCATCAATGAAGAGATTGACCCCCGCAGGACTGCCGTGACCACACCGAAGGGAGAGGTGTGTGACTGTGTGTTTGTGCAACTTTGTGTGTATGGGCCCTATCATACACCCGGCGCAATGCGACGCCAGGCAGGTCAAGTCTTTTTTTGCTAGTTTCAGCCCGACGCAGTTATTGTTTTCACGTCCCGTGCCACTTTATTTGAATAGCAAATGCACTAGTGCCCATCTGTTCGCCTATGGGTGTGCTGGTCTGAAAACAAGGTGTGTTCATGCACATTGTTGGCACGTTGCTATTTTTAGGCAACTGAAAACAACTGCTCCATTGACCAATAAAAACCTGGTCTAAAGTCAATAGCGCAGTATTTTTTGTGTTATTTAAAGGGCGCGTTAGTAATATGCACATAGGCGGGTGCACAACACACTCTGCTTATTACACACACAGGACGCAGCAGCACACACACTTTTTTAAATATTACAAATAAAAGGATTCCTCTCTGGAGAAGTGTTCAGTCTTTCCGTGCGCAAATTCCACCATGTAAATAGCAAATCCGCCATGGTGCAAGCGCAACTGGCTTTTAAAAGGAATTTGAGATGAGACTCTGATTGGTTTATTGCACATTACGCCCAAAACAAAGCCATGACTCATTAAAGGGGTCATAGAATGGTACATGCACTTTTACAAGTTGATTATACGGAAATGTGTGTTGGCAGTGCCTGTACACAACCATCCTATAATGATAAAAATACATCCAGTGTTTTTTTTTAATCTCCTTATATATTTTCCCCTGTCTCAAATCGAGCCGTCTGACCGTGTGACGTTACACGGTGTACGCCCCTCCTAAGATTGTTGATTGACAGCAGCGTTTCAACACAGACCCGCCCTGAGCGAGCTGTCATCAGTCCGCCATTGTTGATACGCTGGAGCAGAATGGCGTCTAAGCGATTGTGGTGTTGTGTTGTTGGGTGTAATAACGAACACAGCAGTCATTTTGATGTTCCTAAATCCGAACCGCTGAAGACCCAGAGGCTGCTGAGTTTTGTTTTAGAAGGGAATATTCCCCCCCATCATCGTCAATGTTTGCGCGAATCATTTCTCAGCAGACTGCTTTATAAACGAGCGTCAGTATAAAGCAGGTTTTGCTAATAAGCTGCTCTTGAAAAAAGGATCGTGTTCCTGCTGCACCTCAGGAAGATCGAAGATGTGTGAGTGTAACGTTTTATTAACCTTTATATTAATCTTTGCAAATCGCTTGCACGCTTCACGATGAATGAGGCTAAAGTTTACAGGGTAAGTTACATTACGGCATGCTTTCTGTGTATGACGTTCTCAATATAATTCATAATCCCACGTTTATAATGAACAACGCGTTATGGTTGTTATTACAAACTGTGTACTCGGGTGATAAAGTTAACGTGGTAACACTACACTAAGCTTACTTTTGTACATGGTTTATAACGGTGTCTGTTACTGATTAAGAAGTAATGTAAAAAAAAAAAATCTTATAACATAACATCAATCTGTCAATGAACTAACACATCAGTAAACACATAGCATTCGTATCTCACTATGCTACTCTGCCAGTACAAAGATAGATCAAAGTGACATGACGTTAACCAACCATTCAGAAACGTCCTGTTCGAACTTCGATGGGTTCGTCATCTGTTCCTGGTCCGACTCCGGTTCAAAATGATAAGGTTGCTTAGATGTGTCTTCAGAGACTCCCGTTGTCATTATTTCTCGAAAATATACCCTCAAATGTTGTCAAGGCAACACTCCACGTGTGTTGTGGTGTTGTGTCGTGTCGAACCGAACGCCCCACAGAGCAGAGGGGGCGGGGTGAGCAAAGCTCATTATCATTTAAAGTCACATACACTGAAATGACTTACTGAAAACTGAGCTGGTTTTGACCAGGTAAATTGAGTGTTTTCTTACAATACTAATGAGAATTTTTAATTAAAGTATATTACAAACTTTTCATTTAGACACTAAAGAATCATATTAACTTGTACAAAAATGTCATTCTATGACCCCTTTAAGAAATTACTTACAACCCTTTTAGACCATGCACCTAACTGTTTTTTTCTATCATTAAACTAGCAAAAGTGGATTCGGACACACCCTAAGTGCACCTGTGCCATGCACTCAGATCGTTAAAATAGGGCCCTTTGTGTGTCAGAAGAGAGCGTGAAGTATACTGTATTTTGCATATACAATCGTTTACTGTAAGTTATGCTTTAAAGGGCTAGTTCACCCAAAAATGAAAATTCTGTCATTAATTACTCACCCTCATGACGTTCCAAACCCATAAGACCTTCGTTCATCTTCGGATCACAAATTAAGATATTTTTTATGAAATCTGAGAGCTCTCAGGCCCCTCCATACACAGCTATTTAATGAACACTTTTAAGGTCCAGAAAGGTAGTAAAAACAGGTTGTTAAAATAGTCCATGTGACTCCAGTGGTTCAACCTTAATTTAATGAAGCGACAAGAATAATGTTGTTCGATCAGGAGACGGACCCAGTCTGCACTCTGCAGGCACCAAACAACGGTTTATTGAAAACACAAAAATGCAACCCCAAAAGGTTGTCAATAGTCCAGACAGGATCAGAGGAACAAATTGTATAAAAAAAATGCTGTCAACAATCCGGACAGGAACAGAAAAGAATTCAAAACGGCAACAAAAAATAAGTTAGAGATAGAGCTTTCTGACAGTGATCACAATGACTGACGAGCCTGAAACAGGCAGAGTAGGGCAGCAGGAGGCGCAGTTGAGTTGGAGGCTGGCGGCGCTCAGGCGGCACGTGAAGCAGGGCTGAGAAGGAGATCTGTGATCCGCAATAGAGGGCGTGATCCGGCGATAGAGGGCGAGGCCAGGGCTGAATGCAGTGGGAAACTGCCTGGAGAAAACAGGCAGGGAAAAGGAGAAAACAATAAACTAAAAGATGAAAAAACAAATAGGCAAAATAGTCCAAGACGACTGATCAGGCAGAAATCCAACACGACAGGACAGGACAGGACACAACACAACAAGGCTAGAGCAATTGCTTGCACAGAGAACAAACAACGAACTGGCACAGGACAGCACACAAGAGATGATTAAATAGGGTAATCTAAATTGATACAGAACAGGTGGAAGGAGTGAAACAAAAACGGGGTAATGAATGGAATAACAAGGGGGCGGGACAAGACACTACAATGACAACTGTCAAGCAACAAGGCAAGCACAACTGTCAAATAGAACCCATGTGCTCTCAAAACACAAACACACAACAGAGACAGAAAAAGAACAGACAGATCAGCCCAGCCCAGGGTCATGACAAATGTGACTTTATTCAACAATTTCGTTCTGGCCTGTGCCAGTCTACTATGCTCTTTACGTTGTAAATAGAATGCAGAATGCAGCGGCGAGGGTGGTCTTTAACGAGCCGAAGAGAGCGCACGTCACGCCTCTCTTCATCAGTTTGCACTGGCTGCCAATAGCCGCTCGCATCAAATTCAAGACACTGGTGCTCGCCTACAAAGCAATCACTGGCTCTGCACCGATATACCTAAACTCGCTTGTTCAGACTTACACACCCTCCAGGAGCTTACGTTCTGCCAGTGAACGACGCCTTGTGGTGCCATACCAAAGAGGCATGAAATCGCTCTCACGGACCTTTTCCTGGACCGTTCCCACCTGGTGGAATGACCTGCCTATCTCAATTTGTGCGGCCGAGTCTGTAGCCATTTTCAAAAACATCTAAAGACACATCTCTTCCAGCAGCACCTGACCAATCAAGAATAGCACTTATCATTCTATTCATTTTCTGTCTGTCTAAATTATATTTAAAAAAAAATAAAAAACTTCTGTCCTGTGTGTTCTGTGCTAGATTAACTGAGACTTGTTACTGCACTTGCATACTGTTCCCCTTGACTGTTCTAGTTGCTTCTATTGCTCTCATTTGTAAGTCGCTTTGGATAAAAGCGTCTGCTAAATGAGTAAATGTAAAATGTAAATGTAAAAACAGTGCAGCTCCTGCGGCATGCGTCGAGGTGCTCACGTGAACAGCATCGGCTGCCATAGATCTTGAGAGCACTGCACTATTTACAATGGAAACTGTGTTGGAGACTGGCATAGGCTAGAACTAAATTGTTGAATAAAATCGTTATTGATAGTTTTAGCGCACAAAAACTATTCTTGTCGCTTCATAAAATTAAGGTTGAACCACTGGAGTCGCATGGACTATTTTACCAATCTGGACCTTGAAAGTGTTCATTAAATTGCTGTCTATGGAGGAGCATGAGAGCTTTCGGATCAAAACTATCTATATATTATCTGTTCCGAAGATGAACGAACGAGTTTGGAATGAAATGAGGGTGAGTAATTAATGACAGAATTTTCATTTTTGGATGAACTATCACTTTAAGGCAGGTGAGGTATCAGTGCCTTTATAGTGTTTTCACACGACTTTCTTAATAGCATTTTATTCAGAACCTGGTATGTTTTCTTTCTTAGTTTTGGTTCGTGTGGACATTCAACAGCAAAAAATCTGACCAAAACCAGCCATTTAGCTAGTTAGTAATGACTGCTTCCTGAAACAGACGTTGGTTAGACAATACAGAACTTGTCTTTAAGGATGTCACGCAAGTGATGGAGACATGTAGACATGGTCAAGACGATCTGCTGAAGTTCAAACTGAGCATCAGAATAGGGAGAAAGGGATGTTTTCTTGGCACACTCTGGGCACCTTGGTACCAATTGTGCTTTGTTTAAACACCACAGCCTGCCTGAGTATTGTTGCTGACCATGTCCATCCCTTTATAACCACAGTATACCCATTTTCTGATAGGATAATGTGCCATGTCACAAAGCTCAAATAATTTCAATCTGGTTTCACTTTACTCAAATGGCCTGCACAGTCACCAGATTTCAATCCAATAGAGCACCTTTTAGACGTGGTATAACAGAGATTCGCATCATGCATGTGCAGCCAGGATGTGCTTGTAGGAAACGTGCCCCTAACCGATAAGAAGACAGTCAAAACGCAAATGTAGGGAGGTGGAGAGAGAGTTTGTAATCATAACTGTATAAAAGCATATAAAAAGGTGCAATGGCACAACCTACTATGTTCAGGTTTCAACCAGATTACTAGAATATTATTGTGTGTGTAGTATTAATATCAATATTTCATTTTTTAAACGTCACAGGCTCGTCAGCTGGTGAAGGATGGCTTCCTGGTGGAGGTGTCGGAGGGGACGCGTAAACTCCGCCATGTCTTCCTCTTCACAGACCTTCTACTCTGTGCCAAGATGAAAAAGACAGCAGTTGGGTATGAACATGGACAGTTCAAATTGGTGAAGGATTCACTTTGAATTTTTACTCAAAAAAATGCTCATAAATTTCACAGAAGAATTACAAAGAAATGGCAAGAAAAACACATTGTACAAAATGTTTTGAAGTAGAAAGACTAAAATGGTATTTTATTGTAAAATGTACTCCAATAATCTTTGATTTATTTACAAAATTTTTTACAGTTTACACTAACTCACTTTCTCTTTCAGTTATGTATTACCTACACATGCATATATCACACTACAGGCTGTTGTGTGTTGGTGTCTGTAGATTAAAGGTGGGGTAAGTGCTTTCTGGTAACTGATCACCAAAACAAACACGCACCTACCCCAAAAGGGTCTCGCCCACTGATCTATATAAATGACTGGATTGCTAATGACGTCATAAAAAGTGAAGCCGTCACGCCGCCATGTTGGTATTCCCTAGTAAACTCACGCGTTCTATTGAATCAATGGGAAATTATATATGATTTTACTGAGAAAACATTGCCTAACGAGTCAGCGTATATTTGAAGTCTCCCTGTACACAACACAAATGTCCTAAGCATGTAAATAGTTATTCATTTAAAGTCAGGAATTTCCCCTGCTTATTAAAAAGTTACGTTCATATTCATTATAGTAGAGAACATCAGCTCGGCGGGCGGACGAGACACTTCAGAGTATCACAAATGTCAAAGCGCAAATTTTTATGTCTTGAAAACGTAACCTGAAATCGCATTGTACTGTTGTTTTGTGCTGTAGTATTGTTTTTATTCATACAGTAGCCTAGGCTAACTGCAAATGTTTCAACAATGATTTCGTTAACAGCATGCATTTTGAAGCAGTTAATGATTTAAACGATGATTAAATAAATAACACGGCATACACTTATGGACATACTCATATAACACTTATACTCATATGGAAACTTGGTCTTTAAGAGTCTGAAATAGATGTGGCAATAATAAGGAAATAAAATGTACATAACTTATTCAGGCAGATAATGCCGACTGCTTTATTTCCGAGATGATGGCAAACTTTGAATTGTAATACAATATAGTGCAATATAAAGGCTTGTATTAATGAAAGCTATTCGAATCAATTTCTGCAGCTAAACACAGATATACGTTAATGTTTAATATTACTAACCCCTAATTAACGTATGTGTTTAGCTGAAGCAATTGATTCAAATAACTTGTACAGTAAATATTAATACATATTTTTATGGATATGTGTTCCAATAAATATTAATACATACAATTATGTAGGGTTAGGGTTAGTTACTAACCCTAACCCTCCATTACATACAGAAAGAAAGATATTTTTGTGTTAGTTCAGTTACGTTACCTGTGTCGGCAGTGTGCAGTAGACACACCCACATTAACGATCTGAATATATGACTCATCCTCTCCGAAAAGACCATAAACATTACAGATAACATCTGAAGTAACTATTAACTTGCATACATATATCGTAAAACTAATCCTGTGAGATGCTGAAAATCGAGTGATTCTAGGTAAATTTTTTGGCTGTACGTCAATGATGCCCTCTGGTGATAGGGAATAGTAAGATGGCCGCTCGAACACTTCCGGTGGCTTCATTGCCTGATGGCAGTTTAGAACGCGATGAGCAATCCAGTCATTTATATAGATCAGTGGTCTCGCCCCTATTTTGATAGCTCCGCCCCACACATACGTACGCAATACAGGCAACGACTATGGCGGAATCTGCTGTGCCAGCTGGCCAAGGGTATGATGCCATCAATAAGTGAAAGAAATGTGTGTTAATATGGTAATCCAGGTCGAATGTTCAATGAAAATGTCATCCCTTACATCCCAAAAACACAAACACAGTTCTCATGAACAACTCGATTGCACGAGCACGACAGTCCAACTAACGAACATATTACAATTATGTCAAGATTAGAGGGTTATAGCGATCACAAAAACACAAACAGTTAATTAACAACTCGATAGCACGACAGACCAACTAGTGAAAATATTACAAATATGACAAGATTAGAGGGTTATATCGATCACGAAAAGAGGAACCAAAGGAAACCAACATATATTAGGAGTTTATTGCCTTACTTTTCAGACACACTGCAAGCTGACGCTTGAAACACACACGTGGTTGAACGTTATAGGATGTGGAAATTAATGGGCCTTCATCATCGCTGAAGTGAACGACAATATGATTGCAAATGGACAAACAAGCGAACATGACACACGAGCATATTCAAGCAAAAGCTAGCATATATTAGTTCTGTGAAACAAAACAAAACCAGTGTTACTCGCCTATCAAAAAGAAATTAAGCAACCTCGGCGTCCGATTGCAGGCCTGAGTGCTCCTTGAGTTCTCTCCAGCGCTGGAAAGCTGATACTTCTTGCCTGATCATAAGACTTCTTTTGTTCCATAGACATTCTCTCTTTCTGTCATCGCTCGGCTAATGTCCGTCTTGTGTCATGTAATTTGAATAATGACTTGCAGCGCTCTCTTCTCACCATAATTCGTAGACATGCCCCTTACTGCTGATTGGCTACAAGTTTGTTTTGGTCCACAGCCCGAGACACTTTTATAAAGCAGTTTTGAAATAACACTTACCCCACCTTTTAAGTGTTTTGATTTACAAAGGTGCAATATCATTTGTCACTCTGTTGTTGTCATGGTTACGATGCCAAAGACACCATAATATTGATTGATAGCTGTGGTTACCCTGATGCAGCTACAGCTTTCAAAGAATTAAATGCATACGTACCACAAGCACTATTGGCTGTGCTTGCAAGGTGACTTGTTGCCACGCTGCCTTCTCAGGCAATGACTTTGCAGGTTGCATTTGCGCACGACGATACCTCATGAAACTAATTTCGGACAGGCTTCTGAGGAAGCATAACAGTTTAATGATCTACAACAAAATAGAGCAAGATTTGGTGATAACTAAGCAAATGTAAATGTACGTTAACACTGAAATTGACCACCAACTGCAACATTCAGGTGCCATATTTATCATATTTGTCACAGAATGGAACACACAGGATTGTGGAATATCATAGGCAGCGAAGGATACATCTATGCTGCCTTCAAAATCTATCAGATGAAGGTATCTCAGGAGACAGAAAGTGATACTAACATTGGATTCAGACATGCCTTGATGCCTTCCTAGCTTGGAATGCATCCTCCGAAGGCAGCATTTTTAAGTTTTCGGATACAAACCATCTACTTTGCCTCATATGCTCGGCATTATGGGACATTCAGTTCTGGGTTTTGTTCTCAGCACTGGAAGAGACTGTAAAGTATTCAGCATGTCAATCAGACTGAATTAAGCAAGAGAAAATTTTAAATGGTTGTTAAGCTTGATGATGAACAGATTATATTCTGCTGCACAGCCATGCCTGGCATCATAATCATCCCACAATAAGAGCTCATTATTTAGCATTTCTGCAGTTGAAACTTTTTGATCCCTGAAGCTTTTAAGCAATAAAAAAATCTAATAAATCACGCTTTTATTTGACATTTAAGTATGTTTCTCTGTGTGTGTGTGTTTGTCAGGAGGCATCAGCAGTATGAGTGTAAATGGTACATCCCTCTGGCCGATCTGAGCTTCCAGACTCTGGATGACTCGGACTCTCTCCCTCACATCCAGACACTACCTGAGCATGAGATCGAGGAGATGAAAATCAAGATCTCTTCCATCAAAAGCGAGATCCAGAAAGAGAAGGTATGTTCTAAATGAGGACTTGTGATAAAAACTAAGCCAATTATTAAACTAAATATTTGTGCCGCTTGTTAAGACATTGCTTATACTTAGTGTTGGAAAATTAACAAACCTACATATATTTACAGTACAGTGCGTACATAAATATTAGGCAAGTACATTTTACCAATTGAAAACCACATCATTCTTAATAATTGCTATTAAGATATATAAAATCATTAGTAGGCGATATGTAATTGTTGATGAGGGCTTAAAGTGAAAAAAGCCTTTAGATGTGCATAATTATTAGGCAGGTTTGATTTCAAAATGATTTAACTTGCATTGAAAAGTGAACATATGAAATGGCCATGAGAAGGATGCAATGCTATATTTTAAAATTAAGGTGTGACCACAGTGAAATGCTCATTAGGTCAGCAGGATCACAAAACAGGTCAAGAAAAAAAGACTCTTGTTAACTGCAAAAGACTGTTAACTTTCTGGTGGTTAGTCTCCAGTGCCACCATTTCCCAGTACTGCAAACTACCTGGCGTCTCCAGAAATACAAGGTCAGGTTCTTAGAGACTGTGCTAAGTCAAGGAATCCTGAAACATGACCCCTGTTTAATAAGAATTGTGTGTCTTGAAATAGGTGAAGAAGTTTTAAAGTTTTTTAAAGGTTTTAAAGTTTTAAGGACAGATAGGTTGAGAGTGATAGATAGGTTGAGAGTGACTTTTGAGGTACCAGCACCAGTTCAAATCAGACAATAGCAAGGTGACAAAGGAGTCATGATCCGGTTTTCCACCATCGGGCCAAAACATTGTCTTTGCTTAACCATTCCATTCCGTGCCAATCCGGCCCAGCCGGCATGGATATGGTTTAATTTTCCACTGTGGGGCTGATAACAGAGCTCTTTGCAATGTAATACTAATGTGTCAGTCGTTGCCTTGGTAACACAACGGTTTACTGATATGAGATGTAAATAGCGACTATGTTATGGAGGATAGTCAGATATTTATTTAAATTGTATTTTTAATTTGTGTTTACGCCGTTCAAATAGCTCAATTAGTCAGCTACTAAGAAGCCTGGCCAAGCAACAGATAAGTGACCAATCATGAGTGGCAACGCCCCTACATGCGTTCTACCAGCACGTTTCTAACCGTGCTGAGAATTCCAGTCCGAGAATGGATAGTAATCGTGCCGTGCCGGACCAGGCTCAAGTGGAAACATAACTAGATCAGTTCCTCAGCTTTCTTAGAACCATTTGGCCCGACGGTGGAAAAGCGGCTACTATGGTGTGAGCTGCTACTAACAATGAGCAAGCCTGACCTTTCAGGGTAGGAAATAGACTTGATGAACTCATAAAACTTACTACCAGATTCTGAAAGATAAATCCTTCAAACAGTGGTACAAGAGGAAGTGGTGCTGGTCCCTCAAGAATCACTCCCAATCTATCTGTCTATAAAGCCTTTAAAAATGTGTTATTTTACAACTCTTCAGCTTGTGATTCTTATTAAGTGGGGGTCATGTTTCAGAATTTTTTACCTTAGCAACAGCACCTTGTACTTCTGGAGACTCCAAGTAGGTTGCATTTCTGGAAAATGGTGGCACTGGAGACTAAAGGGTTCCTGATGGTTTCAAACCTTATTCTTCAACTTCATTCTTAAAGTTAATTTCTTCTCAACTTGTTTTTGTGACCCAATGAGCAAAATGTATAGTATTTATAAAGATTGATGTGTTCAGGAATTGGTAAAATGTGCTTAGAAAAAAAAAGAATATCAACTTGCCTTATAATTTTGAATGCACTGTAGTGGCCAAATGTGATTTTCGGCATATAGGAAAATGGACATTTTCACCCTTTATTCACATATTATTTGATATGCTTGGAATTGTTTTTATTTGTGATAATGCAGTGTCAAATTGGCCCATATTTTTGGCCAGGCTGTCATACAAAGAAATTATGAACGCATGCAAAAAAAACTGCAAACATGCAAAAATTAATAACTTAAGTTGTAATTAATGTATTCTTTTTCCTGTAAGCTTTTTGTTTTAGTTTTCTGTGCATTTCTTTTGCATAGTAAAATAAAACCTATAGCTGTAGTTTGCCTTTTTTTGCCAAATCATTTTGTCAGATAAATACCCAAGTTAAATTTTTTGTTTTTCCCTCATAAATAAAATATAACAAAAATATATAACATACTTTCCTCATATTTTGATGATTTTTTCAAACTTATAGGATCATTAAAAACAAATATCCCCTCTGGACATCACTTTTGGACATTACTGTATATATAATAATAATCGGTAACACTTTACAATAAGGTTGTATTAGTTAACATTAGTTAATGCATTGGTTAACATGAACTAACCATGAACAACACCTCTGTTCAGAATTAGATAATCTTTGTTAACATTAGTTAATATAAATACAGCTGTTGATGGTTTGTTCATGTTAGTTCACAGTGCATTAACTAATGTTAGCAAGATTTGAAGGTAACACTTTACAATAAGGTTGTATTAGTTAACATTAGTTAATGCATTAGTTAACATGAACTAACCATGAACAACACCTCTGTTTAACATTAGTTCATCTTTGTTAACATTAGTTAATAAAAATACAGCTGTTCATGGTTTGTTCATGTTAGTTCACAGTGCATTAACTAATGTTAACAAGATTTTAATAATGCATTAGTAAATGTTGAAATTAACATTAACAAAGATACATAAATGCTTTATAAGTGCAGTTCATTTTTAGTTTGTGTTAACTAATGTAGTTAACTAATGTTAACTAATGAACCTTATTGTAAAGTGTTACCGGAATACTTTGTTTTAGCTTTGTTGCTGTGTCATGGCATGAGTAAGCAATTGAGTAGACAAAAAAAACTCTGTCTAGAAAGAATGAAAGTGTTTCACTTATAATAAAACCCATCTAACATATCTGCACCGATCACATTTTTTTAAAATGACATGCCACAAATTTTTGAGGTTCTCTACACAAGACACATCAAAGTAAAAGTTCTAACCTGAAACATTTGTCTTTCTGAGCAGGTGCATGGTGATACTGTATTCTTGTATGGTATTGAAGCGTCCACTGAAACGTGTTGCATCGCAATGCCCCGTTCTCGTTGATGTGTTCATGACCTGTAGCAAATTTCGTCTTGCACTACTGTAACCAAAGCTGAATTTCTTTTTCGAAAAAAAGTTTCAGTTTTCAGTCTTCAGTTTTCTTTTTATAAATAAAATATAGAATAATCCTTATTAAAGTTACAAAATTTAAAAAGTCAAGATGAATGAGTGATTTTCTTTTTCTTTTGTTTTTTGGTTAATGTCAATGACAGACTACAGCAGGTTTATTAGGATGCTGTCACTTTAAGACCTCATGCAAGATTCAATATATAGTCTGTTACACATAGTCATAGTCTGTGTTTTCTGTTTACCTTCTCTTAAGACAAAACCGACTGTGTTTATGAGGATATTTTGACTTTTTGTGTGTATTTGTGCGTTCAAACACAAGGACACGCATACGAGAACTCAATTCAGCATCGCACAATATAGGCCTATGAGAGGAGGCTCTCTGTGTGCACGCTTTGAATGTAGTGGAAGTGCCAAATTTAATTATTTTTTATGTCGTCTTGTGCTTGAAAATGGTTTGAAATCACATTAAAATGCGCACACAGGAATTTAAACTTTAATTTTATTACAAATATCCGATTGCCAAATTGGAATCGATTTTCAATTCCCAACTGTATTTACATCACCTATTAAGTATAAAAATATGTCAAAATATTTTGACTTCAAAATATACTGTTGAGGATTGCTATAAGTTGTTGTCTGGGCAACATAAAACATCTTGACATGTTGTCACTCAGCTGTGTTCAATAAGTTCTTTACCTAATTATCAGTGTTTTCCTAAAGGCCATGTCTTAGAAATTATTAGAGTCTTCTCTAAAGCATTGCTTTGTAGGCTTCTGTAATTAGGGGGAAATTGGATTTTGTGGTTTATTTACTGATGTTTGGCGTTGCCGAAGCTGGTCACTGTGATGGTACAGTTCACATTCAGATTGATCTTAGATCGCCCGCTTACATTGTTCAAGTGAGGTCACCACAGGACCACAGAGGAAAGGTGACACCACGACTCTTAGCCTTGTTAACGTGGCTAACTCCATTGTGTGAACGGGTTTGTTTATGCTAGCTGGCAATGAGAGAATCAAATAAATTCACTTTTGAGAACGCTCACTTCTGGGATTGTTTAATCTTCTCTTCAGGGATTTCCTTCTGCTCAGAACGATTACTGTCCCACAGAATCATGTACCCCATTACATTGTCAAGATATAATATAACATCAGCACACACTAACGGCTGCAGTGGACCTCTGGAGTCTTTAATTAGCTATAGAGGCCTGTTAACATAATTTCTACTAAAGCTCATACACGCATAATGACAGAATGGTAGTATCATCCCTATTGGAAATTTTCACAAAAATGTTATTTTTTACATTTATAACACAAGGTAGTATTTCTAGAATATCAGCAAGATTGCAAAAGTGATATTGATTTTATAATAACAGTTCAGTAACGTTAACCCTCTGGAATCTGAGCTGTTTTGGGGCCCTTTAGAAATTGGCCCGCTAAAATCTCGTTCCAAGGACGGTAACGACTGCGGTTGAAGGTCGCTACGTGTTTGTGTTTCAGCTGGGCATAATGGATTTAATTATAATATTCTTTATCTGACTCCATTTTAGATTAGAATGCCAATTGGTTGTTTGGTAATTTATATTTAATAGTTAGTCACACATTTAATCATTCCGTTTAACCCTTCGTTGTAATAAGGGTTAATAATCTACTAGATAATCATAGAGTAAATCAGAATAGATTGAAAATATAACAATTTATTAACAGTCAGGTAAATGTATAATCCCAATTACATAATAGACAAAAATCTCTTTTAAATGGAAACACAAAATCTGGTTATGGTTACACTTAAAATAGTTTCAAATGGATGTATGTGATGATAAACTTTTAACCCTTAATTGTACTCAGCATGTATAGAATGTTACCTGGGAGAGAGAGAGAGATAGCGGACAGAGCCAAAGAGCAGGCCCTAAATAGAGAAAGGCAGAGAATCAAAAGAGACAGAGCTACCGTTGTGATCCTTTTCCCTGATGTCACCAAATTCAAATATGACCCATTCAAAACTAACCAATCAGACCAAAACGTGAGACGTTTGAAACTAACCAATCAGACCAAGCTTCTCCCACTGTACTAAAGGTATGACAAACATTTGGTCTGCAGGCCTTCCTTTGTCCTTAGAAATTCCAAATGGCTCTTCTGATGAGGTTAAGGTGGGGGTTGAGTCAATGATTTCATGATTTCATGCCTCTCTGTGATGGTACCACAATGGTACGTCGCTCCTTAGCTGAGCGAAGGCTTCTGGTGGGGGTGTAGACTCGTGGAAGCGAGTCAAAGTATGCAGGACCGGAGCTTGTGGTGGCTCTGTAAGCAAGCGTCAGCGCCTTGAACTTGATGCGAGCAGCGAGTGGTAGCCAGTGCAGAGAGATGAAGAGATGTGTGACATGGGTTCTTTTGGGCTCTTTGTCTCTTTGAAGACAAGACGTGCTGCTGCGTTCTGAATAATTTGAAGTGTTTGGATCGCACATGATGGGAGTCCAGCCAAAAGCATATTGCAGTAGTCAAGCCTAGAAATAACCAGTGCCTGGACGAGAAGCTGTGTTGTGTGCTCTGTTAGGAATGGTCCGATCCTCCTGATGTTGTGAAGCGCAAACCTGCATGACCGAGCTGTCTTTGAAATGTGCTCTTTAAAGGATAACTGGTCATCAAATGTTACTCCAAGATTTCTGACGACTTTGATGGGGAAATCAAAGATGTACCTAGCTGGATGGTGAAGTCGTGTTGTATAGAGGGACTGGCAGGGAAGACGAGAAACTCAGTCTTTGCCAGTTTGAGCTGCAGGTGATGTTCTTTCATCCACACACAGAAGTCCGCTGGACAGCTTGAGATTTGTGCAGCTACTGTGGGATCATCTTGTTGGAATGAGGTAGAGCTGTGTGTCATCAGCATAGCAGTGGTCTGAGAGGCCATGTGCCTTGATGATGGGTCCCAATGAAGTAGTGTAGATGGAGATGAGGAGAGGTCCAAGCACTGAGCCCTGAGGCACCCCAGTGGTCAGTTGATGTGCTTTGGATTCCTCTCCTCTCCAGGCAACCTTGAAAGACCTACCTGTGAGATAAAACTCAAACCAATGAAGCGGAGTCCCTGTGATGCCCTGTGATGAGAGGGTGGAAAGAAGAATCTGATGATTGACAGTGTAAAAGGCGGCAGATAGATCGAGGAGGACGAGGACTGATGATTTGGAATCCGTTTTTCAGTTGCTTATAAACATATTGATGGCAAAAGTTATTACACTGTGTTCAGCACAAACTGGGCTACCATAATATGTGAGCAACATGTATGTACATGCTTGTATTTTTGAGAGAATAATGTTTATGCTTTATGTTTATATTTTTGAAGGCTTCAAAACACACAATAGATAAGGGTCCACAATACTTTTGACTAATGGGTGTTGTTGCCTAGAGTTTTTGCTTCAAATTGATGTGAGAATAATTGTGCCTACTTATTCACATAACACAATATATTGATTTACATTTTTTAAGACACTTTTTCTTTACAAAGGCCATATGCAAATATAGCAGAAAATAGCCTTAGCGCTGGTGATCATGCATTGCACGCATGTCTCATAAATGAACCTAGAATCATAATTGCATTGCATTATGTTGTTTTAAATCCCAAATATTTTACTTATAACATTACCAATTATTCAGTCATTTTTATTTACTGAATACTGAATTGGGTTCAGTGTCACAATATTACAGTTTTTTTTTAGCATGAGACTTCTTTAAAAAAAAAAATTAAAATAGTACATTGCAAAAAAATGCTCTTCTTAGTATTTTTGTCTTGTTTCGAGTCTAAATATCTAAACATTCTTAATTCAAGATACATTTACTAGATAAGTAAAATTACATAAGATATATTTTCTTGTTTTGTTGAAAATAAAATGAAATATATTAAAAACATTGATTAAAATTAAGATACAATTTATACAAAACAAAATTCACTTTAAAGAAAGGCTTTCTACAAAACAAACTCCATGTCTTCTGATATATTGTGCATCAAATGATGTGTCCTTTATTACTCGTGCTGTTCACTTTTCAGAATCAACTAGGGGTGTAACGGTACACAAAACTAATGGTTCGGTACGTACCTCGGTTTTGAAGTCACGGTTCGGTACGGGTTCGGTACAATAAACGTTTATTTATTTTTTATTAAACAGTGGTTTACTGAAAAAAATGTGTCTGTCCTTAAATGAATTAAATTATAACTAAAAGTTTCTTAAAGATAATGCTGTTAACTATAGCTATAGGGAGCCCTTACTTGCACATTATTACTATAATATTAAAGGTTAACAACAGAGTCCAAACTATGAGCCATTCAACTGATATTCATGTTTAGTTATAGGATAATCAACACTCAAATAACACATTGTGTGCAAACATGTAAACTTCACATAAGGCAGTTTTTGCTTTAACTCCTAAATCTAATTATAAAATTATGTTTTTCTCCAATTCGTTGTTGAAATATAATCTTAGTGACTGTCATTTTCATGACAGATTTATCTAAACATAGCATTAAATAATCAAGACTCTATTCTACTAACAGGTTAAGTAGAATTAATATATATATATATATATATATATATATATATATATATATATATATATATATATATATATATATATATATATATATATATATATATATATATATATATATATATATATATATATATATATATATATATATATAGTGCATATATTTAGTGAAAGAGTTGATTTCTCTAGTGAATTAACAGCTGTGGACACTGAATGACTTCTGACTCTGAGGTAAATGATGCTGCGTGACATTGTTTACAAGCTGTTTGACATCTTTCCGCGATTGAAACACTGATTGAGCGATTACACGACATATGATACGTTTCAGTAAGTGTTATCCTCAACATACCTTAAGATATTAATTCATGTTTATTCTTCTGGAAGAGATGATTGCGTTCACTCGCCGCAGCCACTTGAATTGACGTGCCTATGCTACAGTGATCAGTCGTCACATTAAAGAGCGTCAAAACAGCATTTATCGTTTGAATTTCGTGATAAAATGGACTGAATACTTCATATGTTCATGTGGGAACTCGGATTGAAGTGTGTTCCGTGCTTAAAACAAGCCGACTGTTAACTGTTAAAGATTTCATTTGTAACCGTTCGGTACACACGCGCACCGAAGCGAGAGCCCTGTACCAAAACGGTTCGGTACGAATAAGTGTACCGTTACACCCCTAGAATCAACACATCTTAAATAAAAAAATAAAATTAGGCATTACATTAGGCAACATTAATATGAAGCAAAATACGTTTTTACTGGTACTATATTTACAGCATCTGAGCAGACATTTGTGAACAAAAGCTTTATTGATATGTGACACTCACACTAGGCTATTTTACAATAGCATAAACACTTCATAATCTGTCTAAAACAGGCCAAATAAATCTTGTCTAAACAGTCTTGCGTCTATGACATTTTATGTTGCAGCAGAATTCATATTTAAGCTGTCTTTTTTGCATTTAATATTCACAGACGCTAACGGAATAAACTTAAGATTACCTCACAATCAGCGGCTGAATCCGTTGCTCTTAGAAATAAACTATTATTTCTAAGATTATATAGATTATTATTCCAGGATTATTCCTCAATGCGACTCAAAATGATGTAGCTAAAGTATAGCACTACACTTGATGTGTTTATTTGAGTTGATGTGGGTTGCGTCAGTATTTGAATCTCAAAAGAACGCACGCTCCTTGGGCGTGGTCGCATTAGCGGATAATGAGACACTTGCAAACAACTGACATCTCTCTCATTTCAAACAGATTACATAAACACAGAATATTTGTTTTCAATTTGATTTACATTATTTAAAACCTGACATTTCAATGTTTCTTTAGACATGTCTCATGTTTGTATGATACATTTTCACTAAGCTACAGGTCATTTTCTTAAGAGAATCAGATTAGACATAATTTACAGAGGATGCAGATCGTGCATCATGTTTGTTTTCTTTATTTTGCAAAAAGCACAACAATTAGTTTTTTTGTGACTGTACACAAAAAAATAAAGAAACTTAACAGATTATGATGTATAACACTTGCCTGAATGATTAAAAAACGACAGTGTTATTTGAGTCTCTTTAGCACTGATAAGAAAAAAATTTAGTTGATCACGCCAGCGCGACGGCAGACTCTAGGGGGTTAATGTTAAGTGACATTTTAGACATAATATTGTAAATATAGGGGCCGATTTATTAACAGCTTGCGCCAGCGCAAACCCTATTTTGGTGTTAAGGATTTTCTAAAGACACGCAGTGAAAAATTTGAGCTGAGGCATGGCCACTTTTATTTTTGCACCTGACCTTATTGCATATGCATTTGTAGGAGTTTCCCTTTCAGACGCAACATTTATGGGAGGAGAGTATTTAAATGAATCACGCAAGGTGATTTTACTAAGGTTTACACTAGTCAATTTACTGGTATTTGCCCCATTATTTACCGGCCAAAAAAGCATGTCTCAAACCAGATGCTCATTTGCGCTGCTCTTGGTATTGTGTTGGTCATTATGGAAAGGATCCGGCTGCATCTGTGTTCTTTAATTTATGTGTCATCAGTAGATAATAGTCTGTTTTTCCATAGTTCCAAACAAAGCCACAGCAAAGGAGTTAAGTGTCTCTGAGCAATGCACGCGTCATGTTTAGTTTCTGAACGAATAGGTTCAGTGATTCAATGACCCATTTATAAGCACAGTAACTTGCTTCATTACTGAATGAATCAGCCATTTTGAACAATTTAGCTGAGTGAATGCTTGGACTCACTTATTATGACAGTAGGACTGTGACTTGAATAGGACACTATTTGAGGAAACAACCATTTGTAGAGTGGCCTGAAACCATTGTGGACATTATTGAGTGCACCCATTCAATCCCATAATGCTTCACAATAACATGTGTACAAACGATGTTAACTCAATGGCTAGAGAATACCCATAATACACTGGGACGGTCGTGTCAAATGAATCCCTGCGTCTCTGCAGATGTTCCCACAGCTAAATCATCCATCCGTCCATCCATCCATTTTCCAAACCGCTGGTCTAATGTGGGTACAGTGTAATATCATAGAGGTATAAATTCCTTTTTAAATTGATTATTAAATTGTTTAATTAAGGTTTATACATAGTTTCCATGACAGAGATATTTTCAAATGAGATTCAAATGATTCAAATGATTATTAAACGGCAAGCACAAACTATGCTAAAGCGACAGCCCTTCTGGCACACTCTGAATTCGCTCACTCCTTTTAATTCACTCCTTCAAGTGGACTATATTAGTGGACTAATTTATGGAATAGTGAATGAGATTATTTGGGGCGATTTCAAACACAGCCTAGGTGAGTTCGCTCTCGCAGTGATTTGATGTCATATGTCTGCACAGCACCGCTTCAAGTCGAACACATCATCTAGTGACTTTCTGCCACCTACTGTTGGTTTTAATTTCATAATTAAAAGTATAATTTCATTTTTTTAAATTAAAATTTTAAAACATAATTCCTCTATTCAAACTTTTATGTTTAAAACAGTAATCTCATATTGTTTTTAATGCAGTTGTAATTGCTGTGTAAATAGAATATTTTAAGGTATTGTCAGTGCAAATTGCTTTCAGTTAAAACAACTCAAACATGCATTTTAGTCTGGGACTAGTCTAAAGCCTTGTCTGTGAAACCGGGGGTTAATAAGGTTAAAAGAAATGTAAGGGGGCAAAAATCAGCCTTAATGGGAAAGTTAAATTCTGTCCCTGTAGGTGATATAAGCAAAGTTAAACATAACAAAAACATAATGTTATATTACATGCATCACACTGTTTTTACTTCTTTTTTCTTCTTGCTTGGTTTGTGTGCACTGAGACTTGAGACTTTACTTGAAACTTGATGATAGGGACTTGAGCAGGGGATTTTAATCTGTACCAATTACTTTGTGGAGCTCTTGGTTACTTCATTAATTCAGTTCTGACAGCAATAAGAGGGAAAAAGAGGGCTGATCAGAGCAGGAAGTGATGATTGCTGAAGTCTCAAGCTGACTGCTGTGTGTGTTATCTGAGAATCTAGAAAACATATTGACACATATTTTGCTTGTAAGTGCATGCTTAACGTACTAATATCAGATTGATTTGTGTGTGAACAGAAAGCACAGAAGGGTCAGAGTCGTAACGTGGATCGTCTCAGGAAGAAGATGAATGAGCAGGAGTCGTGTCTTCTGTTACACTCCCCCACCATCCCATTTCGCATTCACAACAAACATGGCAAGGTACCACATCCCAGAACCATCTGATTTAAAACAGTTATTTGTGAGAAGAAGTGTGATGTTTATTTGACATGATTTTTCAGATATTCTATCATTTTAACACTTGATGTTACACATGACACATGAATGTTTTCCAGTTAAAGGTTGTGCTTCTGCTGTTTATAGCTTTCCAGTAGAGGGAGCCATTGTTATTCTTTAAAGCAGAGGTCTTCAACCCTGCTCCTATAGGGACCCACTGTCCTGCAGAGTTTAGCCAAAGCCACTGGAAGGCAAGTCTGCAACCTTTAGCCAAAAAAGCGTAATGGCTAATGCGCCGGCTGTGGCGGTACACAGGGAAGGAGACAAGAGGCCATTTTTTAATGGATATCAATGCTTAATAAACAGCTTTTTTTATTTTTATAATTTAATCAATCGACAACCTGTTCGTCCTAACCTAACCTAATCTTCAACATGTTTTAAATTGTTATTTTTTTAAGAGAAGGCAGAGTAATAATATCAATGTTTTTTATCTTTGGTTTTACAAATTATAATAAGACTTGAATGACTGACTGCCATGTGCATGATATAATGCATTTTAATGAATAAATAGAAAATTAATAACTTGCTTAAAGGATGTGTTCTCGGTATGAAAAAAATGAATTAGACTTTAATTGCAATGATTTTATGAGTGCTGTGTATGCCTAATAATAATGACAATGCTTTTTAATGAATGAAGGTAAACAAAATATAAAGTTTTTTTTTTTTTCAATTCATGGATTCTTTCTTTGGCTTCCAGCTTTCAACAATTAAATTACAATTACATTTTAGTGATTAGTGATATCACTGCTATGTATGCCCAAAAAAGCTGTTTTTTAATTAACAAATTAAAATCGAATCTTAAATGTGGTTTTATTTACACGGTAGGGACCAGTAATCTGCAGCTAAAAGAGCAACTCACGCTATGTTTACCGCTCATTAAAGCACATTTCACAAACATTGCATTCCTACTGTACATTTACTAGTGATTTAACACCAATGTAGAACATTATTCACAAGACGAACACGCTAATCCACAAGAAACCGTGTGTAACACAAACTAACTGACTAGTAAAACTCTGAAAGCCAGTACGCTTTTTCCAACGGTAAGAGATACAGACCCTTTCATCTCCCTATAAAGAAGACAATCTCTGGTTTAGCTCCAACCCTAATCAAACACACCTGAACCATCTCTTCAGGATTGCTTGAAAATACTCATGTAGGCATGATGAAGCAGGTTGGAAATAAACTTTTTAGGACAGTCTGTTCCTAAAAGCAGGTTTGAAGACCTCCGCTTTAACTCATTGTCTCTTCCTCTCTCCAGAGCTACCTGTTCCTGCTGTCCTCAGATTATGAGAGGTCAGAATGGAGGGAAAGTATTCAGAAATTGCAGAAGAAAGGTAAAATGACTTTATATTAAAGGATCAGATTATTTTCCCAAACACATATCAAATCATTATTACAAAATTACACAATCCACCATTGCTGAATTAGCCTAGCTGCCACTCCAGTAATGCTCTCTAAGGTTTAAAACTGATGGGTCCACTATAGAGGCTTAGCTAATTAAGCAATAAGGCAGCAAGATGATTTATGCATAATTATTTACAATAGATTATATTAAAAACATATAACTTAAAATTCTAAAAAACATGTTAAATGGCATCGTACTTCTGAAAATGCAGTAGTGAGCTCTGAGTTTTTTTTTCACCTGGTTATTTCTGGTTATTTTAGATCCTGTTCCTGCAATCCTGCATTTTGCTGTGTTCACAAAGCTGTTTACTTTTTTGACAATTACAATTTTTTTTATTGTATTTTTAACACTATGGTAACACTTTACAATAAGGTTGTATTGTTAACATTAGTTAATGCTTTAGTTAACATGAACTAACCATGAACAACACCTCTGTTCAGCATTAGTTCATCTTTGTTAACGTTAGTTAATAAAAATACAGATGTTCATGGTTTGTTCATGTTAGTTCACAGTGCATTTACTAATGTTAACAAGATTTTAATAATGCATTAGTAAATGTTGAAATTACCATTAACAAAGATAAATTAAAGCTGCAAGCAGCGATGGCGGGCCCAAACTGGTGGCATCAGCTTAACTGTGCATGGCAGGCAATAGGCATTTAAAATGGGAAAACAAAAGGACTATGTCAAAGTCATTGAATTCACCACATTAACTGCAGCAGTTGGTGCTACTATGACCACGAACCACAACAGCCAAATCTATGAGATAAATTAAATTTAATAAATTAATTTCATGTTAGATGATGTCAAATGTCAATTTCAAATGAGTGCAGAATTCCGTTCGAATGCTGATGTTGTATTTTCCTAACACTTCCCTTCATGTGTTTTTGACCTACCTTAGCTACCGTTTGTTTACCAATCTTATGCACCAAAAAGCGTGCTTTCATTTCAATATGTGTGGCATCCAATAAAAAAATGTTAATTACAAAATTAATAAATGGAGCCAAATCACAGAAACCGTAACAATGATCTTAATATCAGTGTCAGTAAGATGCGTGTAAATGTTATGGAAGTTTATTTTAAACAGCCACTTTTAGAAAAGTGTATTCAGTGCTGAAATTTTTATTTATGGACCAAGTTTCAGAACGCATTCTAGGGGCCGCTGTCCAACCCCCCTGCCACGCCCGGGTACCAGCTTCAGCTCGGCCCTGCTGGCCGCGCATTCCGACGCGTGTGCAAAGTTTCAAGAGTTTCCGAGCACGTTAAAGGCCCCAAAAGTGCCCGAGAAGTCAAAAAAAAAAAAAGAAAGAATAATCCTTAGGGGAACAATAGGGCCTTTCACCCATTCAGGGCTTGGGCCCTAATAATAATCCTTAGGGAAAAATAGGGCCTTGACTCTAAGGGCCTGGGCCCTAATAATAATCCTTCGGGGAACAATAGGGCCATCGCCCTTTAGGCTTGTGCCCTTATAATAATCCTTAGGGGAACAATAGGCCCTTTCGCCCTTTGGGCTTGGGCCCTAATAATAATCCTTAGGGGAAAAATAGGGCCTTTCGACCTTTCAGAGCTTGGGCCCTAATAATAATCCTTAGGGGAACAATAGGGCCTTCGCCCTTTCAGGGCTTGGGCTATAATAATCCTTTGGGGAACAATAGGGCCTTCGCCCTTTGGGCTTGGGCCCTAATAAATGCTTTATAAGTGCAGTTCATTATTAGTTCATGTTAACTAATGTTGTTAACTAATGTTAACTAATGAACCTTATTGTAAAGTGTTACCATTTTTTTAAAATAATTTATTTCTTTTTTTATTTTAATATAACACCAGAAATACCAGTTGCATATAGTAATCTATTTTCTATGTTTTATTGTTGTTGTTGTTGTTGTTGTTTTTTTCATTAAGAGCCACAAAACATATTTTGCATTTCATGTTTAAATTATTTACCAATAGTCATCATTTTTGTCTTTGTCATCCAAGATGGAAGTGAGCTTCGTATAATATGTTGGACATTAGGGGGATTTGGAGTCATAATGATTCATGAAAATGATGCTGAAAATGTCCTACCTTTGTCTGGACATCCTGAACGTTACATGTATAACAGTGTTATTTTAATATTATTTATATACTAATATAGTTTTATTCATACTTGTAACTATTTATTTATTATTATTTATGTTTTAATTTATTTATTTAGTTTAAGTTTTAGTTTATTTCCAGTTAGCAATTTTTGTGCTTTAAGATATTTGCAGAAGCAACGTTTATAATTTTCCTTTAGTGTAGGTTTTTCATCAAATTCTTATCAAATACTGATCATCAAATCAAATAATTATTTCATCTTAATTTCAATGGACAGAAATGTTTTAATAGTTTTAGTTAGCAATAATAACACTGATGTATAGAGCTCACAGTGTGTGTATGTGTGTTACAGACCTTCAGGCATGTGTGTTGAGTTCAGTAGAGCTGCAAGTGTTAACCGGCTCCTGCTTCAAACTCAGAACTGTCCACAACATTCCCGTCACCAGCAACAAAGATGGTAAAAGACATATTTTCCTTTTTTTTCTGCTTTCTGATACTGTGCTTAGCTTCAGTTATATCTAGAGGGTCAAATGCAAATGTTGTCGGAATCTGGGGAGACAAGAGTAAAATATGTCAGTGATATCAATTTCAGTTGATATCAGATGTGCTGAAATACATTTAGTTGTATTAGTTTTTCATACATCTCATTTGTCTTTGACTTGAGAACTTCAGTACAAACGATACAGCTTATCCTTCATTCCAGTGTTTCTTTCCCTTCTGTTTCCACGTTAATGCCTTCAGCTCCTCATCACAATAGTTTTTATTTATACTCGATACCCCAGTTTCTTCGTTCCTCTCTTTCTCTTTCCATCACAGTGAAGTCCAAATAGGTTTTTCAGAAATCTAGTTTGCAATCTGGTTCTACTCTACTGATAACCTGTGCCATGTAGAGGCTGCTTTTATTCACTTCTGGGCAGGGTAGAGTTTCTGTACTTGACTGTTTGTATTTGTGTGTTCTTTGTTTCGATTTGGATCACATTAAAGCTATCTGTCCAGCACCTCCCACATACAACCTGAGTCAGCAGAGCTGGAGTTGGTCACTATCAAAAGGGCAACTCTTCCTCAGTGCTGCTGTACACATACTACAAACATATCCATGTTGAATTATGAGTGGTTGGTTTTAGATTCAAAAATATTATTGCATTTAGCCATGCAATGCATTAAACCTCTTCTAAAACCTGCTTATGTTACTGTAACGCAAAACGTCAAGTCAAATTTATTTATATAGCTCTTTTCAGAATACAGTGTTTCAAAGAAGCATAATAGAAAATAATAATATAATATATTAATATCAGGCAATTGAGATTTGCTATATAGTATATATTGCCGTATGTGAGTGTACTCTATGTATGCAAATAAAGTTGGAAATTCTAAATCCAACTTTATATAAAGCTGTATGCTTTATATAAGTTATATTTTTTTGCGGCAATATAAAAAATCATGCGCCCAAGATTAAATATATATAATATAATATATAATATGCAGGTAAAGTATTATACATCCAGCTTTTAATATATCGCTGGGTGATAAGTAGGGGTGTGACGATAACCGCATCACTGCAATATCGCGGTAATGAGATGCCTACCGTGGTGTGAGGTCATCGCAGCACTTCTTTTCTTTTTTGCTGCGGTGAAAGTTACAGGAGTGCATATATGGTGTTTGATATGAGCTATAAACACAATATTATTAATTGCTTATAATTTATCTTCCGTGAGTCAAGGGCTTCTGGACAAAAAAACCTTTCTTAGAAATATGGGACAGTCCATTAAACATATGGGGGATTTATTTTGTGTGTGTGTGTGTGTGTGTGTGTGTCTGATTATTATTAATTAACTGCTAGGTTTCAGTACTTGTGATTAGGGATGTTCATATTGACTGTTTAACCGTTAACGGAAAGTAAGATGTTTTTCGGAGAAGGCGCGCGCGCCTCAAACGCTGCTGGTGCGTGAAAATTTTATGATTTTAATCCAGGTTCTGTTGTTGTTTTTGAGCAACAATGTATGTTGCTGTTTGCACAGTAAAATACACCCGTGAAAAAAAAAGTGTCTATTTAACGGGTCACAGACATTCATCAATTGTATTTTTATTTAATGTCTATTCAATATTATTATCTTATCAGTTAACAATTAATAATTGAATAATGAACAGCGGTTGTCGTTCGGGAAAATTAACCGAAATGAGCATCCCTACTTGTGATGTTTACAGATGATGTTCAATTAAATACACACAAACACGGGCATAAAAGACAAAAGCATAACGTAAACATTTGGAGTTAGATTTTAATTGCAAGTAGCGATCCTTCTCTTATGTGGTTTAGGCAATAAGTTACAGTTGACGGCACTAGCCGGATGACATTATTCATGACTCGCTATTTGGTTGAAGAAATTGTGCCATTCCATACCGTTGAGAAAAGGAGAGAAAGCTGTAGAAGTCGAGCTCAACCTGCCCTAACATTCTTTAGTTCTGATGAGTTGTGCTAAACTTCAAGTCTTATTTCTTTAGACATTGTTTTTCAGGTAACATTCCCGTGGATATAAACGCACTCGTCCAAACGCAACTTGTTGAAACTTTGAATAATTTATTCTACAAAAAATGTGTTGCAAACGATGACAAAAACTGTTCCATACTTCCTATTAAAGGTGAACTATGTAGGATTTTTGCAGTAAAATATCCAGAAATCACTAGGCCAGTGTTATATATTTTGTTCAGTTGAGTACTTAGAATATCCCAAATGTTTTCAACTATTTGTAAATCGTGAGAAAATTGCTATTTTAACCAAGGAACCGGGACGTGTGAGCTATGCGTGTGAGGGAGTCGCCTGTCGATTGCGTCATATCTACGTCACCCTCGGTCTCCGGTTTTATTCAGTGAAACGCTTTACTCTCACTGCATTGTGAACAAGTGTCATAGCAGCCGCCGAGCGAACGTCATAACTTCCTTTTCAACACACTCAGATATATCTAATACGATAAACAGAGCTGCGTTACCTCAAACTCATGACTGGAAAAGAGGAAGTTGCGCCGGCAACCGTGTCATAATAAAAGTCCCGCCAGCGACTATGCCATAATAACAGTCCCGCTCTTCAATCGCTCCTGCGGCCTTGCTCAGCTCCACAACACTCAGTCCTGCTCTGCTTCACTACAGTAATGTTAATAATCGCATCCATGAACATGATTTCTGCCCGAGTCCTATCCTGACTGTTTTCCACCGGCTGTGAGGTGAAGACCACATGTCCCGAGATTCTGCGCTCAAACGTGGCGTCATCAAACTACGCCTTTGTTTTGAACAGGCGACCTCTAGTGGACGGAAAAGTTACATAGTGTAGCTTTAAACTCAAAAGATATCGAAAAAACAACAAAGTTATATAAATACATTTTATTTCATATTATTGTTGTTAATATGTTAATATGTTAATTATGTTAATCGATTCTTTTTAAAGCGAATACGAAATGAAATAATGAAATAGAAAATCCTGTGAATAACTGGGCAAAACTTATGGAAACGCCAATCAATACTCTGAATTTCTGCTGCCCATTTACATGATCAACATAAGATAAGACTTTATTGATCCCGAGCTGGAGACATTCACTTGTTATAGCAGCTCCAGATACAACACAACAGATGGCAAAAAATACACATTAAATAAAAAATAAAGAAATGGACAATAAGAGCATAATATAGGCTATAGGCATGTACAAAATACAGATTGATGTGTACATTGCTGGTCGCGAAAAGGAGGTAGTGGCACGGTGTAGAAATAAATACATTTTATTGCATAGGAAGAAAGTTGCCAGAAAATATATGACTATGACTACGAGCACTCCCTCGGAGCGTGTATTCAGTGCTGCAGGCAACTTAGTCTCTCTGTTAAGATCCTCGCTGAAACCAGACAAAGTGAACATGTTGGTTTTCCTGTCATGAAATATGAAGACCGAAAAATAAAGCAGCAGGACTTGCCAATTCACTTAACCCTCTGGTGCTCTTCGTTTAGGGGTTGCATTGGTTGTCTTCCTGGTCATAAGTGACCGGACACCTAAAAATTAAACTTCCTCCACCCCAGTAAAACCAATGCAATTTGATGGTATTTTTTTATATTTATGCAATAATTATGGTCTATTTTTGCCATTGAAAATTATACAAACTTTTTTTTTATTTATTTATTTTTTTTATTATTATTGCAGTATTTCAGGTTAAAATAGAGACTAGGCCTTCAAAATATTTTTTTTTTTGAAGGCAGATTAGCGCCCTCTTTTGGAATTATTTAAGAAATCATGCAACCATGTGTGTAACCACTAGAGGTCTCTATGTAGAATTCCCTAGTTCTGTTTTGAACACATTAAATTATTTTTTTTGATGGATTTTAATATATATTTAAAAAATCTCAAAAACTATTTATTATAAAGTTGTACACATATTTTTTTTTTTGTTAGAAATATAGATTTTTTCTGTGAATTTGTGTTTTTGCCGATTTCCCATTAATTTCCTATGGTGTCATTTTTGACCGATGAGCACAAGTGGGAGTATTTTTTTTACGACCACTTGGCATGCTCAAATCATGCCCTCAATTTTTTTTGTGTTCACATACCTAATGCTAGAAAAGTCACCAAGTTTCATATTTTTCCGATGAAGCTGTGATTTAAAAAAAAATCAAAATGTGGTTTATAGGCTCAGTTTTTCATAGGCTCAGTATAAGTGTGAGTGGATGTGTCAATATCACACTCTTGATGTTTTAGAGTGTCACCCCTTTACTGCTGTGTACTTTTTTTCAGCATTGTGGCCGATTTGTAGATTGTACACACAAATATACGGTGAATTTTTGTGTTTTTGCCGATTTCCCATTCATTTCCTATGGTCGGTCATTTATGACCGAAGACAATGATCGCTACTTTTTTTTTTACGACCAATTAGCATGCTCGAATCATGACCCCAATTTTTTTTGTGTGTTTACATACCTAATGCTCGAAAAGTCACCAAGTTTCATTTCATTCCGATGAAGCTGTGATTAATTATTATTAATTATTAATATTTACAATTTATTATTAATGTTAATTTGCTGTGTTAATAATAAAGAAAACGGCTTTATAATTATTAATTTCCTTTGTCATTTACAAACTTACGTTCTTGATCGCGTATTTAGTGTTGGGAGGGGGGGGGGGGTTAGGGGTTGTCTGGGACGTATATGTATGTATATATATATATATATATATATATATATATATATATATATATATATATATATATATATATATATATATATATATATATATATATATATAGATCTGCGGTTGAGCAATCAGAATCAAATATTCAGAGCATGCTGTAAATATTCTGTAATTGTTATGTACTGGTGCCACTATAATTGGGTGTAGTTAACAATTTAGCTTGAAGAACATCTACAGAAGCACAAATCACTTTGAATTTAAAGCAGATTTTAAGTTTTCATACATTTTCTTTTTTGAGTATTTGAGCAGATACATTTTTCCCAATTTTGATGCCTCCAAAACCTGGACAAATGTAGTATTTATAAGTAGTTTTTATTGATGTTTTAGTGATGTCAGTCTGTAGTTTTCAAGACCCTCATTGATATATTGAAGAGTGCCGTTGGCAGGCTGTATTCAGGCTTGGGGGTCTTGAGTTTGACTTGTGGTATAAGTAGTAGTTGTGTTTACTGTATGCTTGACACAAATAGAAAGACCACCTCTGATCATCCTTTGAACCCCACAACATCCCTCCTGCTACGAAATTTAAGATGCAGGGAATGAGGTGAAATGAGGAGCAGCTGGTAGAGGAATGTAACCCCTGTCACATACATACATACCCCCATTAACCCCATATACACTTACAAACTCACAAATATTCTCTTTCCTCTGGACACTGTAGTTTGAGCTGACAAATCAGGGCTGTAAGGAGTGTTTGTCTTCATTATGAGAGAAACAGTGACACTGGGAGCTCTTAGAAGGAGGGGAACAGTTATTAAATATATGGGCGGCTGCTGTTCAGTACTTGAGCTTAGAACAGAAAAAATCCTAGCAATTGCTTTGATACATCAGAAATGGACTGGTTGAATGTGGGTGCATGAAACGCTACGGTTTCGGAATGCTTGTGGTGAATTTAAATCAGTTGATGTACCAACACTATAATTAATTATGAGGCTTTGAAGGTCTCTTCATGTTTGAATGTTTTTAAAGATTTGTTGCTTTGTACTCCAGGTTCGGACAGAATTCATAATTTAAGAATTGACTCTTAAGTCATGAGTTCAATTTGAACTGAATTGGCTACAACACGCAGGAAGCTGAATTGTAATTAAAGGAATTGGAATTGATTGCATAAAAGTTCAGTAGCGAATACATTATAGGCTAAAGCCTAAAACAATGGTTTGTTAAGCTATAAAAGTTTGTTGTATGATTTTAATACACCAAAAGATTACAAAAAGTCCAAGTTTTAGGTAGACTGGACACATGACTGGTACATACATGTGACATGCTTAATTTTATTTATAGCAATGAGTGAAGTACTCACACGCACAGAAAGCCGCCTCTCGGACAGTGCGTGATCCCGAATTCAGTTCTCTTCCGCAGCTTATATATACACACCAAATTATGTTAAAATGCCCGTCTTAATGAGTATTCGTATAAACACAGTCATTTATGTCAGAAGTGGACTAAACAGTTGAAAAAGAAAACGCACTTGTAACAATATATTGGATCCGTGAAGCTCTTAAAGTGACAGCAGCCTAATAAACCTGCTTCCGAATGTGTGCTTAAAGGGGTACTTTAGCGCTGGGAAGATGAATGTGTATTTAAACTGGGTCATTTATGTAGTAGAAATGTGAAATTATTTTTGAATTTGGTGCCTTCTAGACTGAGAAAAAACAGAAAATGTATTTTTGTCTCGTGTGGATGAAAGACAACAACTCCCAGAATGCACTTGCTTCGCTGCCCTACAATGCCTCTCCCAAAGCCACGGCTACTGGTTATCACTTGCCAGAGGTGGACAAAGTACTCAACTCCATTACTCGAGTGAAAGTAAAAGTACTACTGGTCAAATATTTCTCTGTTACAAGTGAAAGTTGTTAAAAACTATTTTTACTTAAGTAAAAGTACAGAGGTACTTGCTTTTAAAAGTACTTAAGTATCCAAAGTAAATGTCCTTTTTTATGTCAATGCATTATTTTATTATTGTTGCATTGTTGTATAAATGCACACTATGCCATGGTGGTTTAAGCCAGTCAGTGATACTCCATCCGACATTCTAACATACGACCACCTTGAACTCATATAAATACTTAAAAGTTACAAAGCTTTTTACAAAGCTGCTGTCACTTTAAGGCAGAATGCACAAATCCTACACACTGATACACATCAGATATTCCCCCAACTGTTTACGTTGACTTAAGACATGAAAAAAAACCCTAAATGAAAATTTTGTCATTTTGTGCGTATTGGTCTGTTTAAGTGCGAAAAAACACAAAAGAAAGCTCTATTCAGTACTCGTGCTCTGGCATCTGAGAGGCACAAAAACCAGACTGAACTGAGCTCTTTCATCATGCTTTTTCAGATTCATCCATATGTCTCTGCTTCTCTTTCTCCCAGACATTTACATTTTGCACAAAAAAAAAAACACTTTTAAAGAAGAAAAAAAATCATCCACTGACTTGCAAAACTGCTACAGAAACGACTTTCAACTTCGAGGAACTTGATAGAAATGTAGTGGAGTAAAAAGTACGATATTTGTCTTTCAAATGTAGTGAAGTTAAAGTAAAAGTTTCCCTAAAAAATAATACTTCAGTAAAGTACAGATACTCAAAAAGTGTACTTAAGTACAGTACTCAAGTAAATGTACTTCGTTACTGTCCACCTCTGTCACTTGCCCACCGTCGTTTTGATTTTCATACTAAAACAATCATTTCGTTCAGTTAGAGAATAGACACTACAATTAAAAACTGAACGTGTCTTTTCAAAGAAGTGTGAGTGAGTTGAACGAAAGGCACGGCACAGACGCAGCAGGAGTCAGATTTCATTCATCACGAGAGCGAAGAGCTGAGCAGAGCTGAGGTAAGCGCGGCAGTCATTCTTGGCACGTGTCCAGTATGGCGCATTTTCAGATCATGCCTATGGAAGCTAAACTTTCAAAGGAATTAATTGAAAAGTTGAAACACTCACTTTGCTCCGCATAGCTCCGTTATTAATGCCCGAGCCGAGTGGCCGAGCGGCCGTGCGCATTTACATTCTGTGTGTGAGATCCCTCCCCTGTGAGTGGGTTGAAAACATGCGGAACTAGCTCATGTAGGCTCCAGCCTCTGGCAAAAAAATCAGAAATAAAATGCATAATTATCTCGTCTCGGGGGGGATATGAGGGGGAAAAGTACCATAATTTGAATATACTACCGGGTTTCTACTGATACAAAGCTTAATGCTAATGCTGGAGTAACCCTTTAATATTAAACAAACAACAAGAGAAAATTACTCACTGCTCTTGACTGAATAACTTTTGTAGCTTTAATAAGAATCAGTATTAATTTAATTTATAATTGCGTTTCAACGTCCTGTTTGCTACCTCTACTAAATTTCAGATTCAATAATTGATTTGGAGTTTAAAACTAAATTCAAATTCAGTGGTGCACAAATATGTTTGTGTTGTGTTGTTCTGATGAGGCAGTGTAGGTTCAAAGAGCTTCTCGGCTAGTTCACACACTGCTAAATAAACGTACAGAAAGAGAGACTGCAACTTGAGCACTGCCACCCACTGCTTCTAATATTGATACAATAAGCCACTCTGTGTGCATGAGGGTCGGTCAAGGCCACCCTGAAGTGATGACTGGTTCTGTGTGCTTTGGAGACCCCTCACATGTTGCAAGTTTCCTCTCAGGACAAAAGCCTTCAAGTCCATAAGAATCATCATGTTCTCTGGGGCTTACCATAAATATTGTTTTCATTAATCATGTTTTTTTTAACCCACTTCACATGATGTTAAACTCTTTTGGTGTGGATATCCAAATTCATGGTTTTAGTTAAGGCAGCTGTAGACTTTGTTATGTGACACTGTTTTCATTTGCTCTGACATCTGCATTCTTTCCACCACCACTAATTTACAAAGTTCTTTATCAGTGTTTCTAGTGCAGAGCAGTCAAAGTCAGGGGCATGTGACACTTGACTTGATCTGATCTGTATGTAATAGATCTTGCAACTTGATCTTGCAATTAGTACATGACATCACATTTATAAATGTTTCAGATCAGCACTGCCCTTCGATACTTTTAGAGTCAATCATATTTCTAGTCAATTTGACTTAACATTACTGACCGACTTTTTTTTTCAGTGCTGATAACAATGCTAGTCAAATAGCCTGATGTTTGCTATCACCAGTCCAGCACAGAAATGGACCACACAGACATGAGATATACTTTAATTAATAATAATAAACTTTATTTTCTATAGCACCTTTAAAAGTTACATCTCAAAGCACTTCACCAAAATAAGAAAAATAAGAGAAATACAATAATATAAAATAAATGCTTTCATAAGAGAAGTACTTCAGATATACAATACAAAAATAAAAAGATGTTATCGAAAAATAGGTAGAAGTAATCGAATAAATCAAATAAAAGCTACCCTAAAAAAGTATGTTTTTAGGGAAGTTTTAAAAACATGAAGAGATTCGTTAGCCTAATTTTAGAGGGCAGAGAGTTCCATAGTTTTTGAGCAAATGAAGAGAAAGCCCTATCACCCATAGATCTTAAATGAGTTGTCGGGACAGTATTACAGGTATTACAGTAGAGAGTATTAGAATAGATGTGTGTTTTTTTTATTTTTTTATCTGTTATCTGCCACTATAGGCAGGGAAATTGTGGGTAGTTTAAAGAGGGAGATGCTGAAAGATGACAAAAGCAAGGAGTTGGATACTTCATAAATTCACTCATTTCCCTCTCTCACACACATACACTTACTGAATGTTTCTTGTCTCTTCCAGATGAGGAATCTCCTGGTCTGTATGGCTTTCTGCATGTGATCGTCCATAAAGCCATGGGCTTGAAAGAATCTGCCAGTAAGTTAAAGTGTCTTGTCTGTTTCACATGCCTTTAGCAGTCTGTTTTTTTTCTATTGTGTTGTTTTGTAGAATGTAAGACTGTAGAAACAAGTCCGGAGGAAGAGTGACCTCTGACCCCATGTATGATGTAGGATGTAGGAGTAGCGTAAGCTTAGGTGAGAGTAGACGCCTCTTATGGTTTAAACAAATAGGGCTGAGCAAAAAATTCAAGCTTCTCTGACATTTCTCTTTAAAAAAAAATCTTGTTTTAGGCTTCTAATTCATGACTGGTGTTTTGTTTTGCTCTATCCTTTCCGTTCCATTCCGCCTTCATCAATACGTCATGAGCTGGGTCAGAGGACACTCTTCCGTCAGAACTATACTCGCGTATGGCCATTACAGGAAGCCATTAGTTTATAAAGTTATACATTTTTATATTTTTCTTACAAAAGCATTGCTGCACTTCAGAAAGCCTTTATTAACCCCCTTGGCCGTATGGATTACTTTTATGATGGATGGATGAAAACTCAGGCACTATTCACTCCCATTATAATACTTGGAAGTGCCAGGATATTTTTTTATATAACTCTGATTGTATTTGGCCGAAAGAAGATAGTAGTGAGTGAAAGAAGATAGTAGTGAGTGAATCAAAGGATAATTTTAATTTTTGGGTGAACTAAACTTTTAGTTCAGCTGTATAAATCAGCAATTCCCAAAATTTCACCCACACTTTTGGAATTGTTAAAGGAGACCTTTTATGCAAAATTTCCTTTCATAAAATAAAATTCACTTTCATAAGGTGTTTGAACACCAATGTGTGTCTGCAGTGACATCATTCTAGGGAGAAGCCCCGCCCAAAGCTGGTGCCGATTTGCCCTATTAGCATAGACTCAGCCCTGGCTGAGTGAGAAGCACAGAGTCCACCATTTCTGTATCCTTGCTGTAGCAGCTGGAGATGTACAATGTCTGTGCCAAATGTTACATGTGTACTGAAGAGAATACACATTTAAACAAACATGCTCCAGTCCAGGATGGTCAATCATATATTGAACGGATAGTTCCCCCAAAAATGAAAATTAGCCCATGATTTACTCACCCTTAAAGGGGCTATATGCGTTTTTCTGAAATTTAAACTCGCGACTGACACCTGTGGCCAAAAAACAGAACTGCTCTCATTTTCTGCTCGCTCTCGCAGCGGTGGTGACGTCACATCCGCAGACAGCGCGGGAAAAGACGACCCGCAAGAAAATAGGAAAAATAGGATAAAGGCTTATAGGTTCACCCACTGTGAGCGGACAAGGTGTCAGTATGCTCATCAGGAGATGTTTGAGTCATAAATGGTAAAATAAAAAGGCTATTGTTACGTTTATTTTGGGGAAAAAGTTGCATATAGCCCCTTTAAGTCATCCTAGGTGTATATAACATTTTTCTTTCAGACGAATAAAATCTGAGTTATATTACAAAAGTTCTGGCTCTTCAAAGCTTTATAATGGCAGTGACTGTTGCTCTGTTTTTGAAGTCCATAAAAAATGCATCTGTCCATCATAATTCATGTGCAGACCATGCACTGCCCCTCCCCCACTATGGAATTATATTTGTCTAAAAAACAATTAACGTAACTTTATAAAACTGAACGTAACTTTTTCAGAAACTATCAAATGTATGCCATTACAAAAGAAGAAAAACACAATTGAAAATGAAAAAATGAAGAAGTCGCTCAAATTTAACAACCTCTTAACCTGTTAAGCTGCACCCCCACTTTGGGGCTCACAGCTGAAAACGACCTACCTGAATTAAAACAATTATAGCTCCTGAGAACAGTGTGCTACAGGCACAATTAAGGTATCTTTGGAAAGAAGACACTTGGGACTCTACTAAAAAGCAATCAGAGTTGATAATTCTCAAACAGATAAAAAATTATAATAGTTGAAATGCCTCAAAAATTATTTGCACTACATAGAATGTTTTATTATTTCATGTAATTTATATGAAAATAGACCTGGAGGAATCCAGTTCAGTTATTGAACTGATTGAAAGCCACATGACTTATCAGTTTATAGTTCAAGTTTGAGGAAGATATAATGAAAAATGTGGTTCCTGCAAGCTTTTTTCCAAGACTATGTCTGTTCCATTTCTCCCGCCGCCTGCTTGAGGCACATCCCCAGAAATGACATCTCCCAACTAAAACAATTGCAGTTGCTGAACAATTTGCACTACATGCACAATTTAGACATCTTTAAAAAGAAGACACTTTAGAGTTTATTACCCAAACATTAAAGTAGAAAAAAACTTAGAAAGACAAACAGTTATAGAAGTTGAAGTGTCTTGAAGATGATTTGTGCTACAATGAACACTTTATTATTTGATGTAAAAATATATGAAAATAAGCCTGGAGGAATCCAGTTAGTTAATGAATTGAAAGGCACAAGTCTCATCAGTTTATATTTAAAATTTGACGAAGATATCATGAAAAATGGGGTTCCTGCATGCTTTTTTCTAAGAATATGTCCAGGTGCCAAGAAACCTACAGGAGACTTTATAACCTAATGTTATGAAGTGTACTGCAAGCTGTTTAAGCCATCATATATGATGCTTGAATGCTTTTTCAACTATAAAATAATAGGCAGAACCATAAGACTTTGTATAAGTGATTTATTTGTACAACAGAACTTATAAAAATATAATAAAAATGAAATATTAATAAAAAAGAGCTAAACTTCTTTGCAACTGAAAATACAACAAGTAATATAAGTATAATAACTATAAATATAACTAGTAATATAAATAAAAATATAATATAAATATATAGCTATAAAAACACACACAATTTGCAAATGTAAAAAAAAAACCATTTACTGGCCTTTTACTGGCCGATTCAGGTCTACAACAGCAAGTGCAGATCTTGAAGAATCTGAAAGCTTTCTTCTCTTTTCTGCTGGTTGGCTGGTGCTTGGATGCCATAGCTCATCTGAAGACTCAACCTGATGCCTGTAGAATGGCAAGGAAAGGAATGAGAATTAGCACTGCATGTAATATTTCTGTATAGTTTGCCCATTCAATCAACAATCACACTGTCATCATTCACTCTAATTACAGGCCATCCCATGAACAATGAAACTGATGGGCAGTCGGTTAGACAGCATTCATATTGACGGCCACCTATACATTCTCACACAGCCCAAGCATCAATCTAACGGCCGGCTATACAGTGAGCATTCATATTGACGGCGGCCCATACATTTGCACACAGTCCTACAATCAATCTAATGGCCGGTGATACAGTGAGCATTCATATTGATGGCCAGACATAAAATCAACAATCACACAGATGGTCGGCCGTCCAGAACTTTTCTTTTTTCGTCAATTTGTTTTTTGTAGCACAGGGGAAAAAAAAGCATTTTATATATTATATATATATATTTTTTTTTCCCTGTGTGTGCTAGAAAAAATGCTAAATATCAGTATATGTATCATCTATACTGGTATATTGCAATTTTTCTATATATATATATATATATATATAATGTTTTATTTACACACACATGGGGAAAAATTATATATAATTTTTCCCCATGTGTGCTAGGAAAAATGCAAAATATCAGCATATGTATAATGCATACTGGTATATTGCATTTTTTCTAGCACACAGAAACAATAAAATAAATACATTCTCACACACATTCTCAATATACATAAACAACTACACATAGCAACTCACCGGTATATTATTGGATCAGCTCCACCGTCATCGCTGTCTTCACTCTCCTCAATGTTTTCCACATCGCTGCTTCGAGTGAGCTCAAATAAAACATCCTCAGCAGAAAAAAACTTCTTTTGACGATCCATTGGATAATAAATTCCGTCCAGTTAGTAAGATTAGCAAACAGTTACTACAAAGAGACCGTCTGTTTACTAGCCCGTTAGCTGTTAGCTGTCAAATGACAGGGGGAGGTGTCACAGACTACTCGCAGCTGAGAGAGAGAGCGCGCCAGATTCAAATGAATAAATAATCACGCCCATGTGACAAATATAAACATGCAAGGTCTCGTTGGAATCGTGTGCTCATTGGCTACATTTTCTGTCAGTCATGACGATTCAATGCTTTTATTGGCTCCAGATAAACAGACATTATCATTGGATGAGCACGTCATGACATCAGCTAAACCGAGTGCTATGGTTGGACACTTTTGACTATATCACGGCTATCTTTGCATGTTTTTGAGTTCGAGTGGATTTATTATGTTCGTAACATTCTAAGCTATAAACCCATGCCACTTTATGCTACCGGGAGACTGTTTTTGGTGCATTATTTTATTGCATAGCAGTCTAGTATGATACTTCGCTCCGCAGAAATGCGATGTAAACAAAGGATTAACCATCAATATTACACCGTTATTGTTTCGTTGGATTAAAATGCTCTATGTGATGTTATTCAGTGGACCCTCACCTTTCCATTCATTCTGGAACTTTTAGCAGTGGATGCGTGTGTGGCTCGTAATTAGGACACTACTGGTATGTGCTCTGTTTTTCTTTATACTTGCTTTGATGTGTATTGCTTACATTCATGCAAAAATTCAGCCGTTATAAGCTTTTCATTGAAAAACAGTGGTCTGTCCTCGATGCTTGAGGTTTAGACCTTTAGAATGATATATAGTTTGTCAAGATTAATGATGTTTTTTTACGTTAAATCTATTAACAAACATTACACTCGTGCTAAAAATAACGCTTCAACCCGGTCACGTCCTCATGCAGCTTAAGGAGCAATATGCTTCATTCTTTGTTAATGGTTTCCAAAGATTCGTTTTCGCAAATCGTGGATTCCGAGTGCATTGCCACAGATTTCGCTTACGTTCCTCAGTTTTTCATTTGATGTTTTGACACAAACCTCTCGTGGGGGCGGGCTTAACAGTGATCTACTCTGATTGGATAGTGGGGTTTTGATGGACAGGTGCTCTCTGGCCTGGAAGTACAGACGTCACTCAGTGGAAAGCTCTTGGTGTGATTTGTGCGCAATATGTTGTGCTTTGTATTACTAAATATGTGAATAATATTTGACCTTCGATCGTCTCAGGCTGTAAAGATAAGGTGACCAGACGTCCCCGTTTTTTGGTGGTGTTCTGTCCCCGTTTTACAGCTCGTTCAAAACAACCAGCAAATATATTGCAAAAAAGCGCCCTATCAACACGCAGCAGCTGCTGGTTATAGGAGCAATCGTGTAGTGATTATTTTCACCAGCAGATGATGCTGTGAGATACGCTGACTCTTCTTGGTCACGCGTGCCGCTACTACTTCATGAAGAACGAGTAGTAACCGAGAGCAGAGCGCCATTATAAAATATCAAAAGAAACATCGTTATCGCTTTCAAGGTAGTAACATACTAAATATTTATGTTTTTCAAGCAAAAACATTTGAAGTAAAAAAAATAAATAAAAAAGTCTGTTCAAGCACACCGACATCTGTTTCTTTCAGAGAGACAAGCTTTTAAAATCACTGTTCTATCTGACCATACATGCATGGAAAGAATGCCAACCCACAGAATATGCTACCCTGTTGTCAGTGCATGCACCCAGACAATCACATTTCCCACTGCACATTTAACAAGTTTAAATTAATTTAAAGAAAACATGAAAATTGCAGTGCAACAGGGAGCTTACTTTTACACGGTTTAGAACAGATTTTTTTTAATACACTTTTATGTCCTTTTAATTGTTTAATTTGACCTCTTAAAAAAAAGAAAACGCTACACTTTATAATTTATTTTCAAAAGAGTGGCTTACAAAGTTACTTGTGATGTTACATTTCTGATGTAACTACAAATGTTTTTGTAAGTTTCTTTTTTTAATGTCAGAAGTAAAATGTTAGTAAAGCACAGTCTTATAATATCAAGTGACTGGACATAGAGCTCTCGGGTAGTTCAGTGATGTCAGGGGAACAATTTAATCTCTGTTCAGATAAAGGGCACTGGATCTCTGGAACCACCACACCACCATCTGGGTCAGTATCAGCTGCAAAATCAAAGAAACATCAAGTAGGTCAAAATACCAACTGTTTTGAAATATTGTCAATGACTTGTATCCATGTTGTTATAAACTCATCTAACTTTGCTCATGTTCAAATCTATTAAGATGTGTTTTAAATTATACAAATCACAAGTGGTCAAGTAAGGCACATTTACAAAGGGGTCTACCATGCTCTTGAAGAGCTACTATTGTTACAAAAAAACATTAAGCAATATGTGAAAAAAGCGAAATATTATGCCAAATACAAGTCCTTGAATATAATAACTGTACAAAAGAGCAAACAATCAAACTACATAACATCATGACATGACATAATGACATTGCAAACTTGTGAATGACAATAATAACCCGCAACGAACTGTTGCACAATGTACATGAATAAAACTTTTATCTATGTTATTGGTTACTTCAGTAACACGATCTTACTTCAAGCTGCCTTGAAGGACAAGGGGATGAGGAAGATGATGCCGCTCTGTGTCTCTCCTGAGAGCTAATCTTTACAGCCTGAGACGATCGAAAGTCAAATATTATTTACATACTTAATAATACAAAGCACAGCATATAGAGTGCCGAAGTAATGACGTCACTTTGTAGGCCAAAACGTGGAAGTGAGTTAGCATTTTAGCCCTATGGGTTCCCTCGCCCTAAAGTCTATGGGTTTTTTGAATGGGTTTTTGCTAAATCGCCTGAAATAAGCTCTGTGGTTAACAAAGCCTCTATATATTTTCACGTTTTAATCTATGACATAAAACACACTAGTTATAACCTGCTTGTGATTTTTTAAGACTTTATTGTGTCTTAAAAACGATGGTTGCTAACAAGTTGCTAAAAGGGACTACATCCTTTGGCGGGGACTTTAGATGTCATCGTGACAAACAGGCAATCTCTCACTAGCCCGTGTTTCAGCCTTATGAAGAACTTATGTGGCGTGAATAAATCGCGCTATTCGCGCAAAGTTGGATGCTTGAACATTTGGAGTTTACTCTCTTCACATGTTCGTCTCGTTGAGGAATGGCTGACATGGGCTGTGTTTACACGTCTTTTTGTGTTAAAATCTACTGTTAATGTGTGACAACTTAGTTTTAAGACTTTTTCAGTCGATAATGTAGTTGTTTAAAGCTCAAATCTGTGGTTTATTTATAAGAAGAGTGCCTATTTAAACATTTTATCTGGTGTTATCGGAGTTGTGAGCTCCAGTGAGTCAGCGGCGCTCAGTGCTTGTTTAGCCGGCGAGATTTGACTTTCCTCGGCTAGTCCTTCTGCCGTCTGCCGCTGGCTCTGATGTCTCTGTGGCGTCTCCAGCTATAATTAGTCTTGTGGAGATTTAACGGCCCATATTTGCTCTCATGGATCTATAATTTGTTCCCTGGCAAATCGTTTAGGCTGAGTGCAAAGATAAGTTTCATTACTTGTTTATTTTTAGGCTATAACTGTACGTTACCGTTGTAAGTTAGCCGACTAGCACTGACTTTGAATGTTTGACTGAATTGTTTGCTTTATTTCATGTGTAGCTTATTATACGTTTTGTATCATTGATCATACATAAACTTGCATTTAACAAAAAGAGACTGGGTTGTGTTTCATGTCATTTAATGTTATTATCACAGTAATAATCATATTGTCTGAAAAAACGTTAACAAAAGATAAATCTCAGAGAGGCACGCATAAACATAATTAGTTTCTAACATTTTGGGAAAAAACGAATGGGCAATATTTCTCATGAAAAAGTGGATAAGTGTTCATACACAGCGCAGATCATAATGAGCGAGCGTGCTTTTAAATAAAGTTTGAGGAAGCTTGATGATGACGTTGATCCGCGACCATGGTGTGCTGTAGTCCGTTTATAGCCTACCGTTAGCATTTTATATCTGACGGCTTTATTTGGGCTTCAAAATGTATACATTTTGGATTAACTTGTAAAGATTATCTTGGTAGACAAAACGTGTAAGGGTCATTACTCTTTGTTGAACACAGATCTTATTTTTTGCGATTTTCCAAAAGTCTATGGGGAAAATGAATGGCTTTTTGATCGAGGGAACCCATGCGCCGCTAACTTCCGGGTTGGCCTACAAAGTGACGTCATTACTTCGGCACTCTATTGCACACAAATCATAGCGAGATCTTTCCAATATGCGCGCCACTGAGTGACGTCCATACTTCCAGGACAGAGAGTATCTGTCCATCAAAACCTCACTATCCAATCAGAGTAGATCACTGTTAAGCCCGCCCCCACGAGAGGTTTGTGTCAAAACAGCAAACGAAAAACAGAGAAACGTAAGCGAAATCTGTGGCAATGCATTCTGAATCCATGATTTGCGAAAACGAATCTTTGAAAAAGATTAACAAAGAATGAAGCATATTTGAAGAGGTTGTTAAATTTGAGTGACTGAGTTAATTTTTTTCATTTTCATTTTCTTCTTTTGTAATGGCATATTTTTGATAGTTTCTGAAAAAGTTACGTTCAGTTTTTTAAAGTTACGTTCAGTTTTATAAAGTTACATTCATTTTTTTTTAGAAAAATATAATTCCATACCCCACTAGCAGAATTCTGGAATCTTCTCTTCAAGACAATCTTTTAACTGTTTGACTTAGTTGAAATATTGCCATACACTTTGAAAGTGGAAACACGTTGCTCTTTATGTGCTTGCAACTATAGCTAAGCAAGTTTGTGCGTCCAAATGGAAAACGCAAATGCTGAATGCCTCGTCTATAAAACTGCTTACCATTGTATTTAGGGATCTGCAAATAGCTAAGTTGTAGGGTATCCGTATGCATACGGTAACTGTTACGAACACTGGTCATAGGATTAAGTAATACTGACGTTGTTCCGTGGTATTTGTGGGAGTTTTATTCAGCGACCACCTGGCTGCGGTTTGGATGCATCTCACCAGTGTTTCAAACACATAGACTAATTTGCTGCGGTGCGCCACAGAATCAACACCGGCTCAACACCACATATTGCGTTTTTTGGCAGCCGCCAAAGCAAATTTTTATCCCGCTAAAGCCTTATTTGATCGGTGAGTTATGTAGAGACTGACTGCGGCGCTTGTGACAGGTCGCATGTTACTGAAAGAACGAGCAGAGAGAGAGCCCCTCCTCCGGCCGCGCGCGCACTCTCACCGTCTTCAAACTGTCTTGCTTTCCCTCCCTCGCGCATATTAAAGGGGTGGTAAAACACATTGTTTTGAAGGCTTGATTGTGTTTGTGGGGTGCACTGTAACATGTGTTCATGCTTCGTTTAAAAAAAAAAAAAAATCATTATTTTTCATATATTTGACCTTTATTCTCCACTGCTCTGTCCCTCCTTGTAAAACGGTCTGATGCTTTCCGGGTTGTATGAAGCCAGTCCCTCAAAAATACGCAATGGGCTCAGATTGGTTAGCTGGCCCAGTGTGTTGTGATTCGCTAACCGCAGTGCACGTTTGTCGGAAACGTCACGCCCCTTACCTTTAACGGTAGACTGTGCTTTGGTCAGTATTAGAAACGATGGCGTCAATAAAACCACACCAATCTGAACCCAAATCAGACCCAGAACATTTTAGTGAAGATGATCGAGCAGAACCTGTTCATTCCTCAAGAGTAAAGACTGCGGATCTATAGTGATCGCTACTGAATGGCACTGTTACTTTTGTATTTTTAGAACGATTATAGCCAAATATCTGTCGCAAGAACTATTAACCCAAAACACTAAACACTGGCTTTACTAGTAAGTTAGCCAAATCACACACAGAACCATGTTTAGCAAGCCTGTAGATAAATAATACATAAAAGAATCAAAGAATCATTTACACTAATGCCAAGTTCGCTGTTGAGATTTTAACGTTAGGTGTTTGTAACGATAGGTGTTCGTCGGATAACGTTAAGTATGAATGATCATTTAACAGACTGGTTTGCAGAACAGTGTTGTCATCTGTTTACTTCCTTGCTACAATGTACAACCTATTACAGGAAAACACATCGATGAAAAATAAATCAGACTTACAGGTTGTGGCCCGTAAACAGCTTCTGTTTGTAAATCCAGCTTTCAGGACAAGCCGTTGTGCATATCCTGTATTGAACTCGTGAACATTGTGGAAGTTTTCCTCCGTGAAATGTGCTGCGGGAGGGAGCCCCGCGCGCGTCGTGCATTCACACACTGGCCGCGTTTGTCTCACGCAGCTGACGTTGTGCATATCCTGTATTGAACTCGCGAACATTGTGGAAGTTTTCCTCCGTGAGATGTGCTGCGGGAGCCCCGCACGCGCCTGTTCCCTTCTGTCTCATACACACGTGCATATAACATGCTGTGTGTTAAACGCTCTGCAACGCACCCCTGTCCCTATGAAGGCTGAACAAAGCAAGTACCCCAGACCTGCAATCCGGATTAATATAACAGCGTTTCCTCGGCATCGCGGCAACAACACTCCAGCCTAACTATACCACAACAGCGCCGCGATACAAAATGGCGCCCCCGCCCCCCCTAATTAATATTCTCGGAGGAGGGGTTTATGTAAATATTGAGCCTGGTGATGTCACCAACCCTGGAGGAATGTGTGTAGTCGCCTACGGGCCGTTTGCTGTAGTCCTTAGAAATGGATTTCTTTAAAAGCAAATATCTCCCTTTGCTTTAAACTTTGAACGTTGTAACTTTGCAGATGTTGTTTATGCTCAAGCAGCAACATTACACGCTAGCTAAAGTAAGAATAGTGAAATCGTGGTTTACCACCCCTTTAATCAAAATAAATTCAGAATTGACACGATGGTAAAAGGTCGGAAGACCGAAGTTTCACGTGGAGCATTGGGAGATTTTTTTCCTGAATTACCGCTGGTGTTGCTCTACAAGAGATTAAGTTAAGTGCATCTAAGCATTAAATGACTAGGTTGTAAATAGTTGGTTACTTTTAAAATTAAGTATAGTACAGTCAGTGTGCACTTTATTATGCTGCTTGCTTGTTGCTACTGAGTGCAATAGTGTAATTATTTTATTTATGCTTAAATATTTATTTTCAGAATTTTAATTATGCTAAAATATTTATTTTCAGAATTTATTTTTTGGATAAATTACTTTTTTTACTTAACCTGTTTTTACTATTTGTTAAATATTGTTTTTTTTAGTACAATAAATGTTCCTTTTTTACATTGAGACTTGTAACATTGTTATCATCATGATCATTGTGTCATTTTTATGATGTAAATTGAGGGAGAAAAAGCATTATCGGCTCCAAAAAAATCGGCAGCCTGTATCGGTCATCGGCTATGGCTGATGAAAAAAAATCTGTATCGGCATCGGCACTAAAAAATCTATATCGGTCGATCCCTAATAATTAATATCTTAACTTACTTTACTGTTTAAAATTGCATTGTGTTTAGCATTGTGTATTATCTCACACAATCTTTTTAATTAGTTTTAATTTTAAGAATTGTATTAATTAAAAAAAAAATTTACACTTCATTATGTAAGTAAAATGGGTTGTGAACACAATTTCATGTTGATTTTAAATCAAACTGACAAAAGCCTCTAAAGAAAGAATGAAATTAGTACATTGTGGGAGTTGCACAACAGTACTGCACATACTGCACATGGAAACTCCTGTTCCATAAGTTTCTCAGTATAGATGAAAGTGGCAGAGATGAATCTGTATCTGAAAACTGTCTCCAATCCCAAATCCAGTCAGTTCCGTCATACAGGACAAATTACTTAATCATAAAACAAGCCCGTCAGTACTGTGGTCACCATGATTGAATCATTTGTCCTTTGGGGGCTTTACTCATGAATATTTGCATATATATTTACACATTATATCTCTTTGTTTTATGAGGTCAGGACTCGAATTAAACCTTGTCTATGTACAGTATGCCACTGTGATTTTGCATAATGGACACATATGGCCAGCAGACTCTGTAGATCAGTTCGGCTCAGATAAAAATCAGACGTCTGTTGTAAAGCCCCAATGAATCACACAATATACTTCCTCTAGACTGATTCAAAAGAGACATCGTGTTAGACTGTTTTGAGGTTTTTGAATGCTTGTTTCTTGCTTAATTTTGGCTTAGTGTTTTTCTTGCTTAGTGTTTGGCTCATCTGTAATCATTTGTCATGTAGTTTGTGGTCGTCTTGAAAATGACAGTGAGAGCAAACATGTGTTTTGCAGATGGATATGCAGGTGTTTGAATATCTTTTTTTATATCGGGATATACTTTCTCAATCTCAGCCACTGATTAAATTCCTCCATTCCAAGTCTTATTAAAGGCCTTCATCCACTCTGACAGGAAATGCATCCAAATCCTTGCTCTGGGCCATTAATGCAAACTAGGTCATTGACATTGGCCATCTGATACAAAGAGTTTTTTGGGGGGGAAATACTGACCCAGAATACCAACCACAATTTGAAGTACCATCAGAGAAATAAATTACTTTTTAAAAAAATATTTATATAAAAAAAAAATTAGTTTTTTTAAAAAAAGTTTTAAAAATTATAATAATATTTCACAATATAATTTTCAAAGTTTATTTTAGATTTCATGGACTTTCAGATCGTTTTCATCAGTCACATGCATTTCTTTGTCGTTGTTTCCCGCCACTCTTTAGTTTAATTGGACTCTGATGCATCTTCTCAGTTGTTCGTTATTTTATCGTAATCACTGTGTATTTAGGTTCCTCTGTGTGGACTCTTCAGTTGTCCGGTATTGTTTGTGCGTTCGTGTTCCACACACTGTCTCGTTTGTTAGTTCTTTCAATAAATCTTGTGTTATTCGTTATCGTCTTCGTCGTCCTTGTCCTGTGACAATAACTGTTTGTACTGTATTTTTGATCAAATCAATGCAGCCTTGCTGAGCATAATAGACTGCTTTCAAAAACATTAAAAAAGTCTTACTCCCAAACTTTTGAACGATAGAGTACATGATTAAAAAATAATAACAAACAATAATGTAAATATAACGGCATCTATCCCTACATATCCCTCTATAAAAGTTCCTAATCTGTAGGGAAAAAAAACAAGGTCAAACTCATCTGCATGTATATAGTAAATGTGTGTGGTTGAGGGAGTTCCTACTTCAAAATCCCCCCAAAAATTATTTTAGCCCTAATGTAACAAAATATAAAGCAAATGCTGTGCATTAGGTGTGTAATCCATGCTTCACATGTATTATGTTTTATAGTTGTTCTGCCCCAGAGAATGGGAAATGTAGTAGACTTGGCCCCTTATAAACTTGCTAAATGTTTTGGTAAGCTTTAGTGTTTTTAGTCCATTAACTTCTAAATGCATGAACAAAAACAACATTGACATATTTTGACATATTTTTCATATAATTCACAAAATTTTGGAGCGACAAAAGGGTGAGAAAATGATGACAATTTTATTTTGGGGTGAACTAAAGGGTAGTGGTTTACTAAGTATATTTCAAAAAAAATTTTAATGATATTTTGTTGTGCTTTAAAGTAGTACACTCATTTTGATGTGTTGCCTAACATACTAAATCACATGCAACTTGATTACAATTTTAACAATAGTGTGTTATTCAATATTACATTCAAAGTTACATTTTTTCATTTCATAACTTCATAACAAATGTGCAATTATGAATATATTTAAAAACATGACAGACTAGTTTTAATAGAAATTACATTAAAGTATATTTTAGTTAATCATAAATGCTTGTCAGTACATTCGGCAATATACTTAAATCAAAATAGTCAATAGTCAATACAAGTAATTTTGTGTGTTTAATATAAATGTAAACTATATTACATTTTCATTTAATTTCAATTAACATGCAATTAAGTGTTCCGAAATATTACATTCAGTTTACTCTTGCTAAATTATGCTAAAGTGTACTTATTTTTCATTAGCGGCAGATTGTTTCCACCACGATTTTATTAACCGAATTGCCCCAAATCAAAAAGCCAGTCTCAAAGAAACCCCTGAAATGCCCACTGATGATATTGTGGTGTCATCTCATAAATACAATCATTCTGACCATGTGCTGAATGCACTACAGCTTTATTCTTTACCAATAGAGCTGATGTTCATACAGCTTCATTATAAAGCAACAACACATGCACATTACACACCAGTTACCAGTGACCTGATTGACTGCATACTCATGTTAAAGTCATGCTCACAAGCCCCACTGTGCGTTTTGAAGCCGACTGCTTCGCTCCTGTCTGAACAATTCACCCTACGTATTGCAGAGGTCAGAGGTCAAGATGTGCTGTAATTCATCGAGCTGGTTTTCGCACCGGAGGAATGTTTTCATAATTCCTACAGTATAACTGCTGATGGAAGTACGCGCTTTTTAGTGTGTTTTCGCTGAAGGAACTGGGAACGATTTTAGTTATAGGAACGCCTTTTGGGGGGACTAAATTAGCTCCTACTTCAGAATAGTGTCTAACCCAGCACAATAGGAACTACCAGTGACATAAGTATATGTTGATTGAAATATTATTACAATTTAAAATAACTTTTTTATTTTATTGGATTTTAAAATGTAATTTATTTATGTGATGGCAAAGCTGATTTTCAACAGCCATTACTCCATTCTTCAATGTCACGTCATTCTAATATGGTGATTAGCTCAAGAAACATTTCTTATTATTATCATCACAGTTGTGCTGTGGAATCTGTGATACTTATTTTTCAAGATTTTCAAGATTAATTGAAAGTTCCAAAGAACAGCATTTATTTGAAATAGAAATCATTATAAATGTCTTAACTGTCTCTTTTTATCAGTGTAATGCATCCTTGCTTAATAAAAATATTAATTTATTTTTAAAAACTCGAATTGACCCTAAACTTTTGAGCTATTGCGTAAATTAATAATATAAATTTTTATTTTTAGTAGTAGTAATTTTAGTATAAAATATAAATAAAATAAACATATATAACACACTGTAAAAAATTTATAATCTTCCCAACTCAAAATTTTCTAGTGACTGGTCACATGTAAATTTTTCAATTGGCCAAATTGAATTTCTGTGAATTGAATTTTATCAATTGTGGCAACAGCCTATTAACATGGGCTCAATTAGAAATAATATGTGGAGCCAATGGAAAAATTTAATTTACCAACACTGTAAAAAATGTCAGGCCTCTCCAATTTAAAATTTTCTAGTGACCGATCACATCTAAATTTTTCAATTTGGCCAACTAAAAAATTTAGATGTGATCGCTCACTAGAAAATTTTGAATTGGAGAAATGTTTTACGGTGAAACTGTGAGGTTGGTCCAATTAAATATTTTAAATTGTAGTAACAATTGTTTATTTCTCACTGTCCCAAAAGACAAAAATGACTAAAAACATAAATATATTAAGCAAAATACAGAACACAGACAACAGGGTTGACATTTTATCACATTACTTTATTAACAAGTAAATTTCAACACAGGATATTTGGTGAAAATACCTTATTTTCAATAAGGAAAAACTCTGAATATTCAAGAAGTCTTCAGCATAACAGGATGTCTTAAAGTGGTGAAGAAAACACGGCACTGCAAGCTAAAAACCTGCAAATAAAAATAATGGCATTTATGTAACATTAATGGCAAAGTTTCCCTGCATCACATCTGGCAAATGACAGAACAGAAGTTACTTCATTATATAATGAGGATGAGACGAATGAATGGATGAATAAGAAAATCGAGCTTGACGTGTTTGATATTAAAAGGCAATAACTCAAGCCCTGAAAGAGGTCGACGCCAAATGCAATCTCCGACACCGTGTTCAACGGTCGCATGCCGCATATATCACACAAATGACTTAATTTACTTATTACCTATCATTTTAGACATATAAGACATGAGGAAAATAAAACTATTGGCTACCATTAGAGTAAACGAGAACACACGCATGAAACCAATGAATTCATGAACTCGTGATTCTACAAAATGTCTTTTAAACTTCATACCGGGTCATAAAGCAAAACTCTGTAGAATAATTTCAGTGCTAAATACTCACCAACTTTTCAAGCGCATTTTGCGCATGCGTATACCGTTTTTCGGACGTAGGACTTGTTCAGCCAACATGGATTTTTCACTTCGACTTCATAGATTGACTGAGCACAATTAAATATGTTCGGTGAATATACAATTTTAATTTTGAGTTAAGACCTTAAGCTATGATTAGTGCAATGCATCTTTTTGCATGGGGATAATTATTTGGAAGTCATTTATTGGGCCAATATGTAAGGATCAATTGTCACAATTGTTCCAAAATTTTTTTTTTTACAGTGCACTATACATTATATTATAATATATAAAATAAATAATTCTTCTGCCAAGTAATATAGATTGTTACTCTTACTGTAGGCTGTTTATGGGTGTCAAACATTGAAGCACAAATTATATAGAATTCAACTGTTTTATTTTTGCAGGTGTTAACAACAGCTTCTGAATTACCTTTATGGATTAATTTTTGTATTAATTATTATTGTGTTCTCTCTGTAGATATGTACTGTACGCTGGAGGTTGACTCTTTCGGTTACTTCGTCAGTAAGGCCAAAACGCGCGTGTTCAGGGACACAACAGAACCACAATGGAATGAGGTGAGCTCTTTTATGTCATGATAATAAATAGGATTCACCTGACCAATCACCATCATATATTTGTTATTAATTTATTTGTTCTCTTATAGGAGTTTGAAATAGAGCTGGAGGGCTCTCAGTGTCTGCGGATCCTGTGCTACGAGAAGTGTTACGACAAATCAAAGCTCAATAAGGACGATAATGAGATTGTGGACAAGATCATGGGCAAGGGCCAAGTACAGGTAGGACAAAGAAACAAACACATTTTTAAACACATGTGTGCAACAGCAAACATTAAACCAGGCTGGTTTAGACCACAAAAAGTCGGACTTAAATTGTAGTGGTTTCCTGATTTAAGTCATTTATATTGTTGTCTGGTTTTAGCGTGTGCTCTGCAGATGGTGTGTTGTGGTGCTTTATTTTTGGCATGGGCAGCTTTACTGCCTGAGAACCCATAGCTTACATTTTTTTCTCTCACATTCGTGGGAAATGCAGCAATTTAACTTAAGCAAGTTTGTATCTGTTGAGATCAGTGTGTTCACATGTGTTTTGCCGTATGCAGCTTACGTTAGAAACAGTTACCAGGGATGGAATCAATATGAGCCTGAAAATTCCCTTTCAAGAAAGGAATTCCCTTTTTATTTTACTGGAATAAATCCTTTATTGATCTTCATTGGTGTGGCAACACTTTGAGGATCATGTTAGTCGCTGATGCTACTTTCATGCTGCTGTCATTATCAAGCCATTTGTCCTGTTTTGCTAAGCTTTATGCTTAAACCTCAGTCAAATTATTCTTCTTAAAGTATTGCATGCTTCTTTTAAATCTGGGGCAGCTTATGAGGGCAGCTTATCTGGGGACTAAAAATTAGGTGGATTAAATTGCACAGGTGGTTTATTTCTGTTTTATGTTTGTGTTATGTTATGTTTTATGTATGTTTTATGGATCGTAGCCAGAGTGAATTAACAGCAAACGAGATGATTTCGTTTTCAAAGAGAATGTGGTGTTTATGTTACTCCTATCAGTATGTACAGATATACACACGTTACCACCACACGCTAAACATGCACACACAGCACTACCTTTACAGACAAAGAGACACTCATAGTAATGTTCCTTTGGGAATAAAGACATTGCAGAGATGCTTTATGCCTATGAGGGTGTAAACAAACTCCACAGAAGGAGAAAATAGGCATTTAGGAAGTTAGTGGCTTTTTGTTTGAATAATTTATCTATGTCTGAATTCACATACTGCATAGCAAGTACTACGTTTGGTTTAAAACTTGCTTCGTGACCATTAAAGGGTATGTTCTATAATATGGTATGAATGTGTGTAGTATGAATGAAATTTGGACATCACGACTAAGCATTAGCTTATTGCCAGTACATTAGACACACACAGACACAGACACACACACAGGTTTGTTGATGGAAGCACACTTGCTGATGGTGAGGAATTACAGTTGAAACATCTCAAAATGTACCTCAAACTGAGTAGCATCACTGAGAAACGTCCTGCTCAAGGTTTGGGTTGAATAACTAGTTCTTCCATTGTTTCATCATCGATTCGGACTCACGGAAAGGAGGGATTTAGAGAGACTGATTTATCTGTCGAGTCGTTTGAGAATCATTGGACATTGTGGTGACGTGCAATGGATATTGTGAGAAAATGAAACTGAAAAATTAAAATGTTTTTTATGACCTTTGATGCATGTAAACCTGTTGTTGGAAAATTAGGAAACTTTAAAATGGCATATTAGGGGCACTTTAATATAATTTGGAATTATTGGAATTGTAAGACACTAAATTGTAACTGGAATTGTAAGGACACTAAATTTTTCGACTAAATATCCAAATAAATCTAATTATTAAACTAAATTAACCATATAAACTAAATTACTGATCTAATTACTGATCTAAAGCCCACTTTGTCACTGTATAATAATTGAAATGAACTGATGACATCACCGTTTTCTCCAGAACGGCTATACGGCTGAATAAAATTCTGTTGCATTATTTTCCTGTTTAACACTGTGAAGCTGCTTTGAAATCTGCATCGTTAAAAGCGCTATATAAATAAAGTTGACTTGACTTGACTAAGACTGGAAAAAACTAGCAAAACTAGGAAATGCCAGGTAGAATTACTCCCCGAGAACACAAAGGACACTTTCGGGAAATTAACATCTGAACTATCTCTTACACACCATTCGAGATTCAAGTCTCACCTCAGTATTATCTAATCTACATCTTTCTCTGTTGACCTCCTCTCCCCCAACTCATACTCTCTCTCATGCTGAGATCACCTAAAATTCACCCAAAATCTATATGGTTTAATGTGATACAGTATTATACATGTTTGATATCGTTTGAAATGTCTCAGTGCGACTGGTACAAATATCTCATCCCCACAGAAGTAAACCAAAAGTTAATAAAAGTTTTAAGAGTTTAGAGATATTTTGCCTATTACGGTGGGTGTGGGTTAGGGTTAGGGTTAGGGTTATCTCCTGCTGTCAATACAGGTCTATGGGACAGTGATTAATGTAAATTCCCATTGTTCCATTTAAAAGAGGTTTCTGTCTTGGTCTGAGTACATAATGAGATGTTGCAAGAGGGTCAGGGCGCAAAATTTTATATCGTTCAGCCCATAACGCTGAGTGTCTCCTAGATGCTCAGCGTTATGTAATTTTCAGAAGTCAGGTATCCATATTTTATTCTTTACTTCAGAGTATTTGATGTTATGAATGGATTATCTTTGAATTGATTATGTAATTGGCGTTATACATTTACCTGACTGTTAATAAATTGTTACATTTGGATTTATTCTGACTTACTCTGGAATTATGAATTATCTCTAGTAGATTATGATGTGTGGAGTAGGCTAAATATATTTTTATCAAATATATGCCATTACAAAAGAAGAAAAACACAATGAAAATGAAAAAATGAAAAAGTCGCTCAAATTTAACAACCTCTTAATGTAAGAGTTTATCTTTGTTTTATTGTTGTTGTTGTTTTCAATCAAATAATAGTGAACCACAAACTGAGCATTTGTTTTAAAGGTCCCATGGCATGAAATTTTCATTTTATGAGGTTTTTCAACATTAATATGAGTTCCCCTAGCCTGAATATTGTCCCCAAGTGGATAGAAATGTTGATCGGTGTAAAACCGAGTTGTGGCTGTCTTTCTCTGCCTTTGAGAAAATGACAGGCCAGACTAGCCAATCCTGAAGTCTCCTGGTTTGACGTCCAAGCAGGCACGGTTTCCTCCCTTTCCTCCGCCCAGAGAATCTGGCACGCCCATGCAAACACTCGTCGAGAGATCATTGCATCATTGCTTGTGAACGAGTGAACGCTGGCAGTTTCTCAGTGTTTGGATGTACAAATGAAAACAGAAGTCTTTTTTCAGTTCCTTCTGATCTGTGATCAGTGATTTCTGATGTGTAGCTAATTATTTATTATTCGTGCACACAATGCGGCTTCTCTCTCTCCAGACAGAACGGTGTTTTCGTGTTTTATATCTTGTGAGTCAGTGTTTTTGTACGTCCTCGTCGCGTCTATCGGTTCTAAAATGTGCATACAGTCATGAGTTTCTGCTCAACATCAGCAGAGATAAACCTCACACACGCCGAAGCTCGGCCTTCAACATCCCCGACCCACAGTACTGCATCTGGCCCACAGCGGAGGCACCAAACGCGGCGTGAGATTAAGCAGAAGGGGGGTAAGCTTGAGCATATCCGGGCTAGCCAGCCTAGCCCCACAATAAACTGGATTACATCCGATTACTGCTGTTGTGTCTTTGTTTGCGCTGTGTACTCAACGCGCGTCACTGACGCTTTTATTTTATTTTAAAAATAATGCTATTATCAACACTTACTTTTAACTCGTTCATCTCGACAGCTGTAATGGTACTTTGCATGTGTTACAAAGTTGGTAGAATAATGATGAAGAGACGGACTCGGTGTGACTGTTTATTCAGAACTCTCAGATACAAACACAATAAACTCGCGCTGACTGACAGCGCTCTCATAACTCAGTAGTTACTATAAATAACTTTGTTAGCAATCGCTGAGCTCAGTCTCTGATACATTAGTGATGTCCGGTTCGCGAACGATCTTTCTTTTGAACCAGTTCTTTTTAGTGAACCGAATCAGTTCACCAAATCGGACTGAATCGTTCTAAACGGTTCCCGTCTCCAGTCAGCGCTGATCCATAATTTACTAAAGTTACTAACTTTCTGACATGAGTGACAGTCCCTCCGACTAGAAATAGACTAATAACCTAAAGTATATGCTGTAACTAAAACAGTTCAGACATGCTGAGAACTGATGTGAAGTGAACTCAGGTCCATCCGTCTCCCTGGCAGACTCGTGCCTGCTCGTGCCTCGATAAACCACGCCCCCTCCGCTCATATAAAATGCAAAGATGTCAGCCAATCACAACAGTGGGTGTTTTTACTGAAGTCTCACAGCAGACACGCCTCTTGAAGCAGGGCATTCAGCCACAGGGCAAACAGCAGTATAGAAAAAATGCCTTTTATTTCTAAATTATGACATTTTATGATGTAAAAGTCATACTAACAATATAAGTACAGCTCAGGAAACATTATAAAATAATAGAAAAATGCCATGCCATGGGACCTTTAAAGGGGAATTTCCAAAGATCTTTTATTTATTAATGTGAGTATTTTGTGTCATCCGTATTATTCGTTTTTTAATAAAAGTTTAATATAGCCTATGCAGGTTTTTTTTTATTGTACAAATTTTTTGTAGTTGAGTTTTCATAAAAAATGGTAATGAACAAAAAAACATTCGTTTGAGGGGGAAATGTAATTAGCTTATTTGTTTTTGTTAATAACGAATGTTAATAATATTTTTTGGAAAGTCCGTATTGTGCTGGTTTAGAAAGCTATAAACAGAAAATCACAACATATGTTGGACGTGATCCTTATGTTATGAAGAGGACCAATTTTTCTACTGAATTGGAAGACTTGCCTGCCATCTAGACGGCTGATATAGAGAATGTGAAGCTGCTGTCACGCCGTGTTGAGTTCTGGTCTGGTTTGTTTATATCGCGCTGCCTTTCTGCTAATGAATTTAGTTGTTTTCTTTTTTTCTGTCGACTCGTAATTGTGAAATTTCACCATTGTAGGTCATTTATGCTGCATCGACTATTTCCATATGAACTCACACCATCGTTCAGGTGTAAAACAGCACAATGTATTACGCTTTTCTACGTGTAAAACCCTTCTTTTTACGGTCTATGGTAAAAACACGGTAAGACAGTAAGACGCTGGATAGCAAATCTAGTTATAATGTCACTGATTAAACCCACTGCCAGTCACTCAATAAAAAGTCACATTGCTTTTGAAAGGTCTGTATTTTATTTGGTTTAATTAACTTTACATTTGCTAGTATGATTCGGCTTGTGAATTAACAAAACTTGCCCACTGCCACTTCAAAACTCTTCACAAGCTTCCATAGATGTGATTTTGGTTGTAATTTGTTGAAATAAATATTTAAAAAAAGAATACAGTTTTTGTGTCTGTCTGCTGAATGTGATCCTCTTAGATTCTCCTGCATATGGGAAAGTGAATATTTACAATGACAACAATAAGCTTCAGTTACATTGACATATTTCCAACAAAGAAATAGATTGACTTCTATCAGCTTGTTGAACAAATTTTTATTTCTACCATATAGCTGAAGCAGCAGCGAATGCACAGCATGTGACACTGTTTTCACTGTAACGTGAACCAGATCAACATTGTTAACAAAATTCTTTAAAACATCAGTGAAAACATCAAATGAACATGCAATGCAATAAAATATTTTTTCCCCTGCAAATGATACCAAGAAGACTGTGAATTAATTTAAGCAAGTCAAAAACAAAGGTAAGCAGATATCCGTATTAAGTTCAGTATCAGCAGATGCAAAACGCCATTAAAGGTCCTGTTCTTCGTGATCCCATTTTTCAAACTTTAGTTAGTGTGTAATGTTGCTGTTAGAGCATAAATAATACCTGTAAAATTATAACGCTCAAAGTTCAATGCCAAGCGAGATATTTTATTTAACAGAAGTTCCCTTTCAAAGCCTACAGCGAACGGCCAGTTTGGACTACATCCCTGTACATCCTGCTTTAATTACGTCAGTAGAGCAGTTTGTTGACTAACCTCGGCCCACAAGAATACGCAAAAAAGGGGGCGTGGTCTTGTTGCTCCCTCGTGGAGAAGAGGAAGTGTTGCTTCAGTTCGGTTGCGTTTGTCGCCATCAGACGCTGTTATTTTCATCCCGGAGTCAAATCACCTTTGTTTGCCCTTCAGGGGCTGTAGTTTGAGCGCGTTCATCTCCCCGTTATGGTAAGAGACGTGACCTTCCCGGGCAACGTGCCCTACGCTGCTGTCGAATCACAACACGGGCACCGCTGGCACAATCAGAACTCGTTACGTGTTTCTGAAGGAGGGACTTCATAGAACGAGGAAATTCTCAGGCCGTTTTGAGGACAGTGACAACAGCAGTATACAGATAAGTAAATTGTGTGAAAAATACTGTGTTTTTTTACACATGAAACATGAACACATGTTATATTGCACACTGTAAACACAATCAAAGCTTAAAAAAAACACGAAAAACGGGACCTTTAAAGGCGACACATTTTAAAGTAAAAAAGTGATAAAAGTTACTTAAACGATAAAAGCTCTTTGTGGTTTCTCGGTTTGATCGATTTGATCGATTTGAGCAACAATAAACCACACAAAACATAGGCATTTTGAGTTTGTGTTAGTGATTCCTATAGAGATTCCTATGTAGAAAATCGCGTCCTACCCTCCATCTGCCTTTTGCGCCGATGCAGTGACGTCACGTGCAAACAACCTATTGGGTGGGCCTTACAGAATTACTACAATTTACAATACTACAATTATTGGAATTTCACTGTTTTAATTTTTTGAAAGTTTTCATAATGCAGAGATTGTGTTCATTTATATGATAAATAGATGTAAAATAGCTGACAAAATTGACACTAATAATCGGCTCACATACAGTTTTTTTTTCACAGAGTAGCCAAACTGTTAAGAACAAATCCCACCCCGGAGTTGACTCTAAAGATGAACATTGCCTAGATAACGTTGAAATAAATACTAACCCTTAATCTACATCCTAACCTTAACCTTAGTATAGCATTGGTAGCAAATTCTGACTTTCACATTGAATCATGTTGAACAACATAAAGTCAGTATATTTTAAATATGTGTTTAATGGCATCTTTTTATTAAGCACTATCAATGAATGATAGCAGTACTGATACTGATGTCTCTATTTAATTATTTTTTTCTCAATGTTAGACATTAATTAATTAATTAGATATTCAACATTACAGTATAATTGAAAGATATCAATTTTAATAAGCTTATAAAAAAAATAGAACAAGGTTTAATTTAAGTGAACTTTAAGCAGTCTTCACCTAAACAGATTGTAATAAATGTCACATTTAGCTGTGTCTCAGGGCTCAACACTAAGGTTTTTTTCTCTACTGGCTCAGATTTTTATCTGCCCTGCTAAAATGCACAAAGTCTGTTAAAATGACATTAACTGTCAATCGACCGATCTAAGCGCATGCTAGGTAATGGAGTATGGTAGGTTTGCAGGACTTCAAAGAACAGCCTCTGATTCACAATAAAACACTGTACAACACCGAAATAAGGTGCAGTTTGCTTTGATTTTAAAAAATTGTTTTGCATCTAATATTGTTTTGCGTTGAATGGTTTAATGGAAGAGGTCTTAGTAAGGCCAGTAGGGGGTGCCCACCCTGTGGTCTGTGTGGGTCCCAATGCCCCAGTATAGTGACAGGGACATACTGTTCTGTAATCTTACATTATGTAACATGCCACGTCCTTCGGAAGAGACGTTAAACCGAGGTCCTGACTCTCTGTGGTCATTAAAAATCCCATGGCACTTCACGTAAAGAGTTGGGGTGAAACCCCTGGCCAAATTCCCTCCATTGGCCTTTACCAATAATGGCCTCCTAATAATCCCCATCCACTGAATTGGTCAATCACTCTTTAGTTAGGGGATAAAATTGACAGTTTGTACAGTATAACAATCATTATGTCTACCCATAAAACGGGTGTGTGTGTTCACGCCAAACAACTTTTTTTTCCTCCTAATAGAAAATAAGTCAGGAACCTCTTCAAAGTGAGAAGGGCACTGCTCTTATAGAGGTGCACTTCACACTCACCCTTTAGCATATGTGACCTATGACCCACTTAACTTTCTCCTATGGCGTAAAGTATATTTTTAAGATATACTTGGTTGCTTGGCCTTCTATTTAATACCCTTCTTCCTTTACAGGAAGACAAGCCACCTCTGAAACTAGAAACTATTTATTTCTATGCATGTGAGAGGCCTTGTTCGTATTTAAGTGAGTTTTAAGAGTGTGTTGAAACTGGTGGTGAGAAGAGACTTTGTGCAGCATACAGGTCGGTACTGAACTATTTTAAATTAATTTGAGCGGTTACAATTGAGATATTCCAGTAATATTTCTTGAATGAATGTGTGACCACTAAATTTTTCTACATTTTTCAACTAAATATTGAAATAAATCTAATTATCAAGCTAAATTAACCATATAAACTAAATCACAGATCTAATTACTGATCTAAAGCCCACACGGCCATTGTTTGATAATTGATATGAACTGATGACATAACCGTTTTCTCCAGAATGGCTAGACGGATGAATAAAATTATGCTGCATTATTTTCCTGTTTAACACTGTAAAGCTGCTTTGAAACAATCTGCATTGTTAAAAGCGCTATATAAATAAAGTTGATTTGACTTGACTTGACCATGAAACTTTCTGTATCCATTTAATTTCATTATTTGGGTATGCTAAGGAATTGTATGTCTGAAGTTCAGGACTCTTTTTAAGCTTCTAATACACTTGACATGAATGCATCTGTGGAATGATACATACAGTGCAGTATGAGAGGATTAATGAGTGTGGAGTAGGCCACTTTTCACAGCTGTACTCTGGGAAATATATATCACTCAAAGAGAATGAGATACTTCATCAGGTTTAATTAAAGTCAAACTGCACCTGTCCACTTGCCTTCTCTAAACCACATCACTAAACCCTGGTGATAATGGTATAGTATGGAAATGTGTAGTAGTGAAATAAAGCACCATTTTAGTTTAGATTTGCTGTGTGAGGTGAGGTGACGCAATGACATGGGCCGTCATACTGGTTAATTTGCTGATCTTTGGATTTAAACGAAATATATACATTAGTTAGTGATACTTTTTTTAGAACTGGACTTTAGAACTTTTTAAACAACAGGGGTCGGTTGCATGACTCCATTTAAAGGGATAGTTCACCCAAAAATGAAAATTATGTCATCATTTACTCACCCTCAAGTTGTTCCAAACCTGTACGAGTTTCTTTGTTCTGCTGAACACAAAAGATGATATTTTTAAGAATGTTTGTAACCAAGCAGATGGAGCAACCATTGACTACCATAGTAGGGAAAAGAATACTATGGTAGTGAATGGTGGCTCTATCTGCTTTGTTACAAACATTCTTAAAAATATCATCTTTTGTGTTCAGCAGAACAAAGAAACTCGTACAGGTTTGAAACAACTTGAGGGTGAGTAAATGATGACACAATTTAAATTTTTTGGGTGAACTATCCCTTTAAATAAGTAAATGTGTGTGTGCACATTTGTCTGCACACATTCACATACAGTTGGCATCACTAGCAACATCAACATGACATTTACAGCAGCAAATAGAAAACAATTAATCTCTCACATATTCATAACAAGCAGTAAATACATATTTTACCCACATATTGCTGTCTGATTTGATCAGTGAAACTAAGATTAGTATAACTACTTTATTTTTTAATAATTGTTAGAAAAAAAAGAAAGAAGAAAAAAAAATATTTGTTACAATATACTGTTTTACTTGCCCTGTATTACTTGCCCTGTCTTAAGATCAGTGATATTGAGGGCTAGGTCAACATCTGGACCATCTTATGCTCTAAAAAACACAATCCTCCAAACTAATCAGTCTATTTCATATATATTATGTAATGCTTTGATTGTGTTGCCGTCATGAGTATCTGAGCTTGATCTTCTGTTTGAATCTTTCCCTCTGAGCGTCTGTTTTCTTAACTGCTCTGGCTGAGGTGGAAAGAGCCAAAATGTTTTCCTTCCCTCCCTAGAGAGATCCTGATTTATTTAACAACTCTCTGGCTCCTACTTGTAAAAATCCTTAAATGGTCACATTGTAGCAAATCCTGTCTGATTTTAATGAACCCTGTTACTACAGTCATGTTTTATAGGGAGATGTAAAAGCTTATATTCATCTATTCGTGTCCACAAAGCAACATGATCAAGTTTCTTGCATCAAGTAATTTTTATACCCACACTAAAAACAGCAATACTGTGCAAATCAACAAAATTACAGCCAATCACAGAAAGCTCAATGAAAGAGTTTGTTGCTGTCAGCGTTAACTCTCCCTGACGCTTGTCGTGGTTAGTACATGGTGTTAGTCCCAGGATTGAGTCAGAAGAAGTCATCCATTAATACCATTTATTTCAGGACATCTCCTTGGCTTTGGTCCACTGCACTATTAACCAACAAAAAAAATAAAATAAAAATTGGGCCCTTAATGTCACGCCAGCATGGATAAGATGCCACAACCTGTCCAAAGTTGCACCAATGTTTATGCTAATAACTTTTGAACCTAAATGCTAAAATGCTGTATTTTATGAACACATGAACGGATTGTTACGAAACTTGGCATGGTTCATCACCACGATGCCCTGAAGGAGCCCAAGAAGTGTCGAAACAGCATCACCTAGTGTAGAATTTGTTTTTCAAATGCTTGTTACTTTGGGTGTGGTTGACTTATTTTCATGAGAGCCATCTATTTAGACTCATGAATCGTTGCTGAGTCCAACGATACCAGACGTGCCAAGTTTCGGTGTATGGTTTGTGCAGCGTTGTAATTTAGCTCTTAAAAAACGTTAGCTGATATCTTCGAAACCGCTACTCCGATCGAGATGAAACCAGCGTCAGAAGATCGGAAACATAGGTCGATATCTATACCCGTTGCCCAATATTGATAGTAAGGGGGGAGTAAAATCCAATCAAAGTCAGTTGTCAATAATTTTGTATTTTTCACATAAATGTCTATAACTCCAAAACAAAATGAGATATTTTCACTGAAATTGACACACACATGTATGCGCTTACTCCGAGGACGCATTATTTTTTTTTAGGATTGTGCCTCTTGGTGGCGCTATAATAGAACGAAACATGAAATTCCCATAGACTACAATGCATTTTTTGCCTAAAATCAGGCTGCTTGCAGCTACATTTATTAGTATTATTGTTAGTTAATATGTTAGTTAGTTCAGTCTTTAATGCTTTATAAAAGTTATCCGACACCAATTTTTTTATGCTATTCCAAAGTTCCAGTAGGGGTCCAAAGTTAGTTTAAACACAAGTTTGTGTTCACTTGTTTTGTTTTGTTTTGTTTTGTGGCAGAAAAGGCTAAATGAGTTATTGTCTGACTTTCTAAACACTTTCATCATATTAAACACATTGACCTGAGAGTGTAAGTTCGATGTAGATAGCAATATGATGCTGATTCCTCCTTTCTTTAGTGGCTTTTTATATAACGCTACAGATGACAACCTTTATGCTTTACTCTTCTGAGTACTCTCCTCACCAGCCTCCTTATCTCTCCCTCAGGGAGTCCACCTCCTCTTCATCCCTCACTTTTTCTCTCTTCCTAGTCTCTATCTTATGGTCTATTAATGTCTTCTCAGCTTTTCGGCTGTGAAGTGTTGTGTTGAGTGTCCTTATGGAAACTCTTTAATGATCTCTCTGGGTGGGGTTGTATCCCCTCTACTCCCTGTTTTGTAAAACACAATACACTCTGGCCTACATATGTTTTAAAGGGAGCCATATTTTACTTTAGTAGCATTTTAGCATTCCCTGATGACCAATGTTATTGTCAGTCTATGCTGCATACAACAAAAACAGTAATAATCTAGAATATGACTGTTTTACCTTTAGTTTTATGTGACTTTTGTTTATATAGAAGTGTGTGTTTATGTTTATTGATTATTAATTAATTCTGAGAAAAGGATATTTTTCATGGCCACAGAAAAATTATTCTTTCCTTGAATTTACATATGCGCTTATAGCGCATAACAAGATCGATCATTTAAGGGACAATTTGTTTGCAGGCAGGGAGTCAGGACCAAACATATATTGTGCACAAACTTTATTAACTAAAGTGCGGACAAGACTAAAACTAACATGGAACATACATACATACACAAAACATACATGACAAGAGGTAAGGTTAAAGTGGATGCTGGGAAAAGGGTCAGAACAGATTGATGAGGTTATGCAAAGAGTCTAACCTTGGGAAGAACCATCTTTGATAAACTCCTTTGAAGAGAGGGTTTACAGTTTTACTAACTGCTCAGCGATTTGTATTTCATACTTGCATTTAGCCTGAGCTGTAGAAGACTGTCCGAGGTGAAATCGCAGGAGAAAGTTTAGATGGCATTGATGTGGCGATCAAGTTCTTCTGCATCGATCGAAGAAGAAATGATGAGCTTGCGTGGTTGTTTCGACTCCGTCGAGGTTGAGGAAGTTGCACAGGCCTTAAGGAGTTTGGGCCTGCTGGCCCATGTTGTGGCATCTGGTCTCCTGTCCCACACACATGTGAGGCTTTGCGTGAAGGCCTTATCTGACCTGCTGTGCGGAAGCCCACATGCACAGCGTGTCCGTTGTATGCACAAGGGAGAAGCAGAAGAGAAAAAGGGGATCTGAGCTGTCTCTTTTTAAGCTCTGGGAGTAGTCACATCCTCCTGGGGTGGACTTGACCAATGAGATTGTTGGGATTTCCCAGCTGAAAATTCCTCTGTGGGGGATTTATGGCCCTTTGTTTCAAGCAGGTCATTTGCCGATTGGTTGCTGATGAAGGAACTATTAAAGATTCTTGTAATACTAATATGTTGCACAAGGATCGACATATCATATACACAATCATTCAGATCTTTAAATCTCAACTTCGTAGACACCATGCCATACACATGATTTTCGTTAACCATAGTATGCAATTCTGAAACATAAATCCAACAGAGATTGAATTAACACATAAACCAAACCCTATAAAAACATATAAAAACCTGTTCATAAACGGCTGCCTAATTCTTGAACGAATCAGCCGTTTGAACGAATCGACTCAATGGTTCACTCATTAATACCTGCCGCCACCTACTGGCAGTTTAGTTTCATGTTAAAACATTCTTTCCAACATTTCTTATTTGTATTCAAAAAAATATTTAAAACAACCTCAACATCATTTAATTAAGTTGTAATTTTTCAGTGTAAATTATTTAATTTGATTGGTAACAGCCTAGGGCTGTAACGATTTGACCAAAAATAAAAACCTTGATTAATTGAACATTTGACCTCGATTACGATTAATGAACGATTATTTTGGCTTTTTTTTTTTTTTCCCTCATAAGGTTTTGAGTAAGTTCACTGATAAGGTTTGTACTGTAAATATTTTCTACTATTAAAGGTGGATTTTTTTTTTCTAATGAAAAAGTGCATTTCTTTGTGATTTTAAAATACTTGAAGGAAACGGTTCACTTTCAGCAGTTATTGTCTATGGGGCAGATTTCTGTTTGTTGTACATCAGATACAGATAAATTAACACAGTAGGCCTACATTACATTTATCTGAATGCATCAATGAGAGAGTGATTGTGTGTGAATTACTCATACCGTCTCTATTCATTATTAAGCTGTGGTTTGTACTTACTGCAAAGGTATTAAAATGTATGCCTATAACGGTTGAGTTTCTGAGCTCCTTTAGTGACTTTACTTTATTCACAGGACAGCGTTGACACTGCGTTTCTGTGCGGCTCTCTGCGCGCGATCTTCACGGGATGTGCGTGCTTCTGTCTGAGTGTTCGTTTGTCACAATATATCAGGCATTAGTTCAACATAATACACATCTGATGGTCGAAACTCACTTTAATGTTCAAACTGGCAGGGCTTAAACCAGATACAAATGACAAGTTTTGTGAGGACGCAGGTGAAAGATCTGCCTTCAGGGCGCGACACGGCTCTGTGTCACAGAAAGAAGCTGAGCACTGAACGGAGAAGTTTTCCGTATTGTTGTTTTTGAATAGTGCACAATCGCTTTAAATGTTGAAACTGGCAAGCCTTTAAACGCATACTTGACAAACTTTATGAGCACGAAAGTGAAAGCGGCTTCGGGGCTTGCACGCGCCGTCTGTGTGTGTGTGTGTGTGTCAGCGCGTAGGCTATAAGAACAGCAATTAACTGACCTGTATATAAACTGTGTAAAACATGCAGTTACTATAGTGATTCTGGGCATCTATAAACACAGATAACCGCTCCTGCATCTCTGTGTGCCTGCAAACTGCACTTGATGTGACTGACGGGGCGGAGTCACATGAAAACCGAAATAACCGACATGGGAAAAATACGTCGGTTAGAGGTTCTGAATGTCGGTTTCGGTTATTTTTCGATTAATCGTACAGCCCTATAACAGCCCTATATTGTCTTATTCTAATTTAATGTATTGATCAAATTTAAGAATATAAAAGGAAAGCATATCCTATATTTAATAAGATTAGGGGACAAATGTCCTTTATAAAAGGTAAAAATATCATAAATATGCAGATTTAAATACGTCAAAGCTGTTCACTGAACACTATAGTGAGAATATTGCTTCAGAATAATGCTATTTAACTCTGCAGATCACCCGATAAAACTTCCGGTAAACTGGGCCACAGATGGTAAGCACAATTATGCCAGAGCCCATAATGTTTTTTATTAGAATATAGACATTAAGAGAATAAATTGTTATGCAAGTACTTTTACTTTTAATACTTAAAGTACATTTAAAAGCAGGTACTTTTTACTTAAATAGGGTTGTCATTGTGGTACTTCTACTTTTACTAAAGTAAATATATCTCTGGGTATTTGTACTTTTACTTAAGTACTGAGATTCAGTACATCCTCCACCACTGCATGAGAGCAAGGAAGAGCTCTCTGGTTACAGGACACCTAGAAACTGATAAGGTTTACGACTAGAAAGTATGCACAGGGAGCTGTGAAACTCAATTCTTTTTACAAACAAACCATCTTAGATCCATATAGCGTATAGCCAAGTATAACCACTTGAGAAATATATAAACATATATCCATCTCATTATTTGAATCAGCGAGTCGAATCAGCGGTTTGAATCGCCATATTTCAGCAGTTTGGCAGTTTGACACGCGATCCGAATCATCATTCGGCTCACTGATTCATAACGCTTCGAGGCTTCATGAGGCCATGTTTTGAAATCGTCATCACTATATAAGTCGTTATTTAGGGGGGTTTTTGTGCACAAAAACTATTGTCGCCGATTCATAAAGTTATTGTAGAACCACTGTAGTGAGATGGACTTTGTAACGACGTCTTTAGTACCTTTTAAGGGTCTTGAGAGTGTAACGTGCCATTGAGCCAATGGAGGCCTTTCAGAGCCATCAGATTTCAACTAAAATATCTTCATTTCTGTTCCGAAGACGAACGGAGGTCTGACAGGTGTCGAACGACATGAGGGTAAGTAATTAATGACAGAATTTTCATTTTTGGGTGAACTAACCCTTTAATGTCGAGCCCTTAAACTGATCAGAAAATGTAACGAAAATATAACGAAGCGTTGCAGAAATGTAGTAGAGTAGAAAGTATAATAATTGCTGCAAAATGTAATAAAGTAAAAGTAAAAAGTATGTACTATTGATTCTACTTAAGTAAAGTACAGATATGTGAAAAATTTACTTAAGTAAAGTAACAAAGTATTTGTACTTCGTTACATTCCACAACTGCTCTCATGGGCCTTTTCGGGGGATGGGTCCATAGACCTTCAGAGTGAGTTCTACGGATTACTTGTTAAAGTGGACAAATAATTGTGTCTGATTTGTCTCAGTCACTACACCACACTTTTTGACCGTTTTCCAGACAGGAGATTTATGCAGCAGCTCTATCAGCGGTATGTCTCCTTCGCCTGCCATGCTGAACTGCAACACACTAATATAGGTCTGGTGTCGTTTTTTTTTTTTTTTTACTTTTTAATAGCTCAGGATCTGGTTTGTTACAAAATAAATAATTTTACATTTCTTGGTTTTGCCATCTTCAGGTTGTCTTTTATGTGGATATGGTGAGCATTGATGCACCATTAGTGTTTTTCAGTGGCTCTGCTTGCATGCATGAATTAGAGCCCTGCACGGGCCTCAAAACTAGGCCCTAGCCCGGCCCGTGTCCGACAGCTCATCAAAATTATCAGCCCGACTGGAGCCCGTGTTTTTTTTTAATCCTCCCTATTACACATTAGTTGCAGCCCTAAAAATAGTTCAGTTTTGTTTTTAATGTCAAAGTAGTTATATTTCGTTTGGTTTCTTTATTAAGTTTATTTACAAAAATGTTTGAAGCATTTTGTTGTTTGTTAAATTAAAGTTTTTGTTCTTTAAATTGATGACCAAGCAGCTAGCGGCCGACAGTGAGTTAACCCAACGCTTTAGCCTCTCAAATCAACACGTGTCAAAATAGTTAGGCTATATTTCGTTTCGTTTCTTTATTAAGTTTATTTAGAAAAATGTTTGAAGCATTTTTTTGTTTGTTAGATTAAAGTTTTTGCTTTTTAAAGTGACGACCAAGCGGCCAGCGGCCGACAGTGAGTTAACCCAACGCTTTAGCCTTTGAAATCAACACTTGACTTGTCTTGCTTATAAAATCCATATAAAACACTTAAAGCATCGTTTAAACGTTTAGCCTACTATCACCACCATCACAGTAAAAAGGCATTTTTGACAAGATGAGGCAGGCAGATCAAACGAAACGAAACGAAACGGGCTACACAATCTAAACAAATAAAAAAATAAAAAAACATGCTGGTTGTCTTACCTTAGCCTACACCTCTCCGCGAAATGAATATAAATCCGATCTTCAATTCCCGCGCTATATGCACATTTAACGGAGTTCATGTCAACGAAAGCAACAGATATGAGCATTTTATTCATCAGCTCATTTCAACATCAAAGACCGCATTATGAGAACGAGCGACCTAAACACTGGTAAGTATATCATTCATTATGACAAGCAGTATCATCATTGGATGCTGCCATGCCACTACATAGCAACCAAACAGAGTACCCTAGCAACCATTTACCAAGACCTATATCTCAGCCCCAGAACATCCTACAGACATGTTGCTTGCCTTTTTTGCATTATCCGGGTGGCGAATTTTGCCACGGCAAGCACCACTCACATTTTCTTCAGGAAATGTACATTCTAGTTAGTGGTGCTTGCGTAGCAAGGCATCACTATTACTATCTAGCCCCAGAACGGTTTTTAGATCGACCGGCCTATACGGGAATGGTGTGCTATATCTTTTCTAAGAGGTCGGGGGTGCGATTTTCGCCCCAGGGGCGAAAAAGTAGCCCAAAAATCCCATTGACTTAACATTGCGACGAATTTTGACCCCTCGTAGCTCCGAGCGAGGATTTCGTAGAAACTCGTGACTTACCACATTTGAAGAGGCTGACAGGCCCAGTAAGATGACACATCGCAATGGGGTATAAGTTGTACCCCTGGGGTGCAGGAGCTGCCCAAAATTTTACCCCATTCATTGTCTATGGGGAGGATGTCCCGTTAAGCTCGTGTATCTCTTACTATGGGAAATTGCATAGGGATTTTGTATTGACCATAGCTCTGGCTCACAGTGTCTCAGAGACAAGGGGGTGGGCTCAATTTACTCAGAGAGCCAATCACTATCTCAGGATGATTGTCAACATATGAAGCCACGCCCTAGCAACCACTTAGAGCTCCCTAGCAACTGATCCCATAGACTTCCATTGAAAGAGATCAAAGTGATACCTTTGGATAGAAGTGTCATAGAAACACGAGGGTGGGTTTGTTTGACTCGGGGCATCAACAGCCAATCACAAATCACCGTCAACACTTCCTAGCCACGCCCTAGCAACCATTATCAACCAGCCTAGCAACCGTTTTACAAGACCTATATCTCTGCCTCAGAACATCATAGAGGCATAGGGGTTGGTTTATATCATTCACACTGACAAGCAGCCTTTGGAGTATCATCATTGGATGCTGCCAAGCCACTCCATAGCAACCAAACAGAGTACCCTAGCAACCCTTTAGCAAGACCGATATCTCTGCATCAGAACATCATAGAGACATGGGGGTTGGTTTATATCATTCATACTGACAAGCAGACTTTTGAGGATCATCATTGGATGCCGCCAAGCCACTCCATAGCAACCAAACAGAATACCCTAGCAACCATTTACCAAGACCTATCTCTCTGCACCAGAACATCATAGAGGCATGGGGGTTGGTTTATATCATTCATATTGACAAGCAGTATCATCATTGGATGCTGCCAAGCCACTCCATAGCAACCAAACAGAGTACCCTAGCAACCGTTTACCAAGACCTATATCTCTGCCTCAGAACATCGTACAGACATGGGGGTTGACTTTTTAGCATCCCAGTAGCATCCGGGTGGCGAGTTTTGCCACGGCAAGCACCACTCACATTTTCTTCAGGAAATGTACATTTTAGTTATCCTTCTTATTTCTGGACACTTTTTCGGCGCGCTTCTCCTCCCACATTTTTTGTCACAGACCCTTGAATGAGGCGTCAAATCGACCGGCCTATACGGGAATGGTGTGCTATATCTTTTCTAAGGGATCGGGGGTACGATGTTCGCCCCAGGGGCGAAAAAGTAGCCGAAAAATCCCATTGACTTAACATTGCGACACATTTTAACGAGTCATAACTCTGAGCGAAGATTTCGTAGAAACTCGTGTGTCACCACATTTGAAGAGGCTGACAGGCCCTGTAAGATGACACATTGCAATGGGGTATAAGTTGTACCCCTGGGGCGCTAGAGCTCCCCAAATTTCCTCAAATTTCCCCATTGACTTATAATGGGGAAGGACGTCCCATTAAACGCATGTGTTTCTCTTACTATGGGATTTTGTATTGACCACAGCTCTGGCTCACAGTGTCACAGAAACAAGGGGGTGGGCTCAATTTACTCAGCCAATCAATCACTATCTCAGGATCACTGTGACCCTATCAAGCCACGCCCTAGCAACCATTTAGAGCTCCCTAGCAACTGATCCCATAGACTTCCATTGAAAGACATTAAAGGGATATCTTTGGATAGAAGTGTCATAGAAACACGAGGGTGGGTTTGTTTGACTCGGGGCATCAACAGCCAATCCCAAATCACCGTCAACATTTCCTAGCCATGCCCTAGCAACCATTATCAAGCAGCCTAGCAACCGTTTACCAAGACCTATATCTCTGCCTCAGAACATCATAGAAGCATGGGGGTTGGTTTATATCATTCATACTGACAAGCAGTATCATCATTGGATGCTGCCAAGCCACTCCATAGCAACCAAACAGAGTACCCTAGCAACCGTTTACCAAAACCTATATCTCTGCATCAGAACATCATACAGACATGGGGGTTGGTTTATATCATTCATACTGACAAGCAGTATCATCATTGGATGCCGCCAAGCCACTCCATAGCAACCAAACAGAGTACCCTAGCAACCGTTTACCAAGACTTATATCTCTGCCTCAGAACATCATAGAGAGATGGGGGTTGGTTTATATCATTCATACTGACAAGCAGTATCATCATTGGATGCTGCCAAGCCACTCCATAGCAACCAAACAGAGTACCCTAGCAACCGTTTAGCAAGACATATATCTCTGCCCCAGAACATCGTTCAGACATGTTGCTTGGCTTTTTAGCGTCCCAGTAGCATCCGGGTGGCGAGTTTTGCCACGGCAAGCACCACTCATATTTTCTTCAGGAAATGTACATTCTAGTTGTATTTATTCTCCTGCAGTTATTTCTGTCCATTCTATGAAAATATCTATTTGAACGGTTCTCAGGTTAATTCGTGGTGTTTATAGACTGATTTCTGGATTGTGACAACTTTAATTTACTAATCCAGGTTTACAGATTACTGAAATTAAGGCTTTTCCTTTTAGATTCAAGTCTGGTTAGATCTGGCTATGAAAGCAGAATTTAGCAGTGCTATATAATTGGGATATAATTGGGTCATGTTTAGACAGGAAGTGGAGCACAAAGCCCCAGTGAAAACCTCTTAATTTAGATGAATTCACCAAAATTCACAAGCCTTCCAGCATGTGTTTATCTGAGTCTTTTTTATGAAAGTCTAATCAGATTCAGTATTTATTGACTTATTATTTTAACTTAGTTATTGAGAAACAGAACAATGGCTCACTATAGAATGATTCCTCTCTGTTTTCTAGAAATGCATGTCCTACATCACTAACAAGGCTCTGGGATTTTTATTTAGGAACACTTAAGTTAAAGGGATAGTTCACCCAAAAATGAGCAAGAACTTTTGAGCTTCCATTTATCATATTTGTTTTGCTCTATGTATGTGTGCTGATCAATATTTTAATGTGAATAAAAGCCTAATAAATGATGGTCATCATATATAGTGACCTATTAGCTGTGTATATTAGGTTATTATATACACAGCTAAAATTTATATCTAATTTAATTTAATTCATCAAATTTCAAGGAGTCTGTAATCTTATTTTGTGCACTGTTCTGCCAGCATGTAGTTTTTTTGCTTTTGGGCAAAACCTACATACATGAGCAAATGTATTCCAGTCGTGTTATGACAGAAACGGTCAGGAAAAAAGAACAGCAACGTTGTTTTGTCCAAATGAACACAGTATTTAATCAGAGATCACAGCTGGCAGTTTTTATCAACAAAAAGAGCACAAGAACATGAGAACAAAGAAAGAGTTGATGGCAGGTGGTTCAATAAAACAATATGTCCCCATGCTGAAAACATAAATCAGAAAGGGGCAATGTCCCTGCCACCCACAGCCCTGCTCTGGAGACTCCTGGGGAACACACCTCATCTCATTCTCATCCTCCATCCACAGCAATCCTTCTCCCACCCTCTCAGAAATGATTTATGCATACATTAAATTTTTGACTAAACTGAGAAAATAGTACTAGCTGTACTATTGTACTGTTATTATACTGGTGTGTTTTGTATTATTTTCTTATTTTTTTCTAAAATAAATTGTCCCTTTGATAAAGAAATCTTTTAGATGCTTTCCTCTTGTGGATTTGTGGTTAACAGAACAGGCCATTGTGTCGCACAGCATCATATTTGCTCATATATCAGATCATATACAGAGTATATACAGAAATACCCACACATTCCAATTGAAAATGTAAGGGTCAGTGAGAAGGTTTTTTTTTCTTTGATGATTTTTTTTTATTCAGCAAGGTTGTATTCTAAATAGATCAAAAATGTCAGTAAAAAATTTTTTTTACAAAAGATTTCAGTCTCAAATAAATGCTGTTTTTTAAACGTTTCCACAAAATATTAAGCAGCACAACTGTTTTCAACATTGATAATAATAATGGTGAAATGTTGATAATGAAATGTTTCTTGAGCTCCAAATCAGCATATTAGAAGTATTTCTGAAAGATCATGTAACAATGAAGACTGGAGTAAGGAAGGCCTGCTGAAAATGTAACTTAGCCATCACATGAATAAATAAATATATGATAATATTTAAATATATTAAAATAGAAAACAGTTATTTTATATTGAAATAATATTTCAGAATATTGCTGTCTTACTATATTTTTGATCAAATAAATGCAGCCTTGGTGAACATAGGAATTGTCTTTCAAAAACATTGAAATGTCTTAATAACAAAAAACTTTTTCTATAGTGTATTGTATGTTCAGTATAAGTATTATGCCATCCTTTGGCCCTCACTGATTGAATTTTGGACCTTTCTTTGGAGGAAAAGTAGAGCCCTGGGGCCAGTTGCATAAACTTAGCCATTATGTTTAGACTGTGTCTTAAGAACTAATTTGACACACTAGTAATTAGTCAAGAGGTAATCAATCTTACTTTTCTGATCCAAATTAGACCAATCTAACTTTTTATGTAACTGACTTTAAAAAGTTAAGAACAGTCTTGAAGAAAAAAATAGACGACTAACTTTTAAGACTAGTCTAAGCAGTTTATGCAACTGGCCCCAGGGCTCCCAGGGCCAGTTTCTGTTTGTGTATTTTTTCACTCTTTTAAATTAAAAAAAAATCTGCTGTCCCCTTCTGCTTCTGATAGTTTGTTTGTGGTATTTCCTTCCTATGTTTCAAAGTGGAGTCGCTGCATGTCATCCTATATTTGAAGGTTGAGTAACACTGCTTTTTACACGGATGCTAGTTTGCATGGTGACCCAAAAGTCACAGCTCCCCGTTTTGTTCTCTTTTATGTTCTCCTTCATTTTAAATTATATTTTTCAATCAAATTAAGATATTTGATATTCCAGCCAGAAATGGTTCACCCAATGGCTGTTTTATCATGTATGGATTGTGTTTATGTACACAAAGGCTAAGAAAAGAGTGGGACGTCTGTGTGTGTCCAAAGCACTTTGTATTGCTTTCTACAGGAAACACAGAGCCCATGAGAGCACATTTGGACTAAATGTCGTTCTGAATACCAGAGATGGTTGATGCAGAATTTGACACAATAAAGCCAAAGAGCATTCCTGTCCTTCTCTTTCTTCATGAATAGCAGATGATATTGGTATGAAGGCTTGGTGAATAAAAGCAGTTGTTCTCTCCTGTTTTTGTCACAAAGACACTTAATTCATATCAGTACTCATGATTAAAGCAAAAACAATCCACATATCAAGTGCACTTTCACTATTTTTGGCACCTGTACACTATTTTATACTGTAAACTGTTTACTTGTAAAGTATTAAGCTGTGGAGAAGATTTTCACAGATTTTCTTCATGCTGATTTGGATTATCAGTTTAATTTTTGGTATTTTAAATCAATGCACATGATTAACCCCTATTAGTCTGAGCTCTTTTGGGGCCCTTTAGAAGTTTTGACATGCTCTGACATTTGTGCTTTTTTCCGTTGCTTATAAACACATTAATGGAAAAAGGGTAATTACACTGTATTCAGTACAAACTGGGCTACCATAATATGTGAGCAAAATGTATGTACATGCTTGTATTTTTGAGATAAACATTTTTATGCATGGTTTAAAAAAAAATAAAAAATAAAAAAAACGTTTTAAAATTAAGGCATCAAAACACACAATAGATATGTGTCCACAATACTTTTGACTAATGGGTGTATTTGCCTATAGTTTTTGCTTTAAACTGATGTGAAAATTATTGAGCCTACTCATTCACATAAAACAATACACTGATTTAAAATTTGTAAGACAGTTTTTCTTCACAAAGCCCTTATGCGAGGAGGCGTGATATCTAATGAATAATGATGGATATCACCTTAGAGGACAAAAGATCATAATAGCCTGCATAATGACCTACATAATGATATGCATAATGAATGAGCTTAATTCAGGTGTGTGACTGAGAGCAAAGGACATATACAGTGGGGGAAAAAAGTATTTAGTCAGCCACCAATTGTGCAAGTTCTCCCACTTAAAAAGATGAGAGATGCCAGTAGTTTTCATCATAGGTACACTTCAACTATGAGAGACAGAATGTGGGGGAAAAAATCCAGAAAATCACATTGTCTGATTTTTAAAGAATGTATTTGCAAATTATGGTGGAAAATAAATATTTGGTCACCTACAAAAAAGCAAGATTTCTGGCTCTCACAGACCTGTAACTTCTTCTTTAAGAGGCTCCTCTGTCCTCCACTCATTATCTGTATTAATGGCACCTGTTTGAACTCGTTATCAGTATAAAAGACACCTGTCCACAACCTCAAACAGTCAGACTCCAAACTCTACTATGGCTAAGACCAAAGAGCTGTCAAAGGACACCAGAAACAAAATTGTAGACCTGCACCAGGCTGGGAAGACTGAATCTGCAGTAGCTAAGCAGCTTGGTGTGAAGAAATCAACTGTGGGAGCAATTATTAGAAAATGGAAGACATACAAGACCACTGATAATCTCCCTCGATCTGGGGCTCCACGCAAGATCTCACCCCGTGGGGTCAAAATGAATGGGGAGCAAAAATCCCAGAACCACACGGGGGGACCTAGTGAATGACCTGCAGAGAGCTGGGACCAAAGTAACAAAGGCTACCATCAGTAACACACTACGCCGCCAGGGACTCAAATCCTGCAGTGCCAGACGTGTCCCCCTGCTTAAGCCAGTACATGTCCGGGCCCGTTTGAAGTTTGCTAGAGAGAATTTGGATGATCCAGAAGAGGATTGGGAGAATGTCATATGGTCAGATAAAACCAACATAAAACTATTTGGTAAAAACTCAACTTGGTGTGTTTGGAGGAGAAAGAATGCTGAGTTGCATCCACAGAACACCATACATACTGTAAAGCATGGGGGTGGAAACATCATGCTTTGGGGCTGTTTTTCTGCAAAGGGACCAGGACAACTGATCCGTTTAAAGGAAAGAATGAATGGGGCCATGTATCGTGAGATTTTGAGTAAAAACTTCCTTCCATCAGCAAGGGCATTGAAGATGAAACGTGGCTGGATCTTTCAGCATAACAACGATCCCAAACACACCCACAGGCAACAAAGGAGTGGCTTAGTAAGAAGCTTTTCAAGGTCCTGGAGTGGCCTAGCCAGTCTCCAGATCTCTACCCCATAGAAAATCTTTTGAGGCAGTTGAAAATCCGTGTTGCCCAGCGACAGCCCCAAAACATCACTGCTCTAGAGGAGATCTGCATGGAGGAATGGGCCAAACTACCAGCAACAGTGTGTAAAAACTTTGAGAAAACTTACAGAAAACGTTTGAACTCTGTCATGGCCAACAAAGGGTATATAACAAAGTATTGAGATGAACTTTTGTTATTGACCAAATACTTATTTTCCACCATAATTTGCAAATAAATTCTTTAAAAATCAGACAATGTGATTTTCTGGATTTTTTTTCTCATTCTGTCTCTCATAATTGAAGTGTACCTATGATGAAAATTACAGGCCTCTCTCATCTTTTTAAGTTGGAGAACTTGCACAATTGGTGGCTGACTAAATACTTTTTTGCCCCACTGTATATATTATATATTGTACTTATCTAATAAATGCATCTTGATCTAAGAATGTTTAAATATTTAGATTAGAAACAAGACAAAAATTACTAAGAGCATTTTTTCTACTTTTTTGTACTATTTTTATGTTTTTGAAAGTAGTCTCATGCTAAAAAAATTAATAATAAATAATTAAAATTAAGATAAAATTTATACAAAACAAAATTCACTGTAAAGAAAGCAATTCACTTTCTACAAAACAAAAAAATCCACTTTCTACAAAACAAAACTCCAGAAAAGTGTATGTGAATTTATATCTACACAGGAGAAAGTCCTGTCTAGGCTCTGCCCCGGGATGGGTTGAATCGAGCCATTCTTTAGTCTGATTGTTTTATGAATAAAAGATGAAATGTAGCTGCAATAAACGCGTTACGAATCCGTAGCAGCGCAGGACTATTATTCTGCTGTGCAGTACTGAGGAAGAACTGATGATGGAACAATTTGATCTTCGGCTGACCAATCAGCAGAAAGGGGCGTATAATTCCCGCCCAGGTCTGGAAATCGATTATTCAAGCCGTTTAATAATTTTTCACCTCTGAACGAAAAACAAGAAATCAAGCTGAAATCTTGTTTTTTATTTTGTTTAAAAAACGAAAAAGGAGCCGTTTTTTGTTTTTTAATACCCGTTTCTATAAGGAAAATCGAATGAACGAAAAAGTACACGGACCATAGGCCTATTTTAAACATCAGTATGAAGCAAAATAAAATCATGTTTGTTTTCTTTATTTTGCATAAAGCAAAACATTTTGTTTTTATTGTGACTGTAAACTATTTTTTTTTTAAATTTAACAGATTATAATGATGTATAACACTTGCCTGAATGATAAAAAACAACAGTTATTTGAGTCTCTTTCGCACTTATAAGAAAAAAGCAAGCCAATCACGCCGGCGCGACGGCCGACTCGAGAGGTTTAATACTAAGGGCCCTATTTAATGATCTAAAGTGCATGGCGCAAGTGCACGTAGGGCGTGTCCGAATCCACTTTTGCTAGTTTAACGATGGAAAAAACTGTCGGCGCGCCAGGCACATGGTCCAAAAGAGTTGTACTCAGTCTCTTAATGAGTCATGGGTGTGTTTTGGGCGCAATCTCATCTCATCAAAAGTCTCATCTCCCATTCACTTTAAAAGCCAGTTGCGCTTGCAACATGGCAGATTCGTTATTTACATGGCGGAATTTGCGAGTGGAAAGACAGAACGCTTCTCTAGAGAGGAATCCTTTTATTTTTTATATTTAAAAATGTTTGTGTGCTGCTGCGCATCCCTGTGTGTGTAATAAGAAGAGTGTACGCGTGGTGTGCACCCGTCTATAGACATATATTACTAACGCGTCCTTTAATTAACACAAAAAAATACTGCGCTATTGACGTTAGACCAGGTTTTTGTTGGTCAATGGCGCAGTCATTTTCAGTTGCCTCAAAATAGCAATGCGCCAACAATATGCCTGAACACACCTCGTTTTCAGACCAGCACGCCCATGGGCAAACAGATGGGATGAGTGCATTTGCTATTTAAACAACGTGCCGCTGGATGTGAAAATGATAACTGCGTCGGGATGAAACTAGCAAAAAAACAGTTGCGCTGCGTGAGCCTGCCGTAGCATTGTGACGGGTGTATGATAGGGCCCTCATTTTTTTTCGTGCCGAACAAGAGTATCATGCTTTCCTTCATTATGTTATGTGGCAGTAGCTGTGTGTTACTGATATAGAGACTGTGGGTTGTATGTGAAGTTGAATTTGTCTTGTTCCTTTTCGCATTCTTGCTAGCCTCTGTTTGTTTCTCCTGAATATATAGTGAGTTCACACACACATGGCCTTGAGCTGATATTTCTATTTGCCAACCAGCTAATCAGATTTTCCATTATTAATCATTCCAGATTTTTGCCCTCAGTGTCATCTGCCTTTTCTCTTTTTGTCCCTCAAGGAACCAGGACAGAACATTTTGAGTCCCCTGCTTCTCCCACTCTTGGTTTCAGATCTCTCTCTTTTTTTCTTCTTCCAGCTATTCTTGTCTTTTTCCAATGCTTCACTTTCTGGTCAGGCCCTCTGAGCATTTCCTATCTCCTAGTCCTAATTTCCTGCTGGTCCTCTTTCCTATCTCAGTATCTCTCAGTTTCTCTCGGCATTGGTCAGGCTTGATGTTCTTTGTAGTGACCAGCGAAAAGAACCATCACAGAAGATTATGACCAGACACTAAGGGTGTGAACCTACACTGGTCTCACGGTTCGGTTCGATTACGATTATCATGCCATCGATTCGGTTCAATTCGATATCACGATGCATCACAATGCACTGACGATGCACTGCATCCTCATGTATACAATTTTGTCTGTCAGTTATATGAACTGAACTTTTAATTTTACCTGCTCAAAGAAAACACACTTCTTGAATGTATCAAACATCAGACAAAAACTCAAGTCTGAGCACAGAAGACAACAGGAGCATTTAGAACAAATACACAAAATACTAAAAGCCACTTATGGAGGTTGTCTGGGCTCATTCCAGATGAAACTGAACAGGTCTAAATGCATCTGGTTGTTGAAACCACATATGTAAATTTTACTCCTCCCAACAATGCTAAAGAATAAACATGTGAGTGTTATGCAAATTAAACCGCAAGTAAGTCGCAGGTGCTCAAAATGATCATCTTCATTAATAGTAAAGAAACTGAATGATCTTACCAGTGCTGCTGCCGGGCTATCGCTCCTATTGCGCTCTTTGATTTTGAAATTAGCTGGTGATCAAAGACAGTATGCGAGGAGAAGTGATAGCTAAAGAATAATGCTGGAATCACACCTGAGAGGACAAAATAACACCATAGCCCACATAATGACCTGCATAATGAGCTGCATAATGAACGAGCTTCAGGTATGTGACTGAGAGCAACAGGACAAAGGACATATATTATATATATTATATATTGTACTTATCTAGTACATGCATCTTGATTTAAAAATGTTTCAATATTTAGACTACAAACAAGACAAAAATGACTAATGCTGCGTTCACACCAAACGCGAATTGAGCGTCAAAATCGCGCCTACCGCGTCTAGTTTCACGCGCGTGCATTTTGAATGCATTCGCGCGTCAGCAGAGAATTGGACGCGCGTAGAAATCGAGCGTTTGAAGCGAAATTGACGCGCGTTCAAGGCACTCCAGGAGAAATATGTCATAAAACACCACTCTGCCTCTTTTCATTTTCATTAAACATATATATTAAGCATTAATAGCCACACAAATGTGGTCCAGGCAACTCCTACATCATCTTCAGTACATGTATATTTAAATATCCTAAAAATATAAAGTTATTAAACTTCTCTTTGCCCTCAGTCAAAACGATTTGGCAGACAACAAATTATAGATTCATGAGAGCAAAGCTCGGCCGTTAGATCTACACAAAACGAACCACTACAGGACATCAGAGCCAGCGGCAGACGCCAGAAGGACTGGCCGAGGAAAGGCTGCCTTCGCCGGGGTTATGAGCAGTGATTGCCCGGTGATCGCCTGGATCTCACAACTCCAAAAACACAAGATTATTTTTTTAAAATAGGCGCTCTCTTTATAAATAAACCACAGATTTGAGCTTCAAACAACTGAATTCCCACCTGAAAACGTCTTAAAACTACATTTTGTGACACAATAGTACTGTTTTTAATTTATGCAGGGTTTCTCATACACGTCACTTTACCACGTGACAGCAGCGAGCAGGCTCCTGATTGGTTAACGCGGCGCGAATTGACGCCAAAGTTCAAATTTTTCAACTCGGGCGTCAGACGCGAATTCGCTTCAAACGCGTGAATGCACAAAAGCACCATTCGCGTGTAACGCGCGTATCGCGCAAGACGCTCAATTCGCGTCCAATTCGCGCCATTCGCGCGAACTGGACGCGCGAATGAAGCGGATTCGCGTCCTTCGCGCCGCGCGTAACGCGCCTTCCGCGCCGCGGGACCTCCAGACGCGCGTCAACGCGCCTTTCCATTGACTTAACATTGAAATCACTCGCGCCTGACGCTCAATTCGCGTTTGGTGTGAACGCAGCATAAGAAGAGCATTTTTTATGATTTTTTTGTAAAAAAAATTATGTTTTTGAAAGTAGTCTTATGCTAAAAAATTAAATAATAAATAATAAAAAATTTAGATACAATTTATACAAAACAAAATTCACTGTAAAGAAAGCAATTCACTTTCTACAAAACAAAAAATTCACTTTCTACAAAACAAAACTCGATATTAACTCGCTAAAACAAACTTTAATATTAAATTTTAAAAATAACATTAGGCTATAATATTTAAACATCAATATGAAGAAACATACGTTTGACTGGTACTACATTTATAACATCTGAGCAGACATTTGCGTATAAAAGCTTTATTGATGTGACACTGGGCTCTTTTACAATAAACACGTTATAATCTGTTCAAAACAGGCCAAATAAATCTTGTCTAAACATTATTGCGTGTATGGCATTTTATATCGCAGCAGGATTCATATTTAAACTGTCTTTTTGCGTTTAATAATCACAGATGCTAACAGAATAAATAACCTACCTTACAATCAGCCCTGAAACCTTTGCTCTTGACAGAACATGAACAGCTTTTCATGAGGAGAGTTATTCCTCAACGTCTCAAAACGATGTAGCTGAAGTAACATTACAGCGCTTCACTAGATGTTTGTATGAGTTGATATGTGGGTGTTGACGCGTGGATCGTCAGTATTTGAATCTGAAAGAGTGCACGCTCCGTGGGTGTGGTTGCATTACTGGATAATGAAGTTGCTCGCGGGTGACTGACATCTATCTCTTTTCAAACAGATTACATAAACACAGAATATTTGTTTTCGATTTGGTTTACATTGTTTAAAACCTGACATTTCAATGTTTCTTTAGACATATGTCTCATGTTTGTGAGACAAGTATTCACTAAGCTAGAGTTCCTTTTCTAAAGACTTTCTTAATGAACGTCTTTGACATTTCTTTATTTTGCAAAAAGCAAAACATTTTGTTTTTATTGTGACTACACAAATTTTTTTTAACTTAACAGATTATAATGATGTATAACACTTGCCTGAATGAAAAAAAAACGACAGTTATTTGAGTCTCTTTGGCACTGAAAAAAAGCGAGCCGACTCGAAGGGGTTAACTCACTTTTTTTCTTAACAGTACCAAAGAGACTAATAACTGTCGTTTTTTATCATTCAGGCAAGTGTTATACACACAAACATATGTCTAAAGAAACGTTGAAATGTCAGGTTTTAAATAATGTAAACCAAATCGAAAACAAATATTCTGTGTTTATGTAATCGTTTTGAAAACAGAGAGATGTCAGTCGTTCCCGAGCGTCTCATATACGCTAATGCGACCACACCCACGGAGCGCGTTCTATTGAGATTCAAATACTGAGGCGATCCAGAGTCGAAGACCACATCAACTCAAATAAACACATCAAGTGCAGCGCTACACTTCAGCTACATCGTTTTGAGATGCGTTGAATAATCCTGGAATAACCTCATGAAAAGCTGTTCATTTCTGAGAGCAAAGGATTCCGCCGCTGAGCGTAAGGTAGGCTAAGTTCATTCTGTTAGCATCTGTGAATATTAAACGCAAAAACCTGCGCGAGGATGCACTGAAGCTTTCTTTGAAATTTGCTCAAAATTACTGTCAGATGTAAGTAATTACCTTGACAAACTATACATTCTTATAAAGATCTAAGACTCAAGCTTCCATTTTTTACCTCTGTAATTTTCACAAAGTCTTATAGTGACCGTAATTTGTTAATATGTGTCAGGTGTCAGTTATGAATATGAAAACCGGCGTCGGGACCTTTTGATTGTAATATAAAAAACTCCTCTATGCTCGTCATGAAGACTTGCGACAAAACAACATCCCTCAGGGCTTTTTAGTTCAAAAGTGTGCAGATGCGGAGAAATATTGATAGATTCTCATATATCTGTGTCAAATTTCTATACAGAGAAGTATAATTTCTTCATTCTTTACCCAAAATGCGCAGATGTAATCATTATGAGCGCTGGATACTCTGATGTGTTGTGTTTTCAGTTCATATTGGCAGCCGGAGGGCGCTCTGTGCACATATAGTCCATATATGGCATAGATGAAGAAGATATATACCATGTTACATTCCAGAAACTCTGACTTAAACAAAGCTTCCTGAGATCGGTATAACATGCAGATAGACACATTTGAAGACAATAAACACACAATCGCGACAATATATGGTTTATCTGTGTTCTTTATATCATGTTGGGTGTTTTCATAGTAGATTATATTTATAATGCAATGCTATTCGACATAGCTTTTATAATTATGCAGAATATTGTAAAATTATATATTTTCTGTCTGATTTTTTGATCCGAAGCCACAGAAATGAGATCACAGAAGGTTTTTTAAAACATTTGACTTGTGATATAAAGTAAGTTTGGAGTAAAAACATGGTTTTAATCTCATAAATTGTTGTGTTCTAATAAATTGGTTTAATAAATCATAAATTGTTGTGGCAGATAATTTAGCTTGTTTTAAGCAAAAACTCATTTCATTTTGATTTTTTCCCCTAGAAAATTTTACTTATCTAGTAAATTAATCTAGATTTCAGAAGTTTAAATATTTGGACTTGAAACAAGAAAAACTACTAAATATGAAGAGCATTTTTTGCAGTGTAGTCAAATCTTTTGATAATTTAAAATATAATAGGTCTTTGTTGACTACATTCTAAATAAACTACAAAAATATATATTTCCTTTGTCCTGTTGCTTAGCTCCCTCTCAGTCACATACCTGAAGCTCATTCATTATGCAGCAAGTTGTTATGCAAGTCTTTTGTCTCTCAGATGTGATACCCATCATTATTCATGATCTTTCACGCCTCCTTCCATACTGGCTATGTAAAGAAAAAGTGTCTTAAACATTTTTAATCAGTGTATTGTTTTATGTGAATCTGTAGGCTCAATGATTCTCACATCAGTTTGAAGCAAAAACTCTAGGCAACAACACCCATTAGTCAAAAGTCTTGTGGACACAAATCTATTGGGTGTTTTGAGGCCTTAATTTTAAAACTTTTTTTTTTTTTTAAACCATGCATAAACATTATTCTCTCAAAAATACAAGCATGTACATACATGTTGCTTAAATATTATGGTAGCCCAGTTTGTGCTGAATACAGTGTAATTACACTTTTGCCATTAATATGTTTATAAGCAACTGAAAAAAGCATACATGTCAGAGCATGTCAAAACTTCTAAAGGGCCCCAAAAGAGCTCAGACTCCTAGGGGTTAAAGTTCATGTGCATGTAAAGGCAGACGTATGTCACATTGTTTTGATTTTCCTGGCAAAAATGTCATAAACATAAAAATCAGTCTACATACTTTTATAGACAACCTAGAAAGTGAGAGAAGGTCTCCTTTTTTAAAGTTTCGTTACAAACACATTGGCAATAAAAAAGTTATTAGTTCATGAAAATACTTACAAATAGACCCTTTAAGGTATAGATAAAGATACAGATTATATATACAGATTAATTTATGCATATATATATATGTATATTTTATTATTATTATTATTATTCATTATTTTTCATTATTTGCGTGTACTGACACGTGTACTGACTTTCTCGTCTGTATGTTTTTGGACATGTAGACCTCTGTAAATGAGTGCATGTTGAATGTTCCTCTAAATGCTGGAAGGGTTGGATTGGTCTCTTTTTGCGCCCAGAAACTGTGATCCAAATGTGTCAAGACCCAAATAAACACTCTTGAGGCACCACAAGACAATTTGGTTAATCAGCTGACTGCAATCTCTCAGACCTACTACCGAACCACAGAGAACCAAAAACCGAATTAATACACCTTATTATTCCAGCATATCACCTAGATCTTGTTATCAGAAACCTAGTGGAGGGTTGAAATTTATGATAATCTCTTACCTCTAATAATCTATCTTTGCCATGTGTTTGCAACCAGATCTTAGAGCAAGTGACAATATGACCACATGCAGGAAGTTAAAGTGCTTATGAGAGGTGGTTGGCAAGTAAGAAGTTGGAAATACCTTTGCAGCGATAAACTGTTAATGAATATCTAGATGCTGTCCACGCCGCTGAGAGCAACATTAAAATGAAATCCTAGATTTGCACATCAGCATAATTTCTGATCTTTTGGCTGGTCTTCAGAATAGATTTCCAAATCATTCTTGCATTCTAACTGTGTGAGATCATTGTTATGGACATCTGTAATTTCTGTGGAACGCCATGACACAGTCCAGGTCATCTCTTCGACACACATTCCATTCACATAACTACTTATCTTATTAGACTTATTTTAAATGTTAATGTACTCAGTTTGAAATTTAAAGCTAAATCTTTATCATCCCTACAGATGTTTTATTGTAAAGTGAGAAGTAATAGTTCATATGAAGGCTGTAAGAAATAATGGTTTCCTGTATTTTACCGCAAAACCATTTTGTTGTTTTCAAGTAGTATATAAGAGTGGTTCTCAATCAGGGAAGGGACCCACTAATGGGCCTCAGCAAACTTTCAAGGGAACCTGATGATGACTTAAAAGAATTTAAATTAATAAATCATTTTTGATATATTAAAACAATCTAACTCTAGATAATTCTTACTCTAATTTAAATTAAAATGCTTAAATCCTTTTGTTCTAAAAGGTTGAGAACCACTGGTATATATACACACACTGTTATTCAACTTGCACCCTTCAACTTCCCATTGCCAACCCAACAAAGATTGGAGTAATTTCCGATCTTGTGGCTAATTTTCCAAGTTAGAGGTCACCTGGTTTCATCATAGCATGACCTCTTTCAGTGGTTAACTGTTTTAAGTCGGGCTCAGAGTACAGGAGTTTTTAAATCTTAACCGATTGTGAAATCTGGTTGCATCACACACATAAGGAGAATCTTCACAGATTTCCTGCACCGTACACACTACAAGATTTGAAAATCGTGGGGCATCACACTACAAGATATTCTTAAGATTATAATGCCAGATTTAGCACCTAACGTGATCTCATGGGTAAGTGGATGTAAACAAAATGGATACTGTGTCACGGCAACTTGCTCAATATTAGTATCAATATTATCAATAATTATTATAATAAATCAATAATAAATATGATTTTTTTTTTTATTGTTGTCTGAGGTCAACTTATGATGTTTGCGTGGTTTTTACATTCAAAAACATCATAATGAATAAGTAATAGGCTATTTTCTGCCCTGGTTTTGAGGCTCTCTCAAGAAACGCTCCGTTTTTATGGCCGTGCCACACTGGAGACTTGAAAGTAAACGCCCATGGCTAGGATTGGATAAGCTTTGCATATTTAATGAGCTTCAGCTCCCCGGTGGGGAAACGGCAACCGGAATGAATCGCCCACAGGGCTCGCAAAATGTCTTTATCAAACAAACACAGTTATTCATCTCTTATCCATCCGCGATTGATTGGAATGTTTGTTTGTTTTTACTTGGCCCGCCCGATAGGTAAATATAATGCGCGCCCTTCAAATATCAAGTCAAGAGAGTGAAAAACGCATATCAAGAAAGGAAGGTTATTTCACTATTTAAGATAGCCCGTCGGCAGGCCGGGCTTACGTTTTGGTAGCCGTCTGAAAAACACATAGCCCCGGGATTTTGGGCTTTGCGAGCACTGGCCCATACATGTCTGAGTCTGATCCCGAATCGCAATGAACCAACAACACCACAAATAAAGGATTCGTCAGCCTTTGACAGCGTGCTAAGGTATGTTCAGTTAGACATGTACACATAATCAATACGATCTGTAACAATGCAATACTATCACATATAAAAATTTATGTGTTGCTTCATTCATTCAATTTCATCCTGTCTGCAAATTCAGTCTCTTGTGGTTAAATGAAGGAACAGACATGCAACATCTTCCCCACGTGAGCTGGATATTCATAAAAAATAAAGTTCATCCATGCATTCATAATACTGGAATCCGAATGAAGCTTATGTGGTATGTTTACTGCTTAGAAATTCGAAAAAACTGATGTTATGCGACTAAAAAAATTGTTTTCCTCTCGTGATAAATCATTCCAAAAATTATGCTATGTATGTTGTTAGGTTTATGAATATCCCAGCCACCGCATGCCATTATTTTGAATGGAAAGAGACATGCGTGTTATCCAAGCATTGATGGCAAGGAAAGCATCTTATACTTGAGCGGCACATATGAGGTGTTATGATAAATTGTGGCATTTTACATTCTATTGTTTTTTATGAGTTTAATAAAGAACTCATTTTCTGTCCAAACATACCATCATCTGTAAAGAATGATCGACTTTTACATACACAGGTTATTGCGACGCATTGCTGCCAGCCTGCCACATGCAGAGACGAGCAAAATTTTTGAATTTGCATGGTGGTAACTCAAAGTTTTTTTTTTACCACTTCGTTATTTTGGCTTGGAATTTCGTTTGTTGGAAATATAAACTGAATTTAGAAATGCTTTTGAAATGAAAACCTTTGCGTTTAATAAACAAAATATATTTTTGAAATGAACAGCCTTTGGAGTGGAGTGCAAAATAATCCGTTCCCTGAGTCCACGGCCTTTGCTGTTATTGAGGGTACACAAATAAAAGTAGACAGTTTACTGTTTATAATTATGTATTGCACTTATCTGTATGGTTAAAAATGACGGAGTATTGTGAGTTTCCGCTGGAAATAGAATAAGGAAAAAATCCATCAAAAGGCGCCGACAACTTCGTCGGACAGAGGGTTAAAGAAAACGTAGCCTATTTAGTTTCATATAGTTAGGCTATGTCTAATTATTATAATCTTTTCATTTCATATGTTGATTATGAAAAGTGAGCAGCATGAGTAAGGCACATAATCAGATGCACGTATGTCTGGAGACATGGATTTTGTGAATTGTGTTTTCTAGAAAGTTCTTTCTTTAAAATTATTTTCGTTTTGTATAAATTATATTTTAATTTTGATCAATGTTTAATCAACTATTTGGCTGTATATTTAATAAATAAGAAGCAAACCAAGATCATCGGGAATGGATTGACGTGCGTAACTGGCCTGTTTCCTCAGTCTTTGAGCAAGGCTGAAACTCTAGCGTCTTTCTGTTTTAATACATTTCTTGAATATATGTCTTAATTACAGTAGGCCTATAGATAGTTATGTTTGTGGTTGCACCGGGGTCCGTCATTATAAAGTTACGCCACTTTCCTTATTAGGAAAAAATATAGGCCTATGTCATTTTAACGACATAAGAACTTGTTATTACGACATACTTGAGTGGAAAATAATTATATGTAGGCCCTATGTGAGAGCAATGCGTGACCGTACCAGGTGACCTGTAAATGCTTCCAAGTTTCCATTGCAGTTTTGCGGAAATTTCCTTTTTCGAATTGCCTGAAAAACCACCTCAAGCGAGCGTAAAAACTTTTTTGCGATATATGGGAGTTTTTGCGAAATCGACGCGTTTCCATTGGGCGTATTTTCAATTCGCAATTTCAATTTGCGCAATTTGAAGGGTAATGGAAACGTGGCTACAGTTGAAGTGTACCTATGATAAAAATTACAGACCTCTACATGCTTTGTAAGGAAAACCTGCAAAATCGGCAGTGTATCAAATACTTGTTCTCCCCACTGTATATATGTGTGTGTGTGTGTGTGGGTTCTAGCACTCGTGAATGAAGACAGCAACTTGAGCTGAAAGAGGAGCATGTGCTGATGTAGTATTTAAATGAAGTGTAGCGTAAAGGGGTACTTCAGCTCTGGGAATATGAATGTGTATTTAAACTGGGTCATTTATGTAGTAGAAATGTGAAATTAGGGTTTCAAGCACGAAGTGCTGAAATCCTATTGTAATTGCTAAATTTCCCATGATGCATCATTCTTCATCTAAAACTGATCGGGCAAACCAAACCGTAAGTTGTAGAGACTTGAAACTTTCAGGGCTGGTAGTACTCACACCTACTACCAGCATCGCCGAGGCACGCCCCGACCGGCCTGACGGGGGCGCTACAGCAAGCAAAAGTATGAAATGGCTCATAACTCCTAAACCTTTAGGCGTGGGCTCAAGTGTCTTATATCGTTGGAATCCTTAGCTCAAGGCAGGCAAAATGCATGGTTCGGATTGGCTCGCCCTTCAGGCGGCAATTTCGAGAAATTTAGTTTTTTTAAAAAAAAACTACTTTTGCGAACTACTCCCACGTTTTTTCCCTTATCAGAACCAAACCACTGTAGAAATGTTCTTTGGAGAGACTATCAATAATTATGAAAAATATATATTTTTCAATTCATGGTAGCTAAGGGGAACCAAAATGTTCAACGTGTCGGGGGGCCACTTTTACTAAAATGACTATAACTTGTGAACAGAATGAGATTTTCGCTAAACTCAGGTCACATGTCTATGAGCTGATATGTTGGTCACATGACAAAAATTGTGACGATTGGCCACTTGGTGGCACTGTGAGCAGAAAAAATGTCATGAAAATGGCTATAAACACACCCAACCATTAATCTGATAATAAGTGGCATGCAGTGTCTTTGTCCAGGGTGCCATGATAGTCTATGAGAACATTGGTGTATCTCAAAAAACACAGTTTGCATCATCGGCACAATGCCTTGAAGGACCCTAAGAAGTTTCAAGCCAGTATTTTTCACGAGAGTCACCTCCTTAGACTACTGAATCCTTGCTTAGTCCAATGATACCAAACATGGCAGGTTTTGCCTTATGGTTTGTGTAACACTGTAATTTAGCGCTTACAAAACTTTTGCGATTATCTTCGAAACAGCTAGTCCGATCGAGACAAAACCACCACAGGAAATTTGATAATATAGGTCAATAGCTAAACAATAATGTCCAAATGTCAAAATTATGATAGGAAGTAAAATCCAATCAATGTTGCCCATTAGTAATTTTTGTACTCTCATAAATATACTGTAAGTGTCTATAACGGGGTGTCCGATCCTGCTCCTGGAGGGCCACTGTCCCGCAGAGTTTAGCTCCAAACCCAATTCAGCACACCTGTACCATCAAGGTCTTATTAGGCATACTATTAACTTTCAGACAGGGTAATTGAGGCAACTTGGATCTAGACTCTGCAGGACAGTGGCCCTCCAGGACCAACTTTGGACACCCCTGGTCTATAACCTCAAAATTCAGTGAGATATTTATAACAAATTTGACACATATATGTATTGACACACTCTGATGACACTTAAAAAAGTGGTGGAGATTGGGCAAGACTATGCTATAACTGCCAATTTTATTAAACATTTTTATTTAAAAAATGATTCCTTAGTAAATGGTCTTTTTTCATCTATGATCTAAGTTTATTTATTTATTTGGATCCCCATTAGCCAATACCTAGACAGTGGCTACTCTTCCTGAGGTCCCAACAAGTAAAAATACATGAATCCATAACAATAAAAAGTCAATGAAATATACAAACCCAAAATTAATTTCATATATCAAAATCAACAATTTACTTTTGTGCCATTAAATGTTCCTTTAACGATTTTTTACAACTTTTTTTTATTTTAATTTTTACTTCAAATATGTAATATGCAATGGTAAATCATTCCATATTTCCATTCCTCTATATGTATACTTTGTTTTACAGTAGTTTTTGAAACAAGAAGTAAAAAACATCCCTTTGATGCATGCCTGGTGTTGAAATTATGACTAGTACTACTATATAAAAGCTGACATTACAGGACATTAGGAACTCTCAACAAATTATTTCTTATAAAACAAAGCAGAGGAACAATCTTCAATTACTTTTAATTATTAATCTGAAATAGTTATTCTAATAGTATATCTGCCTTTCGGGATTGACATTTCAGATATTACTCTGATTTATGGATCACCAAAATGCTTTTGGTTTTTGTCAAGTTTACAACCAACTTATTATTCTGTACCTACTTTGACCAATTGTAATTCCTCCTCCAAAGCAGTAGACAACTGCTTAATTGATGTTGCAGTTAAATATAATGTTGTTTCATCTGCATATATGACTCTCCGTGCACACTTTAAAACAAGAGAAAGTTTATTGGTAAAAAAGAAAATAGTAATGGTCCTGAACAACTTCCTTGAGGCACACCACATTGCAACTCTTTCACATCTGAAAAACTTCCAATATAAAATACACAATGTACCCTATTAAACAGATAACTTTTAAACCAATGTACAGTATGAAAAGTAATTGTAAAATAAAATCTAACAATACTGCTCCTAATAAATGTTCCTCAATCTGTGCTAAGCTAAGTATTCATCTGTCATCTGTGTTAATGCTGTTCCTGTTGAGTTTCCCTCTCAATGTGCATGCTGAAAATGATTAAACACTTACATTTGCTAACAAACTATTGTTTCCAATACTTTGCTGAGAACCATTAGCAAACTTACTGATCATATTTACGTTCACTTATTTCAATGTAACATAAAACATTATTTTCTTTTTCCTATAAATTTTCATTACTTAAATTCATAATTTGCAATTGACCAATGCTCCTTTCTCCCAGTTCTGTTGGCTGTACCCTTTAAATCTCTTATGATCTTTTATAAATTACTTTTGGTTTTCGAAGTGGTTACATGCTTGCTAAATAAAACATAATATCTTTTATGCAAATGTGCTTAAAGGCCTTAAACAGTTTGAACCCCAATAAATGCTGCTCGCAGCATTAATACATTTTGAATTTGGTGCCTTCTAGACTGAGAAAAGACAGAAAATGTATTTTTGTCTCATGTGGATGAAAGTCAACAACTCCCAGAATGCACTTGCTTCGCTGCCCAACGAAGCCACTCCCAAAGCCACAGCTACTGGTTACATCTCTTGCCCACCGCGGCTCCACCTCACCGTCGTTTTGATTTTCATAGTAATAAAATAATTTAGTTCAGTTAGAGAATAGACACTACAATTAAAAACTGAACATGTTTTTTCAATAACGTGTGAGTGAGCCGAACGAAAGTCACGGCGCAAACGCAGCAGGAGTCAGATTTCATTCATCATGAGAAGAGCTGAGCAGAGCTGAGGTAAGCGCGACCGTCATTCACAGCGCGTGTCCAGTCTGGCGCGTTTTCAGATCATGCCAATGGAAGCTAAACTTTCATAGGAATTCATTGACAAGTTGAAACACTCACTTTTCTCTGCACCGCTCCGTTATGAATGCCCGAGGTCGAGCCAAGTGCATTTACATTCTGTGAGTGAGAACATTCCCTCCCCTGTGGGCGGGTTGATAACATGCAGAACTAGCTCCCTCTACTGGCTGTAGTCTTTAGGCTCTGGCCAAAAAATCCTCAGATGGCGCAAAATGACGATATTTGCATCATCGGAGGATTTTTTCCAGAAATAAAATGCATAAATCTCTCGTCTCAGGGGGACATGAGGGGCGAAAGTACCATAATTCTAATATACTACCGGGTTTCTACTGATACAAAGCTTAATTCTAAATCACTGAAGTAACCCTTTAACAGAGATTGTGCTTTAACAGTGTTTTGTATGATACTTGAAATTTTTCCAGAATGGCTATACAGCTGAATAAAATTATGCTGCATTATTTTCCTGTTTAACACTGTAAAGCTGCTTTGAAACAATCTACATTGTTAAAAGCGCTATATAAAAAAAGTTGATTGTAATTTTTTTATAATAATAATAATTACATTATTATTAATAATGAATCACTAAATATATATCATTCAAATAGTCTGCACATTGTTCTGCACATTTTTATCTATGTACTTTACCTCAAAATACAATTGAAATCTCTCCTCAGAGTAATCATTCAACACCATGACTAAATTGTCTTTAAATTGTCTAAATTGTCTCAGTTGGGGACACTCAATTTTCAACTAAATATCCAAATAAATCTAATTAGTAAACTAAATTAACTGTATAAACTAAAATACTGATCTGCCCACATTGTCACTGTATGATAATTGAAATGAGCTGATGACATCAGTGTTTTCTCCAGAGCGGCTGTACAGCCGAATACAATTCTGTTGCATTATTCTCCTGTTTAACACTGTGAAGCTGCTTTGAAACAATCTGTATTGTAAAAAGCACTATATAAATAAAGTTGACTTGACTTGACTTTATATGAGAGAGAGAGATAAACATGCAGAATGTATATAACCATGATACATGTGTGCTGTATACCTGAGGATGGTTCTCTCTCCTCAGCGCTTCTGTAATGACGTTAGTGCCATTTGCTGCTCCGTAGAGAAGCTTATTATGTGAATGCATGGCTTGTTTGTCAGGCTTCATGTTGATTTTGTTTAGATGAACTTTCACATGCTAATGGCTGTGTTTGCTCACTGTGATCACAGATAATGCTTGATCTCTGTCTTTATCTCTTAGTGAGCTGCCTACCTAGACCAGATGTCGCGTTTATTGAATATTTTCTGTCATTGACTGAATTTTTTTAGCAGTGACAGAAAAATCTAAAGGCCATCCGTTGTTTTGACAGACAACACTAGATGGTCTATTGTAACTTGTAGCTGTAATTATCACCCCTGTCCAGTTGGTAGCGAGTGCACACCAGTGTGACAGCAGAGCACAGGTTCAGCCTTCAGGACAAAATTAAACCTGCCACGAGAAGTCATCTATCTGAGGCAAAATAGCAAAATCTAATGACTATTTCCTCTGCATCAGTCTTTGATTATGCACAGGCAAGCACCCAGTTTAAGTCGATGCGGACCAGGAGGAAGATTTGAGTTCAGGCAGATACAGAGCATCGAGCAGTTTGTTCATAGTATAATCATAATTGTAATTTGTAATATATTGCATTGTTCATATTTTGCCTGTTCAGGCACAAAAAAAAACAAACATTCATCTGCTTTGTGTGGTGTTGAACATGAAAAGTGATGCACAGTCTCTGTTCATCTTTTCTCTTCACAAATAAATAAATGCGTAATCTTGCGTTCTCAACTGGTTTGTAACTTTGTAACAAAGTTACAATGGTTCTCAACTGGTTTTTCCATGGGACCTAATTTAAACCATGGGACCTAATTGCTAAAAATATATTTTTTTAAATAATTCTAAAAATTTGAATAAATTTGCTTTAAAAAAAATAAACAAGCTAATTTATTTTACAAAAATGGTTGACACACTATTACCGTCCCACTTTACACACAAATACACATAAATTGTAAGAATATGACTAATAATATAAACAGTATATGGTAAGGCTATTAAATAGCAGTCCAAAAATAGGCTTTGTTAAAGCGGTCATATGATGCGATTACTTGTTTTATTTTCTTTTTAGTGTGTTATGTTGCTGTTTGTGCTTGTATAAGATCTGCAGAGTTACAAAGCTCAAAGTCTCAAACCCAAATAGATATTCTTTGTAAAAGTTAAGGCTCAGCCACATCTTCCTAAAACACTTTGTTTAAACACACCCCCATATCTCTACGTCAGTATGTGGGGGCAGAGTTTCATACCACTGGCCAAATGTATACGCAAAGAAAGAAAGCGTAACTTTTATTCTCGCTGTAGCATTGTTGTCTCCGGCACCACCATGTCGTGGAGACACTTTGTTTTTTTCTGTTGCGAAAGCCAAACTACTTTGTTTGGCCTTCCAAAAGAGGGGACAATTAGAAAACAGTGGCTAAGCTTTAGTGACAACACTGTTCCAGAACAGTACAACCCAAATATTCGAGTGTGTGCTGCACCTTTTTCAGAGGACTGTTTCTAGCACCTGGGAGAGCACAGACCGTTTTTACGTCTTTGTGGTTTCTGCGATAACAAATGCAAACTTACCAATTTGATACTTTCTGGTCCAGTCGCGCTGGCAACGTTGATCGATCAGCTTGGTCATCTGCATCATTCGGATCAGATTCTGGCTCCAATTGATAGAGTAGGACCGACATTATCATCTGTCAATATTGCTTTGCTTTGGGAGCTGATGTTCCAAATATGGTAAGAAGTGTGACATTTCCGTCAGACGTTTAAGGTCAATCATAATGCACTGGATCGCTGCCCAATCAGAGCACACCACGCTTTCAGAACGATGAGCTTTGTAAAAATCGACACGTTTCAGAAAGGATGGGCATAGAGGAGCAATAATAATGTACTGTATGTGTAAAATAATGACTTTTTTAAAATTAAAACCGCCTAAAAAAAACATTGCATTAAACCAAATACACAAACTAATGTTTTTTTTAGAAGCATCATATGACCCCTTTAATACAACAGAGTTAGTAAGTTGGTATGTCATTTAAAAATATACAAAATAGCACAAAGTGAAAAAATAAAGTGGCATTTTGGGGTTACGGAAACAACAGTTACCATGGTAAATGCACATGAACTGTTAATGAAACCTGGAAACTGCTCCTGATGAATAGAATCATACATGCATGCAAATCCTTCCCAGCTAACACACAAAGTACCAGTTACGTAATTTATTGGTAGTTTTTGTTAATTTCATGACTTACTTACACCATAACTACGACATTGCTTGCTTGACATGCTGCATTGCAATTAAAGAGTGCGCGTTGCGAGCACCGTATAATGGCTGGCAAGACAGGAAAGTTTTTATTAAAATAAGAAAGTTATGAAAATAACGCTACAGTAAAGACACTGACATATAGCCTGACATCTCATCTGACCGCAGATACTGAATCATACTTTACTTAAACGGCATCTGACAGAATTGTCAACAGCTTTAACGCACATCTTTTAAAAGTCTTGCATCAGAAAAAAATAGAATTAAGTTTGTTTTTGTTGTTTTTTCTTTGATTACACATTCCGCAACCCACTCAAAACAGTCTTGCTGATCTACAAAAGCTAATCTTGTAGCATCTTGCTTAGTTAACAACTTAATATTTAATATTATCTTTTAACATGTTGCTACTGAAGGATAACAGCTTAACCTGTGTCTCCATAGTATATAGTTGGTGAAAAATATAGTATGTGAGCTAAGTAGTATATCCGAATTCATAGTAGATGCAGAACTATCCAAAGTGCTGAACAGAGAAAAGAGAAAAAAAATCAAATAGAAACAGAAAGTAGAACCAGACAAAACAAATAGTAAAACAGAAGTATGATTATATTAAAATGCCAGGGAATAGAAATATGTTTTTAATTTTCAATGGCCCCCTGGAATCAAAATGTCAGTTTTTTAGCTTTTAGTATTACTTTGTTAGCCTGAAGCAGTGATGCCAGTTACTCTAATCTGACTACTTTTTTCCAGTAATGAGTAATCTAACGCATTACTATTTCCAAACCAGTAATCAGATTAAAGTAATTTATCCAAGTCACTGTGTTACTATTTTAGTCATTTTCCTTAGTATAAATATATATTTTTGCTTTCTTCTTGCGTCTCGGGGAGTATTTATGTTAAGGAGGGTCAAGAAAGACTGTCTTATTACATTTTTTTATTAAAACATTTTTTGTTTTTTTTCAGGAAATATTTTTTAATTTCAACTTAAAATGTCATACATTTTTGAACGTTGCTGAACTGCTGAATGTAACTAATAAAGTAACTTGTAATCTAACTTAGTTACTTTTAAAATCAAGTAATCTGTAAAGTAACTAAGTTACTTTTTAAAGGAGTAATCAGTAATCAGATTACTTTTTCAAAGTAACTTTGGCAACCCTGGCCTTAAGGTTATGAATAAGCTGGTGTTCTAAAACAATGACAAAATTCGCATTTAGGAGATATAAGCATTCAAAACGTACAGTCTCTCACTTCCGTTAAAATGAATCACAGATTTTGCTGACATCATCGCAGACTTCGTCTTCTCATCACATCTGTCCAATCAAATGCTCTCTAGAATCTGAAGAGTCCCGCCCCCTACACTATATATGGATTCCGAAGCTGCGTCTGAAATCGGTCAGTTGTTCACTCATTTTCTAATCTCTACATGGTGAATGGCACATAGTGCACTATACATGTGATTGGAAACAATTCAGACATGTAATGCTTTCAGTTAAGGCAAATTAAGTCTGGTTTCACGTTAGTTTCACACGCGCGCACACACCAACGGCTTTGGTCTAAAGTTAGACTAACGTTAGATACTCGAGAGCGCAGATCATATGCGTGAGTCGGCGCAGACAACAAAACATATTGGACCCATTTAAATTCTGCACAGAATGCTGTATTTCAAAGCGATATGGAGGAGAATATGGCTGTTTCAAAAAGGGGAGGAGCTGCTAACAGCTGGAGCCGTTTCAGAGGAAATTACGTCAACACCAGGGGCGGTTCCTTTTTGTCATGCCAGCCCCCTATCAACTATCATGTTATCAAAATGTATTGAAAGTGGGAATCACAGAATCAATACCGGCCGCCACATATTGCTTGTCGTTATTCATTGTTTTAACGCCATTTAAAACACGCATCTTATTAGTTCAGCTGCATTTCCTTTCCAAGCTCTCCCTACATCTCTCTGTCACTCACGCATGTCTATCGCTCTCAAATTGCCAAACCTGCTTTTGATATGAAACAAAGTTTAAGCTTTTAAAATTTTAATACGAAATTCAAACAATAAATACCGTTTTGGCGCTAATGTGGCATAACCGTTAAACCCAGAGGGGCGAGTTGCCACATGCTCTCATCTCCCGGCAGCGAGCGCGGTCACATGGTTCATGGCGCTCTGAATAGTTCTAAACAAACCAGCGCTGTCAATACATTTGAATGGCTTAAGCGGATACACAACAGCTTCAAACTATACAGGTATTTGCAGCAATTTTTGGTAAACAGTACAGCATAGTGTGCATTGATTATTACGTCAACCATATTTACAATATCATTTTATCATGGAGAGTGATGGAGATGCAACATTGTTAACATTAATGTTAATGTTTTTCTAGTATTTAGCCCTCAGGTATTCCTTTTGTGCAATAATTATGGTCCATTAATGACCATTTAATTAATTAAAATATTTTTCTTCTAATATTTTTCTTATTTATATTACAATTAGTGTAGTAATTAAGGTTAAAATAGAGAATTCCAATGCAAAGAGGCAAATTAGAGTCATTTTGTGGCTGGAAAAGTAATACATTTAATTTGTAATGCCATGGTTTACCTACTAGGTGCCTGTATGGCTCTTTAATAAATGTGAAATTTTAAAATGTTAATAACTTACATCCAAACATTTTTAATGATACTTATATAAGCACACACAAGTGAATTCTAATTAATGCAAGCAAGTATAATTTCAACCAAGAAAAGTTTAAAATAGTGCTAAAAAGGCAAACTTATTTTTCCTTATATGTACAGTAGGCTATATACATATGAATTGATACTGAATCAAGATCGAAATCAATATTTGTGCCAATCACCAACCCCAAATATCCTTTATATTTGTGCTATCGACATTCTGCAATACACAGCCATGACACTCAGTAGTGTTATCAGCAGTTAGGGCTAAGCCCCCCTAAGCGTGAAATCCTAGAACCGCTCCTGGTCAACACATTGAATAATGCTGCGCGTTTCAAAGCACTTCAGTGGGCCTTTAATTTAAAAATGTCAATGGAAGGTGAAAGATGGCTGTCCAGAGGTAATTTGTTCCATGGGGGCCGGCAACGGAAAAAGCTCTATCTCCCTTCGTTTTTTGATGAGAGCAAGGGATGGATAAAAGAGCCCTGCCTGAAGATCGTTAAAATCTGGAAGATGACAGAATAAGAAGATCTTTAGATAACAAGGAGCTTGATCATTAAGAGCTTTATAAACAAACAACAAGATTTTAAACTGAATTCTAAAATGGATCAGGAGCCAATGAAGCGAAGCAAAAATTTCCAGCGAGATTCTGAAGTGAATCCAGTGGACACATTCCCATGAGACCATGGGGGAGGATTTGTGAATGGCAGTGAAGCGATGCATCTGGGGTAAATGAGAGATTTAAGGTGACATGAGTGAAGTTGAGCATAAATTGACAACGTGTCAACTACCAAAGGGAGCAAAAGAAAGTGAAGTTCACGTGATCGGGGTGATCCGGCCAAACCATGTAAACGCAAAAGCTGGCCGGAGCCGATCTAAATATTTATTCAGTTATATTATAGTGCTGAAGTCAATAGCCACGTTTACATGTGCACTTTTTTGTCATTCCGATTAAAATCATTCCGATTGAAAGATTCGGTGGACAGTTTACATGAGATATTATCTAAACCAATCTGGTGCTGACTTTCAATCGGAATCATTTTGTGACATGCGCACACAGTTTGTCTGTCGCATAGATTCGTAACGTTGCCAATTATAGTAACTGTGACTTTCGTGGATCAATAGTTCTGTGTTGGTCATTTTTATATTTATTTATTTTTCTGTGGGCGGACATGCAGTAGTTTATCCTAATTTATGTCCTATACGCTATTTCAACAGCTGTGAATGATGAATGCGGACTCAAAATGAATTCAATTAATTTATTTTGAAAAACAAAAAATTAACAATAAAATGCACCCAAATTCTTAATAAAAACATATGATATACGGTGAAACATGAACGAAAGCATTCAAGATGTGCTCAGCATCATTACTAGTACTAAACACATAGATATTACAGTTTTATAAAAGCTATTTATTATTTGTTGTAAAGTGTAAGAATCACCTCAGAAAAATTATTCTGTCAGGCGCAGCTGTCGAAGCCTAGGACAAACGCTGTCAAGATGAGATGCTGTAGCCAGGCTATGTCTGTGTCACTATTGCAATATTATGTTCATAACATGTTACAAACTAAAAAGTTTAATACCTCAGAAAAATTAACTTTCCTCTCTTGTCATTATTAGCCTGGTGTGAGCGCGGCGCGTGCTCTTCAGTTGTGGAGGCGCGCGCTGTATATCACGTCACAGAAAGACCTACACTCAAAGTAATCGGATCAGGTCGTCATTAAAACTTTATATTCTAATGCAAATTGTTCAATCAAGCTGCGTAATGACACCTCACCCAGTTTCAATCTTAGTCGTGGTATCAGACAGGCATGTCCTATTTTCTCCATATTTATTCTTCCCTGGATCCATAATTTACTAAAGTTACTAACTTTCTGACATGAGTGACAGTCCCTCCGACTAGAAATAGACTAATAACCTGAAGTATATGCTGTAACTACAACAGCACTGAACTGAGACGGACAGAACTGATGTGAAGTGAACTCCGGACAATCCATCTCTCTGGCAGCAGCTCGTGCCTGCTCGTGCCTCGTAGACCTCGTTAAACCACGCCCCCTCCGCTCATTTCAAATGCAAAGATGTCAGCCAATCACAACAGTGGGCGTTTTTACTGAAGTCTCAGCAGACACGCCTCTTGAAACAGGGCAGTCAGCCACAGGGCAAACAGCAGTATAGAAAAAAATGCCTTTTATTTCTAAATTATGACATTTTATGATGTAAAAATCATACTAACAATATAAGTACACCTCAGGAAACATTATAAAATAATAGAAAAATGCCATGCCATGGGACCTTTAAAACTATCTAATTTTCACAAACAGGTGCTTCTTTCTTGGAATTTAATCTATAAACACAACTTCTCTCCAAACAAGTGTTTTATCTGGAATAATAAATACATTTTGTATAAATCTGAGTCTTTATTTCTTGAGTATTGATTCTGTAACAATATAGTTTATGTTAGCCAACTTTATAACCGTGAAGGACTTATTCTGACCTATTCTGAATTTCTTTCTAAATATAATATTCCAGTCACTCCTAAAGATTATTCTGTGGTTATAGATGCTATTCCCTCTGGTCTAAAAATGCTTCTTAAAAATGCCTGTCCTCAGCCCTCTCCATACTCATTAGATCCTGCTGATACTGAAGTTGGTCGTATCTGTTTCTCTCTTTCTTCTATTAAGAATAATAATCGTTTTCGGTCTTTATTTCAAAGGGATATTGTCTCCAGTCCTGCTATTATTTCATTTTGGAATGGTTATGTTGATGGTCTGTTGTGGAGCAAAATCTGGAAACTTCCTCATAAATATTTAATCACAAATAAAATCAAAGAAATTTCTCTTAAACTCCTTTATAAATATTACCCCTATAATTATTATCTTGTAAACATATTTAATTGAGATATTGATATTTTGTACATTTTGTGGTTTACATGTTGAAACATTTTATCATTTATTTCGTGTTGTCGTGTTGTTCGAGTTGTCCTTATTCCGTTTGTTTTTGGTCCGATTTCTGTACTTTTATTAAGGCTTAGGGGAGAGTGGGGTAAAGTGAGAATTTTTTTTACATTTGCTCCCCTCTAAGCGAGCTAAAATGATATATCAGTAAAAGTGACACATTCATCCATTGATTTAACCATTGTCAGTGTGAACATCTTTACAGGGAACCTCACTAGATTTTGGAACAGAGCCTTTATTTCTCTGCCTATCCATCTCTCAGTGGCAGGCAGTTCCTGTGGCTGTTCTTTGGAGACTGAATTATTAACTTCTGAAAAAACCTCTGAACTCTATTTACTGTCTCCATCTGTCTGGAAATAGGTCACAGCACACACACACACACACACACACACACACACACACACACACACCTGTCACATCAGCGTCCACTCTTACACACACTTGAGTCACCCCACAGTCAATGTATAGCATGTCAGAACCAGCACACACCCCCTGAGACCATCTGAGAGGGGCCCGACATGAAATGAACCCCTGCTGTGTACAATGATCTGTACTGCAGAGTTCAACTGATCCGGGATCAGCTGTAAGCTCACATTTGCTCCTCTTATTGTAGCAGTAACCATACGCATGCTCATTGTTCTTTCTTTCCATTCATACATACGCCCCTTTGGCGAGATGTTTACCTCTACCTGCCTCTATGGTATTCAGAAAGGGGAAACTGCCTCACCTGAGGGTTATTGGATATAAGGAAAGAGAATGTGAGAGAGCGTTTTCCTTTTATTACTCTAAACATAGGGTAGGGTGGTGGAAGATGCCCCCTTAAAAATAATGTGGACTTACTTTTAAACTGTAACATATTTAGATATAACTTTATCATGTGGTTTATGATGATGCATCGGCCAATGTGTTACTGTATGAAATTAATAGAAACGTTTGCTACTTTAGTAGTTATAGCACAACATGTCAAATATTAAAACAGAGGTAAGATGGCCCCTACTGGGTTATGAACTTATCTTTATCCTTTTACTTCAAAATAAAAACTATAACGTTTACTCCACAAAGCCAAAAACATTGATGTGTCCACAAATCCCTCATTAACAAATAGCCGCAAAACTGAAATAAATTAAATCTAAATAGAAATATAAAAAAACTAATATAAATGATAAAATAAAAAGTATATTAAAATTAAAAATTCTTTTTATATTTTAAAGCTGAAAATATAAAAATAAAGCTATTCAAAAATGAAAAAATACTTCAATAGTATAAAAATAAAATAACTGGTTACTGCTGCCCTTTTTTACAGACTTTTTTTAAAGTGAATGAATGTCCCCTAAATACCTTTTTATTATTATTTATTATTATTATTTGATGATGTTCTAAAACAATTTTTATATGCTGCAGTACTCTGCCATTAATATTACACATATTCATCATAGTGTCATGAATATATTTTGTACAATGATAAACTTCAGTGCTCTAATGTGAAAAATAATATTATATTTATACATTTGTACATTTTAATTCATGCTAAAATATCTCCTAATATTTGAATATTTAGTTAATTAAAAAAATATATTTCTTATTTTTCTGTTGTTATTTTTTTTTTATTCTTTCTTTTATTTTTTTATTAATATTTTTTATTTTATTATTTTATTTTATTTTGCCTTATGTATGACCCAGATATTTATTCGTGAGAAGAAATCACAGAGAATCCCCTTATGAAATATTAGGATTCTTAATCATTGCTGTGGAATATCATACAAAACAATACCATCCTCATGACGCTCAAATGAGATAAAACTGGGGCAATCTGCTGAGTTCAGCGAAAACATACTCACACACAGACGCTACAGTGACATTTCAAAGAAAGCTAGTGAAAACTGCGTTTTGCGTGAAGTCTTCAGATGAGGAGTATATTTTGTATTGTTGTTGTGATTAAGGTCATTGTTAGTCTCTAAAATGATTGCTGCATATCTGATGATGCTTGCATCAGAGCTGTTATTAAATTTCAGCTTGCCCCTTGCAGTACATCAGAGTATGGCTGCTCTGAATATTGATTCAGTTAAAATGGTTAAAGTAGCGCAAACACAGTCACCGTGGCAACCCAGTATCATCTAAGGGATCTGTCAAGGTGCTCTAATACATTTCCTGCCCCTCAGGTGCTGCACACACACACACACACATGCAGAGAGAGTTAAAGAATGATAACTGTGGAGCTGCTTTTGTTCTTAAAAAACATCATTAGAGTTTGTTTGATGTGGGACAGGCTCTGCACTCCACACATGAAAGCGGGATCTGCTAATGCACTGAGTCCCCCTCGTTCCCCCAGGACACACCTTACAAACCCAACCGTCAGCCTCTCACATGAAAGGCTGGAACCCATATTCTGTTTCCTGCCCTTGGTTCCTCCTCCCCCTCTCCATCCATTCAGCATCTTTGTGAATCACAGACACAGTGTTTCTGTGCAGTAGCAGATCCATGTCCCCATTAAATATCTGATGGAATTATACAGTTAACCATGGTTCAGTGATGGTAATATTGTGGTATTTGATGTATACCACATAGACGGTTTCATCGGACGCACATGCATTGCCACGGTTACGCGCCTGGCCCGAAGTTAACTTCCGGTCTGTGTTTGTTTATCGGTCTGGCAAGGGGATAGTATGGCGCACTACTCAGTAGAAACACATTTTTGACATACTATTCTTGGATAACATGATATAAAGGTTAACGATCAAGCAGAGAGAATATGACACCAGCGCAAAAACAGTGTGTGTGACTCACCAAAAAGCCTTAAATGCTTCATAAATATCCAGCATACGAGAGCAGCGTATCGCTGCACCCACCACGTCTCGTTCCCTACTCAGAGAACATAGGTTACGCAAGTAACCTGAGACGTTCTCTTTCATAGGTTCACTCGACGCTGCGTCACTTTATGACGTAATGGGAACGATATACCAAACACGCCAAGCTAAAGCGCTGCCGTATCTGGCTCAAAGAACACCAGATAACCTGCATGACTAGGTTAAGCAGACAGGACATGCGAACCCGGAGCCATGTCGAGATCCTATATAGAGCTTCCTTGTGTATAATAGAGCTTCCTTGTGGAGGGGGCTCTCGCATTAGCAATGATCTCCTGAACGTCCGCAGAAAGACCAGTGTTTAGCGTCATTGGCCCTTGATGGGCCATAATAATAATAATAATTAATAATTATTTCAGGCCAAATCCTGCCCTGAAGTTGTGTCAAAAGGTCCTCCCTGACCGGTATCTCCCATGGGGAGGAGTCCAGGAGGAGAACCATCTCCGAGAACCAAGTCTGGGATGGCCAGTGTGGAGCCACCAGCAGGAGGCTGGCCCCACTCTCCCTTACTCTGTACAGAACCGCCGGAATCAGCTTGATGGGCGGGAACGCATAGAGTTTCAGATTGGGCCATGGATGCGCGAACGCATCTATCCCCAACCGGGCCGGAGAGCTCAGAGAAAACCAGAGCTGACACTGGGACGACTCCTTCGAGGCAAAGAGGTCCACTTCCGCTTTCCCAAACATCTCCCAAATCTGTGACACAGTTTGAGGGTTCAGCATCCATTCCCCCGACCGGAGCTTCTGTCTCGACAGGTAATCTGCAGCGAGGTTTAAGACTCCGGGTACATGGACTGCTCTCAGGGACAAAAACTTGTCCTGAGACCACAATAGGAGGCAGCACGCATGCCTGTCCAGGGTGCGCGACCGTGATCCTCCTTGGCGATTTACGTGAGACACCACTGCCATGTTGTCAGTCCTGACAATGACATGATGCCCCCTGAGTGAGGGGAGAAAATGTTGAAGGGCCAGGGACACCGCTCTCAACTCCAGGCAATTTATGTGCCAGGAGAGAACTTCCCCCTCCCAGATCCCCATAGCTGGTCTGCCCTCGAATACCGCACCCCAGCCGGTAGCAGCCCCCATCTTGACCCCTTTCTGAAGAAAGAGAGGGTCTCGCCACATTGATAGGGCATGAAAGCAGCTGCGTGACACCTTCAATAGGCGAAGGGCCGATCCTGTTGACCAAGCCCCTAAGCGTTTCATCCACCAGAGGAAGGGCCTCATATGGAGCAGTCCCAGGGGGAGCACCGGGGAAGCTGCGGCCATAAGACCCAGGAGCCTGCAACACGTACCCACAGAAACATGATGGCCTAGCCTGAAGCGGACCAAGCATATTGTGATACTGGAAATCCGAGCAGGGGCCAAACAGGCCTGCATCGGAATGGAATCCAGACGAACACCTAAGAAGGTGGTCTGCTGAGCCGGAGTAAGAACGCTCTTGTCGGTGTTCACTCTCAAGCCAAGAGATTGAACGTGTCGAAGAACGACATCTCTGTGATGAGAGGCTAACTCCCTGGAGTGGGCCAGAATGAGCCTGTCGTCCAGGTAATTGAGAATACGGATGCCCTGGAGCCTCAGCGGGGCCAGAGCAGCATCCATACACTTCGTGAACATCCTTGGTGCCAGGGCAAGGCCGAAGGGAAGGACTTTGTATTGATAAGCCTTCCCTTTGAAGGCGAACCTGAGAAACTTCCTGTGTCGTCTGACAACCTGAATATGGAAGTAAGCATCTCTCAGGTCTATAGTGACAAACCAGTCCTCCGCACGTATCTGAGACAAGATAGTCTTGAGCGTTAGCATCTTGAACTTCCCTTTGTAGAGGGCGAAGTTCAGGCGGCGGAGGTCCAGGATGGGACGCAGACCGCCGTCTTTCTTCGGAACAAGGAAATAACGGCTGAAGAAGCCACATTTCTTCTCTGTTACCAGAACTTCCTCTATTGCCCCCTGTAGGAGGAGAGAAGAGAGCTCTTGTTGTAGCACAGAAGCCTGAGAGGCGCTGTTTACTACCGTTTGAGCGACCCCGTCGAAGCGAGGAGGGTTGCGACAGAACTGAAGCGTGTAGCCTGACTGAATCGTGCGGAGGACACAGGATGATATCCCTGGCAAAAGCTTCCACTCGTGGAAGAAATTTGACAAAGTTGGAGGTATGTTGAGGTGCGGTGGACATACCTGAGATAGGGTGTCGAGCTGGACCTCGGAGGGGGTGTGTCCATCCGTGGAGGAGAGCACGTGGCGTCCTGGCGCGGAGTAGGCAGTGTAAGGCTGGGCCGCTCCGGTTCCCGGAGAAGACCGGATGTGTCTCCGTCTGGACGAGCGGCGGATGGTGAGCCAATCAGACGTGAGGGCTTCCTTCAGCGCCGGAAAAGGCGAGGATAGGGTCGGTTCTGTATTCCGAGGCGCGCTGGGTGGCGGAAATGACAGAGCTGGATAGGGAGAGCTGGTGGAGGCCGGCAGAAACGCTTGCGCGGTCTGACCCAGCCCCGGTCGTGAACTGCAGCTCCCCTTTTTCTGACCAGAAGGTCAGGAGCGACTCGAAGTGGCCCAAGCAGAAGGTTTGCTGGGCCACTTTGGGTCAATGCGTCTGTGAGGACGTTGACGGGGAAATGGACGACTGCGAGCTCCCCAGACCGTGGTGGGTGGAGGATGACTCTGGTCGCTCCTCCTGGTGGTAAACTCCCTTCTGAAAGAGGGGCGATCTCTGGACTGAGAGGGGGAGGGGGAAGGAGCGTCCCTCGCTCTCCTCGGCATGAACTGCTTAAGAGCGGCAGACTGGGATTTTGCAGATCTGAACTTCTCAACCACAGTATTAACCGCCTCCCCAAACAATCCGGACTGAGAAATCGGAGCGTCCATAAGGACAACTTTTTCCATATCGCGAATCTCAGTGAGATTGAGCCATAGGTTGCGCTCCGCAGCCACCGCGCCCGCCATAGAGCATCCTACAGCGCGAGCTGTGTGCTTAATAGCCCTTAACGCCAAATCCGTGGCTTTGCGTAGCTACTTCACTGCTTCCGGTGTCAAACCGGTGCCCTCGTCCATTTCCTTCAGTACATCCGCCTGATAGGCCTGGAGAATGGCCATAGTATGCAGGGCCATGCCAGCTTGACCAGCCGCCATGTAGGACTTGCCAATGATGCCACTTCACAGTAAACATACCGCTTTTACCTTTTTTCATAATCGCAGAGCTCAACTTTACGAAATATAATATAACATAATGTAGTAGCAATTACAAGACATCAACAGTTGAAATTTAATTTAAACCCTGTTTAAAATGGTTACAATTTTTCTTAAAAATGTCTCTTACAAAGAAGTGTTCACCAAGGCTGCACTTACAGTACTTGATGAAAAAGATAAAATCAGTAACATTGTGAAATACAACATAGTTAACATTTTAAATACCTGCTTTCTTGTTTAATGTATTTAAAAAAAGTTATTTACCCCCCCAAACCTAAGGGTTTTCCATGTTTAACAATAAAATATTTTTATTAAGCAGGCTGTTGTGCTATTGGGCCCTATCTTGCACCCAGCGCAATTGACTTTGTACACCGACGCATGTGTCATTCCTATTTTGCACCCGCGCAAAGCGCGCTTTTCCCTCCACAGAAGCACGTCGCTAAACTAGTGAATGAACTTGCGCTACCTGGGCGGTTCAGCGCAAAAAAGGAGGCGTGTTCCGGCGCAAACAATCCCTGGTGCTATTTTGCTGTTCCATTAAACAATTGCGCCACAGACCAGAAAAAACCTAGTCTAAAGTCAGTGGCGCGTTGCGCGTTGTTCATTATGCTATTTTAAGGGCGCATGCTTGACCATAATGTATAGCGTGCACAACGCGCATACACTTTGCTCATGTAATCTACACAGATGCAACAGTTATTTTTGCAAATCATAAATTGTTACACTAAAAAAATATTAACACATGAGATGACGGAAATCATTGTGGTGTGCCACGAAGATGTGAAAAAATAGGCATAAATCTAGTTTACAAATTATTCAGGCTAATTGTAATAATTAAGGATAAGACCTGTTTGCCCAATAGTGGCAAGACATATATGTATATAAGGACATCTGACAAATTGGTTTGTCCGTCAAGAACCAGGAAAAAAAATCGACTGAAAAACTGAAAAGACTGAAAGACTGAAAAAAAAAAGACTGCGAAATCACCTTTACCATAATGTACAACATTACAACTTCACTTCTCTGTCTTTCACTGCTCTTACAAGCACATCAGTCTCCTCGGCTGTGAACCGCTCCTGGCGTGCGCCTGGTAAATACGCCATAATAATAGCAATCCATAATGGAACTTGCGCACCTGCTTTTACAGGGAATGTTGGATGACGCTCGGATTGGTTTATTCACGTTACGCCCAAACCACACCTATGAATAATGAATTCTTGCGTTTCAGATCGTTAGAATAGGGCCCATAGTTTTTGTGGGATGTTATGAATTTTTCGGATGGGTGCCAACCGTATGCCACTAGAATAAGAATAAGCAGTGCAGAAAACATGACAAGTAGACACCGCACAGATGTGTGTAATATAGTGGTGATGTGGAAAGATGGGGATGGGGCTGGGGCTGGTTAAGGGGTGAGAGTTTTGTGCGGATATACTGGATGATGTATGAGGTAATAGTCACATAGAAAATAACTACAGTATTGCCATTTTGGGCACTACAATAAAAGTAATACCATTTTACCTTTTTAAGTAGCCTAGCATTCTAAGCAAATACCATAAATGAATACAGCAATTACTCATTATATAGACGGTTTCAATGGCAACAACATAAACAAACATTACTGCGTTTACAAACATTACAAACATTTCTATATTGCAGACAGAAATGGGAGATTATTTATAATAAACATGCTGAAACAATAAAAACATGTAAATTAAGATAATGTTGCCCAATTTAAATGAAAGATGATTGCGCATAAGAAAGATAACGTAGCCTCTGTTGTTATTGATTCTTTGCGGACGTCTACCGGAAGTTAAGTTTGGGCCACAAAAGCGTGCATGCGCAGTAATGTTTGTTTATGTTGTTGCCGTTGAAACCGTCTAAATAATGAGTAATTGCTGTATTCATTTATGGTATTTGCTTAGAATGCTAGGCTACTTCAAAGGTAAAATGGTATTGCTTTTATTGTAGTGCCCAATATGGCAATACTGTAGTTATTTTCTATGTGACTATTAGCTCATACATCATCCAGTATATCCACACACAACTCTCACCCCTTAACCAGCCCCAGCCCCATCCCCATCTTTCCACATCACCACTATATTACACACATCTGTGCGGTGTCTACTTGTCATGTTTTCTGCACTGCTTATTCTTATTCTAGTGGCATACGGTTGGCACCCATCCGAAAAATTCATAACATCCTACAAAAACAATAGCACAACAGCCTTCTTAATAAAAATATTTTATTGTTAAACATGGAAAACCCTTAGGTTTGGGGGGGGGGTAAATAACATTTTTAAAATACATTAAACAAGAAAGCAGGTATTTAAAATGTTAATTATGTTGTATTTCACAATGTTACTGATTTTATCTTTTTGATCAAGTACTGTAAGTGCAGCCTTGGTGAACACTTCTTTGTAAGAGACATTTTTAAGAAAAATTTTAACCATTTTAAACAGGGTTTAAATGAAATTTCAACTGTTGATGTCTTGTAATTGCTACTACATTATGTTATATTATATTTCGTAAAGTTGAGCTCTGCGATTATGAAAAAAGGTAAAAGCGGTATGTTTACTGTGAAGTGGCATCTGAAAATGGACGAATGTGGACATAAGTGTATGGTTACCAGACCACCTTTTTTGTGTCGTTATGTGTGTGGCTCTTGTCAAAATGCCTCATGCAGATGTAGTCATTGAGTCCATGAATAACTAGTGAGACGGACTGAGGTTATGGTTTAAGTTTATTTGCTGCCAATTTAGGTCATGAGACAACTGTCATTGCACGTCGCACTGTCAAGTCAAGTCACCTTTATTTATATAGCACTTTTTACAATGCAGATTGTTTCAAAGCAGCTTCACAGTGTTAACAGGAAAATAATGCAACAGAATTTGATTTGGTTGTACAGCCTCTCTGGAGAAAACAGTGATGTCATCCAGCTCAGTTCAATTATCATATAGTGTCAATGCGGGCGGGATCAGTAGTTGAATATTTAGTGTCCCCAACTAAGCAAGCCAAAAGCCAAAGGCAAAAGAGGCAATGGTGGCAAGGAACCCAAACTCCATCAGGTGACATAGTGGAGAAAAAAACCTTGGGAGAAACCAAGCTCAGTCGGGGTGCTATTTCTCCTTTGGCCAACGAACAAACAGTGTATGATTATGATTCATGCAAAAATTACAAGTCAGACGTCAGATTAGATCGGCAACATTCAGAGTTATCGTGCTGGAGACGGGTTTGTTGAGGATCAGTGCCACTGGATGTCGTAACGATGAGGCCTTCAGAGGGGAGAGTTTAGTTGACACGGTCTCTGCAGACACTTCGGGAAAATGTTGGTCGTGTCTACTTTCTAGGCGCAGGTCCACCATCTGATCTGGATACGGCCTGGATCTGGCTGACTAATATTAGCGTAGATGCCATTCTTCTTATGATGTATCGAGTACATAAGGTGTTATGGGAAGTGTTCCCAGTTCCGGCTGACCTAGTTAATGCAGCCTAAAATAATCATGAATTGAATAATAGGATTTTAATTGATAATGTTCTATGTGTATGCCATAGTAAAGAGATGTGTTTTTAGTCTAGATTTAAAGCAGACAGAGTGTGTCTGCTTCCTGAATAATGCTAGGAAGACTGTTCCAGAGTTTAGGTGCTTAATAGGAAAAGGATCTACCACCTGCAGTTGATTTTGATATTCTAGGTACTATCAACTGGCCGGAATTTTGAGACTGCAATAGGTGTGAGAGAGTATAATGCATGAAGAGCTCGCTCAAGTACTGGGGAGCTAAACCATTTAGTGCTTTGTAAGTAATAAGCAAGATTGTAAAATGTATATGATGTTTAATAGGGAGCCAATCCAGTGTTGACAGAACTGGGCTAATATGGTCATACTTCCTGGTTCTAGTAAGAACTCTAGCTGCTGCTTTTTGGACCAGCTGGAATACTGAGTAGAGCATTACAATAATCCTGCCTTGAGGTCATGAACGCTTGAACTAACTGTTCAGCATTTTGCATTGAAAGCATATGTCATAGTGTAGATATATATTTTTAAGATGGAAGAATGCGGTTTTACAGATGCTAGAAACTTGGCTTTCAAATGAAAGATTGGTCTCAAAGAGCACACCCAGGTTCCTAACTGACGACAAAGACTTGACAGAGCAGCCATCAAATGTTAGACAGTATTCTAGGTTACTACTTGCCAAAGTTTTTGGTACAATTATTAGAATCTCTGACAAATTAAAAGTGTTGAGAAGCAGCTGAGGTGATGTCATTTTTGTTTATATTTGACTTTATTTACCTCAGGAATGTTAATTAAGCAGCTGCTTGTGGACCGCTACAATTATTAAGACCATTGATTAAGAACACATTTATTCATAATTAACCAAATCAAAATGTATTTTCATATTGAATGAGAGTTACAGTACAACTTCAAATCTGTTAATAGTCGATACAATTGTTTGATACAATATAATGTTTAGATTTTTTTTTTTGTTAGATACATACTGTCATTGCATTTCTTTGATGACGTTGCAGGCCATTCCACATGAGCGATTATTGTCAGCAAAGTCCACTTCAATATATATCCCGTGTTTAGGGAGTACGGAGCAGTGAACACTGCGTAGGGACCCTGTCGAATGGAACGCAGCTCATGACTATGCAAATTAGCCCTGTCTCCACTCAATCACACAAGCTCACAATACCTGATCCACTCGGTCAACTTTACTGTAGTAAACGCTACACAATGGCAAGGGGAAATACTGGTTTGATTCAGAAGAAGAAGTGGAAGAGTGAATTATACAGGCTTGTATAAAAGTCAGTGTATCAGAATGGTAATGCGTTTTATGTATTGCTCTCTACAACGTCGGACACATAACAGTAATTAATATGATTAGCCGTTTGCTTGACTACATTATCAAACAGCTAATAATGTGTTGCTAATGTTACACAAACCATGTTGCCGTTTCCGTTGAGTCAGACAGCTGCCTTCTAAAATATCCTTAGAAATGCTTTAAACAACTTGTGATAACATCGTAATATACACCACATGCATAATTCACTAGCTATATTGCTAAATGTACCCGACTTTTCATATCAACAGAAAAATATACCTGGATACCCTGGCTTCTGTTGAGACTCCCCTGCTTCACAGCATAGTAATGATTATATACTAAAGCCTGCCCGCATGTTGGCGTGATTGGTTACAAAGTAGTTTGTGATGTAAGGAACACTGACGATTTCAAACTGCGTTTTGGAGATTGTCTTTTTTTTCACTGCAGTTTTGAGAAAATACTCAGCAATGGTGTTGACTTATGACTTTGCACATGGTTTATCTTAAAGCATATTAAAAACACCACATAGACATATAAACATGATTTTCACCACAGGGGGTCTTTAAAACATCTTTAAAACGCAGTTTTCTTTCATGCCCTCATACCACAAGCCTCTGGAGACAGAGAGAAAGAGAGGTAGAGTGCTCGAGCTGGCGAGAACACCCAACGCATCTTAATCAGTAATTATACCACTGACGTTGCAGCCATTTCAATCCTTCTGTCTCCTTTTGGCGCATTAAGTCTTCTTCCAAGCAGCCCTGGGGCCAAACCCGTGCCCTCGGATTGGAGGCTATTTAGTGTTCTGTACATTGGTCTCTATCTAAAGACAGACATACAAATTCAAATTAATTACCTAGTTTTTGTCAGATTCATGGCTGGTTAGCACACGTCTAAAATTGAGTTGTGGTGCTCAAATGGGAAATTCAAGTTTGAATATGGCATGTGTCATTTCCCTCTCCCTGTATTTTTTGTTGCTGTGCTAAAAATATGAGATCTTCAATATCCAAGGACACACTGTTGTGTGTCAAACATTCACTGCTCACTATCTGCCTTTAATTCACTATTTTTTCTTGTATCAGATTAGATAATACTAAAATCTGAGGCCTACAAAGACTCTTTTAGGTCTAAAACAGTTTGGATAGTTGTTAATACAGCGTTCCCACAGCTTGGTTAACTTCAAATTCAAGAACCTTTCAAGGACTTTCCAGGTCCAGATTTTTTTTTTGCATTTATTTTTGGCCATATGACATCCTATAAAACATCCATACATCCTATACTGTATTCTAAAATGATCTGATATTAACTTTTGCATGGATTTTATTGAAAAGAGCTTAGGCTCATGTAACCAGTCTATTTTTACAATATTTCACGGTGTGTCTGTGAAACGCTGAGGTACCGTATAGTTTTGTGCGTGCGTGAACATCATGGCAACGCACAACACAAAGTACCTCACGTGGGAAACACTTAACGTAACGCGTAAATGCAAGTAAAAAACGTAAATCAAGCATAGTCCACGAAGTGTTGGCGAAATAACACATTATCGGACCGGAGAGAATGAAATGGAATTTCTTCCAGAAAACTTCTTGAACAAAATAAATTCAAGCACTTTCAAGGACCTGTCATGTCGTTGTACACAGCCCTCTCTTTCTGCACAAGGGAAAGATGATCTTGTTGCTTCTTTACTGCTTCAGACTTTCTATCATCTGGGAGGTTTGCACTTCGTATCAGCTGCTCGTTATTGCTTTAGCACTGTCAGCAGAGATCTGTGCGCGGCCAGCCACCAGGGTTACCAGGTTTTCACAACAAAACCCACACAATTGCTACTCAAAACTAGCCCAAAACAAGCCCAATCGTGTTTCAGGGGGGCTTCTCTGGCATTTGGGGGGTAAAATGTGTGTTTTTTTGGCATGGTTGCCTACTAAAATTTGCATTCCCCGGGCTAAATATCACATAATTGGGGTCGCTTCAACCCGCGGACATGAAAAACAGCCGCGGCAACAGTGTTGAAGTAGCCCAACCGCGGACTTGGCAACACTGAGCCACGCTTCCCTTGGAGGGCGGGGGCAATAACAAAAGAAACACGCCTCTACTGCATGCTAGAAAATCCGAAAAACAAGCCGATTTCCACCTCAAAGTGTATGCTTATAAATATACCAATACTGCTGTCTCAAACACAGAGAAGCTTCTTCATGTTCTCAACTAACAGATTCTGCAAAAAAGCGAAAATCACCAATTTTGAAAAAAAAACGCTTATTTCTCATTTTGCTCGAAAGTTGTGCTGCCGACTTGTGTCACTGGCCTCCGTGACTGGTCACATTTCTTTATGTAAATGTCAGTACTTTTGTCATATATTCAGGTCATAGCTCATCATTGTTTCATCTGCTTTAGTACACATAGATTGCACACACATCACAGAGAGCAAGGATCCTGCTAATGGTAACTGGTTTTACATGGTTTCTAGTTGGTTAAAGCCAATACTCAAAGGGATGGTTCACCCAAAAATGAAAATCACTCATCACTTACTCAACCTCATGTTGTTCCAAACCTGTATGAGTTTCTTTGTTCTGTTGAACTCAAAATAAGATATTTTAAAGAATGTTGGTAACCAGACAGCTTACAGTTAGTCTCAGCCTCAGACATCACACCTATGAATTGTTGGCTGAACTTCTGATGCATATGGCACACAAAATTGTAAACACTTCAGGAGTTTTGAAGGCGTCATCTGATGAAGTTGAATTCTAAAGGATTTCCAGGAGATGTGTGTCGTGTTCAATAACGATCCGCCGAGAAATAAAGATGCCGTGACGCCAAACCCCCTTATGGAAGAAGCAAGCCATTGTGTTTACATCTGTGACAATGAGCGTTTATCAGTATCAACTAAACACTGATTTTCAAAAGTGTGTAAAATTCACGGAAAAGACTCTTTAGAGGTCCCATGGCATGGCATTTTTCTATTATTTTATAATGTTTCCTGAGGTGTACTTATATTGTTAGTATGATTTTTACATCATAAAATGTCATAATTTAGAAATAAAAGGCCTTTTTTTCTATACTGCTGTTTGCCCTGTGGCTGAATGCCCTGTTTCAAGAGGCGTGTCTGCTGTGTCTGCTTGTGACCCACTGTTGTGATTGGCTGACATCTTTGCATTTGAAATGAGCGGAGGGGGCATGGTTTAACGAGGTCTACAAGCTGCTGCCAGAGAGACGGATGGACCTGAGTTCACTTCACATCAGTTCTCAGCATGTCTCAGTTCAGTGAACTGTTGTAGTTACTAGAATATACTTCAGGTTATTAGTTTATTTCTAGTCGGAGGGGCTGTCACTCATGTCAGAAAGTTAGTAACTTTAGTAAATTATGGATCAGCGCTGACTCGAGACGCGAACCGTTTAGAACGATTCAGTCCGATTTGGTGAACTGGTTCGGTTCACTGAAAAGAACCGATTCAAAAGAATGATTCGTTCGCGAACCAGACATCACGGAGACGGAGCGATTGCTAACAAAGTTATTTATACTAACTACTGAGTTGTGAGAGCGCTGTCTGTCAGTTCGAGTTTATTGTGTTTGTATCTGAGAGTTCTGAATAAACACGAGTCCCAGTCACGCCGAGTCCGTCTTCATCATTATTCTACCAACTTTGTAACACATGCAATGTACCATTACAGCGAGATGAACGAGTTAGTAAGTGTTGATTATAGCATAATTTTTAGATATGTTCCAATCATATGAAAAGCGTCAGTGACGCACATTGAGTACACAGCGCAAACAAAGACACAACAGCAGTAATCGAATGTAATCCAGTTTATTGTGGGGATAGCTGGCTAGCCTAGACGGATACTCTCACGCTTACCCCCCTTCTGCTTAATCTTGCGCCGCGTTTGGTGCCTCCGCTGTGGGCCAGATGCAGTACTGGGGGTCGGGGATGTTGAAGGCCGACCAGTCAGTGCAGCCCGAGCCTCGGCGTGTGTGAGGTTTATCTCTAAAGAGATCTGAGTCTGCCGATCTGACTGTATGCACATTGTAGAACAGATAGACGCGACGAGGACGTACAAAAACACTGACTCACAAGATAGAAAACACGAAAACACCGTTCTGTCGGGAGAGAGAGAAGCCGCAGTGTGTGCACGAATAATAAATAATTAGCTACACATAAGAAATCACTGATCACAGATCAGAAGGAACTGAAAAAAGACTTCTGTTTTCATTTGTACATCCAAACACTGAGAAACTGCCAGCATTCACTCGTTCACAAGCCATGATCTCTCGAGCGTTTGCATGGGCGTGCCAGATTCTCTGGGTGGAGGAAAGGGAGGTAACCGTTCCTGTGTGGACGTCAAAACAGGAGACTTCAGGATTGGCTAGTCTGGCCTGTCATTTTCTCAAAGGCAGAGAAAGACAGCCAGAACTCAGTTTTACACCGATCAACATTTCTATCCACTTGGGGACAATATTCAGGTTAGGGGAACTCATATTCATGTTGAAATACCTCATAAAATGAAAATTACATGCCATGGGACCTTTAAAATATGTCCAAGAGTTTTACACACCAGTCTGTTATTGTAGGGACATCAACGTTACATTTTCACACCAATAAACATGATGCGGAACAAAACAAACTGTGATTGGTTGCTTTACTTGTCAGTCAGTCAGCCTCTGGGCGGTCCTCGGCCAATGAAAGCTGCTATGGAGTCCAGACCTTCTGCTGTCAGTCTGAAGGTCTGGCTACATGAGACTAGTTGACAGTAGATATTGAATTCCATAGTATTTTTTTTCCTACTATGGAAGTAAATGTCCACCGTCAACTGTCTGGTTACCAACATTCTTTAAAATATCTTATTTTGTGTTTAATAGAACAAAGAAACTCATACAGGTTTAGAACAACATGAGGTTAAGTCAGTGACAGAATTTTTGGTCTTTATTTCATTTAATAGTCTTTAGCTGTTGCAAGTCTAAATCTTTTCTTTTTTTTAAGTTGTGTAATGAATTTAAACCTGGTCAAATGTGTTACACAGGGCTGAGAGTACTTCACGGTTTTGGTAGCTAAAAGCATAATCAAATTAGCCAAAATATTTAATATAAAAAAAAAATATATTTAACTTGCTCACAGGAAGCAGAGACTACATGGAACATTGTGAAGTTTTTGTGTTTGAATTGTGCCGCAGGGTTTTGTGGAATGCTGATTCCATGGGGGCCTGGAGATGATGTTCTGATGAATCCTGAACATCATCATGGGTTACTGGATGTGCTTAGGTGCAGCACTAGTACCGCAGTATTTTTAAGTACACCCATTTTATCTTTGCGCACACCAGGCACAGTTCCTGCAGCACATGTGTGGTTTTTACAAAGAACTAGTAATACAGTGATTTTTCCGGTCTTATGCAATATAAATGAGATTTGGATGGAGGAAAGGTGGCATGAGGACAAATGGAAAGAAAGAGAAGGATAGCAAAATTACCTGGTAGAAACCATTGCATGTCACTCTAGACACTAGCATGAGGACAGAAGATTTAGAACAATTCCACATTCCCACTCCTACTTACATAACCAACATATATACAGCAATGCCCACAAGACGTGACTGCCTCTGGCTCCTAATGACACACACTGCAAATATTACAGTAGCAGAGAATGTGCTCTGTAACAATAGTGTCAGATGATGAAATATGTGTGTCTTCATTAACACACAAACTTTAAGGGTATTTTTGTCCCTAACTTTGTGTTTGTGAAGTAGAGAATGTGGTGGTTCAGGACATGTGGAAAACCTATCCAGGTCATATTTCACGCCAAAATCAAAACAGAAATCTTGTTATATTTGTTATATTAAAGTTATACTGTATTTGTTAAAGTTATATATGTTATATTTGCCACAAATAAACAGAAGCCTATTTTAGGACCAATAACATTTTTGCATTATTAACACTATTTTAATGACAGTTAAGTATGTTTTCCGGTAGTTTTTACTTTTTAAATTTGGATTTAAACATTTCGTACTGTAAATAAATGATTTTGATTAAATCAACACTTAGATTTTATATATATTCTACAATTTAAATATTTAGGGTTGGGAAGATTATTTATTGTTTTTAAAAGAAGTGTCTCATGCTCACCAAGGCTTATCAAAATTACAGTAAACTGTAATAGTATACTGTAATAAACAATACAGTAAAACTGTAATATTGTGAAATATTATGTATATATATATATATAGTTTTCTATTTTACTACTGTGATGGAAAAGTTGCATTTTCAGCAGCCATTACTACACTCTTCAGTGTCACATGATCCTTTAGAAATCATTCTAATATAATTATTTGGTGATATTTTGGTGAATAAAATTTCTGTTTATTATCAGTGTTGAAAACAGTTGTTCTGCTTGATAATTTTTTGAAAACCATACATTATTCAGGATTCTTTGATGATTCTTTGATGAAGAGCGTTTACTCAAAATAAAAATCTTTTATATCATTGGTCACTTTTGATCAATTTAATGCATCCTTGTTGAATAAATGTAGTAATTTTAGTATAACCGTTTGATTTTATTAATTGTATAGTACCAATCTGATTGTGGGAATGTCCTTATTTGTTATAGAAATCCTTCTAAAAATAGGCTTTATTTTCTTTATGCAAAATTTTTTTTCTTTAAATAAAAGTTCTTTCTTTTTATTTAGGGTAAAATTTTCTGATACTGAGGTAACTTGGCACACAAAGAACGTTCCTCCTTTATGTCTCTGTCTTCCTCTCCCTCTGTCTCGCATCTGGAGACTTAAAAACTGCTTTGTGGTAGAATCAGCTCACCCACTCCCTCTCTCCCTTGCTCCCTCCCTCTCTCCTTTTCTCCTCCCACTCTTTCTTCCTCTCACTCTCTGTTTTCTGGGGATCAGATGTTGAGGAGAGAGGAGCAGAAAGCAGCAGGAGAGAGATGCAGGCGGCGGAGAGAGTTACTTTAACATCCACTGAAGGATCTATAGTTCAAATATTAAGCTTGAGAAAAGGCAAAAACATGCAATGTTTTCTTTCCTCCAGAAATTAACCCTTTATTTCACAGGGTTAATTTCTCTGCTGATTTTTATTCATTTTGTTAATCAATCCATTCTCAGAGAGCACTTTAACACAAGAAGTGAAGAATTGTGTCTTGCGATCTCCAAGTGAAGACAATTTTTAGAAAAGTGTTTTTTATCCGTTTGCTGTGAAAAATTTGGGAAGAGTTTGATTTTACCTTGAGAATCGTTCTACTTGTGTTCCGGGGGTCAGCGCCCCCCTCTTTCTCTGTGCGTGGCTGCAAGAGGAACACAGTCAGGATGACAGAGATCGTGGTGACGGACTGTAATCTGAACTCAGTGTGTGAGCGTGTGGAGCAGCTCTGCTGCGTGGACGATCCTTCTGCCATCAAAAAACACACCAACAGCGGTGCCAAACTGTGGGGCCGTGTGCGCAATAAACTGCTCCGGCAAAAGGTCACTCGCTCTTTCATTCTTTCTCCATCTGTTACATTCTCTCTGCAGCTTTTGGTCTTATTATTTATTCCTGAACTTTAACTTACTGAAACTCACTGAATAACGTTGTTCCTATAATTAGTTGGACTCACTTTATTTTCATTGTATTTATGTACTAGCATTTAAATTAATAATTTAATACAGGCACAAGACTTTTACATTGTACTTTATATATATATATGGGGTGTAGATAGAGGTTAATTATCACTTTAACCTGCTGTCCTGGCAAGTATCACCCACCAACTGATGAAGATTAATTTATCACAGCTTTACTCTCTCACACACACACCATTGTATAATCTTTTATTAATAATTACAACACCAGCTATTATCATGCATTTGCAAAGGCTCTTATAGCTGAGATCCTGAGAAAATTGTGAGGTTTTGATGATGGAGCATTTGTGTAATTATGATAGAAATCCCAATTGAAAATACAATTATTTAAAGGTCCCATGGTATGGCATTTTTCTATTATTTTATAATGTTTCCTGAGGTGTACTTATTTTTTTTATGTAAAAATCATACTAACAATATGTTTGTTAATTTAGAAATAAAAGGCATTTTTTCTATACTGATGTTTGCCCTGAGGCTGAATGCCCTGTTTCAAGAGGCGTCTGCTGTGAGACTTCAGTAAAAACGCCCACTGTTGTGATTGGCTGACATCTTTGCATTTGAAATGAGTATCAGATCTTGTAGCGGAGGGGGCGTGGTTTAACGAGGTCTACCAGGCACGAGCCTGCTGCCAGAGAGACGGATGGACCTGAGTTCACTTCTCATCAGTTCTCTCAGCACGTCTCAGTTCAGTGAACTGTTGTAGTTACTAGCATATACTTCAGGTTATTAGTTTATTTCTAGTCGGAGGGGCTGTCACTCATGTCAGAAAGTTAGTAACTTTAGTAAATTATGGATCAGTGCTGACTGGAGACGCGAACCGTTTAAAACGATTCAGTCCAATTTGGTGAACTGGTTCGGTTCACTAAAAAGAACAGTTTCAAAAGAATGATTCGTTCGCGAACCGGACATCACGGACCAGAGACGGAGCGATTGCTAACAAAGTTATATATTAACTACTGATTTGTGAGAGCGCTGTCAGCGCGAGTTTATTTAGTTTGTATCTGAGAGTTCTGAATAAACACGAGTCCCAGTCACGCCGAGCCCGTCTTCATCATTATTCTACCAACTTTGTAACACATGCAATGTACCATTACAGCTGTCGAGATGAACGAGTTACGAGTAAGTGTTGATTATAGCATTATTTTTAGATATTTTCCTATCATATGAAAGCGTTAGTGACACGCATTGAGTACACAGCGCAAAAAAAGACACAAAAGGGCAGTAATCGAATGTAATCCAGTTTATTGTGGGACTAGGCTGGCTAGCCCGGATACGCTCACGCTTACACCCCTTCTGCTTAATCTCGCGGCGCGTTTGGTGCCTCCGCTGTGGGCCAGATGCAGTACTGGGGGTCGTTGATGTTGAAGGCCGACTGGTCAGTGCAGCCCGAGCTTCAGCATGTGTGAGGTTTATCTCTAAAGATGTGACTCTGCCGATGTTGAGCAGAAGCTCACGACTGTATGCAGTGGTTAAATTGGCTTTTGTAGGGAGGGGGAGCCCTTATTTACGGTGAACGGTCATTCAAAATCGCGCTGAAAAAAGACTTAATGTGTTTTTACACCAAAGGGGCTCTTTTTCCAGTATTAATGTGTTGTGTAAGGTAGGGTTGAGTAGTTATTCAAACAAAGAGAAATACTTTACAGTTCACTTATGGCCATAGGCAGGGTTTTTAAAATCAGTGAGGTCCCAAATTTGAAGTAGTTAGAGGTGTTCGTGGGAATGCTCCCCCGAGAAAATTTTGATTTCTCTGATCTACATATGTGCATTTTTAATAAGTTTGAAGGCCAAAAAAATTATAATAAATAGCTTTCAAAACCATGTCAGTGGGCAGTAGATTATTTGATAATACCCCCCTGAAGATGAGCTTTGACTGTAGTCTTTTCATTTTTGTCTGTGTCCCTGAAAAGGGTTGGGAACTTTTTTTGACCAAAGAAACATTTTTTTCATTTTTGGTAAATGCATTTTTCCAAAAGCGCCATGGTAAAAAATTATATAAAATTATTATTAAAAAGCTTTTTGATTTCAATAAAATGGCAACAGTAGTAATTATTTGGTCCATGACTTAAAACAAACAATTATGCAGCAAACAAGTTGCAATATGGAATTGATTGTGCAGGGCTTTCACTGTGAGGTTGACCTACTGATGAGTATAAATCCTCTTTGTGTGTGTGAACGCCCACAGTGCTTACATCTACTATGTTTATGTGAATACTCGACTTGGCATTTTGATATAGGCGATTTCTGTGTTTATTTGGCCGTTTAGGCGCGCAACCGAAGACAAAGGCTAGTATGCTTGACCGTTTGGAGCTAGCTCGGAGCTAGCGCGCGCACAGCATCCTGTCAGTAATTCAGTTGTCTTTCGTGACTTATCATGCTTTTATTATTTATTTTATCGTGACACTCGCGAACAGCACTGAACACACAACTTGAATATTATTATCATAAACTTGTCATTAACTTCGGTAGGCTGTACAACAAGGGAATTGTAATTGGCTGCTTTTTTCTGCAGAAAACGGATCTCTGTTGGTGTGTGTGTCTAATCTTTTTATCGATCATGTTAGTAAATGTTAGATATGTTGGTAATTTGTGAGAGACCTGGCGAGCCACAGGTTCCTGACTGCTGCTCTAGCCGTTCGCGGATTTCCATGGTAACTCACTGTTAGAATTGTGACGGTTTAACCTTGATGGCTGTGGGCGCGGTGCTGAACCAGAGAATGCAGCGATTAATGCATTATAACGTCTGATAATTCAATGTAGCCTGTATTTGCCAGGAGACAATCAATAATTAAAGTCTAATAACAATATTTCGTGCTGAAGGAGACAGAGCTGAGCTCCAGCAGGGTGTGTTGTGGACCTGAGGAGGCGGAGCTGCGCTCCGCTGCGCTCCGACCCAATTTAACCTCTGACTGTATGCACATTTTAGAACAGATAGACTCACAAGATCCCAAGACTCACAAAACACGAAAACACCGTTCTATGTCGGGAGAGAGAGAAGCCGCAGCGTGTGCACGAATAATAAAGTTCTGTGTGAACTTGAATAATTAGCTACACATCAGAAATCACTGATCACAGATCATAAGGAACTGAAAAAAGACTTCTGTTTTCATTTGTACATCCAAACACTGAAACTGCCTGCATTCACTCGCTCACAAGCCATAATCTCTTGAGGACAAACATAGCGCTCGCATGGGCGTGCCAAATTCTCTGGGCGGAGGAAAGGGAGGTAACCGTTCCTGTTATGACGTCTTAACAGGAAAATTCCAGATCAGCTCGTCTGAGCTGTCATTTTCTCAAAGGCAGAGAGAGACAACCAGAACTCGGAAGAAGAAATTCTTTTTTACTTTTTTATAATTACTTTGTATATTACAAATAAATGGATAATTTTCGATTAAGAATGTTTTAGGTAAAATGTTTGGGGTTTAAAATAATGCAATACAATTACGATAAGAGTACAGTTTTATTTTTGAAACTATTCAAAGATACAATACTCAAGTGTAGCCTAAATCTCAAACTGACCGTCAAAGTGAAACATTTCTACAAATGTCACATCAGTGCAAGAACAAAATATATGCAATATAAAAAGTGGATACACAGGAGTAGATAAAAATGCAGGTTACAAATGCAACTCACAGCACATGCAGTGATGCAGCATACTTTGCACAGAGCCACTCAGAGACACATATCACCACTGTAGTAAAATCAGGAGCAGACATTTGATATAGAGTGAAATAAAGCAGGATAGTCAATTTAAAAAGGCTTGAAGTCTTCGACACACACAGTTTAATTTTTTTTTGTTTGTATAAATCAAGTGTAACCTCTAGATGATTCGTGTGAAGCATTAACATACTCCTGTAGGGGAGAGCAGGGCATAACCTAACACTTTTTAACTTTCTCAGTTTGTGTAAATCCACTTGGGGTTCGGCGTATTTATTTTTTCCCACATTAATTTCCCACATGTCTAGTACAATTATGTGGTTTTGTTTCATTAATACAGTGTATACTTTTTTTCTTGATTTACCCCGAAATAATGGAAGTGAAATGTGACAACATGCCCCATAGGTGACCGTAACAATGACAGCTTAAATACTTGATATAATCCAAAAAAATATCCCAGACAAACTAAAATATTTTGTCAATAAAATACAATTATTAACTTTTTTAAATAAAATAACGGCATTTTTTTAATCATTAATAAAAACAAAAAAAATGTGTTTGTTTGACAACAAACACATCGGCAAATACAGCTATACAGCATAGTTAAAAACATAATAATAATTAATAATTTCTGAACATTAACTCTCAGTCATTATTCAACATTTTCTCATGGTTTCTCAAAAGAATTCATAAAAGTGTAGAATATATTGGCATATTATATAATGGCATATTTCTAATAGGGGCTCATTGTAACGCAGTGTTACAACGCACCCCATCTGCACAGCTTGTGTCTTCTGCTGGTTAGATCAGTATTAAAGAACGATCTCAACTGTTAAATAACAGATATACGATTAAATTAATAGATTTGTCTTATTTTAAATAAACACAAAAAACAGAGAGGAAAACTAAACTTAAGTAAGAAATGTACTTAATAATTAAATAAATGTTCAGTAATATCTTCCAGAGATTTTTTTATTTTGGCGCAATTTTTTCTCTAAATAATGTTGATATGGCAACTAGTAAATACACTAAGTTTCGTCATCCTGGCATGTGTGGAAAGGGTTAAAACATGCATGCCTACACTCAACGGCCAATGCACTGTAAACGTTGTGCTGAATGAATTCCCACATCTCGCCAGAAGATGACGTCCGCAGCACTTCCAGTGTCTGAATTCGCTCACTAGTTTTGTACTTTATTAGTGAAGTAATATAAGGAGTAGTGCATGAGGGTGTAATGAGTGATTTCAGATACGTAAAGCCATACTCAATACGGCAGAGGTACTGGTTAGTCGTGGCCCAGGAATAGATTGCAGGCTTGTAGATCTGTTTGGGGCAGCATCGATAAAAAAAGTGGTAAATTTGTGCTCTTCCGTATTTTGGTGCAAATTAGTCACTTGTCAAATTATGTAGGTGATTGACTGAAAATAACTTCTGTATATGTACATATTTTTGCTACTGTATCGGGTCACCACATGAGGTCCAATGTAAAATCGAGAATCACTGCTCTTTATGCAAGCTGTGAAGATTGCCAACCTATTGCTAGTGCGATTAATTTGTTCAGTATTTTATTAGCACTTTCTCTTTACTGTGGCTTTAAAGGGATAGTCCACCCAAAATTAAACATTCAGTCATCATTTACTGAATGACTTTCTGTGTTCTGTAAAAAAAAAAAAAAAAAATGTTGGGGTCAAACAACATTGGAGCCCATTGGCTTTCATTGACTTCTTTTATATTCCACAGAAGAAAGTCTATACAGTTTTGGAACAAATTGGGGGTGAGTAAATTATGACATAATTTTTGTTTTGGGGTGAACACTCCCTTTAACAATCCTCAATACTTAATGAGTGTGTGCTATTAGACTAAATTTGCTATGTTGCCACATGAAAGAGAAAACTTACTGTAGAGGAAGACCGTTTGCACCAATGCTCGTTATAGTGACCCTTGTGGCAATTGTTCCTCTTATGAAATGAAAGAAAGAACAGCAGGAGGGAGGGTCTGTGTGAAAGAGATGTATTATCCACAAGAAGAAGAATGTCCCCAGAGATTAACTCATCCTCTGCTGTAACTATCTACTCTCTACTATCTAAATGGTGCTCCAGGTCTTACCGTGCTAATGACTGAGGCACTGATGAACCTTGCTCCTCTTTAAATGCCAGCTATATGCTAATGGATGCTTTTATCACCCACATAAATCTTCTGCTGCCAATGTGAGGGCACCAGAACCCTTTAAGGGGCCACTGAACCCCCACAAGGCCTTGCTTATTGGGCTAATGAAGTGGAGGAGGGTGATGGTGGTGTCTGGGACTGGACACAACTACTGTTGACCTGCTTTGATTTCTTTTTACTATTAAGAGCTGTGGCAGTACCATGGTACAGTGATGGGAACACCATGGCACTTTGATATATATCATGGCACTGGATGATTCAACACTTAATTTTAGTGTCTTTGTTACATTGTTGTTACATGTACTTACTATAGTAATAAGAAAACTCTTTATAAGTAAATTATGCATAATTACAAGCCTAAACCCTAACATGTTGTTAATTAACACCTTACATTAAAGTTCCTATGCAGTGGTATTTAGTGCCATTGTACATCGCAAATTACCATTCGTACCCTGTTAAAAATACATGGTAATGCTTTTTGGAATTCTTTAACGTTGGTCTGATTCAGTACTTGCATGTTTTGTCTTATGATTTGTGCATTTTACAGAATGGGTCCATGATGAGTTACTAATATTATTCATGGTTCTCTTTTAGCAGATGTTTAACTTGATTTATGACGCTGTCCTCTTTTAGTTTAGCTGGTTTGCATTTGTTAGCAATAGAGACATTAGCATCTAATGGTAACTGCCGTTATAAACGTCTGTTAAAAATATATCTTATGCTCCATAACTATCAGGGTATTTACGATAGTTGATTTCTTGACTCCTGGGGTTGTTTTTAGTTCATTTAGTTACTTTAGTTATATTTTTAGTCACACAAACAAAAAAACATTTTATTGTGTTTTTTGGACTAATACAATTAACAATATTATGTTTTAAGATGCTATCGTGTTCTTTGAAGAACCTTCCTATATAATGTATACTCTGGCATAGGGGTGTGCCATATCATACCGTCCACGATAATACAGGTATAAATTTTTACATGATAAAAAAGTGTCATATCACGATATCAATGGAATAGCGACACAATGGCGTATGGCGCATTTACGTTCCCTAGAGCGCACAACAACAACAACACCTGTCAGAGTATACACGAAGAGCAGCATGTCAGCCTCCGATAACGACTTAGTACCTAAAAAGGGAGCTACTTGGTTACAAGAGGTCAGCCTTCTTGACAACTGACTAAACATTGACAACTTCTGCTATTGATGTTTGCAGCGCAATATTTGACCGGAAGGGTAACATTGACAGTTATTTTTGTCAGTTATGGCTCGTTAGATCTAGCATTCTGCCTTCTTTGAATCAGACACAGAGATAAAGTAGTGCGTAAGGTTACATTTATTTGAATGAATGGATTATAGCATTTATTTGGATTATTTATCGAGAGAGAGAGAGAGAGAGAGAGAGAGAGAGAGAGAGAGAGAGAGAGATTCGTACCTGTGACTGCATCTGTTCAGCGTCTCTCTTAACGAAGATGTGCTTTTATTACTGAAAAATTGCGATGTAACCCCATCGTTGCTGAGAAATATAATGTAGTGATCCAGTAACTTAGCTATTTTATGGCTAAAAGTTGCGGGGCGGCGTTAATAACAAGTTTCTGTGCTCATGAATGTGCAGCGCGATCGCTGCTCTCTGAAAGCGAGTGACGCATGCGTGTGTGTGCGCTTCAATAGCCCTGTTTACATGCACACTTTTATGTCATTCCGATTGAACGATTCTGTGGACAGTTTACACGAGACGTTATCTAAACCGATCTGGTGTTGCTGTAAGAAACACCTCAGAAAAATGTATTCTTCTGTCAGGCGCAGTTGAAGTAGAAAGTGCCTGGGACAAACGCTGTCAGATGAGATGGCGTAGCCAGGCTATGTCTGTGTCATTATTCCAACATTATCTTCATAACTTGTTACAAAATAAAAAGTTTAACAATTCAGAAAAATGTGTGTATCCTTATGAAAGCAGTGTTTATATGCAGCATTTTCATTTGGACTTTTAAACAGATTACAGTGCTCCGTGTAAAAACACCTGAAATGAAAACAGCGCATTAATATTGAACGAGGATTCATCTGACTTGGAACTACCTGTGCATTAAACGATTTTATTGCACACCTTCCAGCCAATCAGAATCAAATATTCAGACAGACCATGGCATAAATTACATTAGTTATTGTTAAACTAAAATGTTATGTTATGGTTTTGTTTGCACTAATAAATGCTGCTGCCTACCAGCTGCAATAACCAATAAAACTTTGTTTCATACATTTTTTTCTATATCGTCATAAATATCGTTATCGCAAATATTCTTGAAATATCGTGATATAATTTTGAGGCTATATTGCCCAGCCCTACTCTGGCAGTACCATGATAATACATGGTACTTTGATATTCATGAATCATGAGACTCAAATGGTACTCCAAGGTACTTCCAATAATACCATACTACATTCAATGAAATAAACATAACATGGTGTTTATTACCCCTCTTTTTTTTTTACAGTTACTATATATGATAATCATTCATGGTTTATATCAAAGTTGTGTTGCCGTCTGATGGTACTACCACAGTACATTTTTCAGGATGGTCAAGTGTTTTGTGTTTACCTTATATGGAAGAGCTTTAAATATGTTATAGAACAAAATGTTTATGATGATGGTGAAAGATGTGAGGATGTCATTGATGACCATTGTTTATGAGTCAGCAGATTATTGGCATTTCCTGTGATTAAGTTACTTTTACTGAAAGAGGCCCAGTCCTTCCCAGTAGGCCCAGTCTGTGACATTAGCCCACTGCATCAGAACACTAAAGCAAACATCAGTCTGACCTCCAAAACGCCAAACTCTGAATACCGCAGTAATTACGTCTTTTTTCCCACACCACACACTGAACAAACACACATTCTCCAGCAAATGCTACAGAGTGCTACTGACTGCACACTGGAACTAGACGTTATATGAAAGATGAATTTGACTGTTTTGACTTGAAGGAAGCATCCTCTGACAGATAGAGTTGTGTAGAGATGGGATTTGAGGATCGGTTTTCCACAGAACCAATTCCTTTTTTTGTTTTGTACTGAACCAAATTATTTTCATGACATTTGGTTCCAATATTGGTTCTTCAATGTCTGGATTCATCTGCTGATCCTGACATATACTATTATACTCTTGTGTCAACACTTGACCCATTAATACTAATAGTTTCTATTTATTAAAAAAATCCTGCTTACATGTACTTTACTAGACTCACTGTGTCTTGTCATAGCACTTTTGTGGTTTAATAGCTTCTATTGTTCTCATTTGTAAGTTTCTTAACTTAGTGGAAAAAAGTGTCTGCACTGTAAAAAATTGAAGGCCTCTCCAATTCAAAATTTTCTGGTGACCGATCACATCTACATTTTTCAATTGGCCTAATTTAATTTCTGTGAATTGAATTTTATCCATTGTGGCAACAGTCTTTTAACATGGGCTCAATTAGAAATAATATGTTGAGCCAATGGAAAATTGTAATTTACCAACACTGTAAAAAATTTCAGGCCTCTCCAATTTAAAAATTTCTATTGACCGATCACATCTAAATTTTTCAGTTGGCCAAATTGAATTTCTGTGAATTGATACAATTTAATTCTCAGAAATTCAATTTGGCCAACTAAAAAATGTAGATGTGATTGGTCACTAGAACATTTTGAATTGGAGAAATGTTTTACAGTGAAACTGTGAGGTTGTTCCAATTAAATATTTTAAATTGTAGTAACAATTGTTTATTTCTCACTGTCCCAAAAGACAAAAAAAATACTAAAAACATAAATATATTAAGCAAAATGAACACAGACAACAGGGTTGACATTTTATCACATTACTTTATTAACAAGTCAATTCCAACACCGGATATTTGGTGAAAATATCTTATTTTCAATAAGGAAAAACTCTGAATATTCAAGAAGTCTTCTGCATAGGATGTCTTAATGTGGTGAAGAAAACGCAGCACTGCATAGGCTAAAAACCTGCAAATAAAAACTAACATTAATGGCAAAGTTTCCCTGCATCACATCTGGCAAATTAAAGAACAGAAGTTATTCATTATAAAATGAGGATGAGACGAATTAATGGACGAATAAGAAAATCACTTGCTTGACGTGTTTGATATTAAAAGGGCAATAACTTAAGCCCTGAAAGAGGCCGACGCCAAATGCAATTGAACGTCACCGTTTTCAACGGTCGCATGCCGCATATATCACACAAATGACTTAATTTACTTATTATTACCTATTATTTTAGACATATAAGACATGAGGAAAATAAAAATATTGGCTACCATTAGACAATTATGTGGTAAACGAGAACCCACTCATGAAACCAATGAATGCATGAACTTGTGATTATAAAAATGTATTTTAGATTTCATACCGGGTCATGAAGCAAAACTGGAGAATAATGTCAGTGCTCAATACTCACCAACGTCTTGTGACGATGAATATCTCTATTCTCTTGGGAATGTTTGTTTCGGTCTTCAGTTCAGCACCGGCTGGTTTGGCTCTGCAGTCTGGTCGCGCTCGCGCTCCCCGCATTTGAAATCTCCACATGAACAGTTATCCTCCAGCGCATTTTGCGCATGCATATACAGTTGATCGGACGTAGGACTTGTTCATCCAACATGGATTTTTCACTTCGACTTCATAGATTGACTGAGCACAATTAAATATGTTAGGTGAATATACAATTTTAATTTTGAGTGAAGACCTTAAGCTATGATTAGTACAATGCATATTTTTGCATGGAGATAATTATTTGGAAGTCATTTATTGGGCCAATATGTAATGATCAATTTTCACAATTTTTCCCCAATTTTTTTTTTACAGTGTGCTAAATGAGTTGCAGTAAGCGATTTCTGAGAAAAACTGTTAATATTTGACCCATACATGCACACCCCTCCCTTCACTGCTCCAGCCCCAAAATGCACAAACTCGCAATGCAAGAACGCTTTGTAGAAAATAAAGCGAAGATGGCGAATTAACGACAAGGAAGAACAAAAAAATTAACATACAGTACACAAGAGTTTGTTGTTAGTAGCCAGCAGCACACCAGCTCCAGACAATGACACTCAAAACTGTCCTGTTACTATAGCTAACATTACAGCAATAGCATATCTTCGTTCTGTGAAACATAGCAAAACCAATGTTACTTGTGTATGGCCAGGGGCGTAGCTAAGGGGGGGAAAGTTAGGACGATTCTAAGGGCCCACACACTTTTGGGGCCCCCAGAGATCGGTTTTATTAGTAGTAACAGTACTAGTAGTAATGTATTATAAATGTATAATCTACCAAAGAGTTAAGGCCTTTGCACACTTGAGTCCGAGATTTTCGCATGCGTTTTTTCGTATTCGTGATCCGAAAAATTCGTCACGCACAGAGACCTTGCACACTGAGTCCGATGCGTATTAATGAATGCGTTACGAAAAAAAACGCAAAACAACACAAAATGCCGTCTTCAAGTAGTGATGATTTTTTTTGTCCTCTCTCTTAAAAAATGAAAAAGAGGAAATATTGGGTCCATCCACTTCTGCGATCACGTAGAGAGGAAGGAGAGTTCCTCTTATCAAGGAGCTGCGGGATTATCCAGACCGATTCAAAGTTTACTTTAGAATGTCAGTGACTCCGTTTGATGCTTTGCTAGCGATACTGGAGCCACATATTAAAAAGAAGACCACAAATTTCCGTGACTCAATTTATCCTGAACAGAGACTGACAGCCTATGTCGCGCACACACACACACACAGAGCCGGATTAACGCAAAGGCAAACTAGGCACGTGCCTAGGGCCCGATTGGCGGGATGGGGCCCAGACAGAGGGACAAAAAAAAAAAAAACATTAAAATGTACAAATGTCCTATCTACAGTTTATTTCAATATTTATTAATTACCTAAAAATAGTGACGATGTGTATCTTAACCATAGACTGTTACATTACGTCACATTAACGCCAGCCCATGACTGTATTTATTATAATCAGAGCGGGACAACAAAGCTAGCAGGCAGGTGTTTTGAGTAGGCTAACATTCAAGATGCTTTCGGGGTGCGGCAAAACGTAAAAAGAAAAAAAAATGAAGAGGAACAAAAGAAGAGACAGCGGGGGGCTTTATAGAAGTTTCTGTCGGGCAGCCGTCCGACAGCTGTGAACCTGCTCGAGTCAGCAGATCCAAAGGCCGAGCCATGCCCGGAGACACGGCCCGAAGACGCGGTGGAAGATGCGGCGGAAAATAAGTAAAACATCATTTCCGTGTCAAGTTTTATGCTGCGTTCACACCAAACGCGAATAGAGCGTCTGGCGCGAGTGATTTCAATGTTAAGTCAATGGAAAGGCACGTTTACGCGCGTCTGGAGGTCCCGCGGCGCGGAAGGCGCGTTTCGCGCGGAACGCAGCATTAAGTTACAAGAAAATCTAATTCAAAATGATAAAAGATAAAAACAAATGTAAAAAAAGAAATAAATCAATAAAAGAATAATGGCATGGCCCTACTTTACATATGATATAATAATCATGTATGGCTCCCATAATTGTACAAAGTCCTTTATTTTACTCTTGGAGATATAAGTCAGCCTTTCCAGTCCAATGCACTCTGAAAGTTCTTTTATCCATTGTTTTATAGAAGGTGCTTCCATGCTCTTCCAGTTCAGCAATGGCTCTTCTGGCATGTAACAATCCAAAGTCCAGTCTAGTGTGTTTCTTTGTTTGTGAGAAACCTGTAGGATATATTCCCAGTACACAAAGTTTGGCACAATGTGGTATTTTAAGATTAAACCGTTCTGACAAACATTTTATGACATCCTTCCAGAAGTTCTGTATATCAGAACATTCCCATAGACAGTGAATTAGAGTTCCTTTATAAATTCCTTTATAAAATATATATCAGGAATATTGCTAGACAAATGATTGAGTTTTTCAGGTGTTAAACCCTTGTCAACCATTTATACTGTAATAATTTAAGCCGCGTGTTTATGATTTGTTTTTGCGCCTTTAAACATGCTTCAGTCCATTCAAATTCCTCTATTTATTCTTGAATGACTTTCCTCCTTTCTTTTAATTTGTCTACAGCAGACTTTTTTGAGTTAGACATTATAATATTTTGACAATTGGCCCTTTTCACCTCTTTTTTCAATTATTTCCTCAATTAATGACAGTTTGGGAATGTACATAATATCTGTAGACCTGGAAGACATAAAACTTTTAAGCTGTGAATATTTTTTTAAAAAAATGTTTTGAGGGAATCTGGTGTTTATCACACAATTCTTGAAATGTAAGAAGTATACCATCCATATACAAGTCTTTAATAGTCTGAATACCTTTAGTTTTCCATAGTTTAAATCCTCCATCATTATATTTATTATTATTTAGTGTTAGACAGTTTCTAAATGGTCTTGATGAATGTGAAGGGGTCATGTTTCCCTTCTTGTTGTTAATTACAACATTTATAAATGTTGTAAGCTATTGCATTTTGCAGAAAATCTTAATTAAATGTGTTGATTAAATGTAAACAGAGCAAATAAGATAAACTTATTTGCTCTGTTTACATAGTTTACTGATACCTATTGGTTATTTACTGGTACTACTGCCTTAACAATGACACTCCCAATGGATGAGGATAATTTAATAGCATTTAATAGAGCCGTGTAATGACGTATGAATAATGAATATCAAAAAATAGTTTGATAGACTGTTTAATATACAACACAACCAATTTGTAACCAAAGACTAAAATGTGAATTCACTTTTATTAGTAACTTTGGTAAGTTTCAGATTTCAATTCATAAATAACATCGATGGAGGGGGGCCCAAAAAATGCAGCCTGCCTAGTGTAGTCCATTTATTTAATCCGGCTCTGCACACACACACACACACACACACGGTTTACAGGGACTTGGTGTGCTATAATTATAGCTGTGATATAATAATATTTGTAGTATTTTTGATACAATAATATGTATATGTAGGTATCTGAGCACTGGCGATTCATTCACTACCATTGCCAGCAGTTTTAGGTTGGGCATCAGCACTGTGGGAAAAACGGATGCGAAAAACGGATGAGAAAAACGCAGAAAATCGAACCTGTTCCGATTTTTTTTTTGACGGACGAAAGTTTCGGAGGCAGTGTGCAAGAGTAATTGACATAACGTGATGTCAAATTTATTTTTTGACGTGCGAAAATTTCGCATGCGAATTTCGGACACAGTGTGCAAAGGCCTTTACAAATATAAAAAAAATGATGGCGCTTTTCCGGCAAAATCCAGCAAAAAGCTCCACTCATGAACCGCTCACACTCACCGTTAAAACTACGTTCACTCATATCCCACTCCGACATGACGTGCTATAATTGTTGCAGCCATTAAGGTATTTATTTTTATATTTATGTTTAAATATAATAATGTGGGTTTTTTATGTCTATGTTGTCTATCTATGTCGTTTATGAAAAGTGAACAGCATGAGATAGGACACATCATAAGATGAATGGAGTTGATCAGACATGATTGATTGACCACTTCATTAAGTTTTGTTTTGTATAAATTTTATCTTAATTTTAATCAATGTTTCATCAGCCAATTGGGGCATTCTGGGTTGAGCGAGCAGAGCTTAATTGGTCAGTATTATTAAATTGCAGACAAAGATTTTGGATAGCTAGGTTGGTGTGGTAGAGGGCCCAACATCATGTTCTTTCATAGGGCCCAAAATTGCTAGCGGCGCCCCTGTGTATGACACAGAAACAACGCAACCTCAGTGTCTGTTTTAGGCCTTCCCACTTAGGTCCCTCTAGCGCTGGAAAACGTTTTTTATATTAACGCTCTTGCTTGTCAAGTCAAGTCAACTTTATTTATATAGCGCTTTTTGTAATGCTGATTGTTTCAAAGCAGTTTCAAAGTGTTAAACAGGAAAATTATGCAACAGAATTTTATTCGGCTGTACAGTCGCTCTGGAGAAAACTCTGGAGTTCTCCTCTGGCCAATTAACAAACAGCATATGATTATTATTCTGGCATCTTTACAGGTCAGGGGTCATATTAGATATATTCAAAAGATCGGAGGCAACACACCGGAGACAGGTTTGTTGAGCTCTTCCTAAAATTAAATCCATTTTATTACAGAATTCAAAAACATGACGCGAGATGCTCTGCCACAGCTCATCTCAAGAGAACCGGCAGCGTGGAGCAAACATGATCTTCTCTTCTGCCTTAATACCAGTTACAGTGCGAAATAAACATGAATGAGCATCTGAAAGTATGTTAAAAGATACAGCACAACTTACCTAAATCCGTATCATGTCTCATGGAATCACTCAATCAGTGTTTCAACCATAGTCTCAACAAAACTGTCATGTAACATCACATTTACCTCAGAAAAGCCATATCCAGTGTCCATAAACTCATTAGTGAGCAAGAAAAAATAACTCTAGAGAGGAGCATTTTGATAAATATAGGCACCGTATTATTCAGTATAACCTTTAATGTTTTTCAATATTTAATAGATGTTTGAATTAATCTGGCAAGTTTTTTATGTCAAAATATGTCAAAAAACCAATTGGAATAGAAATATGATTGTAATTGTAAAGTTAATATTATAAATGTATTATTATAATTTAAGTGTTTGTATACAAATCAGTTAATTTTTACCTTTAATAGTAGGCTAATGTAGCCTATAGGCTACAATTGACTCCCATAGTTTACAGCATTAGTTCAGAGATTTGTTTTCCTTGAGAAAATTTGCCATGTATTGATATCCAAAATAATCAATATTGAATCGAATCGAATTGCAAGCTTGTGACTCGAAATAGAGTCGAATTGTGAAATTTGTGTCAATACCCAGCACTAATATGCTGTCAAAATTAGGATGCTAACACATGCGATTAATTTGTTCAGTTTAACCTGTTGAAAATATTTAACGCAATTAACACAGCATCTGTTTTTTTCTGTCATCCTTGGTCTAGTGGTACATTATAAGATAGCTCTCTTATTCATACAAATGGCTTTAAACCATTGAAGTGTGACAAGACAAAAGAGAATGTGCTGTCTGTGAGTGTCCTGACACACACAACACACAGAAAGACACGCACAAGTATCGTGCTCACAGACATCACGCCAGAATCAAGTTTTTCTTTCGCACTTGAGTGAAAAATAATACACAGAATTATGCCAAAATTCACGTTTTGTCGAATATTCTCATAAGAGCAGTCTTACTTACATGAGTTAAATAAGGTCTTTCTTATTAAGGTCTTTCTCATTAATGTTAATCGAAGAACAAAGGTAACAAAGAAAATTGTAGCTTTAATAAGGATTAATCTATATTTAATTTATAATTTATGCAGTGCAGTTTGATAAATTTATTCAATTTCTGTATATTTCCTAAAAGTTAGACAGGTAGGAAGGCCACAGTTAAATATGACATTTATTGTAATGGGTTTATGTGAAGATTGTTTTAGGAATAAAAGAAGGGAATAGAAGAGAACAAAATGGATGGTGACAGGGTTTTAAACTCCACTTGAGGAATGTGAATTAAAGATTTCTCTTTGATCCAACTGAGTTGTGTAATTGCAACTAAGATTGTGGACTGAGTGTGTTTTTTCAGATATTGCCTAAATCAGGGGTTTTCAAACTGGGGTCCTCCAGAAGGTCCTAAGGGGTCCCCAGAAAATTTCAGAGAATAAAAAGACAAAGCAAAAATGGATAAAGTCTACAGAATATTATGTTTCATTTCTAAATGTTTCTCTCATTTCTTGCCATTTCTCTCATATACATAGGCTACTTTCCAGAATTGTATATGTTTGCGTTGTATCTTTCTAGTGAGTCCCTTTATCTTGCTCACTGGGGTTGTAAGGCAGTATTCTTAATGCAGTAAGTTGCTTACATACATTTATTGTGAAAGTTGCTTATACAAAATCATTTTTAATTGAAACATTTTCTTCTTCGGGTTTATACATACAACATTAAGTATAGATGATTTATTATGTTTGGAAACAATATTTTGTATTTCACAATATATCTATGGGGGTCCCTCATAAAAGATTAATCGTATTTGGGGCTCCCTGGCATCATAAAGTTTGAAAACCCCTGGCCTAAATTATCTGGTTGATATATTTCAAGGATTCCCTCTCTGTTCTAGGGAAAAAGCTGCATGATTGGCCAGTCAGGTCAGTGTAACCTAAGTTTGCTAAACCATGTGCAGTCTGTCAGTCAGCAGCTCTTCTCAAAGCTGCTGTGTGGCTCTACACTGATGCATAGTGTATATATACACGTATGTAATCAGAGGAGTGGTGAGGCTTTATAGCAATCTTAGCAAGGCCTTGTGTGTGCTGCATGCACCTGCTGTATTTGTAACAAATTAACTGATATCATGTTCTTCCTCCCTTTGTTCTCTGTAAAGATCCTCCGTGCAGAGTCACTTTGAATCTAGATAGAGCAGAGAGGAGTCGACCAGAGAACACTGTGTTCCTGCTCTGTACAGCAGCAGGCTGGCAGAACAGAGGGAGATGGGGTGGGCAGGGAGGGACACGTTGAATTAGAGAGAACGAGACGGCAGGAAAGAAGAGATCTCCAAAGTTCAGTGCAAGATGTGTTCTATACGCTCTATACTAGTTATTTATATGTGCCATGATAATATCATGTTTTTTCAATATCTATCAGTTGCACTCTGTTGTAAATACCAAATTTTTTGCGTGTTTCATGGTGACATGGTTTTTGGGCATCTACTGTACCCTGGTAGTAATACCATGTTTTCAATATGTACAATGGTAATACCATGATTTCTGGACACGTACAATGGTTAATTTGTGGGGGGGTTTGGACATGTTTCATGTTGTTAGAATGTTTTTATATTTATTTTGATAATACTATGGTTGCTGTTTACTGCTATTTACTATGGTCATATCATGTTTTTAGGCATGTCCTGTGGTAATACCATGTTTCTTGGACATGCACTATGGTAATTCAGGTTTTTTTTGGACATGTTCTATTGTGTTATGTTGTTTTTATAGATATCTTGATGATACTATGGTTTCTTGACATTTACCATGGTAATGCCATGTTGTTTTGCACATGTACCATGTTGGTACCTTGGTTGTTTGCACCATTGCATTACCATCATCATTTTAAATAACGTAAATACTATGGTGTTCTCATCTGATACCATAATTGTACCTGCCACAGTACTTTAAGGATACTACCACCACAGTACTTTTTTGGTTACACTTTATTTTAATATGTTCTTGTTATAGTGTAATTACATAAATATAAAGTAATATTAATTCAAAACATGTACTTACTACAGGATTAGGTTTAGGTTTTGTTTTATAGTTAGTTGCTTGTAATTATGCATACTTTACTATAAGTATTATAATACTGTTATAGTATTTAACACTCTTAAATAATGTTTTACCCTTTTTTTCTTACTGTATATTTTTGCAATTACTTCCATAGTCAAGATAAATCTCCATATGGCTGATATTAGTGGGATTGTTCATGGTTGTTATGAACTAGAGCTCCTCACAAACTCATTGAGAAGGAAACATAAACCTCATGTTCAGGTGAGCATAGGTCTGTCTTAAATTTAAAACAATTCAGAGCAGAAAAGCTCCCGTCTTTATTTTGGGTGTACAATCCCTGAGCAATTAAATGATGACATTGAAGATACTAGTGACTGATGTATTATCTTGAAGACAGTTGGTCCATGCAGAGATTGATGAGTGACCTTCATCCCACCTCCATGATCCTCATCCAGGCTGGCTTGTAGGGAATCAATTGAGTTTGCTGTTGAAATAAAACTATAGCATAGACATTTCGTTTGGACTCTTTCATCCCAAAATTTTCCATAGTAAAGTGAAAAGTGGTGTCTGTATGGTGATCCCCCAGGACCTTTAAGAGTTTGGAGGAAATCACTTGGGCAGATGAGGCGACTAATCTTTGAGAGGGTTAAGCCGTTTAGCTGCTAATGGGTTTTCTAGACATATCATGGACCATTTTATTCCATACATTTTTAATAAAGTACTGTAGGATGTACCAGAAGGTTAGAGGAAAGTTCAAGTAAGGTCATGTGTAGCATGTGTATTTGGGTTCTGTAAGGCTACAATCGCACAACAGAAGAATACGGATCAGACATGTTTGGAGCAGGGGTGCCGCTAAGGGGGGGAAAGTTAGGATGATTCTAAGGCCCTGTCCACACGAACACGGGTATTTTCAAAACCGCAGCTTTTTCTAGGCGGTTTGGCAGTTCGTCCACACGCAAACGCAGTATCTGGTTACTGAAACCGGACTTTTTTGAAAACTCCGGCCAGGGTGAAGATTTTTTGAAACTCTGGTTACAGCGTTGTCGTGTAGATAGTGAAACCGGAGATTTCAGCTTGTTAAGTCGAAGTGTGCGCCGTTCTCTCCTTTGTTTGACGTCAGATTGTGCGCCTTTATCGCTTTTGTTTACATGAGTGGAGTCTATGCAATGGCGGATGTAGCTTTTAATAACTCTGCTAACAGCGCTTATCACGTGTATACAGATACATGCGCAGTTATCTCATTGTATTGAAGAACAGAGGGGCCAGAATGCAATAATACAACATAGTAAGGCAAGTGTTTGAAGCTTCAGTCCACTTGGGCCCTGCCCCTGTGTACAGTTACCTGTCACTGAGTCCAAAGTAAACTTGACACTGACACAGAAAACTCTTGAGTTTATTAATAAACAATTCAAATGTCTCCTTGCTGTTTTTGACACATTCATAATCATTACTTTTACCAGTTCTTTGTGGCAAGCTTTGAGTGCGCAATAGGGTAATATATTACGAAAGTGCTCATTAGGCTATGGTTTACAATTCTCTCCAGTGTATATATATATTTATGTAATTAAATGAATAAAAGTGCTTAGTCGACGAATGGCTTAAATGAACAAATACTATCGAGTATAGCAAAAAACTTTAGTCGGGGGCAGCCCTATTTATTTCACATATTTTCGAACCAGCATATCACAAAGGGCATTCTGGGCTGAGTGGAATGAGCGAGCTTGTGTAATAGGTCAGTATTAGATTTTGGATAGCTAGCTTGGCTTTTATGTTTGGGGTGGAATGGGTGTGATAGAGGTGCCCAACCTCATATTCTTTCATAGGGCCCAAAATTGCTAGCGGCGCCCCTGGTTTGGAGTGATAAATATGGTTATGTTCATTAACAGTTCATTAAGCAGAGTGACCTCCACATGTAATTGATGTGTTTATCAGTGGGCTAGTGAGATGACTCGCCATTTTGTCCTGATATATTAAGTTATTCAAATAAAATATAATTTATACAGTGGTTTGAATACACCTCTATGATGAACATGTTTTTAATTTCTAAATAAAAAAAAATAAAAAAACATTTTGATATTTTGATATTTTTTAAGGGCATAAAGTCAAAAATGAACTGAAAAAAATCTTAATTAAAAGAATGACAGTTTCTTTGTTAACACTTTAAAAAAAAAAACAGTTTGGACCATCAAATTAAATGTTTGTCCATCAAATCTAACTGATGTGGTGCAGAAATGTACAGAGTAAAATAAATAAATGAGTAACAGGAAATCATATCAGAGAGGATCCATGCAGACCTTCATGAATTTGTGTCATGGTCAATATGTCTCTTAAATATGAGAATTTGATCTAGCTATGTCCTCCGTATGTCGCCACTTAAATATGAGATAATTTGATCTAGCTATGTCCTCCTTATGTCGCCACTGTTGATCTCAAAATATCCATTCATTACCCTGCTAAATTGATTGACGTCATATTGGTTTTGTGGGATAATAACAAAGCTCCAACATTCCCTAAATATCCAATAAGAATCTCATTATAGCCTTAATATGTGTATAAACAGCATCAGTAATGATGATTGCCCACTAATTGCATTGAGAGAATTGATTTTAGTAATACAAGCTGTTGCAGTTTTATGTGCTTGACAAACCTTGTTAGACATTCTCATAAAAAGCTATTCAACCTAATGGATGTTTTCCTGAAAAGGTTAGTTTTATGGGAGTTTTGTCAGCATTTGTGCTATTTTTGCTCCCTCATGTGTCAGCCTTCCTCATGTTGATTGTTAGTGAAGTTTAATAAAAAGCATACACACAGGAATTGGTTAGATTCAGTCTTAGTGTAGACCAGCACAGCACATGTAGAGGATTTCTTACAGTGATCAGTGGTAGGGAATTGTTTTTAGACATGGTCAAGACTGTCTGATTGTTTATTATTCTGTCATTCCCCTTTGGGTTTGATTGACAGGTTAGTTTAAGAGAATAGAGGGTCTTCCCTAAAGAGCCCTTCCCATCATCCATCTTGTCTGTGGCATGTAGCATGGGAAAAGTTGTGTGGAAGAGCTGTGTGTGTGAGAGAAAGTGTGTGTAACTAAGTTTCTTCTCCTCAGAGAGTTGTGAGTTAATGGAAACAGCACAGATTTTGTCTAAAGTTGTTCTCCTTATATGTTCACTGGACAGTAAAGCACCTAAAAATCATAGTGTGAGTTCTTGTGAATAATGCATAATACTGAACACTATACGGTATTTATGACAGAAATGGCTTAATTATTATTAGCCATTATTAGCTAGCCCCTATTGTATCTGTTGGTTTACTTTATTAGGGGCCAAGCCCTGAAAGGGCTGTAGCCCTTCTTGTATCTGTTAGTTTTCTTATTATTAGGGGCCAAGCCCTGAAAGGGCTGTAGCCCCTATTGTATCTGTTAGTTTTCTTCTTATTATTATTCCTCCCCACTGGGTGTCTATGACAGCCCTATGAACCGTAAGTAGGAAAATGATGAAATTTGGCAACATTGTAGAGATGCTCATGAAAAGTAATTTGACCAAATTTGGAGTCTCTACAACCAACTCCATAGCGCCACCACCAGTTCAAAAATTCAACATTGAAACTGTTGTAACTTTTGAACCCTTTGAGGTAGAAAAATGAAACTTAGTACACCTGATTCCTCTCATCATGCTGATCACATTCGTCATCTTACATCAAAACTCTGCCCATTACAGTAGCAGCCATTTTGAAAAGTACAGTATTCAGTTTTTTCGCTACTCCTCCTTCAAAATTTGTCCAATTTTGTTCAAAATTGCCTCAGATGAACTTTGGACAGAGCCGCACAGAAATGACTGAACAGATTTTTTTTTATTCATCTTTATTCAAAAGTTATGATGTTGCAAACCTAATGAGGTTGACCCAAAATTGGTTCTGAGGCTGTATCTCGGCCAAACTTTGATCAATCAAAAGGAAAATTGGTACGCTTTGTCGGACCCATGATCTGAGGGTCCATGCCAAAGTTGGAAACTGCGCCACCTATGGGTCATGAGATATGGAAAATGTCTATTTCTGCTCATAACTTCTGAACGCTTTGTCAGAAAATAATATTGGTGTCTATGGATTCCTCATGTCATGTCAAATCCGTGGATACCGGATATGCCAGGATCGGATGAACCCTGTGTCCGCCATTTTGAATTTTGTCATAAATTACAATATCTTTTAAAATATTTAACACATGTGCACAAAAATTGGTATGCATGATCTACAGCATGTCCTGAACGTACATTAGAAGTTTCAAAACAGCGCCACCTAGTGTTCCAGAGAAATAAGGTTTTTGGCTAAAACGTTTATAACTTTTGAGAACATTGTCCAAATTGTGTGTCATTTATATAATTTTGTTCCCTGGCTTATGCCAATTCCGACGATATCTCATTTGTCATTTTCCAAACATGTGACTGTCCGCCATATTGAAACAAGTGAAAAACATTTTTTTCGCTACTCTTCCTTCAAATTTTTCCCAATTTTGTCCATAATTGGCTCAGATGATCTTTGGACCGAGCCGCACAGAAATGACCAAACTGATTTTTGATATTTGCTACCGTTCTTGAGAAATTAATCTCTGAAGTGGACCTTGCCTGTGTATGTGTCTTTATGCTATTTAGCTTAGCATGCCAATTGGTTAATTTCAAAATGTGCTTCTGTTCCAGACATTGAGTCTTTCTGAGATTGACCTAAACTGAACTTTTTAAATATTAAATGCTGTGCATTTATTTGAAAAAAATCTTCATTTTGAGTCGATTCTCTCTAGAACTATGGGACTTCGGCAGACGTTCAAACACACACCTGCCCAGTGGCGCAACAAGATGAGAGACAGGTTCCTGAACCAGAGATACGGGGGTTCGAGTCCAATGGGGGACAACTTTATAAAATTGCCCCTGCATTGCCCCTGCGAAAGCCCTTTCGGGGCTTGGCCCCGTACAACTGCTTGCAGTTCTTGTTATTATTATTCTTCCTCCCCAATGGGTGTCTATGGCAGCCTTATGAACCATAAGTAGGAAAATAATGAAATTTAGCAACATTGTAGCAATCTTCATCAATAGTAAATGGACCAAATTTGTAGTCTCTTGGACCAACTCCATAGCGATTAAAACAATCAACATTGAAACTATTATAACTTTTGAACCATTTGATCTAGAAAAATAAAACTTAGTACACCTAATTCCGCTCATCATGCTGATCACATTCATCATCTTACATCAAAACTACGCCCATTACAGTAGCAGCCATTTTGAAAAGTACAGTTTCAGTTTTTTCGCTACTCCTCCTTCAAAATTCGTTCAATTCTCACAAAACTTGGCAGAGATTATCTTTGGGCCGAGCTGAACAGAAATGACTGAACAGAATTTTTTGTCCTACTGGAAAAAAAAAGTTATTATGTCGCAAACTTAACAAGGTCGACCCAAAATTGGTTCTGAGGCTGTATTTCAGCCAAACTTTGATCAATCGAAACGAAAATTGGTACGCTTCATCGGAGCCATGATCTGAGGGTCCATGCGAAATTTGGGAACAGCACCATCTACATATTAAATGCTGTGCATTTATTTTTAAAAAATCTTCATTTTGAGTCGATTCTCACTCGAACCATCGAACTTCGGCAGACGTTCGATCACATGCGTGCCCAGTGGCGCAACAAGATGAGAGACATGCACCTGACCCAGAGATAATGGGTTTGAGTCCCACGTGGGGCAAATTTATATAATGTTGTGTCATTTCAATTATTCGAGAAAGTGTTGTACTTATCTTTCTTCCTTTTGGATTAGAAATAAGTGTTTTTGTTAATTTTCGTTCATCCTACCTGTACTTCTGAACCTATCTGTTCCTCATGTACATTCTATTTCCGCTGTATTTGCTCTTCTGGCTCTGCATTGTGCTACAGTCCCTGCTGGGGCTTGGCCCCGTAAAACTTCTTGCAGTTCTTGTCTTGTAAATATAACTGTTTTGTCACTGTTACAAGTTTATTATTACAAGTTTATAGAATTTCTTGCTTTGTTGATTCATATTTTTTATAATGCTGTGTTACGGTGAAGACCATGTTCATTATAGAGTGTTCAGGTTTGATTCTTCCATGTTAGGCTCTTATGCAGCAGTGTAGTAGAGTTAACTTTATCACATTTAAGGTCTGGATATATAATAACTAGGGGAAATATCTACTCACCGTTTCCTGGGAATTTTTAGATAGAATAGCAAAATGATTTTGAGTCATCTTTATCCCAAAAAAAAAAAAATTGAAAGAGAGAGAGAGGGAATAGATTTTTTTTACAGGCTCTGTTGTAGGTTTTAAAGTGTTTGCATGAAGAGTATGGGTATATAGAAACTACTAAGGCCGCGTGTCCACCAAAGCGTTTTTATCCAGCTGAAAACGCTAGGTGCTCTGCTGAAAACGCCTCCCTGTGGGCGCTTGAGATCATTTTGGCAGCACAGCTATTTTTTCAGTTGAGACTCTTTGCTTGTTATGATACGGAATATCCGCGGAAATGTTACTAGTATCTCACAGATTAGATATTTCACAGATAGTTTTTTTCTGTATTGATTCAATATAAAAATGCAGATACAATGTAAAGTATTTGCTCTGGCTCTTGTTTTAAATTATTTTGTTCCGTTATTATACTGCTTGTTGTCATCTGTTGACGTTGTGCAGTACAAGCAGAATGTGGCGGTTGGTCGGTGTTGTATTTGTCCCGCCCCTCCTCCACTGTGATTGGACGGATGTGTGAAAAGTGACAGTGATTTTTACTCAAAGTTGAACATTCTTCATCTCTCGGCGACCAGTAAAAAACGCTGAACGCTCAGCGCTTGAGCGTGAAATACTCGCTCAGCGCCTCGTTACGCTCATGGCGTTCTAAAAACGCGGCGCTCCCATTGAAAACAATTGAATATGCCAGCCAGCTGCATGAAAAAACGCTTTGGTGGACACACGGACAAAATGCGACTGGAAGGCATGAAGATATTACGATATTATAAACATTAACATCAAGATTTTCTGTAATGCTGCTTTGAAACAATGTGTATTGTGAAAACTGCTATACAAAAAAATACATTTGAAATATAGTGACATATAGTGCAGATGTTTACTGATATATTGCTCAAAAAAATTGTAAACCTGAAATACCCTCATGCACTGATAAACAACTTTTGTCCTGAAAGACTAAAAACTGGGGCTGTTTTCTGAGCCTCCTTCTGGAGGCGAATATATTGGTATTCATTGATGAAATTATTTTTATGATTTCTTTCACTTTCCTTAAAGAGATACTCTTTCATAGAGATATAAATACTTTCATCTTTTACAAATGTTTTATGTTGTGCAAAACCTGTATGAATTTCTTTATTCTGATGAACACAAAATAAGATATTTTGAAGAATATAGAAGTCAATGGAAACCAAAACGGTTTGTTTACCAACAATCTTCAAAAAATATCTTCTTTTTTTAATGACACAAAGTTATAGAGGTTTGGAACGACATGAGAGTGAGTAAATGATGAAAGTATTTTCATTTTTGGGTGGACTTTGCATTTAATTTAATAATCCATCATCAAGCCTGTTCCACTCTGGTCTCCTCTGCACTAACCTTTGACCTATGACAGTATTCTGTGAGGCCATTGTGTTTGCATTGCATTAAGCAGCAATAATTGCATCATACTTTTTTGGTGCTTAATGATGAAGCAATCCTCACATTCATTTCTCTTTGTCTCTTTACAGCTGGACCCACAGACAGTGCAGTCCAAAAATTGGCATATGGACGTCATAGAAATGAATGGGGTACTAATATATTTGTAATTAAACATATTGATACTTCTTGCATTATTGCCTTACACAAAATTTCCTGTGACATATGTGTGATTTATCTTATTAACTTATTCCTTCTCAGATTAAAGTGGAGTTTTCAATGAAATTTACAAGTCGGGACTTAAGTTTGAAGCGGACACCATCAAAGAAACAGAGTGGTGTGTTTGGGGTCAAAATTAGTGTGGTAACAAAGTGAGTGAAATGTCAAGCTTTAAAGTCGGCATGAAATGAAAATCTGTTTTCTAAATTAATGTTGTTTTCGTTCTGAATGATTCGTCTGTGCATTTGTTTCTTTTTTTCAACACATGCAGGCTCATTGGAAAAACATACCTGTGCAACATTTCTGCAAAACGCAAAATACATACCAATACATACATATCACTGCAGTTTCCAACAGAAATTAACACTAGAGGCAGTAAAACAGCAACTACTTTTAATAATTTTCATACAAAATGATAGGAAAGGAAAGGAAAGGCCATGCAGAGGTATGACCCCCCCTCCAGCTGTCAGCTGGCTCAATAAACACACACACAGAGTCTTTGGGGAGCATCCAGAGCCGTACCTTCAGCTAACATACATCTGTTTTACTCACTTTAATGTCATATGTCATGCCAGGAGCTTATTACTCAGCCTGCATATGTGTTTCCTGCTGCATGTGTTATGGTGGCAAATCATTTACTCTTTTTCTCTGTTTCTCTCTCTCTCTCTCTGCCCCTACTCAATAGGGGTAGATTATGGATGAATAAAAACCTATTTTCACATGGCTCCTTGCAAAATATTATATTATGACCTCAAAACACTTTTTGCAAAAAACAAATGTGATGTCCTCACACTGATATAACTGCTCCAATTTATTGCAACGTTTCGACCAACAGGTCTTGGAGCAGTTATTTCTTTTGTCCTGCACCTGAGCCCTGTTTGAGGATTGTACACACCTTTTTTGTATTTTTGACTCAAAACACTTTTTACCATAGTGCATGATTGGTCAACAAATACATTTTGGAGTTTGCATCACATAACTAGCTCCATATGTCTGACTTTTCTGACATACTAAGCTTGCTCGGTAGCTCAGCTGGTACAGAATTTTACTTGCAATACAGAGAGCTCAGGTACCAGTCCAGTGAAACACGAGTAAAAAAGCTCAAATACTTCTAGAAAGCTAAAAAGGCATGCTTTTAGCGCCACTCACTGGACATTTAACTCGGAAACTGTCGCAAAATGTGAGGTAATATCATTTTGCAGAAATGTTGCCACAGTTATGTTTTTCCAGTGACCCTGGACTGAATTTTTTTATTTTATTTTTTTGTACCTCATAATGAATAATACAAATTTCATAACTTTCATTCCCAAATTTTAACTTTCATTTCACAAATTTAATTCCCGGGAAAATTACAGACTTCTCTTTGGTGACGTATGCAGGACTTATCCATTTATTAGTGCACTTAAACTTCACCCCTGCCAGACCTGCTTTTCAATTTTTGATAATCCGTTACACTTGGATGCATGTCACAATTTGGACATAAAGATTTGTTGTTACTTCAGTTTAATCGCAACTTTAAACATTCAAAATATACTACATAAAAGTATAAAATGACAAAAAAGACAGAAGTGCCTTTTTATGATCGTTTAGCCTTACTGAACAGCAATATGTTGCATTCATAAAAAGGCTGCACAGTTGCTCTCTGTATGTTTAGATTGTTTGCATCATGTACATTGATTTTGCCCATTGTTGTCCTCAGGCGTGAACGATCCAAGGTGCCTTACATTGTGCGGCAGTGCATTGAGGAGGTGGAAAAGAGAGGTATTGATGAAGTGGGAATTTACAGGATCTCTGGAGTGGCCACAGACATCCAGGCTCTCAAAGCTGCATTTGATGCCAGTAAGACTCTTAAGCCAATCACACATCACACGCGTATGATAACTAGTATATATGCAGAAGTACAAAGTGAGCCTTAAAGACACCCTGTGGTAAAAAACAATGTCTATGTGGTGTTTTTAATAATCTTTAAGTTAAACCATGGGCAAATTCATTAGTCAACACAATTGCTAAGTATTTTCTCCTTAAAACTGCAGTTAACCAAAGACGGTCTCAAAAAAGCGCTTAGAAAACGTCACAAACGGACTTCAGCATTAACTATGCTGCGATGCAGGGGGGTCTCAAGAGAAGCCAGGTTATCCCAGTATATTTTTCTGTTGATATGATGAAATCTGGTACATTTAGCAATATAGCGGGTGAATTATGTATATAATGTATATTACGATTTAACCAGTATTTCCACTTGCTATTGTGTAGTGTTTACTATGGTAAAGTTGACTGGTATTGGTATTGTGAGCTTGTGTGATTGAGTGGAGGCGGGGACCAATATACATATTCATGGAGCCGCGTATACTAAATAAAGCAAGGGTGTAGAGTTACATTCAAGCTATTTTAAGGCATGTAGAAATTATTTTTACAGGAAATTTTTTTTTATATATGTCATTTTGGTGATCAAAGATGAGTTTTAAGGGATACAGTTATTGACTACAATGGGACTGTAAAAACAGATCCCTTCCCTCATTTTTCTCCATTTGCTTTTGCTTTGACTTTTCTTGATAATTTCCCATCAGTTTCTTTCCACTGTTTTCTCTCTCTTTGGTTATGTGAGGTCTGTGTATTGAGTCTAAAAGCATCAGCAGTGTTGTGGGAAAGGCCATGCAGAGGTCTGACCCCCCTCCAGCTGTCAGCTGGCTCAATAAACACACACACAGAGTCTGCGGGGAGCATCCAGAGCTGTACCTTCAGCTAACATACATCTGTTTTACTCACTTTTATGTCATATGTAATACCAGGAGCTTATTACTCAGCCTGCATAAGTGTTTCCTCCAGCATGTGTTATGGTGGCAAATCATTTACTCTTTTTTTCTCTCTCTCTGTCTCTGTCTCTCTCTCTCTCTCTCTCTCTCTCTTTCTCTCTTTCTCTCTTTCTCTCTCAGATACCAAAGATATCCTGATGATGTTAAGTGATATGGACATTAATGCTATAGCAGGGACACTGAAATTGTATTTCAGGGAGCTGCCAGAACCTCTTCTCACAGACCGGCTATACCCGGCCTTCATGGAGGGCATAGGTATGACTTTTCATCTTTGATCTTTCACATTTATTGTTTCATCTTAAGGGTATTAAGACATAATTACAGTGTGATGTGTAGCAAATAGGGTCATTTTGAATGCATATGATTGAGCTGTAATAACATCATCACACTCTTCATTACAGCTCTATCAGATCCTGCAGCAAAAGAAAACTGCATGATGCATTTGCTGAGGTCACTACCAGACCCAAATCTAATCACATTTCTCTCCCTACTGGAACACCTGAAGAGGTAAGTGAGCACATAGTGTTTTTTGAGCAGCAAATAAGCATATTAGAACGATTTCTGAAGGATCATGCAACCCTGTATGAATTACAACTTTGACATCACAAAATATATTAAAATAGTTAAACTGATATTTTAAATTGTAATAATATTTCACAATATCACTGTTACAATATAACAGTTTTTAACAAATAAACGGTCCAGTCGAGTATAAGACAATATTTCAAAAACATCAACGAATCTTACTGACCCCTAACTTTTAAATATAGGCTTATGTCTGTGGTCTTATCATAGTGCATTAAACAGAGCAATATTCAACACATTTACTCCATGAGATCAAACTTAAAGGGTCATGAAACCCCCCTGCTGCAGCTGGGTTTTTTCACACCTTCGATTTGAAAAGGCTTCCAAAAAGGGGCGTGGTCGACTGCGAAAAGGTGGGATGGGTATTGTGTGGAAAGAGGGAATGGTTTGCATAAATTGGGGAGTGTCATTAGGCGCATTAAAATTAGCTAATTTGCAAACCGGCAATGCACAGACACAGGTGACATGGATAGCGATACCGACAGCAGCAGTTACAGCGGTTCTGAGGCATGTTCTTGGTTCACACGTTGGCAATGTTTACAACAGAGAGATGAGATGAGGGATGAGTACAGCGAATGAGAGAGCTCTGAGATCATAAGTGGCGTGCAGCAGCAGGAAGAACAGACAGAGATCGCTCGAATGTCATTCAGCTCTTCAGATCAGCATAGGCTAATTCAGTGAGAAATGAAAAGAAATGTTATTCTGTATGATGAAATATTTTGCAAACATGTGATAATAAATCTATATTTATCCAAATATGCACACTGTTTGGCAAGATGAACAATGCGCCAACGTGGTTATGCTCTAATGAGAGAACATGAACCAACCACGAACACAGTCTCTACATGCTTGCGATGCGATAGAGTGGGGGGCCCACGGAGATGTACTCGGCAGGGAAGCCTCACTGTAATCCTCAGGTCACCCAGGCTTATCAGCCAAAGTAGCCCTTTTTCTGGTGCACACTGATTCACTAAGAGGCCGAACACATGCGGGTTAGTGCATGTCTGTGACCACAAATAAAACGGAGAAGACGTGGCTTTTGATTCTTGTTGATATTTCATTCAAAATATTGTTCATTACCTACAGATCGGTTATTTTGCACTCCTGACATAAATTAAGAAATTAATGTCAACGCTTGCTTGTTCGCCGTGCGATTCCTCAAGTTCATTTTACTTTACTGAACCTTTAGCAATGGCTTCCACAGATGGCGTCCCGGTTACAGCTCGCTCAGCGCCCTTACTTTGTATCAGCGCGACCATCCGCTTCGGTTGTTCCACCGTAGATTATCGGTCTTTACCCACCCGAAAGTAATCCAGGGAGCACCTTCACGACACGCTGAAAACAACACCTCACTTTCCTCCTTGACTTTTCCGCACGCTGCTTACAAAACTTCCCCACCATGTCTCAACAATAATGATGGAAGACGAACCTGACAGAAGTGACTGTCTCATGCATAATAACTAAATGATATTTTATACATACTACAGCGCAGTGATTGGATTGAATGAGCTTTATGTCATGAATATATGTCAAGAATCGCTCGAAACGGTCGATGTCAGCATGTTCGAGCCGCCCCATATTTGGGCCTACGGTACACGCTGATGTCAGCTTCTGTGACGTTGCTCCGCTTTTCAAACCGGAAGACAGAAATCGCTCTTAAAAAGGCAAAAATAACTATTTTTCACATATGAATAAAAAGTGTTTTGGGGTTTCATGACCCTTTAAGGGAGGTCAGGATTAAAGGTTGTTTACAGTGACACTTTAAAGCCAGTCGCATCATATGAACATCAGTTCAGTCACCATCATAAATACCCAGGGTTCTGTTTTATTTTAGTACATGGGAAAACTGCTGTCGCAATTCACACAAATCTCTCTGAAACATCTGAAATTATCGAGCAAGGCCTCGGGTTTATAAACACTGTCACAAAAAATCTGGAGGCGTTATTGCCAACTCTAAATGCTGACCATTAACACATCACAAACACTGTTCACTGTAGACACCTGCTGGCCAACTAGACAGTATTGATGTTTGGTTTCCTCTCATTTCAGGGTGGCAGAGAAGGAGCCAGTCAATAAGATGTCTCTGCATAATTTGGCCACAGTGTTTGGCCCCACTCTGCTGAGACCCTCAGAGTCAGAGAGCAGTAAGGCCCACATCACGCTGGCCTCCGATATCTGGTCACATGATGTCATGGCACAGGTCAGTCCTGACTTACACAGTGAATCCCCATGTCCCATGACATAGTTTTACAGTGTCTGGAAAGGACTTGTGGAGTCTTGCCCAGCATGAATAGATTGTATATCACTATAATGGATTGTGGTTTGGTGTGTTTAACAGTTTAAAGATGAACATCAGCGCTTTGTTTATAGCTTTCAGTGTATCATTATTACACTGATACTGATGTGGTCTACTGTGGATACTGATCAAATCTAATTGATCGCAAATTAATCGCACATCAAATTTGGCTGTGAAATTACCCCCAAAAGATCATTTCAAATCATTATTGTGTTAAAAAGTTGCTTTAGAAAGAAATATTTGATTTAATTCAACATAGGATTTATTACAGAAACTTTTTAAAAAGCAGCAGTCCGTAACTTTTTTTGGTTAAAAATGATCCAAAATATTTTTTTTAGCAAGTACACAACAAGCCAGTATTCAAAACAATCTCCTTACCTTAGTCTGATTCACAAAGGTAAGCTTGTAATAATGTGTTTTAATTTATGTGGTATTAGTGGATTTCCACGGTGGATTTTTTGCGTCATTACATCACTTCTGTATACATAAAAAAAGTCTGGCTAGTAGTAGTATCATGTGAGGATGTTGCCGGTGGCGGATAGCCTTTTCTCACAGCATCTGTAATAATTAAACTTATAATTTTGATGGTGGATTGTAATCCAGAAAGGTACAAATGACATCATCAGTGATAATTGGAGATTCACCAGTAAAAAAGTAAAAAAAAAAAAGATTAAATTGTACAGAAATTGAAATCTACAGGTAACGCTAATAAACACTAAATACAGTTACGCAATGCTGATGTTGTTAACATTAACAATTTGAGAACAAAGTATAACAATAATAATAATAATTTGCACGTTTTGATATGATGTTAGATAACCGATCGTTAGATTTAAAGGGGTGGTAAACCACGATTTCACTATTCTAACTTTAGCTAACGTGTAATGTTGCTGCTTGAGCATAAACAACATCTGCAAAGTTACAACGTTCAAAGTTTAAAGCAAAGGGAGATATTTGCTTTTAAAGAAATCAGTTTCTAAGAACTACAGCAAACGGCCAGTAGGCGACTACACACATTCCTCCAGGGTTGGTGACATCAACAGGCTCACTATTTACATAAACCCCTCCTCCGAGAATATTAAATAAGGGGGGGTGAGGCCATTTTGTATCGCGGCGCTGTTGTGGTATAGTTAGGCTGGAGTGTTGTTGCCGCGATGCCAAGGAAACGCTGTTATTTTCATCCGGATTGCAGGTCTGGGGTACTTGCTCTGTTCAGCCTTCCTTGGGACGGGGGTGCGTTGCAGAGCGTTTAACATACAGCATGTTATATGCACGTGTGTTTGAGTCAGCGGGGAATCAGGCGCGCGCGGGGCTCCCTGCAGCACATCTAACAGAGGAAAACATCCACCGTCTTCGCGATTTCAATGCCGGATTTGCACAACGTCAGCTGCGTGAAAAAAACACTGCCGGTGCGTGGATGCACGACGCGCGCGCTGCACATTTCACGGAGGACAACACAAACTTCCACAAACTTCGCGAGTTCAATACAGGATTTGCACCTCGGCTTGTCCTGAAAGCTGGATTTACAAACAGAACCTGTTTACGGGCCACAACCTGTAAGTCTGATTTATTTTTCATCGATGTGTTTTCCTGTAATAGGTTGTAGCAAGGAAGTAAACAGATGACAACGCTGTTCTGCAAACCAGTCTGTTAAATGCTCATTCATACTTAACGTTATCCGACGAACACCTAACGTTACAAACACTAACGTTAAAATCTCAACAGCGAACCTGACATTAGTGTAAATGATTCTTTGATTAGAGCTTTTATGTATTGTTTATCTACAGGCATGCTAAACATGGTTCTGTGTGTGATTTGGCTAACTTAGCCAGTGCTTAGTGTTCGTTTTGGGTTAATTCTTGCGACAGATATTTGGCTATAATCGTTCTAAAAATACAAAAGTTAAAGTGCCATTCAGTAGCGATTATAGATCCGCAGTCTTTACTCTTGAGGACTGAACAGGTTCTGCTCGATCATCTTCACTCAAATGTTCTGGGTCTGATTCGGGCTCATATGGTTTTATTGACGCCGTTGTTTCTAATGCTGAGTCTGACCAAAGCACAGCCTCCGGTAAGGGGCGTGACGTTTCCGACAAACGTGCACTAGGCGGTTAGCGAATCACAACACACTGGGCCAGCTAACCAATCAGAGCCCACTGCGTATTTTTGAGGGACTGGCTTCATACAACCCGGAAAGCATCAGACCGTTTTACAAGGAGGGACAGAGCAGTGTAGAATAAAGGTCAAATATATGAAAAATAAGGCAATTTTTTTTAAAACGAAGCATGAACACATGTTACAGTGCACCCCACAAACACAATCAAGCCTTCAAAACAATGTGTTTTACCACCGCTTTAATCACCGTTGGTATGGTAGCGCAATTTATTTTTATGTTTTGTGGCTGTTATTTACTTGTTCAGATTACACTTTCCGGTAAAAATTCTTATTTAGGTTATTCTCCAAGACGTACAATCTGTGATTCTGAAGTACAGTATATACACCGGTGCGGTGACTGACAGCAAGCCACACATACTACACATACTACACATACTAAACATTTGCGCTGAGGTCTCTCAAGTACAGATGATAACTCAGCAAAAAACTGCAATTGCAGGTGGCAAATAGAGATGGCGACAAAGAGGCAAAACCTACTTTAAAGGTCCTGTTCTTCGTGATCCCATTTTTCAAACTTTAGTTAGTGTGTAATATTGCTGTTAGAGCATAAATAATACCTGTAAAATTATAAAGCTCAAAGTTCAATGCCAAGCGAGATATTTTATTTAACAGAAGTTCCCTTTCAAAGCCTACAGCGAACGGCCGGTTTGGACCACATCCTGGTATTTCCTGCTTTAATTACGTCAGTAGAACAGTTTGTTGACTAACCTCCGCCCACAAGAATACGCGAAAAAGGGGGCGTGGTCTGGTTGCTCCCTCGTGGAGCAGAGGAAGTGTTGCGTTCGGTTCGGTTCGGTTGCGTTTGTCGCCTTGTCGTCCAGACGCTGTTATTTTCATCCCGGAGTCAAATCACCTTTGTTTGGCCTTCAGGGGCTGTAGTTTGAGCGCGTTCATCTCCCCGTTATGGTAAGAGGCGTGACCTTACGTTACGTTACGTTAAGCTGCTGTCGAATCACAACACGGGAACCGCGGGCACAATCAGAACTCGTTACGTATTTCTGAAGGAGGGACTTCATAGAACGAGGAAATTCTCAGGCCGTTTTGAGGACAGTGAAAACAGCGGTATACAGATAAGTAAATTGTGTGAAAAATACTGTGGTTTTTTACACATGAAACATGAACACATGTTATATTGCTCACTGTAAACACAATCAAAGCTTCAAAAAAACATGAAAAACTGGACCTTTAATGAAGTGATACACAAAATGATAAATTAAAACTGCCAGTAGGTGGCGGTAAATGTCTAAATGAGTAAGTAACTGGCCCTATCATACAGCAGGCATGACGCAAGTGTTTTTTGCTAGTTTCAGCCCAACGCAGTTATAATTTTCGCATTCCAGCGCCACGTTGTTTAAATAGCAAAAGCACTTGTATCCATCTGTTAGCCCATGGGCGTGCTGGTCTGAAAACGAGGTGTGTTCAGGCGCATTGTTTGCGCGTTGCTATTTTGAGGCAACTGAATAACACAGTATTTTTTGTGTTATTTAAAGGGCTCGTTAGTAATATGCGCCTATAGGCGGGTGCACAACAAGCATACACTCTACTTATTACACACACAGGGACGCGCAGCAGCACACAAACATTTTTAACTATTGCAAATTAAAGGATTCCTCTCTAGAGAAGCGTTCAGTCTTTCCACTCGTGAATCCTCCATGGTGCAAGCGCAACTGGCTTTTAAAGGGAGTGGGAGATGAGACTCTGATTGGTTTATTGCATGTTACGCATAAAACACCCCCATAACTCATTAAGAGACCTGGTACAACCCTTTTGGACCATGCAAAATGGCAAAATTGAGCAAAAACAGACTATTGTGTCTAAAATATAACACAATATCAACTGTTGTATTTTATCAATATCACATTTGCACTCGTGTTATTCGACACAAAAACAGAACTTGTGTGACATTGCACTCGTTACTCAAGTGACTGCTTAACTAATATCATATCATATGATATAAATATGAGACAAAAAAAAAAATTCAGGGGCATTCTAACTGCATTCTATAGGATACATTATGCATTGAGTTGTTGCCCTGCTTCGTGTTCGTCACCAATCAACTGTATGAAATGTAAGATGACTTATGTAGGTGTTGGTTAGCAGGCTTCAAAATGAGGTAAATACAACCTCAGATGAACAACAACAAATGACATATTATACCATGTCATTTTTTTATTTTTATTTAAATAAAGCCAAAATGTAAAAGCCATGGGTGACAAACGAAGTACAGCCTATGATTCAGTTGCTTGTGGAGCCACTATTAATTCAATTCAATTCAAATTTATTTGTATAGCGCTTTTCACGGTACATATCGTTTCAAAGCAGCTTCACAGAAAATGCATCTACATTACAATTTAAATCGATTTGTACATGTTATGCATTTCAGAAATGCACATATACAAAGCACACAGATTAGCTAACTCTCTATTATTAATCAATATAATAACTATGGCACAGAAATAAGAATTCATGTTGTTAATGAATAGGGTATATAGATATGAGCATGGGTGCGTGCGTGTTGATGCAGAGCTGTGTCATCTGAAGTCCTCGCAGGAGTTGAGTCGTCTCTTCACAGGTGTTGGTCATCAGAAGTCTTTACGAGAAGCTGGATCCAGACTGGAGCTGACAGACTCTCTAGTTACCTCGGGATGGGTGTCCCGAGATAAAACAGAACAGAAAAATAATTAGCGTAGCTGCTGTTCAAGGCATTAAGCAAAGACGATCATGTGCATTGATATAACTATAGAGTATAAGGTTAGGAGATGCATCATGTGAATGCTTGGCTAAAGAGATGCGTCTTTAATCTATATTTAAACTGGAGGAGTGAGTCTGAGCCCTGAACATTATTAGGAAGGCTATTCCATAGTTTAGGTGCCAAATATGAAAACGTTCTTCCTCCTTTAGTTGACTTAGATATCCTCGGTATTACCAGAAGCCCAGAGTTTAGTGATCTTAAAGATCGTGATGGGTTATAAGGCGATAGAAGATCAGTTAAATACACAGGAGCTAAACCATTTAGGGCCTTATAGGTCAGTAGCAATACTTTATAATTGACACGAAACTTAACAGGTAACCAGTGTAGAGATGTTAGAATTGGTGTTTTGTGATCATATTTTCTTAACCTAGTAAGAACTTTAGCAGCTGCATTTTGGACTTATTGTAGCTTGTTTATTGAGGAGGCAGGACAGCCAGCTAGTAGTGCATTACAGTAATCTAGTCTAGAGGTCATAAATGCATGAACTAACTTTTCCGCATCAGAGACAGATAGCATGTTTCGTAGCTTAGCGATGTTTCTGAGGTGGAAGAAGGCTGTTTTTGTAGTATTTGAAATATGATTTTCAAAAGACAAGTTGCTGTCTAATATAACACCCAGGTCTTTAACTGTAGCAGATGAAGTAACAATACATCCTTCTAAATGTAAGTTATAATTTAAGAGATTCTGTGTATATAAGTAAGTAATACCTCAGTCCAATAAGTAATACCTCAGTCTTATCTGAATTTAGTAGGAGAAAATTACAGGTCATCCAATATTTTATATATTTAACACACTCTGTTAGCTTGGATAATTTAGAGATTTCATCTGGTCATGTTGAAATATATAACTGAGTATCATCGGCATAATAGTGAAAACTAATTTCATGTTTTCTTATAATATTACCAAGTGGCAGCATATTTATTGAGAACAGCAGAGGGCCTAACACAGAGCCTTGCGGCACTCCATAATTTACCGAAATCATCTTAGATTGTTCCCTGTTTAAATAGATAAATTGGTCATTTTAAGACCTGCCAAGGACCAGATGATTTTATATACAGTATATATATAAAATTGTTGGAATTGTTTTCTGAATGACTATATCTGTCTCTCGTATCGTTCTGGAGGAATTTTGGCTGGCTCTTCCTTACAACGTTGCAGAATTCTTGAGGTTTTTTCAGATGCAAATTTGCAAACCTAAGCCATGCTGCCATGTTCTTTGTGTGAGAAGAAGCTTTCTCTTGGCAACCCTTCCAAATATGCCATACTTGTCCCATCTTTTTCTAATTGTACTGCCATGTACTCTAACATTTAACGTGTTAACTGAGGCCTGTAGAGTCTGAGGTGTAGTTCTTGGGTGTTTTGCGATTTCTCTGAGCTTTACACAGTCTAATCTTGGGGTGAATTTGCTGGGACGTCCACTCCTGGCAAGATTGGCAACTGTCTTGAATATTTTCCACTTGTGAGTAATTTTCCTTACTGTAGAATAATGGACATCAAATTCTTTGGAAATGGCTGTATAACCCTTCTCAGATTTATGACAGCAGGCATTGTGTTAACACACACCTGAAGGCTCCAGACCAGCAAACTGACAAAACTTTATGTTGAATGATCCGGTTTATAATAAGCAGATGTATTTAAAATACAAATACAAAATACTGTGTGGAAAAATGTATTTAAATACAAATACAAAATACTGTGAGGAAAAATTTATTTAAATACAAATGCAGTATTTTGTATTTTGAAATTGGCGATTCAGTGCAGGTATCCCTATTAGGCTGAAATCTATCTATACACTCACCTAAAGGATTATTAGAAACACCTGTTCAATTTCTCATTAATGCAATTATCTTTTTTTTTTTTTTTTTTTTACAATATATTTATTAAATTTTCAGTTCACATATTACATCCGATTACACAATGAATAACAATCATGTAAGACAGAGCGAACATTTTTCAGCGAACACCCCATCCCAGACGAAAAAAAAAAAAAAAAACAACAAAAACAAACAAGAAAAAAAAAAAAAGAAAAAAAAGAAAGAAAAAAAAGAAAAAAGGGGGGTGGATTTTAAAGATGATTAAATCAGGTAGAGATTGTTTCATAGGTCTATGTGAGGATCATTACTCCCTCAAAGCTTCTTCTTGTAACAAGTTACCAACATTAACATTGTGCCTTAAGAAGTTAGTAAAGGGTCTCCAGACATCTTCAAAAGCTTTTTGTTTATTTCTGACAATGTATGTTATTTTTTCTATTGACATATTTGATGACATTTCTTTGATCCACATTCCAATTCTTGGCTCGTTGATGTTTTTCCAATTAAGAGCAATTATACGTTTAGCTTGTAAGATACACATATCTATAAATCGGACCTCTTTGCTCTGTAGGTGGGGGCTGATAGGATATATACCCAGGATAAAAATCTTAGGATCCAGTGGAAGTTTCTTTAATAGAATTTGGTCAATCATATCAATAATACCCTGCCAAAAGTGTTTCACTTTCACACATTCCCATATACAGTGGTACAATGTACCTCTTGCCTCACTGCACTTTATGCAAGTATCAGGGATGTTATCATTGAACTTGTGCAACTTAACAGGAGTTATGTATGTACGCATCAGCCATTTGAACTGTATGAGTTTCAAGCTACTGTTGACTGTTTGCATCTGAGCCTTCTTACATGCCTCATTCCAATCTTCGCGAGATATTTCCTCATCTATATCTTCTTTCCATAATCTTTGATTCTGAGGATTCATCAGACCCAGACACAAACAAGTCATTCAAAGATGAAATCAAACCTTTATCATAGCAGTGTCCTATAATTACTGCCTCTAATGGGGAAATGTCAGGAATATCTAATGAATGATTCTGAGATGAATATATAAAGCTTCTAAGCTGAAGATATTTGAAAAAGTGGGTCTTTGGTATGTCATATTTGGTTGATATTAATGCAAAGGACATAAATACTTCATCTTTATCATACATATCTTGCACTTTCCTTAATCCCTTTTCAGCCCACATCCGAAATCCGGCATCACATTTCCCTGGTTTAAAATTAACATTACCCCAAATAGGACTAAAACGTGACCAGGAGGGGTTTAATTTCAAATATTTACATGAATCAAACCAAATATCTGATTTGGAAGAATCTAAAAGAATCTGACCAAGATGGCGGCGCGAGTAGATCGCGAGGCTCAGCGTCTCTCCAGATTCTGCAATTTTGCGGTATTTTTCCTGTTCTTCTCGGGTCTGTTCGCACAGAACAGTTGTGCCTTTACATCGTACACCCGCGCTGAGCTTTTGGATATTGGTTTGCGAATTTCCGACAGTTTTATGGACAATCTACAACTCCTTCCTGAGATCGCTAAGACACCGGTGACTCTGCACTCTACCCGGCCGGGCGGAAGTGCACGCAGACGGCGGCGTGATCGTAAACAAAGGCGAGGGAGACGTGGAGGAACGCGTGGTAAGCTAACGCTTACTCCTCATCGGCTCTCTTTACCCAGCATTTTCCTTGCCAATGTACGGTCGCTAGTGAACAAAATGGAGGAGATTCGACTCAGCATCACACACAGTAAGAAACTTTTGAACTGTAACGTCCTAATATTCACGGAAACCTGGTTAAACAGCGGAATACCGGACACCGCTATCGAGCTAGCGGGACGCCACACACTCCGGGCGGATAGAACATTAGATGGCTCTGGGAAGAGCAGAGGGGGTGGATTGTGCATTTATATTAACAAAGCTTGGTGCACAAACTCTGCTATTGTTGGGAGTCATTGTTCAGCTAACCTGGAGTTTCTCATGGTTAAATGTAGACCGTTTTATCTACCGCGGGAGTTCACCTCCACTATTATCACAGCAGCTTATATTCCACCCGATGCTGATGCCAAGCTTGCTATGAAAGAACTTCACGCAGCCATCAGTAAACAACAGACTGATCACCCGGAAGCTGCGTTTATTGTTGCAGGTGACTTTAATCACTCAAACTTAAAGTCAGTGCTACCCAAGTTTCACCAGCATGTTTCCTGCCACACCAGAGGAAACAAAACCTTAGACCATGTCTACACAAACATGGCCGGAGCTTACGTTGCGACACCCCTCCCCCACCTGGGACAGTCAGACCACCTCTCTTTGTTTCTCAGACCCAAATATTCACCCCTCATCAACCGCGTGAAGCCATCAATGAAAACCATCAAGGTGTGGCCTGCGGGGGCAGACTCCACACTCCAGGAAAGGTTTCTAAACACAGACTGGAGTATGTTTGCTTCTCAAGCCACCAGTGGCGCTCACACGGACATTGACTCCTACACCTCCTCAGTATTGGATCATATCAATACCACCATCGACAGTGTTACAACCCAGAAACAGATCACCACATACCCAAATCAGAAGCCTTGGATGAACAGGGAAGTACGACTCCTGCTGAAGTCACGCAATACTGCCTTCAGATCAGGAGATGCACAAGCCTACAGCGCATCCAGGGCAAACCTGAAGAGGGGCATCAAAAAGGCCAAGCACTGCTACAAGCTTAAGATTGAGGGTCACTTTTCCAACTCTGACCCTCGACGCATGTGGCAGGGCATCCAGGCCATCAGTGACTACAAACCCCCCCACTCCACCCCCGCAGCCACTGATGTCAACTTCCTGAATGAGCTAAATTACTTTTATGCTCGTTTTGAAAGAGACAACAGAGAAACTGCCACCAAGCTCAAACCCTCAGCTGACCACCCACCAATCACACTCTCCACCACAGATGTCTGCAAGGCACTGAGCCGGATCAGCGCGCACAAGGCTGCTGGACCAGACAACATCCCTGGACGTGTGCTCAGGGCATGTGCGGAGCAGCTCGCTGGGGTTTTTACAGACATTTTCAACCTGTCTCTCGCCCAAGCAGCTGTACCATCATGCTTTAAACGCACTTCCATTGTGCCAGTGCCGAAACACTCCAGCCCGAGGTGCCCTAATGACTACCGCCCTGTAGCACTCACACCCATCATTATGAAGTGCTTTGAGCGGCTGGTCCTGGAACACCTAAAAGACTCTATACCATCCACATTGGACTCACACCAGTTTGCCTACCGCAGCAATAGGAGCACAGAGGATGCCGTTTCCATGGCACTGCACTCTGTGCTCACCCATCTGGACCATAAGAACACGTATGCACGCATGCTGTTTGTTGACTTCAGCTCAGCATTCAACACTGTCATCCCATCCAAGTTAATTGCCAAACTTGGAGACCTGGGCATCAACACTTCAATGTGTAACTGGATTTTGGACTTCCTAACTGACAGACCCCAGAATGTTCGATCAGGATCCACCTGCTCCACATCCATCACACTCAACACTGGTGTACCACAGGGCTGTGTGCTAAGTCCGTTTCTCTACTCCCTCTTCACCTCCGACTGCAAGCCTGTGTATGGAACTAATTCCATCGTCAAGTTTGCGGACGACACTACGGTGATTGGTCTCATCAGCAACAACGATGAGACTGCCTACAGGGAAGAGATCCAGCACCTGGCCACATGGTGCGCTGATAATAACCTGCTCCTCAACACCACCAAAACGAAGGAGCTCATCGTGGACTTCAGGAAGGAGTCAAGAGGCACACACGACACCATCCACATCAATGGAATGGCTGTTGAGCGTGTCTCCAGTTTCAAGTTCCTGGGGATCCACATCTCGGCGGACATGTCGTGGACGACCAACACCTCCAGCCTGGTCAAGAAGGCTCACCAGCGCCTCTTCTTCCTGAGGACACTGAGGAAGAATCAGCTCTCCTCGGCCATCCTGGTGAACTTCTACCGCTGCGCAATAGAAAGCATCCTGACCAACTGTGTGGCAGTGTGGTATGGGAGCTGCTCTGTTGCGGAGCGCAAGGCACTGCAGCGGGTGGTGAAAACTGCCCAGCGCATCACAGGGACTCCACTGCCTGCCATCGAACACATCCAGAGGAAACGCTGCCTGCATCGAGCTCGCAGCATCCTCAAGGACTCCTCTCACCCAGCCCACAGACTGTTTTCTCTCCTGCCCTCCGGCAGGCGTTTCAGGATCCTCCGGACCAGGACCAGCAGACTAAAGAACAGTTTTTTCCCCAGAGCTGTCTCTTTATTGAACTCAAACCCCCGTTGATCCACTTCCCTCATAAACTGATAACTCTCCTACCTCACATCTGCCTTCACTTTGTTATTTGCACTACTGACTGTTTATTACAGTAACAACTGTTTACTTATGCATTCTGCACCACCATACCGTAACTGGATAATGCTCATCTGCACTGCCGACTGTATTTACAGTAACAATGTTTACATTTGCATTTTGCACCGTACTTCTAACTGGAATATGCAACCACTTTCCACTGCACTTTTACACTTTCTTTCGGATAGCTCTGTCCATAATTTATTGTACTAACTTAATCCACTGCTATATTCCTCATATTAGCCTAACATATTACTGTATACCTCTAACTGTAAAATTCTGTTCAAGTAATAACCGTCTGTATATTTATTCATAGTACATAGTCACCTGTAAATTCTGTTTATAGTAATAGCCATCTGTATATTTATTCATAGTACATATTCACCTGTAAATTCTGTTTATAGTAATAGCCATCTGTATATTTATTCACTGTATATATTCATCTGTAAATTCAGTTCTACTTATAGTAATAACCATCTCTCTACTTATACATATTTATATATATTCAGAACATTTTTATGTCCTGCACTTACGCAACCATTGTATATATCCTGCACTTGCTGCTATTGCACTTCTGGTTAGACCTAAACTGCATTTCGTTGCCTTGTACTTGTACTTGTGTAATGACAATAAAGTTGAATCTAATCTAATCTAAATATTGATCATATTCAATACAATAGGGTTATCTGTGGTTTTTTTCAGGTATTTGTGGTCTGCTGAATAAAGGTATAAGTGCAATGGTAATCTTGGTGTAATAGAACAAGATTCCAAATCCATCCAAGCAGGGATACTTTCTGATGAAAAATAAAACATGATTGTACGCAGCTGAGCTGCCCAATAATACCACTGGATGTTTGGACATCCAAGGCCTCCCCGGTCAAATGGTAGGTATAATAAAGATAGACGTAATCTGGGACGTTTATTTTGCCAAATAAAGTTGGTAAACAATTTCTTAATTCTTGTGAACAAGTATGAGGGAGGGGTAGGGGGATATTCTGGAACAAGTAGAGAAATTTAGGGAGAATATTCATTTTTAGAATATTTATTCTGCCGATCATTGAGATGGGTAAAGATGTCCAACGTTCTACTAATGAGGTAGTAGTTTCCAGAATTGGGTCATAATTTATCTGAGCAATCTTATTAACCTCAGGGACAATTTTTATACCCAGATATGTAAAATTATCTGTTGGGTTGAAGGTAGAAGCATAATCCTGACTATTTTTCCTTTCTGATTCGTTAAGTAACATTATAGATGATTTTGAGTGGTTAACTTTATATCCAGAAATTTTTCCAAAAGTTTCGATGAGATCTAGAAGTGCTGGGATAGAAATACTCAATTTTTTCAGGAGCAAAATTACGTCATCTGCAAATAGTGCTATTTTATGTTCCAGGTGACCTTCTTGGATTCCATAAATGTTACTATGCATCCTCACCGCTATGGCGAAAGGTTCTATTGCAAGGATAAATAATAAAGGTGATAGAGGACTTCCTTGCGGGCAACTCCTAGAGATGTTAAAAGGTTTGGAGACCACGTTATTGGTCAAAACTTCTGCAGTGAGCCCAGTACAGCGCAATCTAACCCATTTACAAAATGTATCCCCAAAGCCAAAGCGTGTGAGCACCTCAAATAGGTAGCACCATTCGACACGGTCAAAGGCCTTCTCTGCATCAAGAGAGAGTAAAGCCGTGTCTTCCGCATCTCTCTGGCTATGTAAAATATTGAGCACTCTTCTGACATTATGAAAGCCCTGTCTACCTTTAATAAATCCATTTTGGTCCTCTCCCACCACCTGAGGAAGCAGGCCTTCCAATCTTCTTGCAAGAACTTTGCATAGTATTTTGGTTGATTAAAGGCTGATTGGACGCATGTTTTCACATTTCGTATTTGGTTTTCCCGGTTTTGGGAGTAAAGTTATTAGGGCATTCCTCATGGATGGGGGGAGAAGACCATTCCTGAAAGACTCCTGGAACATCTCCAAAAGGGGTGAGATCAATTTAGACTGAAATTTTTTATAAATATCTATAGGTATACCATCTGGACCGGCTGCTTTTCCAGCCTGCATACAGCTAATTGCTTCTGCGATTTCTACTTTTGTTAATTCTCCATCTAAAGCTCTACTTTCATTTTCTGAAATTCTAGGAATATGAAGGTCATTTAGGAATTGTGTCTGCTTATCGTGACTGGTAGTACCCTCAGAACTATACAGTTTCTCATAAAATACCCTAAAGGCCTCATTAATTTCTGTAGGGTCTACTATAGTTCTACCATTTGGATCTTCAATACAGTTAATAGCTCTTTCTGTTTGTTGTTGTTTAATGCGCCATGCTAAAAGTTTCCCAGGTTTTTCTCCCTGGTCATAGTAGGATTGTTTTAGTCTCATTAAATGAATAGCTGCTTTGTTAGCTGACAATTCATTGTACTGTGATCTAAGTAGGAGTAATTGTGCATGTGCATCTATTGAATTAGGTTTGTTATTGTAGAGATCTATTTCAAGTTTTTTTATTTTCTTATCTAGTGTTTTTATTTCCAATTGTGTACTCTTTTTTTTTGAGCTGGTAAATTATTTGACCCCTAATAAATGCCTTAAATGCTTCCCATCTTATGCTAGCAGATGTTTGAGAAGTATTACATACAAAATACATGTCAATTTGTTTATCTAAGAAATCTATAAATGTGGGGTCTGTAAGCCATCCTGGTTGAAGGCGCCATTTCTGGAGATCACTCACTAATTTAGTATCTGTATAAATAAGTGATATAGCTGCATGGTCTGATATTACTATACTACTATACTGACATTCATCCATTTTTGGAACAAGTTGAGCTGAAACTAAAAAATAGTCTAAAGTCGCCAGCTATTATGTATTGGCCAGGGAGATTGGAGACAGTCAGAAACAGATTATTATAGAATTTGGGGTCATCTTCATTTGGGCCATACACATTAATCAGATTTATATTTTCAAATAATAGCATACCCTGAATTATGATGTATCTACCAGCAGGGTCCTTAATTATATTTTTGATTTGTAGTGGAACAGATTTATGAATTAATATCATTACCCCTCTAGCATGGGTGGTATAGGGAGCAGACAACACCTGACCCTGCCATCTTTTTCTTATTTTAGAAATATCCCCACTCATTAGATGTGTTTCTTGCAAGAAAACTATTTTTGATTGCAAGAATTTTATCCTGTTCATCACTTGTTTAACCTTTGTGATTTTGTTTAAACCCCTACAATTCCAAGAAGTAAATTTCACCTTCAAATTACTAGACATTAGTTATATAATATAACCTTAAGATTCGTTTTGATAAAGAACATTGATGGAAACACCCCTGTGTATGAAAAAAAAAAAAAAAAAAAACCGCACACCTTATACCAACCGCTTATTTCCGAGATGTGTATATGCAATGCAGAGCCGTCTGCCTCTCGTTTTTAGCTATTCCTTTCTCTTTAGCCCTCTGTTATTACCGAATACTAACCAACCAATAATCTTTAATTGTTATAATGAACTATGCAACATTTGTAACTATAACCATTAAAGAGTTATTTGAATTTAAACGTTTGAGCACATAACAACCCATGTCTGAAGGGTGGACAAAACATATATAAAAAATAAAATAGTATAACTATTAGTCATTATGTGCGTAATGGCTCGAACGTCCATTGTGAGTGTCATTTAAATTGTCCAGAATAAAAACAAAAATATGAATCATGGCCATGTATTTCCCTTCCTCCCAAGTCCGTATTTAAGTGTTTGTAATAATAAAAAAAAAGAAAACATAGTACAGCCATGTATCATAGAAAACGAGACATGAATCTAGCGGAAAATGGTAACGTTAAGCAAAAAGACATGTCACATTCTCTTGTGTGAAAATTGTATAAAAAGAATTAACCAATATTGCCGTTACATCTTCCTGATGAGGTAGCCTCTTCCATCTATAGGTTCCCTTTGATCATTCAAAGAGACTGGACAAATTTGTCTACTTCAGCCGGAGTTTGGAAAGTGTAAGATCTCTCCCCATGTGTCAGCAGGAGTCGTGCTGGAAAGATGATTCTGAGCTTATGAATCCCCTTGTCTCGCAGCTTCCTTCGCACGTCATCGTAATCGCGCTGCAACTTGTGTATCCCAGCTGAGAGGTCTGGATGGAAGCGGACTTGTTCATTGTTGTAGAGAACATTCCCTTTAATTCTTGCTGCCTTTAATACTCGCTCCTTGTCTTTGAAGTTTAAGAACTTCATAATCAGCGTCCTCGGGCGTGCCATGCGCGAGTCGTTATTCGTAAGTGTGCCGATTCGGTGAGCCCGCTCAATTACCAATGTTTCCCGCGATTCCATTTCTAAAGCCTCTGGTATCCATTTCTCCAGAAAAGTAACCGTGTCCAGGCCCTCTGCTTTCTCCGGTAGTCCCACCAATCTCACGTTATTCCGCCGGCTTCTGCATTCCAGATCTTCCACTTTGTTTGAAAGAGATTTAACGGTGCTTTCCAATGTGTTCACTTTGGATATCAGCCCATTCACGTTGTCTTCAGCATCAGAGATCCGTTGTTCTGCGTGCGCTATGCGCCCCGTGCATTCCTGTATTTCCTTTCTAACCTCCGTAATTGCTGTTTGCACACCATCAATTTTCTTATAAAGGCCACTTTTCAAGGACATTATGGCTTTCATGAAATCCTGATTGTTGTTTTCGCCCGAAGTTACCACTTCTTCACCATCTCCTTCGTCAATGACGTCTTCCACAGATGCCATGGCGTCGCTAATTTCTTCACCCTCGGAGTGTTCGTCTTCGTTTCGGGCTTTCTTCTTGTCTTTTTTTCCACCTTTACGTGACATTTTAACTCACTGTGCTCTTATATACGTGTTGCTTGACTTTGAATAAAATTCTGGCTGGTATTGTAGGATTAATTACGTTCTAGCAGTAGAGCTAAAAAGTTGCGACCTCTTAGCACCTCGGCATAACCGGAAGTCCCTAATGCAATTATCTAATCAACCAATCACATGGCAGTTGCTTCAATGCATTTAGGGGTGTGGTCCTGGTCAATACAATCTCCTGAACTCCAAACTGAATGTCAGAATGGGAAAGAAAGGTGATTTAAGCAATTTTGAGCGTGGCATGGTTTTTGGTGCCAGACGGGCCGGTCTGAGTATTTCACAATCTGCTCAGTTATTGGGATTTTCACGCACAACCATTTCTAGGGTTTACAAAGAATGGTGTGAAAAGGGAAAAACATCCAGTATGCGGCAGTCCTGTGGGCGAAAATGCCTTGTTGATGCTAGAGGTCAGAGGAGAATGGGCCGACTGATTCAAGCTGATAGAAGAGCAACTTTGACTGAAATAACCACTCGTTACAACCGAGGTATGCAGCAAAGCATTTGTGAAGCCACAACATGCACAACTTTGAGGCGGATGGGCTACAACAGCAGAAGACCCCACCGGGTACCACTCATCTCCACTACAAATAGGAAAAAGAGGCTACAATTTGCACGAGCTCACCAAAATTGGACAGTTGAGGACTGGAAAAATGTTGCCTGGTCTGATGAGTCTCGATTTCTGTTGAGACATTCAGATGGTAGAGTCAGAATTTGGCGTAAACAGAATAAGAACATGGATCCATCATGCCTTGTTACCACTGTGCAGGCTGGTGGTGGTAGTGTAATGGTGTGGGGGATGTTTTCTTGGCACACTTTAGGCCCCTTAGTGCCAATTGGGCATCGTTTAAATGCCATGGCCTACCTGAGCATTGTTTCTGACCATGTCCATCCCTTTATGACCACCATGTACTCATCCTCTGATGGCTACTTCCAGCAGGATAATGCACCATGTCAAAAAGCTTGAATCATTTCAAATTGGTTTCTTGAACATGACAATGAGTTCACTGTACTAAAATGGCCCCCACAGTCACCAGATCTCAACCCAATAGAGCATCTTTGGGATGTGGTGGAACGGGAGCTTCGTGCCCTGGATGTGCATCCCACAAATCTTCATCAACTGCAAGATGCTATCTTATCAATATGGGCCAACATTTGTTTTTATCTTATATAACTCTTCCCTTCCCCTGCCCTGTAGGAAATAAAAAACTTTTTTTTTTTTTTTTTATTATGTTTTATCACCATCATTACTTCGAACTCAGTAACAAGAACGTACTCGGTTACTAACGTAACCTCGGTTCCCTTAGATCAGGGGTCTCAAACTCGCGGCCCGCGGGCCACTTGCTGCTCTGAAACGCACCTTTTTGCTGAATCGTTGTGTGTGCAGCGTTTGCCGCGCTTGCCATGCTTGCTGCCTCCTTTGTGTGTGTGAGAGAGAGAGAGTTGGCTCGCCCCTCCCTCGTGCAGTATAATTGGTTGACACCGCGTGATTGACAGGAACAGACGAACAAAGCTGATCATACAGTTGAAACAAATGTGGTCTAACAGCGCTCGTCAATGTCAAAATGATTGAGATGGCCAATCAAATCAAAGTATGCAGGGTTTGCGTTCTCTTTTGGCTCGTGCACACTGCACAGTCTTCACACACAGACAAGCGTGTCAATCTATCGCTTAATGCCGTTGCTGAGAGAGACTCTATTCTTTCCGATGAAATCACAAAACAAAATGCAAACGTGTCCATGGTCTTATTATACAATCATTGATGAACATCTTTGATTTTAATGAAGAAAAACTATATGAGAGCGGCTTAGAACCCGGAACCTTGGACACGGTTGACAAAAATTCTACCACCAGACCACTAGAGAATCCGTAAGTAAATTGCGGATCTATGTATTTATTCACTCACTCATGCGAAGAATATCGGGACTAATAATATATTTGACGCAAATTAATGCAAATATTGTTTACAAATAGTCCCAAAAAGATTATTTCCCAACTAGAATTAGACCTAGAATTTTGCTCACTGTTCTGTTTGACCTGGTTACGGCCTTGCTGTGAATTAGTCTATTATTTAAAATTAAATTAAAATCATTCATTATTTCATAATAATAAAGATTGAGAAGTTTGGATCACTTGTGCTACTTTTTTTTGGAATACTTGAAACACTTTTTATGTGTAATACTTGATGCGGCCCAGCCTGACCCAGAGTCTACCTCCAGCGGCCCCCAGGTAAAATGAGTTTGAGACCCCTGCCTTAGATACAGAACGAGTACTGTGTCGTACGTTTTATTAATATAAATAAGATAAGACACTACGGGGAAAACTCCTTTTTCTCCGATTCTGAAGCCTTTATACAATCATGCAGTGAATACTGCACATCGATTGGTTCAAAAAGTTAAAGAAATTGAACCAATGAAGGCACGGCGTGCGCGCAATACAGATTTCATTTTTCAGGTCAATCCTATATTCATTCAGTTTGAAGAAGAACATTTCTTTGTCATAGTAACCTTTTAATGGTAATGGGACTTCCCATGACTGGGACAGCAATGGTCAATAGATTGATATCTTTGAAGTGAAGCGTCAGACTCAGCGTCACGCCGGAGTTGCTTTGCTTATAGGTTGTTCAACCTATAGGTGTTGTTCAAAGTTAAAATGATTTCCTTGTTTACAACCTTGATTCATTCCAGAATGAATCAACAGTTTTTAATAAATGGTCTACTAACTAGCTAACTAGCGTATGGTCCAAAGGGGTTGTACCTAGTCTCTTAATGAGTCATGGGTGTGTTTTGGTCGTAACGTGCAACAAAGTCAAGTCAGTCAAGTCACCTTCATTTATATAGCGCTTTTACAATATAGATTGTAAACTAATCAGAGTCTCATCTCCCATTCCCTTTTAAAGCCAGTTGCGCTTGCACCATTATTTGCACCGCTATTTACATGGCCGAATTTGCTGATTCTCCTCAGAGGAATCCTTTTATTTGTAATATTTAAAAATGTTTGTGTGCTGCTGCGTGTCTAGGGTGACCACCATCAAACAAACCAAATGTGGGACGATTACTAAGTTTGTGTGGGACAATGTGGGACATGTTACCAACACTAAAACATAACCTGAAACAGTTATATAATGTCTATCTAACTTAATAAAAAATGTGGATTCTACATTTCAGCTGATAAAAATAATTTGTTCTTTAGTCCCTTCCAGAAAACACCATTGCATTGTTCCATTGCAATGGAACATAACATGTCTCTATTTTGCATTTTGTCATTTAAATTCAACATCACTGAGCACAAAGGCAGCATGTAGATGACTATTTTTGAAACAGTTCTGACCAAGTCCAACTAAAATCCAACAAAATAAATAATGAACAAATAAAATATAAAACAACATGAAATTAGTTCATTGACAGTCTGCTTTTACATAGACTGCAAAACACTCTTTCAGTATCCCCTTCTAATGGCCTCACACAGATATATGTCCTAGCCCAGTCTTTACTAAAAGAAAATGTTCTCTCTTTTTTTGGCTGTTATGCTGACTTGTAAAATTTTAATTTACCGAATTATCCATTTGTTCTCTGACAGGGAACACATGGAATGAATCACCGCTCCACATTTTGATTGACAGCCGTCACAACCTACAGGCTGTCAATTATTCACCTGCACCACTAGATGGTTCTCCAACACCTGCATGAATGCCACTGTAAGTTTATTCTGAATAAACTGATCAAAAAACTGGAAACAACTACTTTTTAGCATGAAACATGCAAGATCTGTGTTAGAAGTTTAGAACTAGTAGTGACTGAAGAGGAGGGAATGTGCACATTAATGTGTTCCACTTCCAATCAGGCACAACAAAAGAGGCAAAAATATTTATTATAATAATGGTTTCCTTATCAAACAATATATTTATTATCTTTTAAATAAAAAAAGTAAATAGATAAATAAAAATATCCTAATAAAACAAAATGACAAAAAAAAGTGCAGCACATGGGAACATTAACAAAGCACTAGAACTTTCAGAGCATAGAAGAGCAAATAAAAGGGCATACACTTCTTATACGATTCAATTATTATTCAATAATTAAGTCAATTATTCAATAATTGAATAATTGACAGCCGTCACAACTAGTGAACGTGTTTGATCCTTTCTTTTCAACCACTGGATAGGATTTAAAAACAGCTGTTGTATTTGTGTAAGGTGGGATGTTACTATATGAAGCTATTAAATATAGGTGAAAATGTATGCCGCAAAAAGAAAAAATAAAGTGCTTCCTTAAAAAAAGCTAAATAATGCATGCATGTTTTCTTAATATGATCATTAAAAACCAACAGACTAATGAAAATGCGGGACATTTTCTCAATATGCGACGTGCGGGACAAGGGGTGAAAATGCTGTGCGGTACAACGCAAAGCGGGACGGGTGGTCACCCTATGCGTGTCCCGTGTGTGTAATAAGAAGAGTGTACGGCGTGCGTTGTGCACCCACCTATAGGCGCATACTACTAACACGCCCTTAAAATAACACAAAAATACTGCGCTATTGACTTTAGACCAGGTTTTTGTTAGTCAATAGCGCAGTCGTTTTCAGTTGCCTCAACATAACAAATCGTCAACAATGCGCCTGAACACACCTTGTTTTTAAACCAGCACGCCAATGGGCGAACAGATGGGCGTGAGTGCTGGCACTGGACGTGAAAATGATAACTGCGCTGAGCTGAAACTAGCAAGAAATACTTGCGTCATGCCTGGAGTCACATTGCGCCGGGTGTATGATAGGGCCCTTAAAGTCAGTCCCTTGCCACCACCTAGTGGCGTAACTATGTAACTTACAATGATGATAAATACAGGCTGTTTCTCAATACCAAGTACGGCCACAACATTATAATATAAAATTTTAATTATTGAACAATAAATGGCCATTGTAAACGTTGCTTTTAGCATATATTTTTAAATACATTGTAAGCTGTATTTTGGATACCTTATATCTGTAATCTGAGGATGAAGACTAATCCTTAACAAATACACAATATTTTTGTAAGTAGACTGCAATAAAATTTCTTTGTAATTAGTTAAAATAAAATGCTTTACATTTTACAAATGAAATCCTTTCTTTTCTTCTGTTATTACATATTTTAATAAGAATCGTATAAGAAGTGTATGCCCTTTTATTTGCTCTTCTATGCTCTGAAAGTTCTAGTGCTTTGTTAATGTTCCCATGTGCTGCACTTTTTTTGTCATTTTGTTTTATTAGGATATTTTTATTTATCTATTTACTTTTTTTATTTAAAAGATAATAAATATATTGTTTGATAAGGAAACCATTATTATTATAAATATGTTTGCCTCTTTTGTTGTGCCTGATTGGAAGTGGAACACATTAATGTGCACATTCCCTCCTCTTCAGTCACTACTAGTTCTGAACTTCTAACACAGATCTTGCATGTTTCATGCTAAAAAGTAGTTGTTTCCAGTTTTTTGATCAGTTTATTCAGAATAAACTTACAGTGGCATTCATGCAGGTGTTGGAGAACCATCTAGTGGTGCAGGTGAATAATGCTGACAGTTTTACAGATGGATGAGAGTCAGGATAGTATAATCATTGCATCACCGTAATCATCTTCTCTATTCCTCCTCTTTCACAGGTTCAGGTATTGCTGTACTACCTGCAGCATCCACCAATATCCTTCGCTGAGCTGAAGAAGAATACACTCTATTTCTCAACTGACGTCTAACCCACAACCCCCTTTTTCTCAAACATTGTGTTTTTTCTGTACAAAACCAATGGTCCAGCATGGGGACACAGAGAGACTGTGCCCGCTCTCCCCTGCATTTGTTGTCTCCAATCATGTTCATGTGTAAAGGGGGCTTAAGCTTCGTTCCAGCACGGAGAAGAACTGCAGTGAGGGGACTGTGATCAGGAGCGAGCCCAGAATTCGATATCACCTTAGAAATGTTGCACTTATCACACAGGAGTCCTGCCAAACACAAACACACTTCCTACCACGTCAAACACCCTGTTTAAAGTCCCATCCAAAGGTCAGTGTCTTGGGATGCTGGTTCATCAGAGTTGCCGATGCATGCTGGGATGTCTGCATCTGTTGTGGCAGCTCCTCTAGAGCCCAGTTCAGTGATCCCAGGGCTGGAAGTGAACTGCATTTGCTCTCTTTCCCAAGAGTCATTCCAATAAACATCAGCATTTCCATGTTTTATAAATATTATTTGTTTTTGTTTTGTTTCATATGCTTTTGTGCATGTAATATGAGGGCAGTGAGCTGTGTGTGTGTGTGTGTGTGTGTGTGTGTATATGTGTGTGAGAGAGAGCAAATGCATTAGTTCAAAATAAAATCTCCTGCTGCAAGTGTTTCCTTATGGGCAAAACATTGAAATCCCTGACATTCCTTGTCCAAGTACATCCAGGCCAAAAAGCTGCCCTATTTATTATGAATATATACTGTTAATTGTGCCTGTACAGTCTAGTACACTTTGAGACTCCTTCATTTGCAATATTTGGCCTATTTTTGATTCATTTTAACTGTCAGTATAGATTTGATTATACTTTGGAAGAGAGAAACTAACAGTTCAATCAGCCAGCTTTTGGGACAAGTCATGATATGTAGTGAGATTATGCTTTGTCTTGATTTTAGGAAGCATTGACAGGTAATATTTTGAAGGTCACCTTTGCAATTTGAAGTGTCTGGTGATGCTTCAGTGTATTCTGTAGAAATATCTGTCAATGCCCTTTTTTGCATGTTCAGCTAAAAATGTCAGATAAAAAGTTGGCAGGATAACACAAAGGTTCATTTTTGTATTTTAATTTTATTTAATTATTATTATTATTTTTACTCCACTGCTGAAGGCCACTGGCAGAGCGAAGGGGAAAACAAGACAACTTTTTTGCTATAAATCCAGTGACATACTTCATAAGCACTGTTAGATTGCATCTGATATTTTAATATGAGATTGAAAGGAAATTAAAAACTGGTGTATTGTATTTCTGTTGGAAAGATATTGAGTATACTGTATTAACAAGGGTAAATGTTGATGTGACTTTTTTTCTCCCCATTTTTAGTTAAATAAATAAAATTGTACCTTGAGCACAGCATGTTTTTTGTTTTATTAAAATGTATGTCTTAGGTCAAAAATCTTAAATATGGTTGTCTTGGGTGATTTTACAAGGGTGTGAATTGTTGGATAGTACATTACAGCGACAACAAAAAAATCAGGCACAGTGCATAGCTATAAAAACTGATAAATAAGCAAATCAAATCCAGTGACACTTAATTAGATCAAGTGCAGGAACTGTGTGCTCACACACTCAATCAATGCTACATTACATACGCAACTTTATCACAAAGTTAGATAATGTTTTTATTTTTCAGCATGAAATGCCTCGGTGCACAAATTGAGGTCGATACAGAAATGATTGAACTGGAACGGCCTGCACAAAATCTGGACATAAACCCCTCTGAACATCTTTTTGAGGAATTTAAAGAGCCAGACAGACCCCATCATTTAATGGCAGTGTCTGAACTCACTGATGCTTTTGTGTCTGGATGGGATCAAATCCCTTCTTCCATGATACAGTATATCATTACAAGCTCAGTAGCCACATATTTAGTTTGGTGCTAGGGAGACCATATTTTAAGACCATATTTTAAGATTGAACATTGGTCTGGGGAGTCTGCTCTGTATTTTCTACTGCAAAAGAGGCATGATAAACAAGCATAAATTAAATGACTCTGCCGCCCCCCTTAGTTACTGTGGCTAACTCGGACAAACAAACGGAGTTGCTATATGTACAGCTGTCAGTGTGAAAACCTTATCCCAAGATGTTTTTGGACACAGAATGTAGAGTATGCCCCGTCCGAATGATGGCCAAACTTTACTGATGGTTTATGAAGTTTATAATGCTGCCTTCACGTGCTATCGGAATTATCGTAAATACGAGTTTCCTAGGTAAAAATTGCACATGAACGCCCTCTGATGTCGTGTTTACCACTGGGAAGTTCGGAAATAATTTTGATACCCCAATTCCCGAGATGGGCGTGTCATAAGCTTTAAACATGGTGGCGGGGAGAACTAGACTGCTGTGGCAGGTGTGGTTTTATTGGGTTTTTTTTAGGTCGTCTTGTCTTGACATTAATGTAGTACATATTTACATGTAAGAGTAATCATATGAAGCGTGTTGTATGTTTGGTACACAGCGAAAATAGCCTGCATTTGACTGAAATTACAGAATCAACAGAAAGCGGACTATCTGGAATGTTTATGGTTGTCGGTGCATGGGATACTACATATGATGTTGGTTTTAATAAGATTTTCCCAATAAATAGGCAAGAATAACCATGATTCCTATACAACAAAGCACTTGAATGCAACAAGTAATCACGACTTCTAAAGTGGGAATTAGGACATTTCCGATAGCACGTGAAGGCAGCATTACATCGTTTTTCACCAAAAAAAAAATCATTGTAAGAGCTGAACAAACAAACAAAGCATAAGTGCGCATTAACGTCTCATTCACAAACTCTCTCTCTCTAGCCCTCTCTCCGTGGCATTACCATTAACATACACAGCAAATTACACAAAAACACTCACAGTAAACAAACATAGATTTTTTTGTAGACAAACAACAGACCTTATGCTTTTCGGGGGTGCAGTTAATAACTGGTGAAGTTTGTATCTGCAAAACAACTCCGATTTACTGCGTGCGAGTTCTCCCTTTCACTACCTGTTGACTATAACACCCATCAAAATAGGAGTCATCCTTATAAGACAGATAATGCCGACCTTTAAACATATCTAAACTCACATAAATAAAATAAATATGGTGAGAGATTAATTTGGAAGCGATGGTTTACAGATCTCAATGCAAACGGGAGAAGCCTCTTCAGATGATAACGTTAACATCCAGGATCAACACTGTTCATGTACCGCAGGGTAAGATTACATAAATTCACATTTAATCAGTTTAATATGGAGAGATGCACTGAAATGTAGACCTTCATGTTACTGACCTAACGTCGTTGCATGAGAACAGTTAGTTAAGTTATAGTTAGTCGGTGTGTACGTTAGCAGGGAATTACTAACTTTAATAGTAACTTAATGAGAGTATGACAACCAGAAAATCCTCTCAGGATCCCTGGAATCAGTGTTGCAGTACCTCAGGCACGACGTTTACCATTTTTGTAGCATAAACACCATCAAACCGATGACAGCTTCGGATTTTCCAATGTTTCTCTATGGCACTGAAACCTAAAGATGTCCGAGTTTCGGTCCCAGCGCAACTGATACTCAACTGCTACTCAACTGCCATTGGCTCATCTGCGTTCGATGGGAGGGGCTTACCGATAGGTCAATTGGATAGTCCTTCAACCAATCAGACCACAAGAGGCGCGATCAACGGGCATCGACCAAGCGGCAACCTCCCGCAGTTTCTCTTGAAGCCAATACGGAAGTGACATATAGTGCAATTCATCGACTGGCCACTAGGGACAGGCTCCAGAAGGGAGCAGAATCTCATTGAGCCCCATCTTATAATGGCCAACTTTACAGCAGATTAAAACATGTTTACAGCCTGGTACAAATTGTGGTTTTGGTCTAAACGGCTAATTTTGCCCTTCATGACAACTGTGAGGGGGGTGAATTTTTTATTAGGGGAGAACCGGGGCGAAAGTAACACGGGACGAAAGTAACAAAGCGATTTTCTCAGAGCCCTGACTACATTTACATTCCAAGCTATGACAGCATGTTCAGCACTCAACCCTTGATGGATCTGCCAAATATCATGTGATTCCGCCATCGTTTCCCGCGGTTAGGTCCGAAAGGCAGTTTTCAAGTACGGCAAGTAAATTAACGAAGCGGTACTTTTTTTCTAATTAGTTGTGTTTCTTGTTTCATGTGTCACAGTAATGATCAATCTACTTGTTATTTAGTGCTGTTACACACCCTGAAGGTTTGTCTTTTCAGAGTTTTTCAGTATAAAAGTAAATCGTGTTTAAATGTCAGGACTTCCTGTCGGGACGAAAGTAACACTTGTTACTTTTGTCCCGCTATTTTATATATATATATATATATATATATATATATATATATATATATATATATATATATATATATATATATATTGCATATTATGCAAATTTAATTTAATTTTCATATTGTTCATACTGTTGAAGAAAAAACTTATCAAATAGATACAGACATTGCAAATAAAAAATATTCTAAACAATTCAAGTTTGTACTGTCATATTACATTTGAAACATTTGATGAACTTTAAAATTTTAAATGAAAATGTAATTTAATAATTGTTTTGCAAAGATAAAGGACAAAATATGTTTGCAATTACATTTTAACAAGGTCATAGTCAGGTATGTTTAATAAAAACAAGAGTAGCACCAAAAAAATCTAGCTTGTATTGTTGTGTTACTTTTGACCCACCTGATGGGGTCAAAAGTAACAATATGCAGCTTATGTTCAAAGTGAAATTATACTGTAGTCGTTCTACATTTGTACAAAATACCACCTGCTATTGATAGACCACACTTGTGAGTTATTGACCACTGCAAAAATAAATCTCGGTCTAAAACATTATCTTTTAAAATTACGATTTTCTGAAAAATGGTACTTTCGTCCCTGCTCTCCCCTACTCATTCGTTTACATTAAATAAAGCATTACAGTTCTGCATAATTAAGGGCGTGGCCACTTCGAGTGACAGATGGATAGCCATTTATCTGCTGTCTGTTAGTCATCGCGTCACTTCAGCTCCGCCCACGTCCCGCCTTTTTGCCCATTTTCTAGGCTTGTTCGACTTTACCCAGCGATGCGCAGACCGATCGGCGGCTGACTTGAAGCAGTGCATGCCGGTTAGAAATTTTGTCAGACTTGAGGCAGCGCCGACGCCACGTGACAGTGACGTATGTCAACAAAGTGCCGCGAGAGCGATTCGAGAGCAGCCGGCGATTACAGCCGGTGCAGTTTCTCCAGAGCGACTTTTTTTATTTTTTATTGCTGATAACGGAACCATACAAAAAAGAGGTGTACATCACATAATATCAACTATGACAATAGTAAATGTGACAACCGCAGAAAGAAAAAAAGAAAGAAAGAAAAGATAATGGAAAAAAAAAAAAAAAAGAAGAGGGCCATTACATCACATAAAAAAGTTCACACGAAGAGATCAAAGGCAGTGCAAATTCTAACAGTCTTTATAGCTTTCTTATTAGTAGATACTGAAATCACATTTAAATAATTTTCCATTTCTTTTAAGAAGAGAGAGAAGACAGGCTTACAGTTAGTAAATTTGCATTTGTGTATGTAAAATTTGCTCATGAAAAAAATTAAATTAATAGCAAAACAAATATTTTCGTTTCTGGGGTCTGAGTCAAAGTACCCAAATATAATGTTCCTCATATGCAGTGAGAAACCTGGCAAAATTTTACACTTGACAAATACACCAATATCATTCCAGAATTTCTGAGTATAATGACATGACCAAAATAAGTGAACCACTGTTTCATCAGAAATCAAACAGAACGAGCATGTTAGCTCAATGTCAGATTTAAATCTTTGTATAAATTTCTTAACCGGATAGAACCTGTGTATGAGCTTGAATGAAATTTCTTTCACTTTATTTGTAAGAAAGAATTTCTGCTGTAAAGACCAGATTTTTTTCCAATTAAGGTTAACAAACAAATTATTCCAAAAGGAAATAACAGGTGGAATAGAAATCAAATTCTTAAGAAATAAAGATCTTATTTTATAGTTTTTAGCTTTCGACTCAGAGAAACAGATTTGACCAACAGGGGTATCACAAGGTTTGGGAAAAGATGCAGTAGATACTGGGGAGATGTAATTACAGTTTTTAAAAAGCATACATAAACCAGAGGGAATAGCTCCCATTACTGTGGCAAATTCTTTTGGGGTTATTGGTATTTGGTATTGGGAAAGAAATTCTGAGTATCTGAACAAAAGACCTTGCTTATTAAACAACTGACCCACCAAGAATAAACCATTACTGAACCAATTATAATAAAATAGAGATTTATTCTTGAATAAAATGTTCTTATTGTTCCAAATAAAACATCTATGCGGTGAAAAGTTATGTTTATAAATTAAAGTCCATGCTAAGAGAACCTGGCGATGAAAATTGGAGAGTTTGATAGGGAGTTTGGATATATCATAATTACACATTAAGAGAAAATGAATGCCACCAAGTCGTGAAAAAACAAGTTGAGGAAAGACATTCCAAATAGAAGATGGTTTGGTTATGTACTGATTCAGCCAATTAATTTTAAAAGTATTGTTGAGGGAATCAAAATCAATAAAGTTCAAACCACCATTATTATAAGAGTTTAATATGACTGATTTTCTCATATAATGGGACTTATTTTTCCATAAGAATTTTGTTAAAACCTCATTAATTATTTTAGAAGTGGGCTTGTCCACAAACAGAGACTGAGCTGCATAGGCCAAACGAGATAGACCCTCTGCCTTAGTGAGCAGTGTTCTGCCTTTTAAGGACAGATCTCTTTGTAACCAGCAATTGTATTTTTTTTGTGTTTTGGTAATGATAGGTTTGAAGTTTGTTGCACACCTACATTCATCTTTAGTAATTTGTATACCTAGATATGTTACCCTATTTTTAACAGTAATATTTTGAATTGAAGAAAGAGAGCAATTTTTAATTGGTAGCAATTCACATTTATTCAAATTTAGATTTAATCCAGATGCTTTAGAAAAGGACTGAAGAATATCCAGAGCCACTGGAATTTGTAACGAATCATTCAAGAATAAAGCTGTATCGTCCGCTAATTGAGTCATTTTTATTTTAGTGTTGCCAATTGTGATACCCTTTAAGGGACTACTATTGATATGAGCGCTAAGGAACTGTGTTGCAATTAGGAATAGGTAAGGGGAGACTGGACATCCTTGTCTAACTCCTCGTTTTAAAAAGAATCTAGGTGAAGTACCATTACTTAATTTAATTGAGCTATTTCCGTTTATGTATAACATTTGGATCATCCTGCAAAAGGAGTCGCCAAATCCAATTTTTTGAAGAGCCTGAAATAAAAATGTGTGTTCCAAAGTGTCAAAGGCTTTGTAATAATCTAAAAAGAAAATGAAGCCATCACTGTCAATTAAATCTGAATAGTCTAACATATCTAGTACTAACCGTATATTATTAGAAATGTGTCTTTTCTGCATAAACCCTGACTGTGTTTCATCAATTATAGAGTTCAAAACATATTTTAATCTTTTTGCTAGGACTAAAGCTATTATTTTATAATCATTATTTAATAGTGTAATTGGACGCCAATTGTCTATTAAGAGGGGATCTTTATTTAATTTTGGGATAAGAGTTATTAATCCTTGACATAATGTGGCTGGAAGTAATGCTTTTTCTATACTTTCCTCATACACCTTTAACAAGAATGGGGCTATGCTATGACTAAATAGCTTATAAAATTCTGAGCTGAGTCCATCTGTTCCAGGAGATTTGTTGGCTTTTAAACAGTTAATAGCCTCCTCTATCTCTTTCAATGTGATAGAGGCGTCACAAAAATTACTATCCAAATTACTTAACTGGTTTACATGAGGTAATGATTTAAAGAAATCATTCATATGTTGTTCGGAAAATTTAGAAGTATATAAATCACTGTAAAATTTAGCACAGAACTTTGCGATACTTTTAGGGTCATCACTAATATTACCGTTAATCATTAGTTTTTGAATTTGGTTGTTTTTAGCTTGCTGTCTTTCCAATCTGAAAAAATATGCAGAGTTTTGTTCACCCTCTTCAATCCATTTTCTGCGTGATCTAATAAATGCCCCTTCCGGTTTATGTTTATATATATTGTCCAATTTGCACTGTAATTCAACCAATTCTGCTTTTTCACAATCAAGTAAATCATCCACATTTTTAGATAACAAATTGGTGATTTTGCATATAATGGAATTTTCATCAGTTTTTTTCTTTTTTGCCAAATCAGTACTGAATTTCCTAAGATATTTGCTAATTTCATATTTAGTAAATTCCCAATTGCTGCTGTAACTATTCTCCTCTTTTGCTTTATTCCAATTTTTGTGAATTATCTTATTAATTTCATTTTCTACTTCACTGTAAGAGAGAATGGAGTTATTAAGTTTCCAGTAAGAGGAGAATCTGCGCACATTATCAGGGGCAAGAAAATGGGTACGAATGAAGATGCTCTTGTGGTCAGAAAATGGTGATGGCAAAATATCAGTAGAGGTATTGCATAATTCTTTAGAGATAAGCCACATGTCAATTCGGGACTGGGAGGAGAGAGAATTATTACTCCATGTGAACATCTTTTGAGAGGGATGCAATACTCTCCAACTATCGATCAAAGAGAATCTTTGCATAAACATTTTCAAGTATAAACTAGAATTGTCAGGGAGTTTTGGAGGCCATCTGTCTATGCTGCCATCTAGTGCCACTGTAATAAAGCTTTGATGTGGTGTAGGAAGGAAGAAGACGGGGTCGGCTTGACTGAGACTGCACTTTATTGATCTTTACGATTCTCAATATTTGTACATGCGCTCGGCGCATTCAACTCAAACTCATAAACTTTTCCAATCACTCGTAGTTCAAACTCCAAACTCTCTCTCAGCATATAGCCTCAGCCGTGTGTGTGCGTGTCAGTCCCAGTCCTGAGCTCTCTCTGCCATCTCTCTCTCTGCTGCAGCTTATAAGCAGTCTCTCCAGCCAATTACTGCAATCAGACACAGGTGTTAATTTGCACTTGACCTGCTTACCAACCGCTCGGCCCTGCTCTCTCTCTCCCGCTACAGACCTCGCAAAACCACGCCCCGTCCGCCACATACCCCCACCGCCCGACTCAGGCCGGGGAGCCATCCGGCCTGCAGCCTCTTGCGACTGATGTACAGCACCGGCCGCTCCTCACCCTCCACCTCCTGGGACAGGACCGCGCCCAACCCCCTGTCCGAGGCGTCAGTCTGCAGAAGAAAAGGGAGAGAAAAGTTAGGAGCCTGCAAGAGCGGTCCACCACACAGAGCAGCCTTTATCTGAGTAAAAGCCTGCTGACACCGCTCCGTCCACTGAACCGTATCTGGTACCTCTTTTTTAGTTAGATCAGTCAGCGGGCTAGCGAGGTCCGAATAATTAGGTACAAACCTCCTGTAATATCCCGCTAGCCCCAGGAACTGTCTAACCTCCTTTTTGGTCTTGGGTCTCGGACAGGCCGCAACAGCTGCGGTCTTGTCAATTTGGGGACGCACCTGACCATGACCCAAGTGGAAGCCCAGATACTTTACTTCCACCCGCCCAATTGCACACTTCTTCGGGTTGGCGGTAAGCCCCGCCCTTCTCAGCGACTTCAGGACAGCTCGCAAGTGCTGCATATGACGCTGCCAGTCTGCACTATAGATGATGATATCATCCAGATAGGCAGCGGCATATGCAGCATGCGGCCGGAGAATTCTGTCCATCAGACGCTGGAAGGTTGCGGGAGCCCCAAACAGGCCGAAAGGAAGGGTGACGAATTGGTGTAATCCAAACGGCGTGGTGAAAGCGGTCTTTTCTTTGGTCATTGGAGACAAGGGGATCTGCCAATAACCCTTAGTCAAGTCCAGCGTCGAATAAAAACGAGCGGTCCCTAGCCGATCAAGCAATTCGTCAATCCTTGGCATTGGATAAGCATCAAATTTCGACACCGCGTTCACCTTACGATAATCCACACAGAAACGGACCGAGCCGTCAGGTTTAGGCACTAAAACAATCGGGCTCGCCCAGTCACTGTTGGATTCTTCTATCACACCCATGTCAAGCATAGCCTCTAATTCTTCCTGAACCACTTTTTTCTTATGTTCAGGCAAGCGGTACGGCCGGCTGCGAACCACAACTCCCGGCTCAGTCTCAACGTGGTGTTGGATGAGATCGGTGCGACCAGGTAGGGGCGAGAACACGTCAGCGAACTCCGCTTGTAAATGTTTTACGTCAGTGAGCTGCGAAGGCGAGAGGTGGTCTCCCCCCGGGGCCTCCGGCCCGAGATCCTCCTCTCCGCTCACCACCGTCGCGAGCATCACTGACTCCGCCTCAGACCATTTCTTTAGCAGGTTGAGGTGGTAAATTTGACGTGCCCCGTCCCTATCTGATCGAATCACCTCATAATTGAGATCGCTAACTCGCCGTGTGACCTCAAAGGGTCCTTGCCACTTTGCAAGTAATTTCGAGCTCGACGTAGGGAGTAATACAAGTACCTTATCTCCCAGAGTGAATTGACGAAGCCTAGCGCCTCTGTTGTATAGCTGTCTCTGTTTGTCCTGAGCCTGTAACAAATTCTCCATTGACAGCCGCCCCAAAGTGTGGAGTTTTGTTCTCAGGTCCAGGACATACTGAATTTCATTTTTACTCGCTGAAGGTCCCTCCTCCCAAGCCTCCCTAAGGACATCCAGCACCCCCCAGGGCTGGCGCCCATAGAGAAGCTCGAAGGGGGAAAACCCCGTGGAGGCTTGCGGGACCACGCGAACAGCAAACATCAGAGGTTCTAGCCATTTATCCCAATTTTTGGCGTCCTCGTGAACGAACTTACGAATCATGGATTTTAATGTGCGATTAAACCGTTCCACCAAGCCATCTGTTTGTGGGTGATAGACGCTTGTGCGAACCGATTTAACGCCCAACAACTCGTAAAGTTCGCGAATCGTTCGTGACATGAACGCCGTGCCTTGATCGGTGAGAATCTCTTTCGGGATTCCCACCCGGGAGATTAATGAAAACAGTGCGCTCGCAACACTTTTCGCCGAAATAGTGCGGAGCGGGACTGCTTCCGGGTATCGCGTTGCATAGTCTACCATAACTAATGCAAAGCGATGCCCGCATGCTGACCGCTCTAATGGCCCGATGAGGTCCATACCAATTCTCTCGAAGGGGACCTGCACTAGCGGGAGTGGGCACAATGGTGCTTTTGGGGTGGCCGGTGGATTCACCAACTGACATTCATGACAAGACGCACACCATCTGCGTACATTCTCGTGAATGCCCGGCCAGAAGAAACGGGCCATTAGACGGTTGAGTGTAGCCGTTTGTCCTAAATGCCTGGCCATAGGATTAGAATGAGCCGCCTGGAAAAGCATTTCCCGGCGGCTTTTAGGTACTAACAACTGGGTTGTATCCTGCTTTGACTGGGTGTCTTGGGTCACCCGATACAACCTATCCTTTAAAATACAAAAATAGGGATAAGAGAGCGGCTGGTCAGGCTGGAGGAGGTTGCCGTCGATGGAACGGACCTGATTAAACGCGTTTTTCAGCGACTCATCCCGGGACTGTTCCAGGGGAAAGTCATCGCGGTCTGTGAGAACGGGCATCTCCAGACCGCTCTGTTCCCCCGGACCGGCCCCCGGAGGTCCCGAATCCACCTCTCCCAACTGAGCAACCGTCTCTTTCCCCTTTACACGTTTTCCCCAAGAAGCATCCGCACACAAATGCCCCAACAATTTATTAAATGCTGGCCAATTGGTCCCCAAAATTAGCGGATGCCGGAGGTGCGGGTTAACTGCCACCTCAACACTATGCGTTTGTCCCCGAAATTGAATATCCACGGGCAACAACGGATAGTTCACCACTTCCCCGTGCACACACCTCACCTTAACCATGCGGCGGTTATCCAACACCTTAGACCGAATCAGGCTTTGATGGATGGAGGTCTGGTTACAACCCGAATCCACCAAAGCCTGATAAGTACCCCCCTCGATACTCACAGGTATCTGGTACAGGCCAGCTTGATCGGGGGCGGCTTGCGGCGCGCCGGGGACCCGGATCAGTGTCCCCACCTCCCTCACTGGACACCGATCGATGAAATGGTCCGCTGCCGGACGGCATGCTGCAGGTCTTCGTAGTCCAGGAGGCTCTGGACTGGCAGTTGGTGGGCGGCTGCCTGCGCCTCCCCAGACAGCAGTGGCAGGAGCCGCATTGGCCAGTCCGACCTGGGCCACCCCCGGGACTCGGCGGACCTCTCGAAGAGGTCGAGGAACGCCTCCGGGTCATCCTCCGGTCCCATCTTCGAGAGGCTGATGGTAGCGGCCGAGTCGGTGTTACACGGGGGGGTGGCCGGAGCCTCCCGGACGATCCAGCTCCGGAACAGCTCGCGGTCTTCGTGTTGGGCCCGGATGAGGGCCTCGAAGCGTCGATCCTGCTCCGCCCTCACGGCCAGCAGGTCGTCATGGTTCTGTTGGTGAAGACCAGCGAGCGATTGTACGAGGTCCGCAAGCTGCGTTTTTGGCGGGGTCTCCATCGCGGCGGCACTCTTCTTCCTTCCCGGGTTTCGGCACCAGTGTAGTAAAGCTTTGATGTGGTGTAGGAAGGAAGAAGACGGGGTCGGCTTGACTGAGACTGCACTTTATTGATCTTTACGATTCTCAATATTTGTACATGCGCTCGGCGCATTCAACTCAAACTCATAAACTTTTCCAATCACTCGTAGTTCAAACTCCAAACTCTCTCTCAGCATATAGCCTCAGCCGTGTGTGTGCGTGTCAGTCCCAGTCCTGAGCTCTCTCTGCCATCTCTCTCTCTGCTGCAGCTTATAAGCAGTCTCTCCAGCCAATTACTGCAATCAGACACAGGTGTTATTAATTTGCACTTGACCTACTTACCAACCGCTCGGCCCTGCTCTCTCTCTCCCGCTACAGACCTCGCAAAACCACGCCCCCTCCGCCACAGCCACATTAAAATCTCCACCAAATATAAGCATGGAATTTGGGTATTTAGTCAATAATTTTAACACGTTCCTCTAAACAACTAATCAAGGCTTCATTTTCTTTCTGCTGGTTAAGACCGTAAACACAAACAAGAATACACGTCAAATTTGAGATTTCAGTAACGAGACAGATATAACGTCCATCTAAATCACTTACATTAAGTAACACCTTCCCTTTAAACTGGTTTTTTAAGATGCATACCCCGGCTGAATGCGTCGTACCATGAGACATCCATATGTCCAGTCCCCATTGTGACCTCCAGAAATTAAGATCCTCTACAGTTGAGTGACATTCTTGGAGAAAACAAAAATCTGACTTAAATTGTTTGAGATATAAGAAAATAGCCTTTCGCTTAGTGAGATTTCTTAGCCCTCTAGCATTTAAAGAAACAACAGATAAAGACATGACGTACAAGGAAAATTGAAGAGAAAAAAGAAGAAAAAAAAAAAAAAAAAAAAGAGACAAATATATATATTTTTTTGAATAGACCTAGATAAGCAAAACAAATAATTTGCTGTACAAACCTTTATCCGGTCAAGAATTGAACACTAGGATGAGAACCGCAACTCAAAAAATATGAACAATATACTGAAATACAGTATGAAATACCAACTAAGTAATACTTTAAATAAACCTTAAATTTAGAACATAAAAGGATAATACCAGATCGTTTAAGTTATTAGGAGACTGTATTGTAATACCAGCCAGACAGCACATGTCTGAAGTATAGGCTAGAACGTCGCAATATACATCACAACACACTGTAAAACGCTCTAAAATAGAACTATTTAAGCCATGTGAAAGGCAGTATTTTTAAATGTCTTGCATAATAATCAAGAGTGTAGTACCGCCAGATGAGTGTCTTCAGTGTCCTGGGAAGAACTGTTGACTGAAGATGATAGTCCAGAACATCGAAGAGCTTCAACCAGTCAAAAGGGTGGACGCGATATTAATGTCAAGAGACGCTAATAATAAACGAGAGACATCAGTCAGGAGGAAATATTTCAGACCCCTCTACAAAAGCCCTTCCACCCACAAAGTAAGCTCGCTTGTTCTCTTTTCTTGCCTTTTCCACGACGGGCCATAGCTTGTTTCTTCGTTCTCTATCCGCTGTAGATAGATCCTCTGATATTTTCAGGTTGTTGCTTTTAAGAAAACTTGAATCTTTAGCTGCACGCCAGAACGCATCGCGTTGAAAACGAGAAGTAAACTGGACGATGATTCCTCTGGGCTTGCTATCGTTCAGCCGTTTGCGACCCAAGCGATGAACGGTGTCCACGACATCCGGGAGTTTGTCTTTCGCGTCTGGCAGAAGATGCTGGCAAACGTCGATGATCTTGTCTCGGACATCTTCTCGTTCACTTTCAGGTACCCCATGAACTCTGAGACTCCATCTTCGTGAGTAAGCCTCAAGGTGCATAAGCCGTTTCTCCTGTTCGTGTGAGTTAAACTCAACTCTTTTGGTTAGTGACTCAGTCGCGCCGATTTTGACTTTCAAATCTTTTACTTCGGCACTCATAAAGTCAATAACATCTTTCACTCCAGAGATCTGCCTGGTATTTTCATTGATCGTTTCTTTCATACTAGCGATCACACGTGAGTTTTCCCCTACCATCTTTTCCAAAGCATCCGAACGATTATTTATCAGCCTCGAAAGCTCCCCGAGTTGTGAGAGGATGGCAGTTGTGTCAGCGCTCTCGGCCTTGCGTTGTTTGATGGCAGGGGACTTACATGGTGTTTCTGGAAGACATGGGAATTCTTCCTCGCATAGCATGAATTCTGTGGAGTCAGTGTCTTGGAGCAAATAGTCGTGCATGTTGTCCATCAAAGGTTCTTGGCGGGCCTCATTAATAGTTTTGTTAGCATTAGCAGCAGCTTGAGGTCCATTTCTACTTTTTCTTTTCTCGGATTTTCCCATTTTTGACAGCTAGTGCAACAACTAAATGTGATCTGGTACAGAATTATTATCTTAAAGCCTTTCTAACTGCATAACAGTCCAAAGTAAACAATTGAGTTTGCGGAGCTCCTCAAAATGTGACTGATCAGAGCGCCATCTTGGATCTCCCTCTCCAGAGCGACTGCATGAGGCTGCACGGGCTCTGATGACGACACAGCCGTTCCACGATTGGCCAGATTCACCGCATGACAGCGATCACGTGTGTTTCGTGTTTATTCTAAAACCTTCAGCTCCACTAATGCGCACAAATCTGTTTTTTATAACAGTAAAACCTCCTTTCATGTAGTCGCGATGTTATATTGTCATGTTTATCAAAATATAACTAATTAAAAACATAGACCCCACTTCATTGATAGTGTAGGCTTATATGTTGAACTTTATTCTTGTACAAACACACGCTGTATTAAGCAGTGCATAAAGTATTACATGACAATAATGTCTCTGAAACATCTGTGTATTGCCAAATATTGCATTTATTTCACTTCAGCTGATAAAGTGTGCAAACACAGCGCGAGCGTCACTGCGGGAGCAGAAAGTGTCAGACTTCACGTCTCCGTTTGCAGCTCCTCCCCGCCTGCACGCGGCTACTCTCGCCGATCAGTTGCATCCAGCCGCAGCCGATGTCGAACACACCTTATGGCATCGACCCATCGCTTCTCTATCCGTCATCATGTTAAACCCGCCAATAGCGTGCCAGGTGGATAAGCCACTCTGTGATTGGTTCCCGCAAAAGTGTAACAGAAGCAGTAGAAATGAATGTACAGGTTTCCAGACTGAGTTGCAGGGCGAAATCAAATCGCCGGCAGATGAGGCTGGGTTTACCCAGTCTAGTACATTATAACATATAATTAAGATTAAAATGAAAAGGATAGGCCTATGTCTGTTTATCAATGTCAGTATTTACATAAATGCCAGTTTGGTGAGAGGTGTCAGATATGTTTTATATCAGGGGTGCTCGTAGGGTTGCAGGGTTGATCGCAGACTGCTTTCCAGTCGATCATGAGAGTAAATTGCACTCTGGTTTGCCCTTTCTCTCTCTTAACCGTTCCCATATCTCAGACCTCAAATACATAACATATTACACTTTATAGACATAGTATTTCTTGAGTAAAGAGAACGCTGTACTTATTTTAAGAAACAGTTCTTTATTTACCCTTATAAGATCACTGTTTACGTTCTGTGTTGCGCTGTGTGTGTGCCGGTGTTACAATAAATTCGGTTCCTGAAATATTTGGTTCCAGTGGGTGGTGTTTTCATGAATATTCATGAGTTTCCCCGTGCTATGGGCGTGTCCTTGAGACAACGCGCAAATCACTGGAACAGAAAATATTAGCACACACAGAGCCGGCCCAAGCCCAACATTATGAAGCTGCAGACTCTGAGCCTGCTGCATCTACAGTCCCGCACCCAGAGTCCCGCATTCTCAGGCCCCTCGTTTTTCGAGACAGCGCCTCCTGCTGTTCGGAAGATCGTATAACACCTGCACACAGAGTCCCGCATTCTCAGACTCCGGATGCAATATAACGTCTCGCTTCTTTTAAAGTTTTTCAAATAAATTAACACAAAATAATAACAAAATAACATATTTGCGTTCCCTGCTCAGTGCATGTGCCAAAAAACACACTGTGTTCTCTGACTAACAAATTACCCAGTAGTTATTTTTTGAGTGTGGGTGGTAGGCTAGCCTAGCCTGGCGTGGCCATACTCAATTCTAGTCAGAATATGAGTCTGGTACCGCTCCATTGAGCTTTGATTATGGGGCGTGTTTCAACCGAGCCAGGAAAGACCTCAATTGGATAGACCCACAACCAATCAGAGCAACGGAGCGACGCGTAACGTTAGTTGTCAAATGTCAACAGAACTCAACTGCCCTGTGTTACCAAGTCCGTGTTTTTCTCCATGTCCGCGGGTTGAAGCGACCCCAATTATGTGATTATATAAACCCAGGAATGCGAATTTTAGAGGCAACCTTGCCAAAATAACATATTTTGCCAACCAAACGCCATTTTTTTCCGGAGAACCCACCGGAAAGTTATTGTTTTGGGCTATAGTTTTGAGTAGCAATTGTGCGCGACATTGCAAAAACACTTGGAAACCCTGTCTGCACGCACGCTGGATTAAGTAACGTTACAAGAAAAAGATGAGTGTAAACGATCTTTGCCAGTAATAAAATAATTTAAGGATACACAGAGTACTTACCAACACGATCATCGTTTCTGAGAGAAATAGTGAAGGTGAATGCATATACGAACAAGTTCTCCGTTTAGGATGAGAGCAAATTCAACCCAAGAGCCTTGGATGACGTGGATGATTACGCTACTGTTGATCATCTGTCCATCATCGTCTAAAGCCCGCCCTGACAATTTCATTGGTCCGAACAGTTTCTGTTCGGGCATAATTCCTCCTCTATGGAGCGAGTCCAGACCGAATTGCCCGAGCAAAAAAAATTGTGGGCGGGGCTAAATTCGGCTGGCATCCAGGCTAAGGCTAGCCTAATCGAAAGAAAATTACTGATGGAAGAGATACAATTACAGATTGAACTATCTTATTATCAATATTAATATTGTGTGATTATTATATTGCCTCAATGTTTTTCAAATTCCAATGTTTCTTTCAGTTCAACCTATGCTAATGGTCTAATTAACATACCATGCTAACATTACAAACCCTGTTTTTTGATATTTTGAATGCAATGCAAAGCTTAACTCAAATAAGAATAGACAAAACACCAATAATAAACAATTCTGTACTTTATTTAACGATCACCTAAACATCATGTTGCTGTAAAAAGGACAAAGAAAAGAAAAAAGTAAGAAATAATTTTGTTAGTGACTTTACTTTTCATCTTCAATTGCATAAGGTAAAATAATAACTTTACTTTCTGGTAGGTGACTGTTTTTTCATTCGTTTGGCAATCGCTCTGTCAAATTCCTCGACTTCACTAAAATAATTGCCATTGTCAAAAATATTGTGTAATAATAAATTATATATTTTTTGCAAATGCAAATTACAAGCATACCTATAGTGATAAGTAAGGCCACTGAGGAACACCTCCTCAGCCTCCTGCCACACTGTAAAAAATTTCAAGTGCTTTCAACGAATTATTATTTAGTAACTAGTTCCACAGATTTTTTACGTTCACTCAATTTCATGCTTCAAATTGTTACCTGAATTAATTATTTTTAATTGGCTCAAACTTGACTTCAACATTATAATGTATGTTTACTCAATTAGTTTTAAAGTTAGTTGAATTAATATTTTTTAGTTGGCTTAAACTTGACTTCAACATTATAATGTACGTTTACTCAATTAGTTTCAAAATTACTTGAATTAATTATTTTTAATTGCCTCAAACTTGACTTCAACATTAAAATGTATGTTTACTCAATTAGTTTTAAAGTTAGTTGAATTAATATTTTTTAGTTGGCTTAAACTTGACTTCAACATTAAAATGTACGTTTATTCAAATTGTTTCATAATTAATTCAACTAAAACGTTTTAATTAGGGGTTTCGTCATTTTTAAATTGTTTTAATCATTACTAGAAATTGCTGTGGAACTAGTTACAAAATGTAGAATCATAACAATAAAACAGAATTAATAACATACTACCCATATAAACCTCCCACATAATATCAATGAGTTAAGCCAATATATGATGACTATATTTTTATCATCAATCAGCTTACAGCATCTGATTATATTTTCTCTTGCTGTTCTCGCCATAACAAACAGACACAGCTGTCAAGAAAAAAACTAATGTTAAAAAGTCAAGAGCCGGACTAAAGCACACACTGATCGCCACAATGGTAACATCAAATCAAACTATTACTTTCAAATAAGTAATCAACATCTAAGCCTCTTTTTAATACGAACTTCTGTAGATGTCTGACAGAAATAAAGTCAGTCTGGTTAGTAATAAGTGAAGCTAATGTTGTTTGTGGAGTTGTTTAATCAGATCTTGAGAGATGTAATGTATTTTATCTTCAGTTGATTTCATCCAAGGCTGTGGCTGGAAGTAGTTCTTGTGTTTCTCTTTCCTTCAGTGATTATGCTTGTTAACAGCAGGTGTTCTTCACTAATACAAAATCATTATTCAATCACTTAATTATCTCATTACCTCCAACACTGATTAAGTGTTACATTAACACTACAGCCTGTAGTGTGCACACTAAGCAGTGTTCATTTCATCTGGGCATATACATGTGGGGCCTACATGGAAACTGGGTGCAAAACTGGCTGGGTCCCAGTTAGATAGCCCAGGTCAAACCCATTTGGGCCCCACATGGCTCTGTTGGCTGGGATGGTGGGGGTCGGGTGGAGTCGGAATCCCCTGGGGGAGAAATTCTGTGTTCTAAATGTTTATTAATAATGTACTGTTGTCAGGTCAATTAAAAAGTACAGTATGTTTACTGGACAAAGTTATCATTCATGCTAATACTGTCAAATATACGCAAGGTTTACATAAACACAGTTGGTTATATCTAAAGTGAAAAGTAAATAATACAAGTCTTAACGCCATGGGATCCCTTTAAGAAGAATTAATAGCACACAACATGCTGAGATTAAGACTAAAATACATTATAGTATTACAGTTTTTTAACACTAACATAAGTTGTATTACTTAAACGTGGTTAAAGACCACGTTAACGTAACGTAAAGCCGCGTTTCCACCGCAGTAACTTTCCCCAGGAACTAGGAACACTCGGTGTGTTTCGACCACAGGAACCAGGGTCTAAATTAAGTTCCTGGTAAATATTTCCCCCTCCGAACGGCCCTGCTCCCGAGGTAGTACTTTTTCAAAGTTAGGGAACTTTCGGTGGTGAGACTTGAGCCGCGTTTCCACCGAAATTACCCGGAACAATTTGTACCAGTAACTTTTTTTACAGGAACTTTTCCCCCCCAGACCTGCTACTGTTTGCGTTTCCACTGCGGTCTAAAGTACCGGGAAGATTAGGAAAATTAGTCCGGTGATGTAGGACTGCGCGCGGCTGCTGGTGGAAACGCGGCTTAAATAACGTTCGCTCTCATTGACATGGGACATATCGTTAACGTTACCTCATAAAACGCTGATAAATACTAAAACATCGAATATGTTCAACTTTGTACGTTTTTACATAAAATAATTAACGTTAACGTTAGTTTTATATGAGCATTTATTCGGTGACGAGTGAACTTGACATAGACATCACTTAAATATCCCCATTTCCCTTGGATATATAACTTACAAAACACTTCTAACGTTAAATATCCACACAAATATCATTAAATATAGTTTACGCTTTTATCAACACATTATGCTGCTGATATGCTGTCTCCAGGTGAAAGAAACCCGCGAACTGCGCGAAGTCCTTTGATCGGTAACAATCCTTCCGCGAAGTCAAACGAGCAATACAGATAATTCCGAGAAGTCAAATGAGCTCTTGTACGTATTTATTAGGGGTGTAACGATTCATCTACTACATCGATGTATCGCTTTATTTTCCTATGATCTAACTACATCGATCTGTGCTCGGCAAGTTGGCCTTCCGGACGACATATATCGATCTAACATCGTTTTAAAAGGTAATCAATCGATTGTATCGATCATAGGAAATAACGTATTGGATTTAAGCACGTCAGACTTTATATGGATGTTTTTTCTTAGCACTTTTAATGATAAAGGCGTTAAACGTTACTCGATTCAGTCTGCCTATCTGTGACATCATCGCAACGCACCAGCAGCAGCGCTTTTGTCGCTGCGTGCCGCTGGCGGTGTGAACGGGGCTTGAGAAAACAAAACATAGCATGGCGCATGGCAGAGGAGAAGCCAACGAGCGAGAAATTATCAAGCCACCAAGAGAAAGAGCTACCTGTACTTTCAACCCTTGCTTGTTACCTGTGCATTCCTGGCACCAGTGTGCCAGCAGAGCGAGTTTTTAGTAGGCTACAGCGGGCGACATAGTGAACGCACAGAGAAGTGTTCTGCGGTCAGATCATGTTGATATTTTTGAAAAAGAAATCTGCAGAGTCATTGAAGAGTATTTGGTTACATTTTATCTTTTGTTAAATGTTGTTTGTTTATTAAACTGAGAGTAGTAGCAGGTTCAGCCAGTTTATTCAACCTGAAGAAATGTTGGTTGCAATTTATTTTTGATATTAATATTGTATTTGTATTATTTTAATGTTGAAAAACAACAGCAAAAGTAGCAGGTAAACCTACTATTAATTAAATCTGAAGAGAAGTTAGTTACACTTTATTTTTGATATTAATATTGTATTTGTATTATTTTAATGTTGAAAAACAACAGCAAAAGTAGCAGGTAAACCTACTATTATTTAAACCTGAAGAGAAGTTAGTTGCACTTTATTTTTGATATTAATATTGTATTTGTATTATTTTAATGTTGAAAAACAACAGCAAAAGTAGCAGGTAAACCTACTATTAATTAAACCTGAAGAGAAGTTAGTTGCACTTTATTTTTGATATTAATATTGTATTTGTATTATTTTAATGTTGAAAAACAACAGCAAAAGTAGCAGGTAAACCTACTATTAATTAAACCTGAAGAGAAGTTAGTTGCACTTTATTTTTGATATTAATATTGTAATATTATTATGTTGGAAAGCAAAAGCAGAAGTAGCAGGTTAACCTACTGTTGAAATGTTGGTTGCACTTACTGTGCTTTTATTGAAAATGTATTGAATATTGAAAATGAGAGCAGAAAAGGTTAACTTCCTGTTAATTCAACCTAAACTGTTGGTTGCACTTTATTCAAATAAAATTTGAATGCATTTGCCATTAATTGTTGTTTACTTGTTTGTTTATATCCATAATTAATTGATATACCGGATTCCCTTACCAGAAACAACAGGAATCTTGGAAACTTCACCTGCACTGACCAGTATCCAGATATTTCTTTCAGTCACACAATTTTTGGCTAAAAATTTACTGAATCGATTTCAAGTCACTGAATCGTTTCGGATCGTATCGTTCTAAATGAACCAATATCGTCCTTGAATCGTATCGACAACCTCAAATCGTGATATGAATCGTATCGTTGTTAAAACGAATCGTTACACCCCTAGTATTTATTCATTAAAATTAGGCAGATTAAATAAAAAAATTAACTACATATGTTAATGAACTATATATTTATATTAAATATGTATATAGAAGTGTAAAGTGTTATCCATCTTCTCATCATAATGCAGATAAGCCTACCATCATAAACAAAACATTAAAAATACATCTAATTTCACAAATGTTGTTTTAATATATAATATCAAATATTTCTAACTGCCCATTTCAACAGCACAAACTAAAATATATTTTCAGTAAAATATTGTGTGTAAAATATTGTGTTGGCCTTAATAGCCTACTTTTATAAAATATTGACTGGATTTGCGTTTTTTAGTCCAGTCAACATTTGCAATTCTAAATGTTAACTGGATTTGAAAATATCAATTAATTGAATGTTTTTCAAATATATTTCTGCAGACTTAATATAATATGTCTTCTTAACTAAGCACAAGAAAGAAAATTAGTTCAACATATATTTTTTTGCTCTTCCAACATTTTATTAATTGGCGTTTTTAGTGTGCAGGACAATGCCTGCATCTCACATAGGCCATGAATGATGGCCTGTCCATATAAATTAATGAATTAATTAACATATAAAACATTGCATATATGGCAGTAATAGAAACAATCCAATTGACAAACATGTTTGGGCCCACCTCAGGAAAAGAAAACGTCTCGGTTACGTATGGTAACCCTCGTTCCCTGAAGGAGGGAACGGAGACGTACGTCGGTATTACCGACGAATTGGGATCACTTTAGAGAGCCCCTATCAGCTTCGAGATTTAGAGAACAGGCCAATGGGCCATTGGCGTGTGAGATTTGCATCTCGCGCTCCGCCCCGCGCCGTGGGTATAAACAGGAAGCGAGAGCATCGCACTGACGTTTTTCACTGAGAAGCCGAACTAGTGACTCGGCCATGCAGTGATGGTAAGGAACTGTGGCGACGGGACGTACGTCTCCGTTCCCTCCTTCAGGGAACGAGGGTTACCATACGTAACCGAGACGTTCCCTTTCAGTCGGTCACTACGACGTACGTCGGTATTACAGACGAATTGGGATCCCTATGGAAAACGCCACAGTTACTACCACTTCCAGCGCCTAGCGAGAGCCCCTCAGACCCCGTTCTGATGCGGGCGGGGAAATTCACGCAGGGAGAGTCACACTGCTGTTCCGCAAGACCCATTCAGCAGACTTATTGGATAACGCTGGGAAAGCGTGCCCGAAGGACGCTGCGGGAGCCACATCATGCCCGGAGGGAGTTACCATGTGGAGAGAACACGTATGGGCTGGCCGTGGGCAGCACAACATACGGAAGTCCCAGAGGTGCCCCGGCCTATACAGGCGGGGGACGACACCGAACTGAGTCGGCAGAGGAACTCTGCCAAGGGAAAGACACGAGCTCGCCGTAGGGAGCTGTACCGTGGAGAATACACGTATGGGACCGCCGTAGGGGTCACGACATACGGACCCCAGTCCGACACAAGTTCCACCAATGCATACAAGTGCCAGACCTGGCGTCAGACGCTCCGCCACATCCGACTGCCGAGGGGTGCGGAGGACTCAACAGGGTTCGCCAATCCTGGGGAACTCGACTGGAGAAAATAAGCGCACGTATCCGTTCCATGGGGAAGGGAATGGCGCAGCAAGCCGACACTTAGAACGGGCACTTCAGCTGCTGACTATGGGAAGCGAGCACACGAGAAGCCACCGGTTCTACACGTAGGCTATAAAACCTAGCGAACGTGTTAGGTGTCGCCCAGCCCGCAGCTCTACAATATCTGTCAGCGAGGCGCCACGAGCCAGCGCCCAGGAAGAAGCAACACCCCTAGTGGAGTGGGCTCTTAACCCGAGCGGGCAGGGCACGTCTTGGGCTTCATAAGCCAAGACGATGGCGTCCACTATCCAGTGGGCCATCCTCAGCTTGGAGACAGCCTTTCCCTTCTGCTGTCCTCCGTAACAGATGAAGAGCTGCTCTGAGGTCCTAAGCTTTGCGTTCTGTCAACATGCGTTCTGTCGCAGGGCGCGAACTGGACAGAGAAAAGCCAGGGCTGGGTCTGCCTCCTCCGAAGGCAGCGCTTGCAGGCTCACCACTTGGTCCCGGAAGGGAGTAGTGGGAACCTTGGCACATATCCAGGCCGGGGCCTCAGGGTTACCTGAGAGTCACCTGGCCCGAATCCCAGGCACGATTCGTCGACCGAAAACGCCTGCAGGTCCCCTACCCTCTTAACTGAGGCCAATGCAATCAGGAGTACTGTCTTTAGAGACAAGATCTTAAGCTCCGCTGACTGTAAAGGCTCAAAGGGCGCCCTCTGAAGTGCGTCAGCACCAGAGTCAAGTCCCAAGAGGGTATAAAGGGAGGACGAGACGGATTTAAATCTCCTCGCCCCCCCAGGAACCTGACGATCAGATCGTGCTTGCCTAATGAATTAACCATTAACCAGGTCATGATTGCGCTATAGCGGCAACATACACCTTGAGGGTGGAGGGAGACAGCTTTCGCTCCAACCCGTCTTGAAGAAAAGAGAGCACAGATCTGACCGAACACTTTCGGGGGTCTTCTCGGTGAGAAGAGCACCAGTCGACGAACAGGTTCCACTTCAGTATAGCCGTCTCGTAGAGGGGGCTCTGGCGGAAGTGATGGTGTCAACTACCGCTTGCGGTAGGTCACCTAGAACCTCCGCATCCCGACCAGGGACCAGACATGGAGTTTCCAGAGGTCCGGACGCGGGTGCCACAGGGTGCCACGTCTCTGAGTCAGGAGGTCCTTCCTCAGAGGAATGGGCCAAGGAGGTGCTGTCGCGAGGAGCACTAGTTCCGGGAACCAAGTCCTGTTGGGCCAGTACGGAGCTACCAAGAGGAGCTGCTCCTCGTCCTCCCTGACCTTGCACCGTGTCTGTGCAAGAAGGCTCACTGGGGGGGGAACGCATATTTGCGTAGGCCCCGGGGCCAGCTGTGTGCCAGGGCATCCGTGCCGAGGGTTCCCCCGGGCAGGGAATAGTACCACTGGCAGTGGGTCGTGTCGGGGCGGCAAACAGATCGATCTGTGCGGCCCCAAGCGACTCCAAATCAGCTGGACCACCTGGGGGTGGAGTCTCCACTCCCTGGGCAGCACGGGCAACCGTGACAGCTCGTCGGCCACACGATTGAGCGGGCCCGGAATGTGGATGGCACGAAGGGACCTCAGGTGCTTCGGACTCCACAGAAGGAGATGGCGGGTGAGTTGGGACATGCGGCGGGAGCGTAGACCACCCTGTTTGATGATGTACGCAACGGCCGCAGTGCTGTCCGTCCGGATCAGAACGTGCTTGTCTTTGAGCGACCCTTTGAGGTGGCTGAGAGCAAGACGAACCGCCAGCAACTCCAGGCAATTGATATGCCATTGCAGTTGGGGCCCCGTCCACAGACCCGATACTGCAAGCCCGTTGTACGTGGCACCCCAGCCCGTGGATGAGGCATCCGTGGAGACAACAGAATGCCTGGACACTTGTTCTAGAGGCACTCCTGCCCATAGAAATGAAGGGTCCGACCACGGGCTGAAGGTTTGGCGGCATCTCGGCGTCACTTGGACACGGAGGGACCCGCTGTGCCACGCCCATCTCGGGACTCGGTCGTGTAGCCAGTGTTGAAGCGGTCTCATATGGAGCAGCCCTAGCGGCGTTACTGCGGCTGCTGCTGCCATATGCCCCAGGAGCCTCTGAAATTATTTCAGTGGAACCGCTGTACTGCGTTAGAACGTATTCAAGCAGCTCAACACCGACTGGACGCGCTCCTCGGTGAGGCGCGCTGTCATGGCGACCGAGTCGATCTCCATCTCGAGAAAAGAGATCCTCTGTACGGGACAGAGTTTGCTCTTCTCCCAGTTGACCCGAAGACCCAACCGGCTGAGGTGCCGAAGCACCATGTCCCTGTGTTCGCACAACTGTTCCCGCGACTGGGCAAGAATCAGCCAGTCGTCGAGATAGTTGAGAAGACGAACACCACGCTCTCTCATGGGAGCAACGGCCGCCTCCGCGACTTCCGTGAAGTCACGGGGCGACAGGGACAGCCCGAAGGGCAGGACTTTGTACTGACATGCCCGTCCGTCGAAAGCAAAGCGTAGAAACGGTCTGTGTCGAGGGAGAATCGAGACATGAAAGTACGCGTCCTTCAGGTCGATCGCTGCAAACCAATCCTGGGGACGGACGCACCTGAAGATGCGTTTCTGCGTTAACATTCTGAACGGCACCCTGTGGAGGAAACGGTTCAAGTAAGGCAGGTCCAAGATTGGCCGTAACCCGCCGCCTTTCTTGGGTACAATGAAGTACGGGCTGTAGAACCCGGACTTCATATCGGCTGGAGGGACCGGCTTTATCGCGTCCTTCGCCAGTAGGACAGCGATCTCCGCCTGAAGCACGGGGGCATCCACCCACGCAATAGACGTGAAGTGAACGCCCCCGAACTTGGGCGGACGCCGGCGAACTGAATCGCAAGCCGAGTCTGATGGTACAGATGACCCAGCGAGATGGGCTGGGGAGCGCTAGCCAGGCCCCCAGAGACCGAACAAGCGGGGTCATCAGTACCACAGACGTACCCGCAGCAGGGCAGCGAGGCGGAATGCAGGGACCCCAGGACGACATGGGAGTGGTCCGTGTAGGGGTCTGGGTCTGACACACGACCTGCATCCGCTGAGGGGGTGTGCGAGTGTGGGAAGGCCGCTTGAGTGCGTTCCCACAGCCGGCACCCCCTGCTGGCGATTTGGAGAGGCACCAGAGGCTGACAAGGCATGGGAGTGTTGTACACCGCCCAGCGCGCTCTCCAAATGAAGTCAAGTCAAGTCAACTTTATTTATATAGCGCTTTTAACAATGTAGATTGTTTCAAAGCAGCTTTACAGTGTTAAACAGGAAAATAATGCAGCATAATTTTAATCAGCTGTATAGCCATTCTGGAAACATTTCAAGTATCATACAGTGACAGTGTGGGCGTTAGATCAATAATTCGATCAGTAATTTAGTTTAAATGGTTAATTTAGTTCAAATTTTTCTACTAAACATCGAAATAAATCTAAATAATAATGTCCCCAACTAAACACGCCAAGCCAGAGGCAACAGTGGCAAGGAAACCAAAACCCCATTAGGTGACCTAATGGAGAAAAATAAACCTTGGGAGAAACCAGGCTCAGTCGGGGTGCCAGTTCTCCTCTGGCCAATTAACAAACAGCGTATTATTATTATTATTCTGGCAGCTTTACAGCTCGGAGGTCATAATAGATCAGAATATTCGAGGGACCGGGGGCAACATGCTGGAGACGGGTTTATTGAGGATGATGTTGAATAAATAATTATTAAAGTGCAATATTCGAATGATCGGAGGCAACACGCTGGAGACGGGTTTATTGAGGATGACATATCGATTTAAGTATTATTTAATTGTAATATTCGAACAATCTGAGTCAACACGCCGGAGACGGGTTTATTGAGATGCCGTGTCGATGTGGCAGTTGCAGGGGGCGTCTAATCACGGTCTCTCAGACACTTCGGGGTCCTGTGTTGGTCTTCTCTGGGCGCAGGTCCACCATCTGAACTGGATACGGCCTGGATCCGGCTGACTGCAGTATACCTCGGGATAAAACAGAGAGACTATCATTAGCGTAGATGCCATTCTTCTGATGATGTCACGAGTACATCAGGTGTTATGGGAAGTGTTCCCGGTTCCGGCTGACCTAGTTAATGCAGCCTAACAATCATTTCATTGAAAAAGTGATTTTATGTGTATGCCACAGTAAAGAGATGTGTTTTTAGTCTAGATTTAAACTGACATAGTGTGTCTGCTTCCCGAACAATGTTAGGAAGACTGTTCCAGAGTTTAGGTGCTAAATAGGAAAACGATCGACCGCCTGCAGTTGATTTGGATATTCTCGGTATGATCAACTGGCCAGAGTTTTGAGACCGCAGTAGACGTGATGGAGTATAATATGTTAAGAGCTCGCTCAAGTATTGGGGAGCTAAACCATTTAGTGCTTTGTAAGTAATAAGTAAGATTTTAAAATGTATGCGATGTTTAATAGGCAGCCAGTGCAGTGTTGACAGAACTGGGCTAATATGGTCATACTTCCTGGTTCTAGTAAGAACTCGAGCTGCTGCGTTTTGGACCAGCTGGAGTTTATTTATTAAGCGAGCAGGGCAACCACCCAGTAGAGCATTACAATAATCTAACCTTGAGGTCATGAACGCATGAACTAACTGTTCAGCATTTTGCATTGAGAGCATGTGCCGTAATTTAGATATATTTTTAAGATGGTAGAAAGCAGTTTTACAGATGCTAGAAACGTGGCTTTCAAACGAAAGATTGGTATCAAAGAGCACACCCAGGTTCCTCACTGACGACGAGGACTTGACAGAACAGCCATCAAGTGTTAGACAGTATTCTAGGTTACTACTTGTGGAGCTTTTTTGTCCAATAATTAAAAATTCAGTTTTTTCTGAATTGAGTTGCAAGAAATTACCGGTCATCCAATGTTTTATATCAGCTATGCATTCCGTTAATCTTGTGAATTGGTAAGTTTCTTCAGGGCGTGAAGAAATATAGAGCTGAGTATCGTCAGCATAACAATGAAAACTAACGCCATGCTTCCTAATGATATCTCCCAGTGGTAGCATGTACAGGGTGAAGAGTAGCGGTCCTAGCACTGAGCCTTGTGGTACTCCATACTGAACTTGCGATCGGTGTGACATATCTTCATTTACTACTACAAAATGATAACGGTCGCATAGGTATGATTTAAACCATGATAATGCAATTCCACTAATACCTACATAATTTTCGAGTCTATTCAAAAGAATGTTGTGGTCGATAGTATCAAATGCAGCGCTAAGATCGAGTAACACTAATAGAGAGATACAGCCACTATCGGATGATAAGAGTAAATCATTTGTAACTCTGATGAGAGCGGTCTCAGTACTATAATACGGTCTAAATCCTGACTGGAAATCCTCACAGATACCATTTCTTTCTAAAAAGGAACATAATTGTGAAGAAATTGCCTTTCCAAGTATTTTTGACAGAAAGGGTAGATTTGAGATTGGTCTATAATTGACTAAATCTGTAGGATCAAGTTGCGGTTTTTTAATAAGTGGTTTAATAATAGCCAACTTAAAAGTTTTCGGTACATATCCTAATGACAAAGATGAATTAATGATATTAAGAAGAGGATCTATGACCTCTGGTAGCATCTCTTTTAATAGCCTAGTTGGTATAGGGTCGAGCATACATGTTGTTGATTTAGATGATTTAACGAGTTTAGCCCATTCTTCTTCTCCTATAGCAGTGAATGAGTGTAATTTTTCCTCAGTGACACTACAATGCTCTGTCTGATGTGATGCTGTAGTAGACGGCTGCATGGTTTAAAAATTTTTAGCTTTATTTTTGGTTAATTTAGCCACTGTATTGAATAAATACCTTGGGTTTTGTTTGTTTTCTTCCAAGAGAGTTGAGAAATAAGCAGATCTAGCAGTTTTTACGGCCTTTCTGTATGTGATCATGTGCTCTTTCCACGAATTACGAAATACCTCTAATTTTGTTTTCTTCCAGCTGCGCTCCATTTTTCTGGCTGTTGTTTTAAGGGCCCGGGTGTGCTCGTTGTACCACGGCGTTGGACTATTTTCTTTAATCTTCTTTAAGCGCAGAGGAGCAACTGTGTCTAAAGTACTGGAAAAGAGAGAGTCAATAGTTTCTGTTGCAACATCGAGTTCTCCTATACTATCTGGGATGCTGAGCAGATGATACTGATGAGGAAGATTATTTAAAAAGCAATCTTTAGTAGCGGCAGTGATTGTCCTGCCATTTTTAAAGCGAGGGGGCGGCTTTGCAACCTTAGCTAAATTAAGTATACATGATACTAAGTAATGATCTGAGATGTCATCGCTCTGCTGCAGAATTTCAACGGTATCAACATTTATTCCATGTGACAATATTAGGTCTAAAGTATGATTATGGCGATGAGTGGCTCCTGACACGTGTTGCCTAACTCCAATAGAGTTTAGTGTGTCTTTAAATGCTAATCCCAATACGTCTTTTCCGTTGTCTACATGGATATTAAAATCACCAACAATTAGTACTTTATCTACGGCCAGTACTAACTCTGATAGAAAATCAGCAAATTCTTTGATAAAGTCTGTATTATGCCCTGGTGGCCTGTATACAGTAGCTAACACAAATGTTGAACGGGTTTTATCATGTACACTACATAGTGTTACATAAAGCACCAAAACTTCGAAGGAATTATATTTGAAACTAGACTTCTGAGTAATACTGAAGAAATTATTATAAATTACAGCAACTCCTCCCCCTTTACCTTTCAGACGCGGCTCATGTTTATAACAATAATCTTGGGGGGTGGACTCATTTAAGGTAATGTAGTCGTCAGGTTTTAGCCAGGTTTCTGTCAAACAGAGCACATCTAGATTATTATCTGTAATAATATCATTAACAATAAGCGCTTTTGGGTAAGAGATCTAATATTCAGCAACCCAAGCTTTATCAATTGTTCATCTGTATTATATATTTTGTTTATTTGTTGGACGTCAATTAAATTTTTACTGTTGAATGGTTTTGATGTTTTTTTGTATTTACTAATTCGGGGAACAGACACAGTCTCTATATGATAATATCTAGGTGAAAGAGTCTCTATGTGCTGGGATTTATCTGACTCCGGTAACGTGAGACAGCTAGCAGACGGTCGGTTTAGCAGTTTGTCTGCTTCCTGACCTGGGCCCTAGTGAGTCAAGGTTTAGCTGAATGAAGGAGGGGCTGAGCGTGGCAAGGCTTTGTGGCGTTGCACACGGTCTGCCTCACCTCCTTCCTCAGCGGGGAACAAGAGCGGCGAGGCATAGCGTCGCGCACTGTCGTCCACACACCGCTGAGAAGAGGGGAATGAGAGTGGCGAGGCTTGTAGCGTCACACACTGCCATTCTCGCCCTCTTGTGGGGAGGGGAATGAGGGCGGCGAGGCTTGTAGCGTCACACGCTGCCATTCCTGAACTCCCGAGACCCAGAGATATTGGAACTGTTCTTCTCTTTTTTTTTTTCTTTTTTTTTTTTTATATATATATCTATATATATTTGGGTACCACTGGCTGTTTTTAACCCCAGTGGCGGAACAGAATTACTAATGGTTTTCACCCGGCCCTCCTCCGGGGGAAGAACAGTTCCGAACCAAATCCGGGTCAATGGTGTTTCTGGACATCGTCTAGCCAAGGGCCAGCGCTGTGCGCAGCTCAACCTCGGCTGAGAACTACCCTCATGCCCTAAGCAGGGCGGAGGTGGCCTGCCAGTGGCACTGCCACCCCACCGATGAGGGTAGTGAGAGAGAGGAAAACTTTATACAGATTATGGCCCTATTGGTGTTCCATATTTTGGCACCTATAGTTCCATAATGCAAAAGCCTTCCAGCGCACATCCGGGAAAGGCAAGGGGCAGGCAAGGCGATTTATGCGTTGCACTATGCCTCAGCCACCCGGGAAAGCATGGCTGTCGAGTATGAATTGGATTCAGCACGAGCACCCACTATTATAGTGGGAATCTCAGCATCATCTTCATTTTCAACACATAACAGCCCTCTCTCCGATGCAGCGATTGACATCTGTCCTCTGCTAGAGCCCCAAACGAAACGCTAGGTCCTTTTTTTATTTTTTATTATTCTTTTAGGACCTGCAATCCCATCTGTAAGCTACCAGCAGACATGTGAGACAGTGGGCGTGGCCGTGAGACGGAACACGGCGCGCTGAACACTCAAGCCCCTATGAAAAAGGCAAGACGAACAGCGCGCCGACGTGGCTATGCTCTCATTAGAGAGCATAGACCACCCACAAACACAGTCTCAACATGCGTAGCCGCCGAGTGACGCGCGCTGAGCTGCCGTGGCAACCCGCGCTGTCACCCGGCAGCCAGACGGCACACGGCGCGCTGAACACTCAAACCCTCACGCGGAAGGCGAGATGACCAGCGCGTCGACGTGTTCCCTGAGAGAACACGGATCACCCACGAACACAGTCTCAACATGTTTATGCGAGAGGGATCGTGGCCGTCAGGACAGGAAACAACCGCATCCAGAAACGCACGAGTGGAATGACGTCTTGAAAAAGACGCAGTGTCACACCCGTGTTGCTCTTTTGTGAGGAAACGCTCTTTAAACAGTGCTGAAGCACCCAGGGGAAGACCGCGGCAACACACAGGTGGAAGTGCAGTCCTGTGGTTGCGCTCACTGAAACAAACGCCCTCACCAGACCGACAGTTGCTGTGAGAACAGCAGTTTGTTATGCTGATGCAGCGGTGAACATGCGGTCGCGCTGATCGTGCCTTTTCGCCAACACAGAGCGTCCTTCTCGTTCTCTGGAGCATCTCTCTTGCAGATAGGCTTTCTTTTAGAAAAGCATGCTTGCTTCATCAACGCCGTTCGGCTCTGAAGTGAATGACGTCAGTGCGATGCTCTCGCTTCCTGTTTATACCCGCGGCGCAAATCTCGCACGCCAATGGCCCATTGGCCTGTTCTCTAAATCTCGAAGCTGATAGGGGCTCTCTAAAGTGATCCCAATTCGTTGGTAATACCGACGTACGTCGTAGTGACCGACTGAAAGGGAACTACAAATTAACTCCACTTCATCTGTGAAGTTCAGTTGAGTTTTAGACTTATCCAGCAGAGCTTTGAGGGGTTCAGAAAGAATGTCTGCTGTTGCTTATTGTCCATGTAGACTGGCACACGTGGCTTTGGGGGGAACCACTTTGGTTTCCCATTGAAAACATCCTGTGGGGCAAACAAAAAGTGTTATTTTATATACATTATTTCATATTCATATTATATACATTTATATTTATATTCATAATATATATATATATATATATATATATATATATATATATATATATATATATATATATATATATATATATATATATATATATATATATATATATATATATATATATATATATATATATATATATATATATATATATATATATATATTCAAATATTTATATATTCAGATACAGTTATTTCACCATTTGCAGGATCCTCCATATCAACAACTTCATATCACAGTTTAATTAACATGGATTAATTTTAATATGTAAGTTTTATAAGTAGGCTACTCATTTAAGTAGGCTACATAAATTATATAAAGTAAAACAATTACTCCATTTGACATTAATTAATTCAATTTATAGTTTTAAGATAAAAGGTAATTTAAAAAAAAGGTCAAACTGTAAGCTTGAGAATGCGGGACTCTGGGTGCGGAACTGTAGATGCAGCAGGCTCCGAGTCTGCAGCTTCATACCACTCGGCCCAAGGCATAAGCGAACTAAGCGGCTGCCTTCGCCACCAGGGGGCCCCCAAGAGCATATTAAATTACTTGCTGCATGTTGCTTTATTGAAATCGCTAGTTTTCTAATATATGCACAAATTGATTCTGACAGCGCTGCACGAGCTCGCAGCACCATTGGCTGGACACTATTTGCTTTTTAGCCAGTCAAGTCAAGTCAAGTCAACTTTATTTATATAGCGCTTTTAACAATGTAGATTGTTTCAAAGCAGCTTTACAGTGTTAAACAGGAAAATAATGCAGCATAATTTTATTCAGCTGTATAGCCATTCTGGAAAAATTTCAAGTATCATACAGTGACAGTGTGGGCTTTAGATTAATAATTTGATCAGTAATTTAGTTTAAATGGTTAATTTAGTTTATTATTTAGATGTATTTCGATGTTTAGTTGAAAAATTTAGTGTCCCCAACTGAGCACGCCAAGCCAGAGGCAACAGTGGCAAGGAAACCAAAACCCCATTAGGTGACCTAATGGAGAAAAATAAACCTTGGGAGATACCAGGCTCAGTCGGGGTGCCAGTTCTCCTCTGGCCAATTAACAAACAGCGTATTATTATTATTATTCTGGCAGTTTTACAGCTCGGAGGTCATAATAGATCAGAATATTCGAGGGACCGGGGGCAACATGCTGGAGACGGGTTTATTGAGGATGATGTTGATTAAATAATTATTAAAGTGCAATATTCGAATGATCGGAGGCAACACGCAGGAGACGGGTTTATTGAGATGCCGTGTCGATGAGGCAGTTTCAGGGGGAGTCTAATCACGGTCTCCCAGACACTTCAGGGTCCTGTGTTGGTCTTCTCTGGGCGCAGGTCCACCATCTGATCTGGATACGGCCCGGATCCAGCTGACTGCAGTAAACCTCGGGATAAAACAGAGAGACTAACATTAGCGTAGATGCCATTCTTCTGATGATGTAACGAGTACATCAGGTGTTATGGGAAGTGTTCCCGGTTCCGGCTGACCTAGTTAATGCAGCCTAACAATCATTTCATTGAAAAAGTGTTTTATGTGTATGCCACAGTAAAGAGATGTGTTTTTAGTCTAGATTTAAACTGACAGAGTGTGTCTGCTTCCCGAACAATGTTAGGAAGACTGTTCCAGAGTTTAGGTGCTAAATAGGAAAACGATCGACCGCCTGCAGTTGATTTGGATATTCTCGGTATGATCAACTGGCCAGAATTTTGAGACCGCAGTAGACGTGATGGAGTATAATATGTTAAGAGCTCGCTCAAGTATTGGGGAGCTAAACCATTTAGTGCTTTGTAAGTAATAAGTAAGATTTTAAAATTTATGCGATGTTTAATAGGCAGCCAGTGCAGTGTTGACAGAACTGGGCTAATATGGTCATACTTCCTGGTTCTAGTAAGAACTCGAGCTGCTGCGTTTTGGACCAGCTGGAGTTTATTTATTAAGCGAGCAGGGCAACCACCCAGTAGAGCATTACAATAATCTAACCTTGAGGTCATGAACGCATGAACTAACTGTTCAGCATTTTGCATTGAGAGCATGTGCCGTAATTTAGATATATTTTTAAGATGGTAGAAAGCAGTTTTACAGATGCTAGAAACGTGGCTCTCAAACGAAAGATTGGTATCAAAGAGCACACCCAGGTTCCTCACTGACGACGAGGACTTGACAGAACAGCCATCAAGTGTTAGACAGTATTCTAGGTTACTACTTGTGGAGCTTTTTTGTCCAATAATTAAAAATTCAGTTTTTTCTGAATTGAGTTGCAGGAAATTACCAGTCATCCAATGTTTTATATCAGCTATGCATTCCGTTAATCTTGTGAATTGGTAAGTTTCTTTAGGGCGTGAAGAAATATAGAGCTGAGTATCGTCAGCATAACAATGAAAACTAACGCCATGCTTCCTAATGATATCTCCCAGTGGTAGCATGTACAGGGTGAAGAGTAGCGGTCCTAGCACTGAGCCTTGCGGTACTCCATACTGAACTTGCGATCGGTGTGACATATCTTCATTTACTACTACAAACTGATAACGGTCGCATAGGTATGATTTAAACCATGATAATGCAATTCCACTAATACCTACATAATTTTCGAGTCTATTCAAAAGAATGTTGTGGTCGATAGTATCAAATGCAGCGCTAAGATCGAGTAACACTAATAGAGAGATACAGCCACGATCGGATGATAAGAGCAAATCATTTGTAACTCTGACGAGAGCAGTCTCAGTGCTATGATACGGTCTAAATCCTGACTGGAAATCCTCACAGATACCATTTCTTTCTAAAAAGGAACATAATTGTGAAGACACTGCCTTTTCAAGTATTTTTGACAGAAAGGGTAGATTTGAGATTGGTCTATAATTGACTAAATCTGTAGGATCAAGTTGCGGTTTTTTAATAAGTGGTTTAATAATTGCCAACTTAAAAGTTTTCGGTACATATCCTAATGACAAAGATGAATTAATGATATTAAGAAGAGGATCTATGACCTCTGGTAGCATCTCTTTTAATAGCCTAGTTGGTATAGGGTCGAGCATACATGTTGTCGATTTTGATGATTTAACGAGTTTAGCCAATTCTTCTTCTCCTATAGCAGTGAATGAGTGTAATTTTTCCTCAGTGACACTACAATGCTCTGTCTGATGTGATGCTGTATTAGACGGCTGCATGGTTAAAAAATTTTTCCTAATATTATCAATCTTACATGTGAAGAAGTTCATAAAGTCATTACTGCTGTGCTGTTTACAATCATCAGAAGTTGAAGCTTTATTTTTGGTTAATTTAGCCACTGTATCGAATAAATACCTTGGGTTGTGTTTGTTTTCTTCCAAGAGAGTTGAGAAATAAGCAGATCTAGCAGTTTTTACAGCCTTTCTGTATGTGATCATGTGCTCTTTCCACGAATTACGAAATACCTCTAATTTTGTTTTCTTCCAGCTGCGCTCCATTTTTCTGGCTGCTGTTTTAAGGGCCCGGGTGTGCTCGTTGTACCACGGCGTTGGACTATTTTCTTTAATCTTCTTTAAGCGCAGAGGAGCAACTGTGTCTAAAGTACTGCAAAAGAGAGAGTCAATAGTTTCTGTTGCAACATCGAGTTCTTCTATACTATCTGGGATGCTGAGCAGATGATACTGATGAGGGAGATTATTTAAAAAGCAATCTTTAGTAGCGGCAGTGATTGTCCTGCCATTTTTAAAGCGAGGGGGCGGCTTTGCAACCTTAGCTAAATTAAGTATACATGATACTAAGTAATGATCTGAGATGTCATCGCTCTGCTGCAGAATTTCAACGGTATCAACATTTATTCCATGTGACAATATTAGGTCTAAAGTATGATTATGGCGATGAGTGGCTCCTGACACGTGTTGCCTAACTCCAATAGAGTTTAGTGTGTCTTTAAATGCTAATCCCAATACGTCTTTTCCGTTGTCAACATGGATATTAAAATCACCAACAATTAGTACTTTATCTACGGCCAGTACTAACTCTGATAGAAAATCAGCAAATTCTTTGATAAAGTCTGTATTATGCCCTGGTGGCCTGTATACAGTAGCTAACACAAATGTTGAACGGGTTTTATCATGTACACTACATAGCGTTACATAAAGCACCAAAACTTCGAAGGAATTATATTTGAAACTAGACTTCTGAGTAATACTGAAGATATTATTATAAATTACAGCGACCCCTCCCCCTTTACCTTTCAGACGCGGCTCATGTTTATAACAATAATCTTGGGGGGTGGACTCATTTAAGGTAATGTAGTCGTCAGGTTTTAGCCAGGTTTCTGTCAAACAGAGCACATCTAGATTATTATCTGTAATAATATCATTAACAATAAGCGCTTTTGGGGAAAGGGATCTAATATTCAGCAACCCAAGCTTTATCAATTGTTCATCTGTATTATATATTTTGTTTATTTGTTGGACGTCAATTAAATTTTTACTGTTGAATGGTTTTGATGTTTTTTTGTATTTACTAATTCGGGGAACAGACACAGTCTCTATATGATAATATCTAGGTGAAAGAGTCTCTATGTGCTGGGATTTATCTGACTCCGGTAACGTGAGACAGCTAGCAGACGGTCGGTTTAGCCAGTTTGTCTGCTTCCTGACCTGGGCCCTAGTGAGTCAAGGTTTAGCTCTAAGACTATGTGCCAGATTACTAGAGAGAAGAGCGGCACCACCCCAAGAGGGATGGATGCCATCCTTCTTCAACAGGTCAGGTCTGCCCCAAAAACTTTTCCAATTGTCTATGAACCCTATGTTATTTTGCAGACACCACTTAGACAACCAGCCATTGAGTGATGATAGTCTGCTAACTATCTCATCACTCCTTTTTACCGGGAGCGGTCCAGAACAAAAAACAGCCTCAGACATCGTACTAGCGAGTTCACACACCTCTTTAATGTTAATTTTGGTGATCTCCGACTGGCGAAGTCGAACATCATTAGTGCCGACGTGAATAATAATCTTAGAGAATTTACGATTAGCTTTAGCCAGCACTTTTAAATTTGCTTTGATGTCAGGTGCTCTGGCTCCCGGTAAACAAGTGACTATGGTAGCTGGTGTCTCTATCTTCACGTTCCGTGTAATAGAATCGCCAATGACTAGGGCACTTTCAACAGGATACTCAGTGGGTGCTTCACTGAGAGGGGAGAACCTGTTTGATGTTATAACCGGAACGGAAAAGCGGTTCTTTGGTCTGCGACTATGCTGCCTCACTGTTACCCAGTTTCCCTGCTGCGAGGGCCCTGCAGCCGGAACCGAAGAATGTACAGAGTTCACTAAGCTATTCGCATCCAAATCAGTGTCTAAAGCTGTTACATCCTCACTACTCTCAGATAAAGTATGGATGCGTGTTTCTAATTCTGAAATCTTCTCCGTCAGCCTAACTATCTCCTTACATTTATCACATGTGAAGCCCTTTTCGCCAGCGGAGAAGCCTATACTGAACATGTGGCATGCACTGCAGGTGATAATGACAGGAGAAGACATGACTTACCGTGCCAGGGTTCAAAGTCCAAAGTGAGGGAAAAATCTGCGCTGAAACGGTGCAACGTCAGTTGCCCGCCTGCCCGGTAACCTTTTTATGAATGGATGGATTTGAGAATGTGATATGGTTTAGTGCAAATATCTTATCTGACGTGCTGCATGTTTTGGATGGAGTAGGCTACAGCATAGCTTTCAGTTTCTGTTCGCAGTAAATGCTTCTCTGCAAGTAGGCTACTATATATGTTTGAGTCGCTCAAAATTATAATTTGGGAACGCAACATGCAGCAAACATCTTCCCAAATTCGTAATGAGAATCATTTAAAAATCAATAAAAGGTCTTCCTGCGCGTTTCTGCCAAAATAAAAGCTGTTTAACGTTTTAAAGAAATCCATCAACATTTCTTGTTTTTAAAAGAAGTCTCTTCTGCTCACCAAGACTGCATTTATTTGACCAAAAATACAGTAAAAACGGACAGTAATATAGTGAAATTTTATTGCAATTTAAAATAGCTGTTTTATATGTGAATATATAGTAAAGTGTAATTTATTCCTGTGATCAAAGCTGATTTTATCATCATTACTGTAAGGATCGGTTTTGGTGCTAAGACGAAAGCTGAGATACACACCCCAGAAATTGAACAATAAAAGTCACTAATCTTGAGAGAAGATCTCACAGAAACTGTGTGACAACACCCTGACAAACATTCCTCCCCCCTCCCCATTTTGCCCTCTCCTTGCCCTGTTTTCAAGTCACCAAATCCAGATATACCAGTGATGATGTATCTTGTAAATCTATTGTTTTATCCCTTTCATGTTTGATGTCTGTTTAAAGGTCTCGGTGCGAATGGTAAAATGGTCTCAGTTTCACTGCAGTCACTAGTAGTATTAGAAAGATTGAAAACTAATGAGAATTCAGTCCTCCTTTTGAGGAATTTCTTCAAAGATATCTGATCCACTCCCCCAAAACCAGGTGGGTGTGTTGCAAATATTTACAACCCTTTTGTTCTAGTTGGAGTATTTAAGGCTGGATAATCTAACTCTCGGGGGGAACAGTCTGTAGTCAGAACCCCCCGTGTGGTGCAGGGTCAGTGTCTCAAACTGCATGTATTGTGCCAGACATGATGACTCTTTTAAATTATTTTCATATTGCTTTGCAATTGTGTTTTATGTTTTTACGCTGATCAGTTGTGTACCATGGATTCTTGTTTACTTATTTACTTTTCCTGTCTGGCCAAAATAAATGTTAATCTTGATTTATCTTGTATGATTCTGAAATCATTTTTCTAGTATGGATCGATGTATACTCCTTTATTACCGCAAAATCTAGGGTTATGATAGATCACACCGATGACGCCACGACTGAAGCATGGGGCGCAGCGTGCGCTATATTCCGATTTATGACTATCGCTGGATTGGCAAGTTGTAGTCCGTGAATATTACTAAAATTACACTTTTTGTTGAGTGAGCATGTGCAACCACTTAAAGGTAAAATATTCACTCTGCATCCTCTGACTAATTACAGAAGTAACCATTTTGTGCCCGTGAGCGCGCGTCCGGAAGCGTCTGTCTCTCTGCGATATTGGGTCTCTCGATGAACGAATATGAAAACTAGGAAGATACAAAGAAAATCAACGATCTAAATTAAATCGCAACTAATCGTAAAATCAGCTGATAAACTCTAAATGTAGCACACTTTATGGAGTCACTTAGAATTGGAGTCAGATAAAATTATTAATGGAGTCAGATTTAAAATGAGATATCAATAAATTAAGAGAACTTCACCGAAAGGCTGAAAAGGCTTACACGCAGAATTCCTTTTGACCAAGCCATTAGTATCCGGTTTTTGGGCTAAATGGATGGAAATTTACAGGTGCTTGAAAGTACAGTAGAAAAATATATCAGGCAAATCATAATAAAAGAAACAAAAAACATTAAAGGCTCTAGGGTTTTGTTTGAAGATCATATTCTTCTATAATGGAAAAAAGACTGATTGCATTTTCATAACTTTGAGGGCTTTTGTATAAGAGTTAAACTCATTATGAAATTAATAAAATCTTGGTTTCACCTTTAAGAACTTGCATTTGTGTAGGCTATATAAAATTTTCCCAGCATGAGGATGTTGTTAATCAGGGCCCGTATTCATAAAGATTCTAAGGGCGTTTTCACACCTACCTTGTTTGGTCCGGATTTTCGGACTTTTCAGTTTGGTCCGAATCAAAATTGCAGGTGTGAAACCTCCCCCGTACCACGGTCCGGACCAAACAGACGAAATTTGGTCCGACGAAAAGAGGTAGTCTCGGTCCGGATCAAACTGAACAAAGGTTCGGTTCGTTTCTAGTGTGAAAGCATTTTCTGTATGGTTCGTACTTTCAGACCATTTACAGGAAGTTCCTGTTTATGTTTTAATATTATAACATTATTTTTAAATTCAATCTAGGCTACATTGATTATGAAAAGTGAAAATATGCGCAATATGTCAGTAGACAGAAAGTCAGAAATAATTTTGAACAAAATTTTGTATGATTTTGCTTAGAAAGCATGTCTTTAATGGGAATTTCGTTTTGTATAAATTGTATCTTAATTTTAATCAACGTTTAATCAGATAATTGCCTGTATTTCATAAATAAGAAGCAAATAGTCTATAGAAGACAATAATCACGGGAGCGATCACATGCTTTACACATGAACTGGAGCGGGTCTCAAATAAACCGAAACTCAGCAGGCTACTTGCCTCACAAACATGAGAAATATGTGTATATAAAGCTTGAAATGTCCACTTTTAAATGTAACGAATAAAAAAAATAGTCAAGCAATGCGCACTGTTCAATAGTGACAACGATATGCGTCCTTTCATTCATTCTTGTCAAAGACGCTGACGTCAGACGCACGTCCGTTTACAAACCAATCAATGTCCAGATGCAGCCGACATAGATGATGATGAGTGGACGCAAGTGTGTCATGTAAAGTTATTTAGTCCGCTCACATAATTGCAATGTGAAACCAAACCAAAACTTACTGAATATATAAAAAGTATCAAAACATGAACTTCGGTTCGGACCTTGGTGCGGACTTTCAGGTGTGAAAACGGCCTAAGAGTCCTCTCAGAAAACTCCTAATTTAGCTTAAAAAATTTTACGTAGGAGTCTTAGCTTGAGAGCTATTCGGGACCGATCTGAGAGCAACTCTGAGCAAGGAAAATACAAAAGCTTTTATCTTAGTGAAGAGGCGGGGCTGACCCTGTTGCTACGTATGACACAGACTTTTGAAGACTGTGATTGGTTGGTTGTCCAAAAAGGGGAAAAAAGGAGCGCTTTTAAGTATAGGGTCTATTCTAAGCCTTCACTTTGAAATTACAAGCGCAAATTGTCCTATTTTACCGTTCTCTCTCACTCACACACACACATTATATATTTGTATATAAATCCTTTTATTATTTACCATGCTGTTAATTTCCTATAAGGTATTTGATTGGCTTAGAATTATAAACATTGTTCCACTCTTTCCAATTGCTGGCATGTCTATTTAATTGGTGGTTTGAAAGTTGGGTTTAATGCAACAAACATGATCCCTGCACGATCTATAGCGTCTTAAGTCACTGTCATCCATTGTCTGCAACACATTTCTTCTCCCTCTTCGTCTTTCTGCCATTTTCTCCGCTGCTAAAGAAACTCTTAAGCCTCTTAAAAGTCCTTGTCCGTGCTCCTAACAAATTTGACCTTAAGACCTCTTTTAAGGGTTAAGATATTTTCTGAATTACTTTTTTCTTTACTAGGATTTTTTAGTTAATTTTAAGAGTAAACGCCCACATTTCTAAGAATTTTCTTAGAATTTTGTCACTAGGAGCTACTCTTTGCATTAAGATTCTTTATGAATACGGGCCCAGGAAGTTAGCATGTCAGCTAGCCTTCATGCACCATTTGAGGAGCACTCATCCTGGCATTTTGGAGGGTGCAGAGGACAACAAGTGTCCCATGTGAGAGGATTTTCAAAGGCTGGAGAAATTATATGTAAAAAAAGAAGTCAGCTAACTCCTTCAACAGCAGAGCAAATCATATTTTTGAATAAAAATGTTATGCAACAAATGTGACACATTCTGGCTTTATTTATTTTATTAATGTTCATTTTTCACGACCACAACTCAACTTTTTTTTTTACATGGATCATTGTCAAGGGAATTCCGATCAATACATACAAGTGACCACTAGATGTCGCCGTAGAGACGGGTGTCAGATTGATTCGAAGCTTCGAAACAATGGCACATTTTCTTCAACTGTTTCAGTGCTTCACGAAGCCTCGGTCTGCCCATCACTAGTGACCACTAGGTGTCGCCGTAGAGACGGTGTCGGATTGATTCGAAGCTTCGAAACAATATGGCACATTTTCTTCAACTGTTTCAGTGCTTCACAAAGCCTCGGTCAGCCCATCACTACTAAAAAATAAGTCTAGGGAGATTAGACCAAAAAAAAATAAAAGAACTAGACTAAAAACTCAGGAACAAAATCAAAACTACAGAAAGCCAAAAAAAAAAGGCTAGGGAAAATAAAGCAAAGGACTAACTAGTAGGGATGGCAGACGCGAAACAGACGTTTCGGGGCTTTGCCGAGATCCCGAAGCGCAGATGTTTCGAAACACTGCTCCGAACTGTGATTCGAAACACCCATGTCACGTGACTATGGCTAAATGAAGCTTCGAAGTGTTTCATCAGGTGGCGCCTGCCGAAACTGCGTTGATTAAAGGGGGCGGGAACAAACCACACAGTCACACATCTGTATAAACCTAACTCACCACAGTTTAAAAGTGAAGTAAATCCATCTTCACCTTGTGGGTTTTTGTGAGAGGAGAGTGATTTTGTGATAGCAGTGAGATTTATAGTGCGCTTTGGTTAGTTATATTTAGGCTAGATTTAAGTTAGATATAGGCTATTGTATTGACTGATAGGTATCACTGCATGAAAAGTGGGATTTTCGTCAGTATGTGACACTGTAGATTGCCGTGAAACTTCAGGTTTACGACTGTGCACGGCAATTTGCAGGCAACACCGAAAACTGCCGTAAATTGTCGTAAATTGACGTGGGCCTTGCTTGGCAGTTGTCCCCCCATGACCCCCCCTCCCCTTAATTCTAGGGGAGGCTTTATCATGTAAATGAAGATGCTGTGAGCTACACAAATGCAAATCAGAGTAGCAGCAGGGTGAGTTTTATCTAGGTTCTGAATTTTTTTGACTAAAACAAGTTTAAAGTTTAAGTTAAAATGTTAACTTAAATTTAAGTTAAATGTACTCGTTTTAGTACACATTACTACATTTTTAGGGCAACCAGTTTGCTCCAATTTTTTAAGTAGATTCAACTTGTCCGGGCTCACAGTGTAGATTAATTACTCTGTATGTCATTAGCAATAACCAATGTTATGTAAAAAAAAATTAAAAAATACAGGACAGCAGTTCATGTCTTCAACCTTTAGAGAGGTTATGTGATGCAACAAGACAATGAACCAAAGCACACAAATAAATCAAGTAAAGCATACAGTTTACATACCAACATTAATTTTTCCACCCTGCACTGTGAATGATTTTTTAAATGGCTATTAATCATAAATGTGAAAAGTACAAGTTTGTTTGTTTATAGTTAAGTCAGATTGTGTTTTTCTGTAATTGTCATTTAAATTGAGCTCACACCACATTTTATGAATTATCAATGCAGATTTTCAAGAGGTGGTTTCCTGGACAGGGTTTAAATTATGCCAAGAGTAGGCCTTAATCTATTTAATCGTGAGTTAAAAAATTGTTGCCTGGAACAAAGATTAAGCACAGATTACTAACACCTGGACTATGAGTCCTGAACTAAAATAAACTGGATTCATTTACAGTTTTATCTAATTGCTTACACACAATTTCTGAAAATATGGCTCCATTTCTTGTAACTCTACACACAAAACATCAGACATCTCTTGCAAAAGCAACACTTTGTGCAAATCTATTTTAACTATTTCCAAAAATGTTGTTTTTGCATATATCTAACTACACAATGCACAACTGAGGAATTTACAGTTGAACTGAAATCAACTGAACTGAATCAACACTGAAGTCACTTGAGCTGAATATTGACATTATATTGGCTTGTTAGAGCCGGTTTACAGCAGAATTTGTTTTGAACTTGTTACTGAAGCTGCTATGAAACAATATATTTTGTTGAATACATATTCTTTCTTTCTCAAACCTTAGTTTTGATTTCTAAGTGATCAATTTATGTATGTGTTTTCACACATGATCATTGGCTGTATGGGTCCTCAGTAAATTAATGTGGCATTTAAATGGCAAAAGTTATTCTTGTCTCTATAACTTATGGCTTCCTAAAGACACGTTTATGGGTAAATAAAATATTAATAATATAAATAAAATTAATATCAAAACATATTTTAAATATAATGAAGTCATTTTATTATAGCACTCATCAGATGTTCCTGGAAACAAAACAGAGACAGAACAGTATAAACAAACTATACAACAAACTAAACACCAAATTACAAAAACATTATTATGTGAAAGTGAATAAAGTTGTGTGTTTTCAGTTATAAATATGTGCTGTGTAAATTAGCCTATACTTTTAGAAATTATATATAGCCTAACTTTAAAAAACAAACAATAACCCATATAGATAAATTATAATAATTGTATAATATTAAGCATGTACTTAATATACATTGTAACATTAGGCTACTTTACTCTACTCTAGTAGTCAGTTAAGCAATTAATTAATATCTTATATTAATATGTATGTAGCCTAGGCTACATCTAAAGGTAAGTCTGCTTTAAAAAAAAAAATATTACACTTCGACATGTACAGAATGTGCGCGTTAAGAAACACGTTCAAATGTGTCTTCTTAACATGTTAAAACTGTGCGTGGAGCGGAAAACAGGGCGTGTTGAAGGTTGAAACGATCATAAGTCACGCGTTTCGTATAAAGAGATTTGGCCCCGGGCGCGTTCCATATCAGAGCCCTAGTCCAATGAGGTGCGAGGTCGAGGTCATGGCCATGACGCGTAGAAGACGAGCTTTAAACTATTTGTGTGATATGGGGAGGGCCACCGCCCTCTCGCAGCCTGGAGCTCGACGAACTTTACATTACGAGACATTACTGCTGCACTGTACATAGTTGTGTGTTTAACAATAAAGCTCTTTCTTTGAGTAAACCGCTGTGTTTTATAAATGAAGCCCTTTCTTTGAATGAACAGCTGTATGCTTATAAATGAAGCCCCTTGTTTGAATAAACGGCACGGTCCGTATAATTTTCCCATATATTCCTTGATGGTATGAATACTTCATAGCACAATAACATTAATATGAAACAAATTATTACAACATAAATTATATATTTATTATTATTATTATTGGGGTTTACATTTATAATGAGCCAGGGGGACCAATAATGATTGGTTTGCAGTGATCTGCCAACCAATCACGAGGGATTTTTCTTTTTTAAATGTAGTGGCTTCAGCCAATAGTGAGTGAGTAAATTCAAGTCTGGCCGTTGACTCTCTGGTTTCGCTGCTATTCATATGCAAATTAGGGGCGTCGCACCTCCGCGCGGTCTCTCAGCGGGGGGCTCTCCACCTACGTCATGGTTCGTTTACGACAATTTGTGGCACAGACGAACGCGACGTTCGCTGCCTCTAAATTGTCGAAAACTGCCGAAAATTAGGGAGATTTCCAGGAGTATACAGGCGTTTACGGGGTCGAAAATCCCACTTTTCATGCAGTGTATAGACAGTGACATATAGTTAGGATAGATATAGTGACACATTCATATAGGCTAAGTTAGATAGTGACAGATAGATAGCACAGCATAAGTTAGATATATAGAATTATATAGATATAGATTCATAGGTGATATATAGATAGATATATTAATAGAATATATAAAAATGGAGGCTGCACGCAAGAGATGCCGTACATCTGTGGTGTGGGAGTATTTCCATTTGGAAGCACCAAATAAAGTGAGATGTGTGTATTGTGATAGGCAGCTAGCCTTCTGCAACAATACATCATCCATGTATTTACATCATCCAAAAATATTTGTGCATGCCAGCAACAAGTGTCCCTTGTGAGAGGATTTTTTCAAAGGCTGGAGAAATTATATGTAAAAAAAGAAGTCAGCTGAGTCCTTCAACAGCAGAGCAATTCATATTTTTGAATAAAAATGTTTTGCGACAAATGTGACACATTGTGGCTTTATTTATTTTATTAATGTTCATTTTGTATAACAAACAAAATATATATAGTTCTTTACAATGACGAGGCTACAGGTTACAAAACCAAGATCATGTAGTTGTCAGACAGATGTTAAAAAATTTTTTTTTTACATGGATCATTGTCAAGGTATTTCAGATCAACACATGGAAATGACCACTAGATGGCGCCGTAGAGACGAGTGTCAGATTGATTCGAAGCTTCGAAACAATATGACAAATTTGCTTCAACTGCTTCAGTGCTTCACGAAGCCTCGGTCTGCCCATCACTACTAACTAGGCAAGATCAAATACTAGGACAAGCTTAGCCAGACACACAGCATAAAACAAAATGCACACAACAAACCAGCAAAGACAAGCGGGAAAGGAGCTCAATTTAAAGGGAACCGCACATTAGGATCAGGTGAGCACAATTAGTGATCAAGGACTAGACCAGACCAGACTAAACAAGGGGGTGTGGAAACAGCAAACAAGGAGGCAGAGCAAGCGGAACACATGGCACACACAAACAAAGACACAGGCATGTGCTCAAGCACAAGACAAACAAAGAAACACTAAACAAGGACAAAACAGATAAGACTGTCAGGGCAGGATCCTGACAACCTATACCAGGGACTTAAAGGCCACACAGCTGACAGTCGTCTGTCGGCCAATGTTGGGCGTGAGCATTGGCCAGCCCAGTTTTTGCAGTGTCCTAGTTAGACATTGTCGGGGGTAGGCGATTATTTCAATTGAGAATACGATCTTAACAGCTGTTTATGTGCACTATATTCATATCACACATTTAAGCTATACGAGAACTGAACACAATATGAGAACTGAACTGAGCTGAATGATGACATTACTGTTTTCACCAGAGCGGCTGTACAACCGAATTAAATTCTTTTACATTATTTTCCTGTTACCACTGTGAAGCTGCTTTGAAACATTGTCTGCATTGTAACAAGCGCTATATAAATAATGGGGACTTGACTTGAGTATGATTTATTTGGTATAACAGCACACCGTGAGAGTATAGTAGTGTACTGTATCAGTAACGGTTTTCATTTGCTTTTGGCATCTGATAGAGCATTTGAACCATGAAACGTGATGCCAGACTTTAAAAGCTAATTGATGTGCTCTCTCGTCTCATGGGAGTAAAGGTTGCCGGAGGGGAGAAGTTATTGTCACACCATCACAGAAGAGAAGAGATGCAGTTAAATGTTGGAGGGGTTAGTTATTTTGATTAAATATTATGAATATGAGGGCACATTCATTAAAAAAAAAAAGGTAAATCATTTATCATAAAATCTGCAATATTCCACAAAACAATTTGAATTGTCCATTTTGATTTCATGGTGTCTTTAAAAGATCCCTTTGAATGCATCCTGCATCACCAGAATATTTTCAATGAACATTTTACAGAGGAAATTATGGTATTAAATAATTCATATTGAAGAAGAAACTGTTGCTCCTTTGTTTTATTATCATTATTATTGTTGAGTTTTTATTATTTTCTTTTTTAAATGGGTTTAAATCATAGGTTTAAATAAACTGTCCGTGCCCTCCAAGAACCGTAGGTGGCGGTATAAACCAACGGTTATATGTCAAACGTCATACAAACTACTGAAGAAGAAGAAGAAGAAGAAGAAGAAGAAGAAGAAGAAGAAGAAGAAGAACGTCAAATGAAATGACGGTGCGGGAAAAACGAACACAATAAATATCTGCAGTGTGCAGCACGTTAAATATTTATTTATTCAACAGATACTCGGTCAGTTGGTGCTCGAATATTCTCGAAATTTTTGTTTCAGATACAATGCCTTGATGTTGATGTTATTGCTTGGCTTATTTCAGGTAGTTTACAGATCGTTTCCCAGTGCTTCTCAAACCTGTCCAGGTCTCCCCATCACTGCACTTCATCTAACGTGCAGTGGTGGGCAGGACTGGTTTGAGAAGCACCTGACTAGAGGACATAAATATTATGAACACTTTCTTAACATTACTGAGCAATTGTTATAGATCGTTTTCTAGTAGTTGTCTTTAATTCAAATTGACAGCATCGTAACAACTCCACATATTACTGCTGTGCAAGAGAAAAACGATACTAAATACAAATAATTTGCATGATATACTACAATATAATTCATTACAGATACCAATCACAAGCTTTCAAAATTTAAAATCTTTTACAGGCTTTATTATACAATGATAAATGAAATGTGTTTTATTTTTCAGGTACATTATGGACTCATCTCTGCTTTCCGTTGCTGAGCAACTTTTGAAAGACCTTCAGAGAACTTACTCTGAGACGAACCAGAGTAAGTCTTAAACTCACAGGCTCACTAATAAGTCAGCCGGATGAAGCCATTGAGTGATAAAACATGTTGAGTAACAGAAACATTTGCAGTCACTAGAAAACTACTACACAATAAGCTGATCACAGTCCTCACAGACACATACAGTGGGGTCCAGGGGGGTTTCCAGAAAGCAGGTTATATGACATAACTGGGTATATTTAAGACTAAGCAAGCGGATAACCTCAAATTTCGGTTCCAAAAACAGGCAACTTTCAGGGTATGCAAGTAGCCTTAGGAACTCACTCTCTGAACATAACCTGCTCTGGAGCTGGTAATGTTCCAGGGTTAGTTTGCTTAAGAGGTATTCAGATTTGAATGTGTTATAATTAATCTAGTAATATTAATATAACAAAATTTGTTTTATAGTTACAGTTATATAATATACAATATTGGCCCGGTTTCACAGACAGGGCTTAGACTAAGCCAGGATTAGGCCTTAGTTCAATTAGGACATTTAAGTAACTTTTATAAACGTGCCCAAGAAAAAAACATTACTGGTGTGCATCTTGAGACAAAACAATGCCACTGACATATTTTAAGATTTGTCAGTGCAAGATTCTTTCAGTTAAAATAGCTCAAACATGCATTTTAGTCTAGGATTAGCTTAAGCATTGTCTGTGTCTGTGAAACCGGGGGATTATATATTAATTCTAAAGCACTATTATAATAAGGTAATGTTTAAATGTTAATTCAATTCAAATATATTTATTATTTATTTTATTGTCATCTCACACATTGATCTGCATTCAAGTAATCAGCATCAGACAAACAATAGGCCTTTATCACAGAGGAATTGAATACCGGAAGTGCGCGTCGAAGCAGTGTGCTGATTCTTCCGGTTACGCATGTTTTCAATGTGCTGTGAACACCTAGCTGAACAAACGACAATTAAAATAAGCATCTGGAGGATGATTTAAAAATCCGGACATTTTCCGAGACAGGAGAAGAGATAAACTGATCATTACTGTGTACAGGATTTTCCAAACTCTGTTGAACTTGTAGTTTTTTAATCCGACATAAGCCGAGGGTCGTAAACATACGTGATTATTTCACCACACAGTGTCAGTGCACGTCTAAATAGTGTCCGCGATTAAGTGTGTGTGAGACCTGACGAATAAGATCTGAATGAACATATTGATTTGTATTAATATTTTAGTCATTGTTCTGTCACTTTTCAGTGACAATCATTTCACTGTAGCCTACAGTATATGTAATTCACACATTTATGCCAAAATTCAGTCACGCTGTTAACGTATTACTGTTTAAGATTAATTAAATGCTTAACATTGTTTACTTTCTTTAAGGCAGTTACCGCGCATTCATTCATCTATTTATTACATGAAAATGAAACATGGTTTTTATTACAAATAAAATAAAACATGGTTATTGTAGTTTATCATGGTATTTGTAGTAAAATAATACAAATGGTAGTCAATCCACGAAAAAAACAAACATGGTTACTACATTCTTACTATAATACAACCATGGTTAACTTTCGTAAGGGTGTTTATCAGTCAAATTAATTTAAAAATGTAACAACAGGTATGAAATATGATTAGTAAGAGAAACACTGTTAATGAGAAGACAATCACTGGACTGCGGCAGGTTAGAAATGTATTTATTATTCAGAATGCACATTTGGATGGGAACATTTCAGCAGGCTGACGATATGAGACGTAAACATCCGCAGTTTGGAAATGCATAGGCCTACAACACACAAACATACAACTTCATCCCACCATATCAGTCTCACCCATGCTCTCCTCTATTCTTTTAGTGTCAGGAAATGGTCAAATCTGAGGTAAGGATGTCATTATTTAGTATTAGAGCACGGGATCGCTGCAGTTACACCCGCGTTTTGATTGAGTCGCGATGGGACCGGAAGTAGAGGTGCACTGCTTCACTTACCGGAAATAGGAAGTGTGATAAAGGCCTATATAATCCTTATTCTCAGTGAATAAAGAGTACTCATTAAACAAAGTGATTGAAAAAATTATTGGACAACCACCAAATAGTTGCCGATGTGCACTAAGTAGGTTATGTAAATCGCCATTAAACAAAAGAAGAAGAGGAAGTAGAATGGCGTGCTCGCTCTTAGAGTCTTTTTCCATGGTGAGTCATCGATTCGTTGCTCTGTTGAGAATGTCTAGTGTGTTCATGGTTAACTCTGTGATGGCTGAACTTACTCCCGGATGCGTTTTTGGAACCAGCATACCTCGAGTAAGCAAGGTTTGGGTTAATCAACCGAGAGTTCAATTTATATTTGACGGTAAGTTAACCTTGCTTTCTGGAATCCCCCTCAGAAGTCTCTGATCGCAAGAGTGCATATATTATGATTTTTTCTAAGATAATAATCTTCTTTTCTTTACAAATTAAAATATAAAAATTAATTGCATAACAAGTTGAGGGAATAAACAAAAATACATTAATAAATATACAAACAACTAAAAATACAAAAGTAAATGAGTATTTATACTTTTATTTCCTTATGTATAATTGTATTTTTTTCCACATGTATTTATTTTATCATTTATTTCAATTTTTTTGTTTCTACTTTTATTTATTTCTACATTTCTTTGTCTGTATGCTAATGAAGGGGTGTGTTTTACCTAAGACATAGTTGAGCTCAGAGTGGCAGTGCTGAAGCTTTGAGGTCACAGTGACACCTTGTGGTGTGACCAAACAAATCGCAAGCCTTTGCAAGAAGTTGCACAGGGAATGAATGACATGTAACAATTCAAGTGCTTAAAATATAATGCATATTTCATAGAAGCTGCTACTTTTTGTTTTTTTCTCATTAAAACCAATGGTGTTCATCAGTGATTCTATATGAAGAGCAGGGACACTGTGTGCATTTTGTTTTGTGATTTCAGCGGAACAAATAGAGAGTCTCTGCAATGGTGTTAAGCGATAGATTGAAGCTTTCGTCTGTGTGAAGAGAGAGTACGAGCGCCAAGAGAACTGATAACAGCGGGAACGAGCACGCGCCATGATTTGTAAAACAACACATTCCGGCGATAGATCGACTCTTATTTAACATAAAAGAACGAATTACTAATCAACTGGAGATGTTTATTTCTATCATAGGTACATCAGTGCCGTGAGATGTTTCAAAAAGTGGTGGGGACCCACACATAATTTGGTACTATGATCATGTAAAGTTCGCAATTTTAATCGATACATTTGGTTAAAATAGTAAGTCACTACATGTGACACTACATATATTTCCAGTAGCCTAAAATAAAAATTGTTATGAGATTAATGTTTTTAATATAACATTTTGAATATAGAAATATGAAATGATGGAATCAAAATTCCATAAAAAATGAATGAACACTTAATAAATGAATCAGTATTTGAACGAATCGGCTGAATTATGGATTGAACTCACTCGTTAAGATGGAGACTTGCCGCCACCTACTGGCTGTTTTAGTTCCATTTATAAACGTATCACTTCATTGATTCTATCATTTCATATTTCATATTGCAGCTTTCCTATAGCTCAAACAGTAGAGCATGGCGCTAGCAACGCCAAGGTCATGGGTTTGATTCCCAGGGAAAGCAAGAATTGACAAAATGTCAAATGTGTACCTTGAATGCAATGTAAGTCGCTTTGGATAAAAGCGTCTGCCAAATGCATAAATGTAAATGTCATATATTCAAAATGTTATATTTAAAACATTAATCTCATAACGTTTTTTATGCAATTGTGATTGCAGTAAGGCATTCTCCTCTGCATTTATCTCCTGAATTTATCGATTAAAATGAAGAACTTGACATATTGTGATGCATATTTAATACGGTTTGAAAAAATTGCCCCTGGAAATCAATTTATTGGGGGAAATATCAACTCTTAATAGAAAAGTTTGCTTCTGTTGCTGTCAACATTGTTTTTGGAAGTTACATAAAAAATTTGGTTAACTCAAAAATGTGTGGGGGTACGTCAGGTGCTGTTTGAATGGGCACGATGCTTCTGTGTCATTTCAAGCCAATTAATCAATACTTCAGTGAAATGTACGCTGGTTTCTCTCTGCGTTCTGAGCTGGTGTGCGAGTCTCATTGACAATAAGCGCAAATCTTATCAGCCCCATCCAGTGCATTTACATTAAATGTGATTAATAATGGATCATTTTGCGTGCTTCCATGTCAAAGTATCTGTTATAAGATCTGTTGAAGATGCAGTTTCTGTTAATTTGTGCCAAGACATTGTAGAAATCCCTACCAGACGTTGTTTTACGGCCATGTCCGGAATAAAGAGTATGTGTGGTAACCCTACATAGATACAAATGAGGTGATATAAGATTTTGGATATATTGGTCATTCATTCCCTGTGCAACTTCTTGCAGAGGCTTGCGATTTGTTTGGTCACACCACAAGGTGTCACTGTGGCCTCAAAGCTTCAGCACTGCTTTTCTGAGCTCGATTGATATGTCTGAGATAAAACACGCCCCCCTCATTAGCATACAGACAAAGAAATGTAAAATAAATAAATGTAGACATAAATACATATATACAAAAATAAATGTGGGAAGAAAATTAATTAAAAATAATTAAATGTGGAAAAAAATACAATTATATAAGGTAATAAACGTATAAATACTCATTTATTTTTGTTTAGTTTTTTACATTTCTAAGTATATTTATTTATTTATTTATGTATTAATTAATTAATTTAGTAAATACATTTAGTCTACTATGGAATTCCATAATCTTGTGCTTCACTTTTGACCTAAAACAGCTACTAATTATTAACTTCTGTTTATTTTTTGGTTAAAGATTTTCAGTGTGGTCTCAGACATAAACATAGCTTAGGGCTGATAATAAAAATGAATCAAGTGAACAGTGAAGTCCGTGAACTTTAACAATTAAAGGGTTAGTTCACCCAAAAATGAAAATTCTGTCATTAATTACTTACCCTCATGTCGTTCGACACCCGTAAGATCTTTGTTCATTTTCGGAAAACAAATGAAGATATTTTAGTTGAAATCCGATGGCTCAGAAAGACCTCCATTGGCAGCAATGTAATTTGCACTCACAAGACCCATAAAAGGTACTAAAGACGTCGTTAAAAAGTCTCTCACTACAGTGGTTCTGCAATAATTTTATGAAGCGACGAGAATAGTTTTTGTGTGCAAAAAAAAAATCGAAATAACGACTTTATTCAAAAAATAAAGTTATTTTATTCCGCCTGGGCCTTTGACGTGAACTCACGAAGCACCACGAGGCATGCGCGAGAATATGACGTAGAGCCAGCATTCTGACCTGACACATGACCCGGAAGCGAGGAGCTTTGTTTACAAGCAGAGGAAGACACGCCATATCTAAGTGGTTGAATTCTACATTGATTGTGCTTTAGGTCTTGGCGTAGTGGTCAAAATGGGGCTAAAGTGTGCATTTCCTGGATGTCCGAACCATGAGAAACGAACAAGTGCACTTAAAAGTGCCTTATCAAAGCCGCAAAATGAAAGTCATATTCTCGCGCATGCGTCTTGGTTCTTTGTGAGTTCACGTCAAAGGCCCAGGCGTAAGAAAATAACTTGTTGAATAAAGTTGTTATTTAAAAAAAAAAAATTTGCACAAAAACTATTCTCGTCGCTTCATAAAATTATTGTAGAACCACTGTAGTGAGATGGACTTTTTTAACAACGTCTTTAGTACCTTTTATGGGTCTTGTGACTGAGTGCAAATTACATTGCTGCCAATGGAGGCCTTTCTGAGCCATCAGATTTCAACAAAAATATCTTAATTTGTGTTCCGAAGATGAACAAAGGTCTTACGGGTGTCGAACGACATGAGGGTAAGTAATTAATGACAGAATTTTTTTTGTGTGAACTAACCCTTTAATATTTTGATTCTTTAGTTTAGAAGACAAGACAGCAATAGCTGCAGTTTCTAATACTGACACAAGGTGGCGCACGAATACCAGGTCTATCAGACAGGAGCATGTCTTTTAAGCACCATTGCTGCAGTTCACAATTGCAACAACATGACAACAAACACTCTTGGGTGGTTTTAAAGTTTCTTATGGCCCATGGTATTGAGGTTTCCTTTAATATAGCATTCAAAATATAGGCACTTCTGTTCAAGTTTGTCCTAAAGCATCACGTTCCTCAGAGCCTAATGAGAGTGTGTCAAAATGTCAATATGTTCATAGAATTTTTGTGAAATTCTTATGTGTATGCAGACAAGACTTAATGCATAACATCTGGATACGAGTAATGACATTATTCTGCTGGAATTTTGATGTCAAGCAATGCCAGAGAGAAATATCAAGGGAGGAATGATTAGAGGAGTAATGATCGCTGTAGTGTGTTTGAGATTGAGATGTCCTTTCAATTTGTACTTGTTTTTGGGTCTTTCTCCAGAGAAACTTGGTGGACAAAATAAACAACCAAAATAGGCTATTTTGCATTATTGGTTATTATGTACTTAACTATTAAGTAGTTTTTTCCCATATGTTGTATTTCATGTAGCCATGCACTGGTGGTCAAAAGTTTAGAATAATTAATATTTTTTATGTTTTTGAAATAAGTCTCTCCAAGGCTGAACTGATTTGATTAAAAATACAGTTAACAGTAATATTGTGAAATACTATTCAGTTTTTACTGCTTTTAAATTTTTTTTGTCAGAATTATTTGATTAATAGAAAATTCAATGAACAGCATTTATTTGAAATAGAAATATTTTGTAACATTACATGTATAAACTGTCACTTGGATCAATTTACTGTATCCTTGTTGAATTTCAATTTTTTTTTAAAGATCTTACCCCAAACATTAGAACGCTAGTGCATCACAAATTCAACAAAAATATTAAGCAGCACAACTGTTTTCAACATTTGGACTGTTTACATGAGACCTTACCTAAACCGATTTGGTGTTTACATGTGCTGATGCTTTCAATCAGAAACATTTTGTGACAAGCACACACAGTTTGTCTGTCTCATAGATTCGTAACTTTGCCAATTATAATAACTGCGACATTTGTGGATCAATAGTTCTGTGTTGGTAATTTTTATATTTCTTTATTTTTCTGTGGGCGGACATGCAGTAGTTTAACCTAATTTATGTCCTATACAATGGCTATTTCAACAGCTGTGAATGAATGCGGACTCAAAATGAATTAAATTCATTTATTTTGAAAAACACAAAATTAACAATAAAATGCACCCAAATTATTAATAAAAACATAGGATATACGGTGAAACATGAATGAAAGCATTCAAGACGTGCTCGGCATCATTACTAGTAGGCTAGATAGCCTAACGCAGGGGTCTCCAAACTCAGTCCTGGAGGGCCGCTGTCCTGCAGAGTTTTGCTCCAACCCAAATAAACACACCTGAACCAGTTAATTAGTGTTTTACAAGGCCATACTTAGACACTGATTAGCTCGTTCAGGTGTGTTTAATTGGGGTTGGAGCTAAACTCTGCAGGACAGCGGCCCTCCAGGACCAAGTTTGGAGACCCCTGGCCTAACGTAATGTAGCCTACTAAACAAACGCATAAATATTTCAGATGATTAAGGAAAGATACCATAATCACAGAGGTATAAATATTAACAAAAGTAATTAAAGTAGACCGTGGGTAATGTTACTTAACCAATTTGAAGCAGTTGTTGAACTTTTTTATATATATATATATATTATATCTTACGAGAAACAGAGAAATATCGCTTGAATGTTCGCTTACAGCAGCTAGGACAAATGCTGTCAAGATGAGATCGTGTAACCAGGCTATGTTTGTGGCATTATTCCAACATTATATGTTCATAACTTGTTTTGAAAAAAAAAAAAAGTTTAATACCTCAGAAAAATTTACTTTCCTCTGTTGTCAACATTAACCTGGTGTGAGCGGGGCGCGTGCTGTATATCACGTCACAGTAAGACGTACACTCAAAGTAATCGGATCAGGTTGTTTACAACCCCAAATCAGAAAATGTTGGGACAGTATGGAAAAAGCAAATAAATAAAAAAAGAAGTGATTTCTAAATTTACTTTGACTTGTATTTCATTGCAGACAATATGAACACAAAATATTTCATGTTTTGTCTGGTCAACTTCATGTCATTTGTAAATATGCATCCTTTCCTGTCATTCAGACCTGCAACACATTTCAAAAAAAGGAGCAATTTAGGGCTAGTAATGAGGTAAAATGGTTAAATAATGATGTGATTTGAAACAGGTGATGTCAACAGGTGATTGTAATTATGATTTGGTACAAAAGCAGAATCCAAGAAAGGTCTAATCCTTTAGGAGCAAATATGGGCCGAGGATCGCCAGTTTGCCAACAAATACGTGAGAAAATTATTGAAATGTTTAAAAACAATGTTCCTCAAAGAAAGATAGGAAGAGATTTGGATATTTCACATTCAACAGTGCATAACATAATTTAAAGATTCAAGGAATCTGGAGGAATTTCAGTGCGTAAGGACTAGGGCGCAAGCCTAAGCTGAAAAACCGTGATCTCTGATCCCTCAGGCGGAACTGCATCAAGAATCGTCATTCATCTATAAGCAATATCACCACATGGGCTCAGGACTACTTTGGCAAACCTTTGTCAAGTACCACAATACGTAGTTACATACACAAATGCCAGTTAAAACTGTACTGTGCCAAAAGGAAGCCCTATGTTAACAGTGTCCAGAAGCGCCGTCGACTTCTCTGGGCTCGGAGGCATCTGGGATGGACCATCACACAGTGGAAACGTGTACTGTGGTCAGATGAATCAGTATTTGAGGTATTTTTTGGGAGGAATGGATGCCGTGTGCTCCGGACCAAAGAAGAAAAGGATCATCCAGACTGTTACCAGCAACAAGTCCAAAAGCCAGGGTCTGTCATGGTATGGGGTTGTGTCAGTGCCCTTGGCAAAGGTAACTTGCACTTCTGTGAAGGCACCATTAATGCTGAAAAGTACATAGAGATTTTGGAGCATAATATGCTGCCTTCAAGAAGACATCTTTTCCAGGGACGTCCATGCATATTTCAACAAGACAATGCAAAACCACATTCTGCAAACATTACAAAGTCCTGGCTGCGGAGGAAGAGGGTACGGGTACTTGACTGGCCTGCCTGCAGTCCCGACCTGTCTCCAATAGAGAATGTGTGGCGCATTTTGAAGCGCAAAATGCGACAACGAAGACCCCGTACTGTTGCCCACCTTAAGACTTGTTTGCAGGAAGAATGGGACAAAATTACACCTGAAACACTTCATCACTTGGTGTCTTCAGTCCCTAAACGTCTTTTAAGTGTTGTGAAAAGGAATGGCAACATTACAAAGTGGTAAATGCTAGTGGTGTCAACAATAATCGATTCGGCGATGCATCGCAATGCGGGGCATGCACGATTCAGCATCGATGCGGCAAAGTGCCATAATCGATTTTGTCACCGTTTATTTTCTGGCCTTGAGTTGGACAATAAAGTTGTGAAGTTTCAATTACTTCCGGGGTCATAACAACAACAACAACAATCAAGATGACTGAGGCGGAGGGAGATTACCGCAATAGACGGGTAAAGCTTGGACCCAAAGCTTGGAAAGCGGACATCTGGGCACATTTCGGAATCTACGAAGTTGATGGGAAACTAGACAAGACTTACGCGGTGTGTAAAACCTGCCACACTAAAATCAAGCACGTTGGCAATACAACTAACTTCACGAACCATGTTGATCGTTCTAAAGTAGAGAGAAGAGAAACATTTCTCATTCAAAGCACTGAAAGCAGTGATTTATGTTTTCTTATATTTTATTTAATGACATTTATGTCAAAGATGAGAGTGATAATACACACATAGCAGCCAATAAAATCTGTTGTTCAATATCTGACTGCTTGTACTGCCTCATGACTGATTAAAAATTTGCCTTGTTGTGTGCAGTAGAATTTTGATGCATCGTAGAATCGAATTGAATCGAATCGTTACCTGGTGAATCGTAATCGAATCGAATTGTGAGGGCAGTGCCAATGCACACCCCTAGTAAATGCTTTACTGTCCCAACTTTTTTTTAAATGTGTTGCAGGTCTGAATGACAGGAAAGGATGCATATTTACAAATGAAATGAAGTTGACCAGACAAAACATGAAATATTTTGTGTTCATATTGTCTGCAATGAAATACAAGTCAAAGTAAATTTAGAAATCACTTCTTTTTTTTTATTTGAGTTTTCCATACTGTCCCAACTTTTCCTGATTTGGGGTTGTACTTTTTTGTTTGATCGGTTCTTGAAAAGGTTTATCCCACCCCTCTCAAACCGATTACAATTTCATTCGGTTTGGGCATTTTTATTCCGATTGAGGTGTTTAGCCTACATGAAGCATTCTCATTCGAATTGGACTTTTAAACCAATTACAGTGCTCCATGTAAACGCACCTAGTGATAATAATAACAAATGTTTCTTACGAACTAAGTCAGCATATGAGAACGATTTCTGAAGACTGGAGTAATGGCTGCTGAAAATTCAGTTTTGTTATAAAAGGAATACATTACATTTTAAAATATATAAAATACAAAGCAGTTGTTTTATCTATGCAGTCCATTTGTTTTAAGTTGTAATAATATTTCACAATCGTACAGTTTTTATTGTATTTTTGTTCAAATAAATGCAGCATTGGTGAGCATAAGAGACATTAAACGATCTTAATTATTCCAAACTTTGACCGTTCAAAAATACACGGTGCTTTTATAAGTTTCAGATTTATAAAGCTAACCAATATTATCTTTTTTTTCTCTCTTTCATATAGTACCAGATGACCTACTTATAGCGTGAGTATTTTTTTTAACCTCTTAAGTTACATTTACAATATTGTGAGGTTTGGCCTTAAAGGGTTAGTTCACCCAAAAATGAAAATTCTGTCATTAATTACTCACCCTCACGTCGTTCGAGACCCGTAAGACCTCCGTTCATATTCGGAACACAAATGAAGATATTTTTCATCCAACTTGTTACTTCCTTCCGTGTGTGCCTCCACGATGCATGCGCGAGAATATGACGCAGATCCGGCGTTCGGACAGATGACCCAGAAGTGATTTGTTTACAATCAGAGGAAGACGCGCGTATCTCAGCTGTTGAATTTTACATTGATCGTGCTTTAGGTCTCGGCGTAGTGCTCAAAATGGGGCTTAAGTGTGCATTTCATGGATTCCCAAACCCTGGCGCTACGTCATATTCTCGCGCATGCGTCGTGGAGGCACACGCGGAAGGCAATAACAAGCTGGATAAAGGTGTTATTTTGATTTTTTTTGCGCACAAAAACTATTGTTGTCGCATCGTAAGATTATTGTAGAGCCACTGTGGTGAGATGGACTTTGTAACGATGTTTTGAGTGCCTTTTATCGGTCTTGGGAGTATAAGTGTACTGAATGCCAATGGAGGCCTATCTGAAGCCTTTCTCAGCCATCAGCTTTCAACAAAAATATCTTCATTTGTGTTCCGAATATGAACGGAGGTCTTACGGGTCTCGAACGACATAAGGGTGATTAATTAATGACAGAATTTTCATTTTTGGGTGAACTAACCCTTTAAACTACAGACTGGTAAATATTTTGGATGTACTTGACCCGTTGAGTTGAGGAAGGTCAATTATTGCCGATGTGTGTTATTCCCACTGAACACTGTGCAGAAACCAGCTCTTACCGCTTAACTGCAAGATGTACTCCGCAGCACAGGCTTTTTAAAGCACACACGCATGTCTTTACAGCACTCTCTATTCAGAATTCATTGTCTGAATAAATCAGGACTTTTAAAGCGTCCTCAAACCCACAATGACAGTCATCAGGCCACAATAGAGAGAAGCACTAAGCCACAGTAATTACTCTTCTGTGGGAAACACATTCCTCCAAAAATGGCTGTTCACATCACAGGTCAGCACTTTTTGGGCGATTGATTGTGGTTTCAGTGTCATCATGCCATGTGCTCGCTTATGTCTGCTTCTCTCCGATTAGAATGTGGCTGGATAAAGCTTCATGTTGCCCCAGCTTCCTGTGTTCATGTCATTTATATCATGCAGCATGGCTTCCTGTATGTAGAGAGATGAATTCCCCAAATAACTTTTTTTTTCACACCTGGTTCGTTTGGAGCATGTGTTTCGGAAACTGATGTGTTTTCTCCCTTAGTTTGGTTTGTTTAGGCATACATGAACATGGCAATCTTGCTCGGATCCGCAACAAAAAAATCGGTTTGTGATAGCCTGAACGAGATGGTCTTGACTAGCCTGAAAACAAACTCTGGAGTGGTTTGCTTGTGGTGAAAAAGCAATCCAACCCAACGGACCAACGAACCAGACTTTATCACAATGTATGATGAGTTTTTATAGCCTAGAAATCTAGACGCACCCTAGCGGCAGCAAATCTAATTTGCAGCCAGGGTAGTCTAGCAACTCTCCTTTGGCGTGCGAGCTGGAAAAACCAAACTCTGGTCAGGCCAATCACATCGTGTATAGAGTTGGTGGGCGGGCTTAACATAATGACGCCAGAGTTGCAGCGGTTCCGTGTGTCACTTGTAAACAAAGAAGCTGGCGAACAGCGGTCTTTCGAATTGGCTTTGGCCACGACTCTGGAAGACTTGGAGTTGAGCTTTTTATTTGAGAAAAGAACAAAGAACGGCACTGAAGTCATTCTTAAGAAAGGAAGATGTGTTCTGAGTTTTACCGACCGGATACGGCAAAAGTTTAATCTATCAACTAGCTCCGCTTCACCTTCTTTGCTGTTCTGGTTGGTTGTAGCACTATCCTATTGCATGCAGAGGGAATTTGAAAGACAACCGTTTATCCTGCCCCTCGGATTGAGCCCTGCCAATGGTGAGTTCCCAGACCCAACATCTTGATGTTGGTCTGGCTTGTCAGGCTAGAGTTTTTACATATGTTGCGTGAAAAGCTGCTGCAGTGTGTGTTTTGTTAATGCCTCTCAAAATTAATCGTTGGTTAACCAGGAGCAAAGACAAATTGAAATTGAAATATAGTTGATTGAACAAACAGTGGCCAAAAGGGATGTTCAGACTAGGGGATTAGGTTTGGGATTTGTTTTTAATGACCCTATACGTTTGTTTAAACCATCAAAATATTAGGAAAATATTTATATTTTAAATATGAGGGAAGAACAAAACACTAAGCTTGGTTAAGGTATTTATCTGACAACTTTTTATTTGGCCAAAAAAGGTCTAAACTACAGCTACAGGTTTTATTTTACTATGTCAAAGCAATATATAGAAAAACAGAAAGCTCACAGGAAAAATCCTACATTGAGTGCAACATAATCAGTTATTCATATTTCTTTGCTTCTCTCTTGTTTTTGCATGTTCATAATTAATTTGTATGACAGCTTGGCCAACATTTCCACATTTGGCATGCTTTATTTCATTATCACAAATAAAACCATTGACTTCAAGCACCATACCATATGTTTACAAATTCTTTAACACATTTTTAATCATTTAAATAAAGGAGTGAAGATGTACATTTTCCTAGGACGGACATCACATTTGGCCACTACTGTATTTTAGAACAACTATACAAAACACATAAAATACAGATGAAGGCTTGATTCATGCTCAACATGATCAAGTAATATACGACAGCTACAAAAAAAAAAAGCCACAATGAGCCTGCAAAGATGTTTTTTACACCCAGAACCTAAACGGTTGCGCTCTGACCAACAAGAGGACAGTTAAAGGAACACTCCACTTTTTTTTAAAAATAGGCTCATTTTACAAGTCCCCTAGAGTTAAATAGTTGAGTTTTACCGTTTTTGAATCCATTCAGCCGATCTTTGTATCTGGCGGTAGCACTTTTAGCATAGCTTAGCATACATCATTGATTCTAAACAGTCCATTAGCATCTCATTCAAAAAATGACCAAAGACACTTTCAATTTTTTTCCTATTTAAAACTTGACTCTTCTACAGTTACATCGTGTGCTAAGACAAACTGAAAATGAAAAGTTGCGATTTTCTACACCTATATGGCTAGGAACTACGTTCTCATTCCTGCGTAATAGTCGCGGATCTTCGCGGCCGTACCATGGCTGCAGCAGCGCAATGATTCGTTGGTATTCTGTGAAACATGGTGGTAGTATACACCTTCGACTTACTATCACAGCCCTTTACAACACACAGAACCATGGCTAATCACACATGTAAATCCACAACACAATTTGTCGGCTGCAAGCCTGAAACTTTCTCTGCCGGTCACATTGAAAGTTACCTACCTGGGGGCTACTTTCAGGCGCTGTAATATCATTGCGCTGCTGTAGCCATGGTACTGCCGCGAAGATCCGCGACTATTACACAGGAATGAGAAAGTAGTTCCTAGCCATATAGGTGTAGAAAATCGCAACTTTTAATTTTCAGTTGGTCTTAGCACATGATGTAACTGTAGAAGAGTCAAGTTTTAAATAGGAAAAATATTGAAAGTGTCTTTGGTCATTTTTTTTTATGAGATGCTAATGGACTGATCAGAATCAATGATGTATGCTAAGCTATGCTAAAAGTGCTACCGCCAGATACAAAGATCGGCTGAATGGATTCAAAAACAGTAAAACTCAACCATTTAACTGTTCTTTTAACTTGCACGTGACTTTTATTAACAAATTTCGGTCCATTTAGAAAGGTTGCCTTGTGAAAGTGAACTGAACCAAGAAGAAATTAGGGGTGTAATGATATATCGTTATATCAATAATATCACATTATATCAGTGATGTGAACTATATTCTGAGACACGATCGCTTCATTTGATAAACAGATTTACTAGGGATGCACCGATAGGGATTTTTGGGGCTGATTGTTTAACGAACAATTATAGACCAATACCGATATTTGTCACTTGCCCTCTTATTTGAAATTTTGTCATTAAAATAGATGTTTTGATCATGTTTTAAATCAGCAAAGTAAAAAAAAACAACAACATTACATTAGCTTAAAGCCTACTAGCTAGTTTATTGCTGCATTATCAAATAATTTCTAATTAACATATTGGATCCTTTTAACATTCAGCAGGCCAAAATAAATCTATATATATAAACAACAGAAAATATTAAATAAACAGTGCTTTTTAAGTAGGTTTAATGTTAAATAACACTGCATATTCTTCACTGTATAAATTAAATGCATATATTATTTAGGGGTGTGAACCTACACTGGTCTCACGGTTCGATAACGATTATCATGCCATCAATTCGGTTCAATTCAATATCACGATCATGCATTGACGGTGCACTGCATCCTCATACAATTTTGTCAGTCCGTTATATTAACTGAACATTTAATTTTACCTGGTCAAAGAAAACTCTCTTCTTGAATGTATTAAACAAAACTCAAGTCTGGGCACAGAAGACAACAGGAGCGTTTAGAACAAATAGAAAATACTAAAAGCCACTTCAGGAGGTGGTCTGCGCTCAATACAGTCAAAACTAAAGTCTAAATGCATCTGGTTGTTGAAACCACATATGTAAATATTACTCCTCGCAACAATACTAAAACAAATTAACGTGTGAGCGTGTTATGGGCTATATGACAAAGCAGATATGACGGCGCTGCTGAAGCACGCATTGCCGTAGACGAGCAGCTGCATCTCTTCATCAAGCAAACGCACAAATTACCGAAAGTAAAGTTGCAGGTGCTCAACATACAATCATATTCATTAAAAGTAAAGAAACTTAATGATCTGACCATTGCTGTTGCCGCGCGCTCTCCTATTGCGGTCTTTGATTACTAATTTCTGCAATATGAGAGCGCTCGGCTCAATGATGATTTGATAGCTTTGATTTACACACAGCGCGTGTGTTCTCCAGGTCGTGCTTACCAGGTTGTTCATAAAAGCCGAAATGTGCCCAGATGTCATCTTTTAAAGTAGGTGGAGCATATTAATTGCTCTCACTCGCGTCTCGCGTCCCTCTGCCATTGTATGCTACCGCGACAACGGACGAATGTGACAAATGACGGCTGAAAATAATCAGTAGGCTACATTAGAATCGGTTATGGTCTATTACTGAACCAATACCGAATCGTCCTCGTCTGCATCGTGATGCATCGAAGAAACGATTAATTCCGACACCCCTAATATTATTATTACATTGAGACTTAGCTCTTCTGAACAACATTAATCCTGTCACAATTACTTTGTTAAACTAAACTTTTATTTTGACGGGTTGCCGTGTGCTTCGAGTTCCTGTGTGTGTGTGTGTGTGTGTGTGTGTGTGTGTTTATTAAATGAGGATAGATTTTGTCGAATGAAACGTCTCGGTTTACGTATGTAACCTTGGTTCCCTGAGTAGGGAACGAGACACTGCAAGACCGTCGCTAAGGGAATGCCTTCGGCGTGACGAATGTCTGAAGCCCTTGTACCATCTCGCCAATTGATTGGCTAGTGACGCTTAGTGGCGCCTTAGGAATACGTCTTCTATGCGCGCTAGGCGTCATATCGTCAGATTTTAAAGATGAAGGAAGCTACTACTCGAAGAAAAGGGAATGGCCGGAATCGCAGTGTTTCATTCCCTAATCAGGGAACCAAGGTTACATATGTAAATGAGACGTTCCCTTTCATAGGTTCTCTCGACACTGCGAGACCGTTGCTATGGGAACGAAATACCATAACGCCTTCACATACCTGAGAGTAGCTGGAAGACCGTGGAAAGCGTCTGCTCAAGCAGATAAAACCTGAGAGCCAGGAGCCATCTTCATGTCCAGACCGTAGAACTTGACAAAGGTGTTTGGAGAGGACCAACCTGCCACAACACAAATATCTTCCAAAGAAGAGCCCTTAAAGAGAGCCTGAGAAGACGCCATTCCTCTGGTTGAATGAGCGTGTACCCCTAGAGGCGAAGTGAGCCCACGCGCCTCATAGGCCGCTGAAATAGCCTCAACTACCCAGTTATACTCTGCTTGGTAACGGCAGCTCCTCAACTGTTGAGGACAACTGTTCTGATCTACGCCACTGGGCTGTACGGTCAAAAGACCAAAGACCAGGGGGCCGCTCATTTCTCCCAACCTCTGTACCAAGAGGGGAAAAAGCCTCCAAAATTACCTGCTGGGAACGAAAAGTAGTCGAAGCGACCTTCGGAATATAACCTGGCCTTGGCCGCAGCACGACTCTAACCAGTCCCGGAACAAAGTCCATACAAGAAGGACTAATAGACAGGGCCTGCAGGTCCCCTATTCTCTTTGGAGAGGACAACTCCATTAAAAGAACGGTTTTAAGGGTCAGAAACTTCTCTGCCACCAGCTCCAAAGGCTCAAAAAGATCACCTGTTAGTCCCTTGAGGACGACAGAAAGATCCCATGAAGGAATTTGTGCAGGGCGGAAAGGCCTAAGCCATCTCGTCCCTTGCAAAAACCGAGAAACTAGAGGGTGACGTCCAACTGAAGCACCTTCCATCTGTACATGCTCGGCAGAGATAGCTGCCACATAGACTTTCAGAGTGGCTGGGGCCACCCCTGCTGAAAAGCGACTCTGTAAGAACTCCAGTATTGAACCAATTGGGCAACTAGCTGGGTCTAGGTTATGTAATGTACCCCAAGAGGTGAACAATTTCCACTTGAAGGGATAAAGACGCCTTGTGGAGGGGGCCCTTGAGTTAAGAATGGAATCAGTAATCTCCTCAGAGAGACCAGTACGTCTTAACGCACCCCGCTCAGGGGCCATACCCACAGCTTCCATAAGTCCGGACGGGGGTGCCGAATCATTCCCTGAGCTTGTGTCAACAGGTCCGGTCTGAGGGGAACCTCCCACGGAAGGCCGACTAACAGACTGACCAGGTCTGAAAACCAGATCTGAGTGGGCCAGTGAGGTGCCACCAACAATAGACTTCTCACCCTGTCCAATCGCACTCTGAGCAGCTCTGCTAGCAGCAAGCGAATCAGTGGAAAAGCAAAGAGACTGTTCCTGGGCCATGTGTGGGCCAGAGCATCTATCCCCAGAGTGGATGGCGGTGACAGGGAAAACCAAAGCAGGCAGTGCGTAGTTGTGCTCGAAGCGAACACATCTATCCGCTCAACTGAATCTCTGCCATATGAGGTCCACCACCTGAGGATGCAACTTCCAGGCCCCGGGATCCAAGCCCTGCCTCAATAGCAAGTCTACTCCAAGGTTCAAACGGCCCGGAATGTGAACTGCTCTGATTGACAGAAATCTGATCTGCGCCCAGAGAAGCATACGCTTCGCCAACCTGTGCAGGGGGAGAGAGCATAAACCTCCTTGATGATTGAGGTACAATATTACTGTCATGTTGTCTGTCCTGACTAACACATGACATCCCTTCAGATGGGGTAAAAACTGTTTGAGTGCCAGAAACACTGCTAGCAAATCAAAACTATTTATGTGCCACCCACGATGCACTTCGCTCCATACCCCGAAAATCGTGTTTCCTTGCTGGCTTGGTAGTAAAACGCTCTTCTGGTGGTTTATGCATAAACCTAGGCTCCTCAAATGACAGAGAACTAAGTCTCGATGAGCTACTGCCAATTCCTGGGATTGGGCTAATATCAACCAATCGTCCAGTTTATTTAGTATCCGGATGCCCTGGAGCTGCAATGGGGCCAGAGCAACATCCATACATTTTGTGAAAGTCCAAGGAGCTAAGGCTAGTCTGAATGGAAGGACCCGATACTGGTAAACTTTGCCCTCGAAAGCAAACCTGAGGAACTTCCTGTGTCTCTTGACGATCTGAATGTGGAAATACGCATCCTTTAGATCGATAGTTACAAACCAATCTCCGGTTCGAACCTGAGACACAATGAACTCACTCTGAGTGCAAGATTCAAACGATGCAAGTCCAGAATCGGACACAGTCCACCATCCTTCTTGGGCACCACAAAATAACGGCTGTTGAAGCCTGCCTCTGCCTGAGCTGGAGGTATCTCTTCTATAGAACCCTTCTCTAAGAGAGACACAATTTCCTGTCTCAAAGCCGGAGCTTCCCAAGGACGCCAAGGGAATAATTCCGCTGGAAAGAGGTGGGCCTTTGCAGAATTGGATGGTGTAACCGTGGCAAATCATACGTAACACCCATTGTGAGATCTCGGGCAGGCGTTGCCACTCGGCCCAGTGCTCGGGTAGGGGCGTTAACCGCTCCGTCTTTAGTACCTGTTGAAATGTGGGCACCATTGTATTTTCTGATTGCAGAAAGCCTCTGTTTGTATAGAGCTCTGAAGCACGAGAGTGGCGGAGGTGTCTAATCCCGGTGCTGGGAAGTTCGGATGCCATCATAAACGGGCCACACGCATGTGACCTTTAGGCTTTTTCCTGAACTCCGAAAGCTAGAACGCGAGTGTTTGGTATGGTGCTCGTCGATGGGGCCCGGCCTAAAGCTGCCTGAGGCGCATTTAGCGGCGGAACAGTAAAGGCCGGAGCCATGAGGCCACAATAAGAGAGGCGAATACGCTTGCGTGGTTCGTCCAAACTCTCCAATGGAGGGCCTGGCCTCCGTGGACGAGCGAGCAAGTGGTTCAGGAACTACTCTTGGGGACCTGAGAACAAGAGGCTTTGGCCATCGAATTCAGGTAAATTCGCCTGCATTGTCGATGGCGAGCTGGTGAGCGGGTCCTAGGGCCCCAGTCTCTGTGAGGGGGTTCCATAGGTGAAGGTTCATTTTGCTGTGCCTCACAGGGGCGCTGAAGGGAGGATGAGCGAGCCAGAGGTGGTTGCCGCTCGAACTCCCTGGATCTGCGTGGGATGAGTTGGCGAAACACGGTTGACTGTTGTTTTGCCGCTCTAAATTTTTCGACCACCGCAGTCACAGATTCTCCCAATCGTCAGTCATTGGAAATGGGGGCGTCCAATAAAAAAGACTTCTTTTTCTTTAATGTCAGTGAGAAATGGTAACACCATTCGACTGACACCATTCCTGCCATGGACCTGCCTACTGCATGGGCAGGGGTTTAGTTACCCTTTAATAAACCATCGGTTTGTTTTATCAGCCTTTTTCATGCTATAGCCAATATGCCGATGGTTGTAAATTGATAAAAAAACGGCCGATAAATATTGGCGGCCGATACATCGGTGCATCCCTAAGATTTACTGATCAACGCACATACTGTAATACTTCGTAAACACTGACGTTCAAATGTTCACTATATTGCCAAAAGTTTTGGGACGCCTGCCTTTACATGCATATGAACTTTAATGACATCCCATTCTTAATCCGTAGGGTTTAATATGGATTTGGCCCACCCTTTGCAGCTGTAACAGCTTCATCTCTTCTGGGAAGGCTTTCCACAAGGTTTAGGAGTAGGGTTGGGCATCGTTTTGATTTGAACGATTCTGATTCTTACTTTCGGTTCTTTTCGATTCTCAATTCCGATTCTTTGAGGGGTGGAGTCAAAACATGTCACAGGCTCATTTCATAGAGGAACATCTTATTTTGATTCAATAATGAGTTTTAGTTTCGGGACTTTCTCCGCTGGCATTTTCCCCTGCTTTGCTGCGAAGGTGAATGGAGTTTCACACCGAGTCTCCACCGGTTTAGCAATAGCATTAGCAGCAGTCATATTAGGACTGCTACTAGCGTGGGCAATTCAGCCGTTACTCTGCACGCGTTCCTGTGTGTGCGCACTCCAAGCCGGCAGTAGCCTCACGCAATGTTGTCATGACAACCGGTACACAACATTCACTTCAGGAGGTTTTATTATTAGTATTATTGTATTATTTCTTATCATATACGTTATAGAAAAGACAAGTCGCGTTTGTTTCTATTGAGCCTGATTTCTCAAAATGGTGCGTGTGTGTCCTTATCCTGGGTGCCATGACAACTCAGTACTCAGTATCGGTATCGGCTCCGATCCGCCATTATTTGCCAGATCGGGTATCGATTAGACAGAACCGATCCAAATCCGATACTGTGCGTATAACATTCAGTGCCCCACAAAACATTAGAAAGCATCATCAATGCTTTGTGCACTATATTAAGTGTTCTGAAGCCATTCCATAGTTTAAGGTGAGGTACAGATTAATATTTATTAATTAAATTCAAGTTCACATGAATAATTCCCTCCGCTGCGTCTGTCAGCCATTCTCCATTCAGCTTTAAACTGTGTGTCGCGTTCAGTTAAGACAGTCAACACGATGACACACTCTCCAAGATGATTCAGTGTTCCTGTTATTATGCTTGATCTGTAGATAACGCTCTATGGTTTCGCATAACTTGACTTTATCTTGCTGGAGTTTATTGCTGTAAACGTGTTAACATTAGGCTACTTTCTACCGGGTGTCTGTTAGATCACAACACTGGACTAGACGGTAACTAAAGTGTTAAACTGTTAAAAGAAACGCCTCAATAAAATATTGAATCGATAGATACACTACACATCTATATATCTTCCCTTTGTGTTTTGAAGTTAAACTTTTCAATGCGGACGGACCGGCACGCTGTGACTCTGTTGCTTCAAGCGCATCATCCTGCGCATGGGATGCGCATACGCGCCGCACTGTATTGGAGCCGTTAGTATTCTAATACTTTTGTGCTATGAAAGATTATTAATAGTCTTTCTTGTTCTGCCCCATCTATAATATGTTGCTACCTCATTAAAAAGATGCGTTATACATTTAAAATATGTCTTTTAATTTCTTAGTATAGGCCCTATTTCTATAAATATATTTACTTGTTTTTCATGAATGTATTTTACAACATTTTACCAGATTTAGAGATACACTTATTCATTTTTATGGTTTTTGAGGTATAGAAATTCTACATAGATTTAAACAAAACTGCATACTGATACTCAAAATTTTAAATATCGGATCGGATCTGAAAAAATGGTATCGGTGCATCCCTAGTGCGAGTTATAGTAGGCATGAGCGCCGGTGCCTGCTGACGGCTCTGAGTGTGCACACACAGGAACGTGCGCAGAGTAATGGTCGAGCTCAGTGTTTTGACTGAACAATACGGTTTCTTTCTCGCTAAACCTTTTAGTATGCCTCTGAACACTTTCCATATACGGCGTGCGTCTCCCTGTATCATTGCGTGATACATTTGTTTATTTTTTTTAATGTTTTAGCCTGGTCGCTATTCACTGCCATAATAGGAAGGAGCGTGTGCAGGACTATTTTTTTTTTAAATTTATGCTTTTGAGGTCCGAAAAAGATAGAAGGACATAGGGCACTGGGACAACAGCAGGGTGAGTAAAAGATGGCTTTATTTTTATTTCAGGTTGAACTATCCCTTTAATAACGTTGGTTAGCGCAGGGTTGTCCGAGGAGGACGAGACAATGGACCTGCACAGCATGTCAAACACGCTAAACTCATTAATTTGTGCACCACATATTTGTACATATTTGTAGTGCATCCTCCCGTGCAAGAAATACGTTTGTCACATGTGTTGCACTGTGCCGACCCAGGCTTTTTTAAAAGTGAAAAACCGTGCTCCATGGCTGCAACAGAACAAACGGGCTCGGCAAGCACTTCCGGAAATCCGGTGGCCACTATGGAAACCAAAACTTGCGCGTTTGGAACCAATGATCGGAATCAAAAACAAATTTTCTAAACGATTCCAATGGCATCGTTATTTTTTTAAACGGTTCCAAGTTGGAACTGGTTCTTGATGCCCAACCCTATTTAGGAGTGTGTTTATGGGAATTTTTGACCATTCTTCTAGAAGCTATTTTTTGAGGTCAGGCACTGATGTTGGACGAGAAGGCCTGGCTCGCAGTCGCCGCTCTAATTCATCCCAAAGGTGTTCTATCAGGTTGAGGTCAGGACTGTGCAGGTCAGTCAAGTTCCTCCAGACCAAAAAAATGTTTATAGAAGCAGTCTGCATGCCTAGGTGCTTGATTGTATACACCTGTGGACATGGAATGGATTGGAACATCTGAATTCAATGATTTGGAGGGGTGTCCCAATACTTTTGGCAGTATAGTGTATGTGCATACGTAATGCACAAGAACGACATGAGAGTGAGTAAATGAAGACAGACTTTTAGTTGAATGAACTAACCCTTTACAGATGAACAAATGATAAAGCTCGGCCTGCTGAATATTCGATCCCTTTCCCCAAAAACACTTATTGTTATTGATATGATTACAGATAATAATCTAGATGTGCTGTGTTTGACAGAAACCTGTCTAGTTTCAAATATAATTCCTTTGAAGTTTTGGTGCTTTACGTAATGTTATGTAGTGTAATTGATAAATCCCGTTTGACGCTACTGTATACAGGCCACCAGGGCACCATACAGACTTTACCAAAGTATTGGCTGATTTTCTATCAGAGTTAGTACTGGGTGCAGATAAAGTACTAATTGTTGGTGATTTTAATATCCATGTAGACAATGAAAAAGACGCATTGGGATTGGCATTTAGAGACATTCTAAACTCTATTGGAGTTAGGCAACACGTGTCAGGACCCACTCATCGCCGTAATCATACTTTAGATCTAATATTGTCACATGGAATAAATGTTGATACCGTTGAAATTCTGGAGCAGAGCGATGACATCTCAGATCATTACCTAGTATCATTTATACTTAATTTAGCTAAGGCTGCAAAGCCATCCCCTCACTTCAAATATGGCAGGACTATCACTGCCGCCACTAGGGCTGTGTATTGATCTGGCGATACGATACATATCACGATACAGTGGTTACGATACGATATATTGTTATATATTGCGATATTGTAAGAAAGGCAATATATTGAGATATTTCTTTTTTGTGTGTTTTTTTTTTTTTTAGAAAGATCTAATTTAAAAGAATAAAGAACCATATGCATAACCTGACAAGTAACTATTTTATTTAGTTAATACAGTATAATTTATGTCACTATTCATTATTTTGTGCAATCTAAGTTAAGGGAAATAGTAAAGTGCAGGATACTTTGTGTAGATGTTTTAAAGGTTCACAGTATAGTGGTTTTTAATTTCTAAACTATTTAACAACAGAAAATGCATAGTCCATTCCATGACTGAATGACTGTGTGTTTTATATTTAATACTGTAAAGCTGTTTGCTTTAAAGCAGTCTATTGTATAAAGTGCTATTTAAAGTACTGAACTGCAGAGCTGGTGCATCCATATCCACATTGCTATGATCAGATGATTTCATTCTGCTGCCACCGCTGTCAATTTTGTTGTGTGTTTATTTTGATACTGAGAGGAAAACGTGCAGTACATATTCTATCGAAACGCTTCTCAGCAGCGCGGATGAAGTTGGGATATTAAGTGAGCTCTCAGATTCAATGCGTTTCCAGAGTATTTGATTTTAACTTGGCCTATTTTGCAAACAAAATGACTCTTGTCGATTTCCTTAGTGGCTTCTTTATAGCTAAAGCCAAAATGAGTTCTCACTTCAGCTCTGTATACCGCGGGAGCGGAATAATTCTGTTGTCTTGTGAGCTGGGTTTGCTAATGGAAACACTAGTGATACACGCACCTTCAACATGCACTTCTCCGGCTGTGCATCAGTTTACGTTCTGAGATGACACTGCCATCTAGCGGTTGGGTTTTATACAGTCTGTGGTTTAAACCGAACACAAAACCACGAATCTTGGATGTAAATAAATAAATATATAAATATCGATAGTGTTTTTGAGAATCGATACAGTATCGCCAAACATAATATCGCAATATTCACGTGTATCGATATTTTCTTACACCCCTAGCCGCCACTAAAGATTGCTTTGTAAATAATCTTCCTCATCAGTTTCATCTCCTCAGCATCCCAGATAGAACTCGATGTTGCAACATAAACTATTGACTCTCTCTTTTGCAGGACTTTAGACACAGTTGCTCCCCTGCACTTAAAGAAAATAGTCCAACGCCGTGGTACAACGAGCACACTCGGGCCCTTAAAACAGCAGCCAGAAAAATGGAACGCAGCTGGAGGAAAACAAAACTGGAGGTCTTCCGCATTTTGTGGAAAGAGAGCATGATCGCATACAGAAAGGTCGTAAAAACTGCTAGATCTGCTTATTTCTTGACTCTCTTAGAAGAAAACAAAGGGTTTCCCCTAGAATTTTTTCCAGCAGTGGTGCTGTTACGTGCCGGAGGTTGTTACCAAGCCGCGCGTCGGGGGGTCCGGGGGCATGCACCTCCGGAATAAAAAAAAAAAAAAACTTAAACCATGACTTCTGGCAAGTTTTGTGGATAGAAATAGACATTTTGAACATTCAAATCCAAATTAAGCATTTCATTAGTTTAAAAGGTGACTAGCTTATTGCCTATTTTACTTCAATAACCTGCAGGGACATGCAGAAAGTTCCTAAGGGGCAAGGGCTCAAATGTAAGAAAGGGGCAATATGTAAAAATAAAAAAATAAAGTGTTTGGATACTATTTTATGTTTTTGCAAAAAGTCTCATGCTTATCAAGCCTGCATTTATTTAATCAAAAATACCGGAAAAAAATCAGTAGCCTAATATTGTGAAATATTATTACATGATTTTTTTTTTTTTACCTTTTTATTAATCAACTATATATATATGATTAATAAAAAGGTAAAAAGAAAACCTTTTTTTAAGAGCATCACATATCATACAAGAGCTGTAAGTAATTTTCTCTTTGCCTTTTGTTGTTTGATTCACATTAATGGCTCAATCGTCACCAAGTTTATTAGATGCTGCCCCTTTAACCCTTAATCGCCCCTCAAGTAGGGTTTACGTTTGAGTCCCTTGAGGTCAGATAGACCCCAAACTTTTACAGAGCGATTGCATAAGGAAATATAATTTTTTTACATGGAAAACTATATATCATTTTTTTTATTTACTTCTCAACTATACATTTATGCTGTGTTTTTGTGGGTATTTGGTAGTTTTTTACCTATTTACTGAACAAATACTTAACTATGTCATAAATTGGCTCATTAAAAATCATTTTTTTATGAAAAAATCACTTGAATGATGATCTTAAATAAATATAAATAGTTTTTGGACATTGCTCTATGTGTTAGGGATAGAATACCGCCATCTGTAGGTTTGTGGAAAAACTTTAGGAATTATAGTTAAAGAGAAAGAGAGTGCAATGACCACATTATCCAATAAAGGTCCATAGGGAAGTTATGCAAAAGTTAAGCTGCCTTTCATCTTTCTTTTATTTGCCCTTTTCCCTCTCTTTCTCATGATTGTTCCATGTTGCATTTGTGCTCTAGTACTTGTATTTCATTTATGTATGTAATTTTTTCAGATTTATGCCAGTTTTGTTGATTTTATTTGCCAGTTTCTATAAAAATGCTCTCTGTTGCAGTCACACACATGTGTGTGTTTGTGTGTGTGTGTGTGTGTGTGTGCGTGTGTGTGCGTGTGTGTATGAGACAGAAAGTTCGTTCCACTTTGTGTTTATGCTCTAGGACCAGATCTTGATATAAATGTAGACATTTTCAGATTTATACTGGATTTAGTTGATTTTTTTTTTTACAAACAAAGTGAAAAAAAAAGCATTTTTTACATTTTCCCATTCATTGCCAAAATCCAAAAAAATGTTCCAGACACCTGTGTTTGTGTGTGTGTGCGTGTGAGTGAACATGCTTGTTCAATATTGCATTTGTGCTCTAGTATTAGTACTTCATTTATGTATGAAAATCTTTCAGATTTATGCCAGTTTTGTTGATTTTATTTGCCAGTTTCTATAAAAATGCTCTCTGTTGCAGTCACACACATGTGTGTGTTTGTGTGTGTGTGTGTGTGTGTGCGTGTGTGTATGAGACAGAAAGTTCGTTCTACTTTGTGTTTATGCTCTAGGACCAGACCTTGATATAAATGTGGAAATTTTCAGATTTATACTGGATTTAGTAAAAAAAAATTGACAAAAAAAGTGAAAAAAATGTATTTTTTACACTTTCCCATTCATTTTCAATGTGGGGTCAATCTGACCCCGAGGGACTTAAACGGTAAAAAATTTTTTACACACCTTTAGAACAACCAAATCAAGCCCAGATTTTGTGTGCATGTTTAGATAGATTATTTAGGAAAAGTCACCGAGTCTCATGGCCCTGAGATGAAGGGAACACTTTTAAAAAATGGAGGAAAAGTCCAGTGGGGTCAGCTGGACCCCAAGGGATGATTAAGGGTTAAGACGCAGATCTAATATTCTCCCTTTTACGCCCATTTAAGCTAAACTGTGTTTAAGTGAATACTCTCCAAGCCTGTCATTTTGAGATATAGGCTATTTTGTTGTGTATTTGATGGTTTAGTCGCGCACACGAAGCATATGTGCAAGTCGGTCCGTTTCACTGCGTGCGTACTAGGGATGTGCCGGTATCAAATTTCATGTTGCGATTAATTGCTGAAGCTTTTATCACGGTATACGGTATTATCACGATATTGAAATAAGTTGCAAAAAAAGTGTTGTCATACTTCAATAGGTTAAATCACTTTCTTATAACAAAAGAACCAAACATTTAAATACAATAAAGCAATACACAAAAATGTATAAAGTAAAGAAATATTTAAAACAGATTAAAGTGCAAAAGAATTATAAAGAACAATAGGTATGCTGAAATGTACATTTAACTAAGATTAATACATGCTTTAGAAGTATTTTTCATTGTCAGCTTTTTAATGAAGGAACTAATGTTAAATTCTTTGAGCCTTGTAAAGTGTGTGATTGAACAACAGTCAGAACATATTCAAACAATATCTAGGGCATGTAATTTAGTCCAGATTAAAATATAAAATGCAAGTTTGAAAATGAATAGCCTTAAGTCTTTAAGTATTATGTATTAGGTTATGTGATTACTGGGGAAACGACTGCATTTCTGCTGTTCCGTCAGCGCCCTCTGCTGTCAAAGAATGAATGTGCACTTCAGCGTCTCCTCATTCCGCCATGTGCTCGGCTCATGCACGGTCTATTTATATCAGTGCCGTTCCTCTTGGTCTATTTACATCAGTGCGCGTTCCTCTTTGACGTATTGTTCATTTTAAACGGTTGATGGGTAAAGTATTCTTAAAATTCATTCTAAAAATCGGAATAATTCGTAATAAATAATTATTTACGGTATTTTGAAGTGCCCACGATAACTATATTGTGCATATTCATTATTGCGGTATATTGTATTACCGTTTACCGGCACATGTCTAGTGCATACACACACACACACACACACACACACCCGCCTTGAACTTGGAAACTGTCTATTGCGCAGATTATTGTGCTTTTCATTTAATCAAACGCGTTCTGCAATTTAGCCGAAGTGGAGGGTGCATTTGACAACAATCACAGATTGTGCTGAATCTGACGTTAAATCCATGTTTGGGGAGAAATGACAGCGTGCGCTATGAAGGGAAGGAAGTTGTGCTAGACGATGCGCGAGCATAGTTTATAATAGTTTTACCTCATATCTTCTTTTTTTAATCCTTGGCAACTTGACCCTACAGAATTAGTAAATTACAGGCCAATCTCAAATCTACCCTTTCTGTCAAAAATACTAGAAAAGGCAGTGTCCCCACAATTAGACTCCTTTTTAGAAAGAAATGGTATCTGTGAGGATTTCCAGCCAGGATTTAGACTGTATCATAGTACTGAGACTGCTCTCATCAGAGTTACAAATGATTTACTCTTATCATCTGATCGTGATCGTATCTCTCTGTTAGTGTTATTCTATCTTAGCGCTGCATTCGATACTATCGACCACAACATTTCGACTCAAAAAATATGTTGGCATTAGTGGAATTGCATTGGCATGGATTAAATCATACTTATCTGACCGTTATCAGTTTGTAGCAGTAAATGAAGAGATGTCACACCGATCACAAGTTCAGTATGGAGTACCGCAAGGCTCAGTGCTAGGACTGTTGCTTTTCACCCTGTACGTGCTACCACTGGGAGATATCATTAGGAAGCATGGCGTTAGTTATATAGCTCTATATTTCTTCACGCCCTGACAAAATGTACCAATTCACAAGATTAACGGAATGCATAGCTGATATAACAAATTGGATGATTAGTAATTTTCTTCAACTTAATTCAGAAAAAACAGAATTTTTAATTTTTGGACAAAAAAGCTCCACAAGTGGCAACCTAGAATACTGTCTAACACTTGATGGCTGCTCTGTCAAGTCCTCGTTGTCAGTCAGGAACCTGGGTGTGCTCTTTGATACCAATCTTTCATTTGAAAGCCATTGAAAGCATCTGTAAAACTGCATTCTACCATCTTAAAAATATATCTAAATTACGGCACATGCTTTCAATGCAAAATGCTGAACAGTTAGTTCATGCATTCATGACCTCGAGGCTAGAAATATTGTAATGCTCTACTGTTTGGGTGGTTGCCCTGCTCGCTTAATAAATCAACTGCAGCTGGTCCAAAGCTCAGCAGCTCGAGTTCTTACTAGAACCAAGAAGTGTGACCATATTAGCCCGGTTCTGTCAACACTGCACTGGCTCCATATCAAACATCGCATACATTTTAAAATCTTGCTTATTACTTACAAAGCACTAAATGGTTTAGCTCCCAGGTACTTGAGCGAGCTCTTAACACATTATACTCCATCTATGTCGTTCTCAAGACTCTGGCCAGTTGATAATACCTAGAATATCAAAATCAACTGCAGGCGGTCGATCCTTTTCCTATTTAGCACCTAAACTCTGGAACAGTCTTCCTAGCATTGTTCGGGAAGCAGACACACTCTGTTAGTTTAAATCTAGACTAAAACACATCTCTTTACTATGGCATACACATAAAACATTTTTAATTTATATTATTCAAATCAGTTAAATTATTTTAGGCTGTATTAACTAGGTCAGCCGGAACCGGGAACACTTCCCATAACATCTGATGTACTCGTTACATCATAAAAAGAATGGCATCTACGCTAATGTTAGTCTTTCTGTTTATCCCGAGGTTTACTGCAGTCAGCCGGATCTGGGCTGTATCCAGATCAGATGGTGGACCTGCGCCCAGACATGACCAACGCATCCCTGAAGTGTCTGCAGAGACTGTGTCAATTAGACTCCCCCTGAAATTGCCTCATCGACACGGCATCCTCAATAAACCCGTCTCCAGCGTGATGACTCCGATCTTTTCGAATATTCCTATCTAATAAATTGCCTTATTGACACGACATCCCAATGTACCGTCTCAGGCGTGATGTCTCCGATCTTTCGAATATTCCTATCTAATAATTGCCTCATCGACACGACATCCTCAGTAAACCCGTCTCCGGCATGATGACTCCGATCTTTCGAATATTCCTATCTAATAATTGCCTCACCGACATGGCTGATGGCCAGAGGAGAACTGGCACCCCGACTGAGCCTGGTTTCTCCCAAGGTTTATTTTTCTCCATTATGCCACCTGATGGAGTTTTGGTTCCTTGCCACTGGTTTCTTTCAAATATTCGATCCTTTGGAATTTTCAGCTAAATATCCAAAAAAAATTAATTACTAAACTAAATTAAATACAATAACTAAATTACAAATCTGCCCACATTGTCAGTGTATAATTGAAATGAGCTAGTTGACATCACCGTTTTCTCCAGAGCGGCTGTACAGCCGAATCAAATTCTGTTGCATTTTTTTCCTGTTTAACACTGAAGCGGCTTTGAAACATTGTAAATAGCGCTATATAAATAAAGTTGACTTGACTTGACACTGTCGCCTTTGGCTTGGCTTGCTCAGTTGGGGACACAAAATTTTCAACTAAATATTCAAATATATTTTCAACTAAATTACTGATCTGCCTAGCCTGATAAGCCAGACCCGCATCAAGATGTTGGGTCTGGGAACTCACCATTGGCAGGGCTCAGTCTGAGGGGCGGGATAAACGGTTGTCTTTCAGATTCCCTATGCATGCAATAGGATATCGCTACAACCAACCAGAGCAACGAAGAAGGCAAAGCGGTGCTAGTTGATAGATTAAACTTCCGCCGTATCCAGACGGCAAAACTCAGAACACATCTTTCTTTTTTAAGAATGACTTCAGTGCCATTTTTTGTTCTTTTCTCAAAGAAAAGCTTAACTTCCAAGTCTTCCAGAGTCGTGGCCAAAGCGTATTCGAAAGACCGCTGTTCGCCAGCTTCTTTGTTTACAAGTAGCACGCGGAACCGCAGCAACTCTGCCATCATTATGATAAGCCCGCCCACCGACTCTTTACACGATGTGATTGGCCTGTCCAGAGTTTAGTTTTCCCAGCTCGCAAGCCAACGGAGAGTTGCTAGAATACCCTGGCTGCAAATTAGATTTGCTGCTGCTAGGGTGCATCTAGATTTCTAGGCTATGATCTGCCCGCATTGTCACTATATGATAATTGAAATTAGCTGATGACATCACCGTTTCTCCAGAGCGGCTGTTCAGCCGAATCTAATTCTGTTGCATTATTTTCCTGTTTAACACTGTGCAGCTGCTTTGAAACAATCGGCATTGTAAAAAGTGCTATATAAATAAAGGTGACTTGACTTAACTTTAAAGGAACACGGCGACTTTTTGGGACTTTAGCTTATGCACCGGATCCCCCCAGAGTTAGATAAGTCCATACATACCATTCTCATCTCTGTGCGTGCCATAACTCTGTCTGACACACCCACCTCTAGCCTAGCTTAGCACAAAGACTGGAGGTAAACGGCTCCAGCTAGCCTACTGCTCAATAAGTGACAAAATAACGCCAACATTTTCCAATTTACATGTTGTGTATAGTTACATCGTGTACTAAGACCGACAGAAAAAGAAAAGTTGCGATTTTCTAGACCGATATGTCTAGGAACTATACTCTCATTACTGCGTAGTAATCAAGGAACTTTGTGCTGTACCATGGGTGCAGTAGGCGCAATGATATTACGCAGCGCCTGAAAATAGGCTTACTTCCGTCAACATAACCAACGTGACAACCTGCTTGCACCGAGAGCGTGCTGGGGACTATTTTCAGGCACTGCGTAATATCATTGCGCCTGCTGAGTTTTAGTGAACGTACTACAAATGAGGATGAATATAATGTAAAAGTGACAGAGTGCAAGTAAACTCTTCTTTATTTTGGCTTAAAGTATTGCGATAGTAGTGAATCATGAATTGTGTCAATGTGAACACCCATCATTTTCTCTTGTTCTGTCTCTGTTTCAGATTGCGATTTGTGTTTGGCCCATGTGCTCTTCAGGCATTGGACCTGGTGGACCAACGCTCTGTCACATGTGTGTCATCTCTCAGCAGTCGAAAGGCTTTTCAGGTAGTAGGGAGTTTGCAGAATACTGCCCAAAAATGTCTGCAGCAATCTAAAATATCTCAAATCAAGTTCTTCCACACAACTGCTGAACAAAACTTCTTTTAACCATGTTTGGCTGAAGTTGTGAGGCATTATACATTTCGAAGAAGTGATGCATTGAAATTTTGGCAACTGAAAATATTCGTAAAATGTAAAAAATACAGAATTTTGTTTTTCGGCTGTAAAAGTTTTGGGTCAAAATCATTGACCGAAACAGCGCTTTTCTGATGACTAATTTTGACTATCAGCATCAATTTCATGCTTACATCAGGTAAACAAACATCCACAGACCGTGACCAATAATTATGCTAGAGAACTAAAATGTAAAACTGTTGTTTGACCGATATTTGCCTGAAATATTGAGAGATGGCTCAGCAAAAAAACCTTTACTAACTAGTTTATCAACTGTGAACACAACACCCTGCACAGAATAGGTAAATTACCCAAGTTTTTTCTACAGAAACTTTAGATTTAGTTTTGTTTTTCGACTAAATTATCACTTTTTTGGTGTTTCTGTTTAAAATTAATTTCTGTCAGGACCACTATCGTCAAAGATGATTGACAATTAGAAAACAGTTCAGATTGGCAGTATGGTTCTGTTCTGGGCAAGAACTCCCTGCACATCCATGCAGCCTATAGCATGGATAAGAGCAGGGAGAGCAGCGATTACCCCCCTTAGGGTAAACCGAACAGAACCAACATAAATGTATTGCAGATATAATTAGTTAATACACAATATAATTTGTGAAATTAGTTTGAATCGAAAGAGAATAAGAAGGCCAAATCCTGACTGGATGGGAGGAGTAGCTGGGGATGGGGGAGGGTAATTGACTTATCGTAAGCCCCTCCCCTTGAACGCAGATGAGCCAATGGCAGTTGAGTATCAGTTGCACGGGGATCGGAACTCGGACATCTTTAGGTTTCAGCACCATAGAGAAACATTGGAAAATCCGAAGCTTTCAACGGTTTGATGGTGTTTATGCTACAAAAATGGTAAAACGATGCCTGGGGTATTGTAACACTGATTCCAGGTATTCCAAATCCTGGTGTAGAGGATTTTCTGGTTGTCAAACTCCCATTAAGTTATGATTAAAATTAGTGAGTCCCTGCTAACGTACAAACCTAAATAACTAACTGTTCTCACGTCATGTAACGTTAACAGTGTAGGTCAAAAACACATAAACGAAAGACTACATTTCAGTGCCTCTCTATATTGAAATGGTTAAATGTATATTAATTTAATTTTACCCTGCGGTACATGAACAGTGCTGATCCTGGATGTTGTCATCTGTGATCGTGACGACCGTGACATGAGGCTTCTCCCACTTGCATTGTGATCTGTAAACCCTTGCTTCCAAAACTTTATCTCCCACCATATTTATTTTAAAATCTTTTATATATCCCTCCAGGCATTAGTCCCACTTGAATGCTCCTCGACAAGAGGTGGTCCTTCTGTGTCACAGACTTTATGATTTATCGTCTAATTTGTTTTTGTATGCATTTTTGATATTTCTGTGAGTTTAGATATGTTTAACCCTCTTGGGGCTCTTCGGTCATTTCTGACCCAAATTTTTAAAAATAAAATATTTTAAAAACCGTAGCTTCATCGGAATGGTCCGAAACTTGGTGACTTTATTGGTACTTGGTAAATGAACACCCAAAAAAATTGGGGACAGGATTTGAAAAGTCTAAGTCAGTGGTCACCAACCTTTTCAAGCCAAAGATCCCTGACCTCAGCCTTGATGAAAGGCAAGATCTACCTATAGATTTTTCATGGCCGATTCAGAGTTTTTTTTAATTTATTTCTGAGACCATCTGTTGATTTTTTTTCTTTGTTTAAGCAAATGTATTTGTTGTGTATTTGCTCTATAACAGGCCAAACTGGGCTTAAAAAAAATTGCCATTTGCAATGAGGCAACCACTGCATTTTAATCACGATCCAAACAAAGATACACACATGTAGCATGAGCAGTTGTTTTTGATTCAAATAAGATTGCATAATTTCAAGACTTAGAGCAAATACAGAATGGTCTGACTTTAGCTTTGTGAAATTGTTACATTGTTAATTTACGCCCCTTTTCTGCTGATTGGTCAGCCAAAGATCAAACTATTCCATCATCAGTTCTTCCTCTGATTTTTTATGCGTTTATTGCAACTACATTTCATATTTTTCTCATCAAACAACCAGACTAACGTATGGCTTGACACAACCCGTACCGGGGCAGAGCCTAGACAGGGCTTTCTTCTGTGTAGACCAGCGGCTTTAGATTAGTGGCTTAAGACCAGCAAAGTGCCAGCGGGTCCGCAAAATAATTTTCTATATCCTACCGTATTTTCCGAACTGTAAAGTCAAATTTTTTTATCATGAAACATGCCCTGATTTATTCCAAAGTGACTTATATAATGCATTTAACGTCAAATAATCGAAATGTTTACTTTTTAAAGTAGGTGCTTCAAGTATTCGCTGTATTTTAGTTCATGTTTCTGGTGTGCGCCAGAAGATGTTCAATTAGACAGAGATGCGCTAAAGCAGCGCATCCTGTTGTTTTCTTAATTTTTCAGAGGCATGACATTTTGTAGTAATTTTAAATGTACACAAATAAAATAAACAATTTACTGTTTCGAATGAGGAAAAAATTCAAGTGATGGCGCCGGCGATACGTCACATAACGTATCAGTTCTGGCATTGCTAACTTGACATTGCAGCCTGTTCATTATCAAAATAAAACCAAACATATAAAAAGTTATTCTGCTTAATTTAATTTGTCTGTTGTACAATATTAAGGCTGTGCCAGTCATACTTTCTGTTATTCCAAACTCATATCTCTGCATGTGAAGATGCCGATTTAGCCTATACATGTATGGGACTGGACTGAAGTATGAAGCCTTCTTTACATAAATAGTATAATAGCATCCAAATGTTACATTGCAAATTTGGAAACTTTGGACCGAATGAAAGATGCACAAGCCCAACGTCGATATAGTTTCAATTCAAATAAATGAATTTAGGCTTGGTGTTTAAACTAAATGTTGTTTGTAATAAATGTCACAATATATAGACTATTTTTATATAGGCTAGGCTTCTATGTATATTTTTATTATATCTACTTATATTTTTCATTCTTGTTGTTTTCTGAATACCATTCATTTAAGGATTTGTCACACACTGAGTCAAGTCAACTTTATTGGACCCACTTTATATTAGGTGGCCTTAACTACTGTTACAAGTACACAGGAGGCAGACACAGATGTTAACAGGTAAGGGTAGTTTATTAGACCACAGTAGAGCAGGTGTTGTGGAGCAGGTGAGTAAACCGGTTGTTGGTAGATTAGAAGGTGATACGAGAGAGAGAGAGTTACTGTCTTTTGTTTTGTAGATGGAAGGACGCTGGAGCCTGGAGGTCGCTGGAGACTGGAGATCGTTGGAGACTGTAGATCGCTGGAGTACTGAGGGACGGACAGGAACACACCCACACAGCAGACAAGGAACATGGAAGGAAGGAGACACGCTGGAGACAGGTAAGTATCAGTAGTAGAGTCCTTGAGGTAAGCATAGCCTGAAGTATATGCGAATGAGACCGGACGTGGAGTGCTGTGTGGTTGTGAGTCTTGTAGTGCTGGTGATGAGTGTGGTGATGAGGTGCAGGTGATGGTGATCAGTACTCTGGGGAAGGAGTGCGCTGTGATTGGTGGAGGGTGGAACCTGATGTGTCTGTGACAGTACCCCCCCTCCACGGCCCACTCCAGAGGGCCGAGAACCACGACGCCGTGGTGGACGTCCTCTACCCCGCGGAGCTGGCTTCTCAGGATGACTGTCGTGAAAGGTAAACTGGGATCTAAAATGTCGTTCCTTGGGACCCAGGAGCGTTCCTCGGGACCATATCCTTCCCAATCCACTAGATATTCCAGCTGACCACCACGACGTCGGGAGTTCAAGATCTCATTGACCTTGTAGGCCGTACCGTCCTCCAGGATGAGTGGAAGGGGGGGTTCGGCAGGAACTACGTCAGGTCCTGTGGGAGAAACAGAGGGCTGGTGAGCTTTCAGCAGTGAGACATGGAAAGTGGGATGTATACGATACCCTTGTGGCAGACGGAGTTGATAGGTGACTGGATTGACCTGCTTGGTGATGGGGAATGGGCCAATGAACCTGGGACTCAGCTTTTTGCAAGGCAGACGCATTCTGATATCTCTGGTAGATAGCCACACTAGCTGACCTTCCTTTCCGTCTGCCCGTTTGACTGTGGATGATACCCCGACGTCAGGCTAACGGCCACACCTAGGAGTGAGAAGAACGATCTCCATACTCTGGATATGAACTGGGGACCTCTGTCTGATACAATGTCCTCTGGTACTCCGAAGTATCTAAAAACTTGGTTGAAGAGTGTCTCAGCTGTTTCCATGGCAGTAGGCAGACCTGGGAGTGGGATCAGACGACAAGATTTAGAGAAACGATCTACCACTACTAGAATGGTGGTATTACCGTCTGAGACCGGCAGGTCAGTGATGAAATCTACTCCTAGGTGTGACAATGGGCGTTCTGGAACGGGCAGAGGAAGGAGTTTACCAGCTGGAAGATGACGCGGAGACTTGGAAATGGCACACTCCCTACAGCCCTGCACGTACCTTCTGACATCCTTAGCCATCCCTGGCCACCAGAAGCGTTCTTTTAGCAACGAGAGGGTTTCATTGACCCCCGGGTGACCAGTACCAAGTGACGTGTGAGCCGAGTGAATGGTGGGAGTGCGTCGTGTCCGAGTGAGGTACAGCAAGCCAGGTGGACAGCCCGGCGGAGGGTTCGTGGAGGCATTGGAGGAGGGGATGGTTTCTTCGGACCAGGTAATAGGACTTACGATGAGGGAGCTTGGAATAATGGGTTCTGGTTCTTCGGTCTGTTCGTCAGGAGCATGCAGACGGGAGAGAGCATCAGCTTTAAGATTCTTGGTACCGGGACGATAGGAGATGGTGTAATTGAAACGGGAGAAAAACATAGCCCAACGGGCTTGTCTGGGGTTTAGTCTCTTGGCTGATCGAAGATACTCAAGGTTTTTGTGATCTGTTAGCACCAGGAACGCATGTTTGGCTCCCTCCAACCAATGCCTCCACTCTTCCAAGGCAAGCTTGACTGCAAGGAGTTCCCTGTCACCGATGGAGTAGTTGACTTCCGCCGGGCTGAGCTTGCGGGAGAAGAAGGCGCATGGATGGAGTCTACTGGGCGTCCCCTGCTGCTGCGATAACACCGCTCCCACTCCGGTTATGGAAGCATCCACCTCCACAACGAAGGGCCTTTCCGGGTCTGGATGGACTAGTAGGGGAGCGGTGGTGAAGGCTTTCTTGAGTTGGCTGAAGGCGTTGGTGGCTGCCGGGGTCCAGGACAGAGACTTGGGCTTATTGCGTAACATACTGGTGAGTGGATGAGTGATAGAGCTGTAACCTTTGATGAATCGTCTGTAGAAATTGGAGAAACCTAGGAAGCGTTGGAGTTCTTTTATGGTAGTGGGTTCTGGCCAGGTTGTGATGGACTCCACCTTCCTCTCGTCCATCCGGATGCCACTGTGATCTATGTGGTATCCCAGGAAGGAAACGGATGCTTGGTGGAAAGAACACTTTTCGGCCTTGAGGAACAGATGGAACTGACGTAGACGGTTGAGGACCTCCGCAACGTGTTGGCGATGTTCGGCCTGGCTCCGGGAGTAGATGAGGATGTCGTCGATGTAGACTAGGACGAATCGATGGAGAAACTCCCGGAGCACCTCATGGATGAAATCCTGGAATACGGAGGGGGCGTTTACCAATCCATACGGCATGACGAGGTATTCATAGTGTCCAGTAGGGGTAATAAAGGCAGTCTTCCACTCGTCCCCCTCACGTATCCGGATGAAATTGTACGCGCTGCGGAGGTCCAACTTGGTGAACACAGTGGCACCACGGAGATGTTCGAGGGCTGCTGGGACGAGAGGAAGGGGATACCGGAACTTAAAGTCCCTGTAAAGTCAAAACTAAACATGTGTTCTGAGTTCCTCACACCACAGATAAATGTGTTATTAACCACCCAGCCAAATTTGAATCATAAAAAAATCCGGGAAGTACATAAAATAGCTTATCAAAAACCTGAAAAAATGAGCAGCATTCTCTGCTCTCAAACGCTGGGGGTGTGTCCGCTGTCGGCGCCGAAACCACGCCCACTCGCGGGAAAGCGGCAGTAGCACACAAGACAACACTCACTGATCACGACCGTCTATGATCACGACGCACCAGATGTCGGCGGGACGGGAGGATGAAGGCCTGGGCGGGGGATAGTCGGTTCTGCAGCGGATTATCAGTGAATGCCAGTTGTCTCAGGTGAAAGTTTGTAAAATGATCCGGTGTAAAGTCACTGAAGAGGCAGGTGTCGGTGGTGATCCTCAGCTCTCCATCAAGGTTGCTGTTCACAAAATTAATCCACCTCTTCATCGTTTTTGTTTTGTAAGCTGTTATGTAAGTTGTTGACTATAGTAACTAACAGTACTAACAGTAACTCGCGATCGAACTGATGCGAATGTGCTCTAGTTATGATCGTGTTAGGGGAGGAGCCAGGCTCGGTGGCTCCAGTGCGTCATCGAGCCACCGTTTTAGCCCCGCCCAGAAAATCCTGAACACAGCAACGGTGAAAAACTGTTTAACGGTCTAACTTCTGAATTCAGTATTACATAGTTCACAGTCTTTGTAATGTGTTTCAGCAATACATTTCTAACATTTATAATGTGTTTAGAAACAAATCTCAGAATTGCCTTTACAGGGACTTTAACAGTGATTTTGTTGAGGGAACGATAATCGATGCATGGCCGCAAGCCTCCGTCCTTTTTTGCCTCAAAGAAGAAGCTGGATGCAGCAGGGGAAGTAGACGGCCTGATGTAACCTTGGGCGAGGGCTTCCTGGATGTATTCCTCCATGGCCTTCTCCTCCGGGATGGATAGTGGGTATATCTTACCCCTTGGTACTGGTTCACCCGGAAGCAGGTCGATGGCACAGTCCCATGGCCGGTGTGGAGGCAGCTTGGAAGCCCGTTGCGGGCAGAAGACATCGCTGAAGGGGGCGTAACACTTGGGGACATCGACAGAGCGTTGTTCAACTGGACTTTCAATGGATGTGGCACAGAGAGTCAGATCAGGCAGAGACGAGGATGGAAGAGGAAGTTCAGTTAGACATTGAGAGAAGCAAGTGTCGCCCCACTTCAGGATTTCGCCCGTCTTCCAGGAGATGGTAGGGTTGTGCTGCTCCAACCAGGGGCGCCCCTGAACCACGTCAGCAGTCGAATCCTCCAGAACCAGCATGTGAGCCTCTTCCCGGTGTAAAAGCCCTACTTGGAGAGTGACTGGTCCAGCCACGGTACGGACGTGCTTGCGACTGAGGGGTCTTCCGGTTATTGAGCTGATCCTGTAGGTGGTCGGAGACGGAGTGGTCTTGAGGCGTAACTGGCGGCAGATGGCACCGGAGAGGAAGTTGCCGGCTGACCCCGAGTCGAGGAGCGCGACCACTGAAAGGGAGACATTAGCGGCAGTAAGGGTGACGACAGTGGTGAGTGGTTTCATTTTATGATCAGCAGGAATAATGGCACTCACCATGGGTCGCGGAGGTCGTGTGGGGCATGCAGCTATGACATGCCCAGGCTCACCACAATACAGGCAGAGACGTTGGGTCAGCCGACTGCGGCGTTCTTCAGGGGTTAGTCGGGAGTTCTCTAACTCCATGGGTTCGTGGGCTGGTTCTGGGGTGCTGACGGGTTCGGATTGGCGGAAGGGCACGTTGAAGGGATACTGGTCCTGGTGCTCTTGGATGCACGCCTGCATGCGAGTGGCGCAGCGAATGGAATGCTGGATGAACTTCTCAAGGCCGATGGAGTCCTCGCATGCAGCGAGATGCAGCCGTACCCGAGGTTCCAATCCTTGCCGAAATGTTGTTATCAGCGCCTGTTCATTCCATCCGCTGACTGCTGCAAGCGTTCTGAATTGCAAAGCATAATCGTAAATAGACATGGATCCCTGTTTTAAATTATAAAGTTTCTCACCAGCTGAAGAATCTGTGATCGGTTCTCCAAACACTTCCCGGAAGTGGGAAATAAACGCTGCGTATGATTGCGTTACCGCACCCTGTTGTGACCAGATGGAATCGGCCCACATTAATGCTTTGCCGCTGAGCTGAGAGATAATGAAGGCGATCTTGGAAGTGTCGCTCGGGTACAAGTGTGGCTGCATCTCCAGGACCAGTGTGCATTGCAGCAGGAAGCCGCTGCAATTCTCCGCTGATCCTGAGTAGGGCGCCGGTTTGGCCATGGGACTAGCATACGGAGATAGTGAAGGAGGGTTGTTGACAGATGGGTTAGTGTTCGCTGGTGCAGGTGAATGAACAGTAACTGGAGTGGGTTGTGGAGGAAATGTACGCCGAAGCGCATCTACCAATTCCTGGAATGGATCCGGTTGGCTCATACTGGGTCTTCGGTATGGTCCGGTCTTCTGTTACAAGTACACAGGAGGCAGACACAGATGTTAACAGGTAAGGGTAGTTTATTAGACCACAGTAGAGCAGGTGTTGTGGAGCAGGTGAGTAAACCGGTTGTTGGTAGATTAGAAGGTGATACGAGAGAGAGAGAGTTACTGTCTTTTGTTTTGTAGATGGAAGGACGCTGGAGCCTGGAGATCGTTGGAGACTGTAGATCGCTGGAGTACTGAGGGACGGACAGGAACACACCCACACAGCAGACAAGGAACACGGAAGGAAGGAGACACGCTGGAGACAGGTAAGTATCAGTAGTAGAGTCCTTGAGGTAAGCATAGCCTGAAGTATATGCGAACGAGACCGGACGTGGAGTGCTGTGTGGTTGTGAGTCTTGTAGTGCTGGTGATGAGTGTGGTGATGAGGTGCAGGTGATGGTGATCAGTACTCTGGGGAAGGAGTGCGCTGTGATTGGTGGAGGGTGGAACCTGACGTGTCTGTGACAACTACTATGTACTAACATTTTAATTAATCATTTGATACAATGCACTTATTGTGTACATACATGTTTTTATATTGTACTTACATTTAAAAAAATACCTGCATGTAATTACTTCTGTAATTAATTTCTGTAGTTACATTTGTAATTACACAGTTGACACTTCCCTTACACCTAACCCTACCCTTAAACTTACCCATACCACCACACCTGTCCCTAACCCTACCCGTATCCCACCGCAATATCAGCAAAGGTGTTTTGCAATACAATTTGAACACAGTAAGTACATTGTACTTATTTTTTGATGTAAGTACATAGTAGTTAAGGCCACCTAATATAAAGTGGGGCCACTTTATTTATATAGCGCTTTTTACAATGCAGATTGTTTCAAAGCTTCACAGTGTTAAACAGGAAAATAATGCAACAGAATTTTATTCAGCCGTATAGCCGTTCCGGAGAAAACGGTGCTGTCATCTAGCTCATTTCAATTATCATACAGTGACAATGTGGGCATTAGATCAGTAATTAAATCAGTAATTTAGTTAATTTAGTTTACTAATACGTTTATTTGGATATTTAGTTGAAAAATGTATTGTCTCCAACTGAGCAAGCCAAGCCAAAGGCGACAGTGGCAAGGAAACCAAAACCCCATTAGGTGACCTAATGGAGAAAAATAAACCTTGGGAGAAACCAGGCTCAGTCGGGGTGCCAGTTCTAGTATAGTTCTATTTAGTAGTGAGGAAATTTCACAAATGGACTAATTGCACAACCTAACCCTAACCCTTCACTGAGCTCCTGAGAGTGACCCATTCTTTCACAAATGTTTGTAGAAGCAGTCTGCATGACTAGGTGCTGTATTTTATACACCTTTGGCCATGGAAGTGATTTGAACACCTGAATTAAAGGATTTGGAGGGGTGTCCCAATGCTTTTGGCAATATAGTGTACATTTACGTTTGTACATTTAAATTAGAAAATGTATATAATTATAAATCTAAATATACCAATTTAAATAGTAAATATAACTTATAAATATATACAGAATATGTGTATCTGTGTAATGTTCTGTGAGTTTACAAAACTATGTTTAATATTTATATTTACCGGTGTCATGTTGATGTTTGAAATTGCAGCTTGCATTTTTTAACGGAATCTTTGATGCTTTACTTAATAAGAGCGACTGAATCAGAAGCCGCTGTTGTGCTATCTGTCTCCCTTCTTCCCCCTCCACTTCACAGCCTACCACAGAAACTTTTGTAGCATTTTTCACAACTGTGATGAGGACTAGCCAGTGTTAAAATAGGAGGTTTTATGACTCTTTAAAGAGTTCACATATGCTGCATCAGTCAATGTGACCTAAATCCCCTTAGTTTGCTATGACCAGTTCCATCTCTGAAAGTGACCACACCACAGTCCATTGTCAGACATCCCAACACCACCCACAGTGAACTCGTCATGTTGAACTCTCCAGTTCCTGAGTGTCTAGAATGATCAGCCAATGTCCAGGAGGCAGCTGGTGGGTGGAATTGTCTGTTTTCCCATAATTCCTCATGTGACTGACCGTAGATTTCAGCATATGTCTGTAACACTGGGTTAAGTTTCCGTAAAACGCCTACTACGAGATGGCAGAAAAGCAAATAAAGAGTAAACATTAGGAAAACTATAAACAATATAGTAATAAAAGTTAACAGCCCTTTTTATGAACTGCTGTGATTCAGCTTTGGATAGCCGTATTGTATATGTGCATTTATCATCTCTATTTGTCATCTGTAATTCTTGGCTCAGTTTCATATCTTACAGGATATAAAAAAAGTGTTTCCTGTAATTGCATTTCTTTAGGTATTTACATTTACATTTATGCATTTAGCAGACGCTTTTATCCAAAGCGACTTACAACTGAGGAGTACAGGAAACGATCATGAGGAGGCAGCGAAACACAGAAAGTGCCTGAAGTACTACGTTTTTGACATTGCACAGAGTTTCACACGCTAGGGCAGGGAAGAAGTAGAGGAAAATAAGGAAAAGGAATAAAAAAAAAAAAAGTAAGATAAGGTTAAGTGCTCGCGGAAGAGGTGAGTTTTCACCTGTCAGCTGTTTTCAGCTGTCGATTTTCGAGGAATCATTTGTGTTCTTGTTCAATAATGTGATGACATTTGAACATTGTTTTCTTTTTTTCCCCCTTTTCTTTTACTCATTGCAAAGGATGAGATTGGCCGGGTCTAATTACTGCCAGTAACGATTTATTTAACTCTGGATCCTTTTCCCCTACTGTGGTAAAAATTACATCTTTCTCTCTTCTGACTGCTATCATCAATCTCTCTCTATTTATTCCTCTTTTTGAAAGTTGTGAAAACACTATTGTGGAGTTTCTTTTGCTATTTGAGCCAATGGGAACACAAAAAATAAATGTAATGTATTCTCTCATTCACCGCTATAAAGATTTACCCAACTATGACGACTTCCGCTTCTGAGAAACCCGGAAATGTGAAAATGGTAAATTAAACTCAGCTATGTAAACTAAACATTGCTAAGTGACAGAAGTAAAATACGGGAATAATGAAATGTGAGAGTGATGTATTAAATACCTTCATATGCAATCTAAAATAATTTTTTAGCATTGGTGTGAAGATTTTTAGGTTGATTGGAATATTTCCTGCATTTAATCTCATTACAGTGTTATGTTGAAGTATGCTTCTACGGTGTACCCTGAGGTGCTAAATCGTTCCGATCATGTTCCCACCTTTTAAATTGGATTTTTTTGTTTGTTCTGGAGCTCATTCATGCTGAATGCAAAGGTGAATGTGAATTTTTATTCTGCAATTTATGTGATTTTAATATTTGATGAAAACGCTTCACAGTGTTTGGTCTTCTAGTGAAGAGGATATCCTATTCAGGCACAGGAATCTGTGGCCACAGAACTCTGTAGAAAGCACTGCATGTTTTACGCATCCCTTGTATATATATTTTGGCTAAACTGTTTGTTTTAGCACACTTCAGAGCGTGGAACCACCAAGACTATTTTCCATGGTTTTCCAAGTTTTCTCTGAAATCACCAAATCAGTCCACAGATTTCTTTTGGTCCACGAGGTTGTGTTTTTGCTAAACTGTTTTTGTTTGTTTAAGTGTAAATCTGTGTGCAGACCACAAATCCAGCGGCATTGCTTGTAGCAGACATTCACTGGTGGGTCGTTCTGCGGTGGTAGCAAATGTTTCCGGTTAGTCCAGTAGCCAATATCCTGTCAGTCAGCCCCTCTCTGGGGAAAGAAACATTCATTAATATCTCATTGTGATTGTCATACTCTATTAAGATCAGTTGTGGTTAATAACATCCTGCCCTGGGGCTGCAGTCTAGCTGCCATAGTGTTCTCGCTGACCTTGATCTTTATTGAGTCATATTGAGACATACAGTAGCGTAGGTGGAGTCAAGAAAAAACATTTCTGGCATCATGAGGTAGTTTCCATGTTGATATAAATCTTAAACACTCTGCTGTTGCTTACTCTTTCACCGGTTGAAATACACTTGTACAGACAAACTTGTGGAAGACTGGTGCATTTGAGAGAACATTTTACTCTATACACTATTTTTGCAGTTTTGTTTAGTATCACTACGGAGGACCAAAATTTAACACTTTTAAATAACACCTCAATCGATGTACATAAGAGCATAAACTATTAACAAAAGTGAGAAGAAACATAACTATTTAAATAAAATATGATCATATGTGATACAGGGATTTCTGATCCTTTTATTCATGAAATATATCATTCAAAAGTTTGGAGTTGGTAAGGTTTCTTTAATGTTAAATGTTAAAGGTCCCATGGCGTGGATTTTTTAAAATTATTTTATAATGTTTCCTGAGGTGTACTTATATTTTTAGTATGATTTTTACATCACAAAATGTTATAGTTTAGAAATAAAAGGCATTTTTTTCCTGATATTAGCCCTCTGGCTTGAATGCTCTGTTTCAAGGGGCGTGTCTGCTGTGAGACTTTAAACGCCCACTCTTGTGATTGGCTGACATCTTTGCATTTGAAATGAGTATTAGATTATGTGGTGGAGGGGGCGTGGTTTAGCGAGTTCTGCAAGCACTGCCCTATTTTTATAACCAGAGTTTTTCCTCCTCCGTTTTAAAAAACAATCGCGTCCACTAGGGGTGTAACGGTACACAAAACTGACGGTTAGGTACGTACCTCGGTTTTGAAGTCACGGTTCGGTACGAGTTCGGTACAGCAGTTTTACAAAATTGCTTTTTATTTATTTTTATTAAACAGTGATTTACTGGAAAAAAAGTGTTTGTCCTTAAATGAATTAAATTATAACTAAACGTTTATTGAAGATATTGCTATAAACTGTATAGGGAGCCCTTACTTGCACATTAGGCCTACTATTAAAGGTTAACAACAGAGCCCAAACTATTAGCCTAAATTCAGTTGCTATTTATTTTAAGGTATAATAATCAACACTCAAATAACAGTACGCAAACATGTAAACTTCACATAAGGCAGTTTTTGCAATAACTTCTAAATCTAATTATGAAATAGTTTTTTATCCAATTCGTTGTTGAAATATAATCATTTACACAGTGACTGTCATTTTCATGACAGGTTTATTTAAACATACATGAAATAATCAAGACATCACTTAACAGGTTAAGTAGAATATAATGAATATATAGGCTAATATAGTGCATATATTTAGTGAAAGAGTTGATTTCTCTAGTGAATAAAATTCCATGGACACTGAATGACTGCCTGAGGTAAATGTGATGCTACATGACATTGTATAGTTTACAAGCAGTTATATTGAGGTCTTTCTGCTGTTGAAAAACTGATTGAGTGATTACACCACACATACGTGACAGTAAGTTGTAATGTATCCTCAACACACCTTCAGATTTTCATTCGTGTTTATTCTTTAGGAAGAGATGATCGATCATGTTCACGCGCGCAGCCGCTTGAACTGTGATCAGTCACACCATATTAAAGAGCGTCAAAACGGCATTTATTGTTTGAATTTCGTGATAAAATGGACTGAATACTTAATATGTTCGTGTGGGAACTCGGATTGAAGTGTGTTCCGCGGTTAAAACAAGCCGACTGTTAACTGTTACAGACTGTATTCAGAAACGGTTCGGTGCATGCATGTACCGTTACACCCCTAGCGTCCACACAAGCATGGTTTAAAAGAAATCTCTGTCCACATGAAAACGTAAAACCGCTCTATGATTGGCTGCCTTATTTCCACATGAGTCCCATCCACGGCACCGATGCACTGAGGAATGCCATGGGCTCAGTGAAACCCTTCTGCAAGTTTACTTTGGACTCAGTGACAAGTGGACTGAAGCTTCACACACTTGCCTTACTATGTTGTATTATTGCATTCTGGTGCCTCTGTTCTGCAATACAATGAGATAACTGCGCATGTATCTGTATACATGTGATAAGCGTGTTTGATAATTATTTTTCAGAGTTGTTAAAAGCTACGTCTGCCATTGCATAGACTGACTCCACTCATGTAAACAAAAGCGATAACGGCGCACAATCTTACATAGAAAAAGCTGCGGTTTTGAAAATACCTGTGTTCGTGTGGACAGGGCCTGAGAGTTCTGAATAAACACGAGTCCCAGCCACGCTGACCCTGTTTTCTTCCTCCTTATTCTACGAACTTTGTTACATGTGGAACCCCTCTCGAATACTTTTACTAAGTTTTTTTTTGCCATTATAGCTGTCGAGATGAACGAATCGTGAAAGTGTTGATTATAGCATTATTTTTAGATCTTTTCCCATCACATGAAAGGCTGCAGTGACGAGCATTGGGGAGACAGACAGTCTGTTGATCGCGTGAATGCAGTGATCTTGTCATTGCAACGCGTTTTCTCTCACAAAGTGCTTTCACCACAACTAACAGCAAACACAATATCGATATGAATACAGTAAGAGCTTTGTTGTGCAGCATAACAGCGTCATTCGTTATAACGGCAGTTTGGGCAAGTGTGCAGATACACTCGCGATGTGAGATTGACAGCTTCGGACATTATAAAGAGAGTGTTCTTTGATGACTCTCTGTAATTATTTAAATAACGGTTTGTTTCATGCTACTAACAGAAACGATGTTAAGTTTATCGTTTAGTCACTGGCTTGATTCACTGATGCATAAACAGTATTAAACAATTTAGAAAGAAGTCTGTGTGAACTTGAATGATTAGCTACACATCAGAAATCACTGATCACAGATCAGGCATTAATGAAGACTGTTACTCACTGTTTGTGGCGGTGCTGTCGAATCCATATCATAAAAATCTGTTTGTAAAGCCTGTGCTGACATTGCGACCAAAATAAACAGAATCCATTTTCTCCAAATTCTCTGGGCGGGCAAAGCAGAGGAAGGGGAGGTAACCTTTCCCTGTATGACGACATACAGGGAAGATTTCAGATCGGCTCGTCTGAGCTTTTCAAGGTCGAGCAGGAGACCCAGAACTCGGTTTTACACCTATCAAAATTTCTAGCCACTTGGGGACCATATACAAGCTAGGGGAACTTATACTAATGTTAAATAACCTCAATGAAAATTTCATGCCATGGGACCTTTAAAGTCAATTATGCTCACCATGGCTGCATTTATTTAATTAAAAAAAATACTGTAAAAACAGTAAATTGTGAAGTATTTTTTCGATTTAAAACAGCTGTTTTCTATTGTAATATATTTTTAAAAAATTATTTTATTTCTGTGGTGGCAAAGCTGTATGGTAAATTTACTATATGGTAAGTAGCTTACAGTTAACCAGTTTTTTTGTTTAGCATTTTTTATACATTTTTTTACGTTAAAGTTCCGGGCATTTTTACAGTGATATTAAAAATCTCATTACATGTGATACTTTGCCTCTGATTTTAACTGTCTGCTAAACCATAAACAAGTAAACAGGACATGGGCACATTATTGGTCTAATAGTGAAAGTCCCCTTCCTCTGTTGTCTCACACTGGCAGCAGCAGATCAGTCCAGGCTGTTGTGATAATGCTCCACTGACATTAATGACTCTTCTGGCCTTTGGGAAGTAATGCCTACTAGTGTTTGTCACAATGGCTGCTTTACAAGCGTATGTTGATTCTTGTTGTGCCTTAATAAGGTGGGATGTTTCACTGATGGCCAACTATAGAAAAGAATGCAAATGTCACATCCTGTTTCAATGTGTTGTCATTAGTCACATGCTTCTTTGTTCAGTTTCCCGCCACTCATCTGTCCCCATGGTTACCCTTGTTATTTTAGTTCAGTTCAGCTGTGTCTTGTCAATTAACTCGTTTCTGTTTGCTTTTTATGCCGCGTTCCAGGCAACCCGTAAACCGTGTTTTTACAACCTTCTACCCGTGAAAGTGCACTGGAACGGCAATCAAACCCCTGACTTCCCCCCTGTGAACTCGTACTAGATCGATGTACTCCCAGTTACGAGCTCTGACGTCACATAGCCTGCGAAACACCAATGGCAGCCCCTATGGTTGCGGTATTTATGAAACAAATATACAAATAATGTAAAATAAATGGTATAACAGCTTCTCTGGCCGTATGCGCCGTTATTTCTCCTCCGTTTCCCTCAAATAAGCAAGGAGTAAGCACCTTTGGCGATAGAAATTATTGTAAATTAGCATAAGCCCTGTATGGTTCGCCATGCTTTGTTTACATCTAGCTACCACAATTCCTTGCGCTTAGGCAGTTTGGCATGACTTTGCCTGGAACGCTACAAAGTTGAGAGTCTTGGTTAAAAGCAAAGTTGTTAGCTGATATTCTTCTAAGTGTAAGACAAGTCTATGTTTTAGTGTTAAAAAATGCTCATGAAAATTACACACAAGACTTTAAAATCTGTTGTGCAAAGACACCACATGGTGAGGTCTGTGAAAGTAAAGTTTGAGCAAGACTGTGCTTGCTTGCACTGTTGTACCAATTTTTTTGTTACAAAAACACCCAGCCTCAGGCTGGCAGTGCTTGCAAACGAATAGGGACACTTGAAAAAACAACATGAAAAACATTTAATGTACTATTTAAATATTTTAACTTTGAAAATATTTACTTTTTCAATGCATGTTCTTATTCTTATTGTTATGTATCGCCCATCCCTAAACGGCAGATAGTCAGTTAACCCTTAGGACCCTAAGGCTATTTTTTGACCCTGAAGAAGTTTTGACATGCTCTGACATTTGTGTTTTTTTCAGTTGCTTTAAAGCATATTAATGGCTAAAGTCTAAGTACACTGTATTCAGCACAAACAGGGCTACAGTAATCTGTGAGCAATATGTACATAAAAGTTTGTAGTTTTGAGAAAATAATGTTTATACGTAGTTTTTGAAAAAACTAAAATGATTTTTGAAAAAAACTAAAACTGAAATAAGGCCATCTAACACACTTTAAACATTTGTTACCCAAGGCTTTTCAGAACGGGATGATGTTGCCTAGAGTTTTTTCTTCAAAACAATGTGTGAGCCATTTTGATCACTCATTCATACAAAACAATATAGTCATTTAACTTTTGTAAGACACTTATTGTCAGAATGGCTGTATGTGGGGAGGGTGTGGATCAACATGAATAATGCAGTGATTCACACCTGAGACGTCAACGACTCCTCCCCTGGGAATATCAATGAGGAATGTGACAGAGGGAACTATAATGAATGTGAGTAGACTTAAAGGTGTCATGAACTGGCTTTTTTTTTTAAATTATACTGTTGTCTGAGGTCAACTTATGACGTTCGCATGGTTTTTACATTCAAAAACATTATAATGAATAAATAATAGGCTATTTTCTACCCTGGTTTTGAGGCACTCTCCAGCACGCTCTGATTTTATGGGCGTGCCGCACTGAAGACTTGGAAGTAAACGCCCACTACTAGGATTGGATAAGATTTGCATTTTTAATGAGCTTCGGCTCCCCGCGAGTACACCGTGAGGGATTGTTTTGAAACGTGGGAAAACGGCAACCGGAATAATTTGTCCCACAGGGCTCGCAAAACGTCTTTATCAAACAAACACAATGATTTATCTCTCATCCACTCACGATTGATTGGAATGTTATTTTTTTATTACTTGGCCCGCCCGATCGGTGGATATAAGCGCAAACCGTGCATCACACGCACACGCCAGGACGTTGCAGACTGCATGATCAATTGTATTTTTCCTTGAAATATCAAGTCAAGAGGGTGAACTAACGCCATCAAGAACCACAAATAAAGAATTATCCAGCCTTTGACTGCATCACGTACACAATCAGTAGATCTATATCAAACGATCTGTAACAATGCAATAATATCACGTATAAAAAAAACATGTTTTACTCACATTAGTGTGTTGCTTCATTCATTCATGTAATCTCATCCTTTCTGAAAATCCAGTCTCTTGTTTACAAACTAATCCGTGATCAGAAATGAAGGAACAAACGCAAAGTTTTCCCCAAGTGAGCTGGATATTCTTTTTTGAAAGGATATTCTTTTTCTTCTAAGGTGAGAGTGATGCAGCTACATTCCTTTCGAAAAAGGTGGAAACTATTATTATAATATATTTTATTTACTATACCAGCACATTCATAACTGATTGGTATTTGCATGCTGATAACACAAAGAAAACATATGTGTAACATTACCAACCACTAAAAGCCTACTAATATCACTCAGCCACACCTCCAAATAAATAGTAAAGTCATACAGGCTCATATTGTACTCATTAATTATTTAAACACAATTAAACTGACATCGGTAAAAAATAGTGGGTAAATGTGCACTTACTCGTTCTGATGTTTGCCGCGTGCCCTCCTAGTGCGAGTTGCGGGTGAAGGCGAGAGTGATGCAGCTGCATTCCTTTAAAAAAAAGTTGAAAACTATTATTACATATATATTCCAAAGTATAATATCAGTATATGCATAATTGATGGGAAATTAATGGGTAGGCCTATAGACGCGTGCTGTATGCATGTCCATTTACATCCAAACAGATATTTGTGAGCACAAGCTTCGTTAATGATAATGAGGCAGCATAAACACTATAGTCAAAATATAATCTAAACATTAATACCATATGTATTTCATATACAGCATACAATTCCTGCGTTAGCTTATAAAAATAACCCAGCATTTAAATGTAGCTAACTAAAACTTGCATATTAGGATATAGGCCTACTTCAAATTTCAATACTCTGAATACTGGCTGGCTAGAAAAATATGTACATTTATATAAAATAGCATGTCAACGAACGTAAATAAAACTACATGACTTACTCATCTGAAATTGTATCCACTGCTGGATCAAGTCGCTCTTCAAAATGCAAGCATTCATCGTCGGAGTCCCGCTCTTCTTCTGAGGAAAATGTGAACTCTTCGTCACTGTCCAGGACCATCTCAAGAGCTTCCTCACCTGTGTAACGTGCCATCTTCCAAACGCGCAGGAAAGTGAATGAATCTGATGATGAAACTTGATTTACCATTTTGCATAGATCGCCTCAGTACATTATCTTATGAATGCGCGTGGGTATGGTCACATTAACGTTAATGAGCTGCCGTGAGAAACTGTACATCTCATTCGTTTCGTACAAATAACATTGCAGGAGAATATTTGTTTTAAATGTGAATTGTTTTATTTAAAAGTAGACATTTCAAGCTTTCTTTAGACGTACCTTTCATGTTTGTGTGAGAGCCTACGTTTTTGCTGAGTTTCAGTTCACTATTCAGACATCTTTCATAAAGTTTCTCACGGAGAGAGACAGCTGAAAGCGCACCCTGTTTATTTTCTTTATTTTACAAAAACACAATGGGCCTCCTTCATGAAATGTTCATAAATATATGAGCAAATTCGGAGTAATTTGCGCGTAAAATGGACCTCTACGAAAACTCTCCTCCAGATTCACAAACGCTTCATATACCACGGATTCGGAAGTTAAACGTGTGTAGCCTTTATTAATGAATCCCAAACATTCGTAAATAGGACGCTTGCACGCTCATTCATAATTAGCATAATCCCCGCCCATGAGTTACAACTGCAAATGACGTGTCCAGGAACACTGTGGAATCTTCTGGGCTTCTTTCTCAGGTTTGGCTCCAGTATTTTGCATAAATGTTAAAGAGACTAATTGACCATATGCCTAGTAATAAATATTCAATTATCGTGTGTCCACCAAAGCATTTTTAGCCAGCTAAAAAACGCCTAGTGCTCTTCTGAAAACGGCCAGCTGGTGGGGCTTGAAAGCGCTTTGCAAGGGCAGCGTTTTTCCAGCTGAGATACTTTGATTGCTATGAATAGGATACAGAATATCCATGGCAGTAATGTGTTTCTAGTAATTCATTTTGAAGAATATTACTGAATATAAAAAATTACGTAAAAAGCAGTATTAACTTCTCCATTATTGTTGTTCAGTCGGTGTACAAGTAGGATGATTGTTCGGTGTAGTATTTGTCCTGCCCCTCCTCCACTGTGATTGGACGGCTTGGTAAAAAGTGACAGTGACGAGCGCTACCTATTACCCAACGTAAAAAAAAAAAAAAAAGACGGGGCAAATCAACTCTTGAAACATTATTCTGGGTCATAGTGCATCAAAATGCAATGTCATCAGTTTGCCTAAATTAGAACATAGAACATTCAAATGTTTTACGCACAATTTACACGTGGTAGGGAGCAGGTGTAAATTTCTTTCTTACCAACTAACGTTTTGAAAATACGAAAATTTACGTCAGAGCGGCTTTATGAACAATTTACACACACATTCATTCTGCTCGTTTCATGAATGAGGCCCAATGTTTTGTTGTTATTGTGAGTGTACACAAATAAAAGTTGACACTTTAAACTTTGTAAAGACATACAGTGGGGCAAAAAAGGATTTTGTCAGCCACCAATTGTGCAAGTTCTCCCACTTAAAAAGATGGGAGAGAGGTCTGTAATTTTCATTATAGGTACACTTCAACTATGAGAGACAGAATGAGAAAAAAAATCCAGAAAATCACATTGTCTGATTTTTAAAGAATTTATTGGCAAATTATGGTGGAAAATAAGTATTTGGTCACCTACAAAAAAGCAAGATTTCTGTCTCTCACAGACCTGTAACTTCTTTAAGAGGCTCCTCTGTCCTCCACTCGTTACCTGTATTAATGGCACCTGTTTGAACTCGTCATCAGTATAAAATACACCTGTCCACAACCTCAAACAGTCTCCAAACTCCACTATGGCCAAGACCAAAGAGCTGTCAAAGGACACCAGAAACGAAATTGTAGACCTGCACCAGGTTGGGAAGAGCATCTTGGTGTGAAGAAATCAACTCTGGCAGCAATTATTAGAAAATAGAAGACATACAAGACCACTGATAATCTCCCTCGATCTGGGGCTCCACGCAAGATCTCACCCCGTGGGGTCAAAATGATCACAAGAACGGTGAGCAAAAATCCCAGAACCACACGGGGGGACCTAGTGAATGACCTGTAGAGAGCTGGGACCAAAGTAACAAAGGCTACCATCATACACACTACGCCGCCAGGGACTCAAATCCTGCAGTGCCAGACGTGTCCCCCTGCTTAAGCCAGTACATGTCCGGGTCCGTCTGAAGTTTGCTAGAGAGCATTTGGATGATCCAGAAGAGGATTGGGAGAATGTCATATGGTCAGATGAAACCAAAATATAACTTTTTGGTAAAAACTCAAATTGTCGTGTTTGGAGGAGAATGAATGCTGAGTTGCATCCAAAGAACACCATATCTACTGTGAAGCATGGGGGTGGAAACATCATGCTTTGGGGCTGTTTTTCTGCAAAGGGACCAGGACGACTGATCCGTGTAAAGGAAAGTATGAATGGGGCCATGTATTGTGAGATTTTGAGTAAAAACCTCCTTCCATCAGCAAGGGCATTGAAGGTGAAACGTGGCTGGGTCTTTCAGCATGACAATGATCCCAAACACACCGCCCGGGCAACGAAGGAGTGGCTTCGTAAGAAGCATTTCAAGGTCTTTGAGTGGCCTAGCCAGTCTCCAGATCTCAACCCCATAGAAAATCTTTGGAGGCAGTTGAAAATCCGTGTTGCCCTGCGACAGCCCCAAAACATCACTGCTCTAGAGGAGATCTGCATGAAGGAATGGGCCAAACTACCAGCAACACTGTGTAAAAACCTTGTGGAGACTTACAGAAAACGTTTGACCTCTGTCATTGCCAACAAAGGGTATATAACAAAGTATTGAGATTAACTTTTGTTATTGACCAAATACTTATTTTCCACCATAATTTGCAAATAAATTCTTTAAAAATCTGATTTTCTAGATTTTTTTTTTTCTCATTCTGTCCCTCATAGTTGAAGTGTACCTATGATGAAAATTACAGGCCTCTCTCATCTTTTTAAGTGGGAGAATTTGCGCAATTGGTGGCTGACTAAATACTTTTTTGCCCCACTGTATCGTTCATGTATGTGAGGCCAAAAATGACACTGTCATGAGGGAAAATCAAACAAAACGTGCAGGCGCTTTTCTCGGGTCCTAAGGGTTAACATGCATTTGAACAGATTTTATTCCTTAAAAAGGGATGAGTAGCATCCATGGGATGTCAGTATGAAATTAAAACTTGCCTTATTGTGAACGATTCATTGATGCATATTATTTAAAAGAAAAAAAGGGTTTATAATCTTGTTTAAAATGTAACTACCTGCTCCACCTCTGAAACAACCCTCCTTTTTGGCTGAATTCACGCATCCCTTTTACTTCAACCCTTCCCCTCCCATCCACCTGACTTCAATCTTGTAACAACCACTTTTTACAATATGGTCAGATCAGATAATATTCTGTCATATACAATTTTGTAAATGTTGAAATTCCTGTTTTGCTGAAACATGTCACATGGGCATAAAATGAGAGAATTTTTTTTTCACAGCAATGCTGAGATTGTTGCTGATATGTACCTGAAAGGGTATCTTCAGTAAAGTTCAATAGAAAATTCAAGTCCGTGTGCTTGAGATTATATGATTACTCTAGCATTGAGTGCCGTGGCGACATTCCAGGAAAAAGATTTTTAGGAAAGGCCAAAAAATAAACAGAGTGCATTTCTTTCAGCAATTTCTAGAAATCTATTGTTTTTCACTATTCCCACTTGCCTATTTTATATACTCTCTGTGATCTTCACCAGGGATTTTATGCATATCCATACAGAAAGATAGCATCTCCTGTCTAATCTCTTTTGCCTTCTCCTCGCTCTATGCCCCAAGCAGTGTAAGTGCGGGGGATGTTCAGAGCCATTTCATAGTTTAGCTCAACTGTGATTGTTGGCCCAGTCTGTTGTTGAGGATGTGTAAAAGGAGCAACTTCCCTTAAAGGGTAACTAAACCCCTGCTCAGAGCTTAACTCCACCCACTGGCAATTTTCAAAAAATGCTGGAAAAGTGGGCAGAGCCCAGCGGAGACAGAGGGGATGAACCGAGGGCGGGGCTGAGCGGAGGGCGTGCACCTGAGACCCGCAGTGACGGATTGATTGACAGCTGTCTGACTCGCGAGTCGCAAAGATGGAGAATGACTGGAGTGACGCCAGCTTTGCAACAGAGCGGCCATTTCTCCTACCTTCACCTGAAGTGGAGGAGGGTGGATCGTCTGTAACAGACACAAACCCGGAGCCTTATCAATGAACCTATCAAAAAACTGCGTTAACTCCCGATGCCGACGATGCTAGTGAAGCAGCCGCGCAAGAGAACTGACCTAATCTATCTGCGTCCGCGGCAACCACTTGCGTGTCAGGGTTTGAAAGCGCGTCTCATGTATGAAAATGATCTGTACACATGACGGGCGGCAATAATATCGCAAGAAAAGCCTGACGTGTACTGGCAACTGCATTATTTAACCGTATTTTCTTCAATACAATGTTAAAGCAAGTGTCAAGTCAGTTTCATTCATAATGTTTCTACTTCATGTAACATGACAGTTCATACTGGAGTGAAGCCGTTCTCCTCATGTGATTGGGGGAAACATTTCTGAGGGCGTGGTGAGCTCGTGCTAGGGGCGCGGATAGTGAGCCGTTGGAGGTACCATCCTACGTCACGATGTACCCCAACGTCCAATAGGAAAATTCAACTGCAGTAGCCACCGTTCAACCTTAAGAGGGCAGCACTTTGGTGGTTTTACACCATATTTTATAGAATTAAAACACTTTATACTCAAATGTCAAAACATTTACTCGAATCAATGAACAGCATTAATAAAGCCCCAGTATTACAGATCATTAACTAAAAAAAGTTGGTTTAGGGTTTAGTTACCCTTTAACAGCCACTTCTTAAGATGTATTTAAGCACATAAACCCCTGCCTCTTATTCAGTGACCATCTGCAGTCCAGATTACTATATGCTAGTATAGCGCCACCCCGTGCATATTTAAATGAAATTACTGTTATTTCAACACACACCTACTTTCGGTGTAAATTAGGCTTATTAGATTGCTTGTTATTAATGAAACCCAACACTATTTTCCTGGTGTTATTACCGCCCACGAAAAGCAGATGGTAAATAAAATTAAATTTAACCCTGTAAAGTCTGACATTTGAAATGGTATAGTCTAAAAAGTGTTTTTTTCCCCCAAATCATTGTTTATTGAACCTTTAGACAAAATAACAAAAAATAAAAATCTTTTAATAACTTTCATACTATGTGCGGTTTTTTTAGGTAGGCTAAGATGATTGGTGCCATACCATGAGCCATATATCAGGCTTTTATGGCTCATATAAGAATAATATAGGACTTTATAACAGTATAGCAGACTAATTGCTATAAAATATTTAAATGCTTAGTTTTATGATCAAAGCTCTGCAGTTTTTATTGTGGCCTTTGGGGCAAAACATATAATGCTAGTCGATACAATAACGATTGATAGATGTACAAATCTTTTTTTTTTTTCAAAAGCCTGATCACATGACTTTTCAAAATAAAAAAAAATGAGAAAAATTCATGGACGAATGAGTAAACCCAATTTGCTTCAGTCCAGTGAGTGTTCAATTCATCTTGTAAGAATAACTTGGAAATTGTAACTAATATTTAATTTACCTTATACAAATCAATAAAGATTTCACAGCAAAAAGCAGCACGTACCATGACCTGCAGGTGGACATTTAGTACAATTATACCATTTATTTTCTAAAAATATAAACTTTTCCTGCAGGTTTTTTTTTTTCATGTTGATAATTTAGAGAGTTTAGAAATGTGCATATTAAATATGATAAAGTAGGCTTTATAGGGTTAAATGTTGGTTTTCATTTTCAATAATTAAATGATGAAGAACAGGGTTAGATGTATGACCAGGCATGTAGCCAGATGCAGATATAGTAGAGAGAACTTTCAGCATTTTAAAGTCACAGTGATGAAGTAATGCTCTATACTCCCTGTAAAATATGCCAGATCTCAGTCTAACCTCTCATAACCTATCACGCCGGCGTGATTGCCGACTCGAAAGGGTTAATAGGTTTTGTTTCACAAAATTGGGAAGTACTAAAAATATATAGTCTATACATATAAATATAAAGTTTAAAGTAGATGAATCATGTTTTCTTTGAATACTAAGTAGTAGAGATCTCTAAATATACTTTATCTTGCTGCAAAATCCAGCATCCAGTTTAATGTGGTAACTTGTATTTTCAGGATGATATTGGCGTCTAGTTGCTTCAGGTTTGACCAATTTGACTAGCAGTGGGTTTGGATCTAGAATGAGCTGGTAGACCATCTTAGATCAGAAACACATTATCTGCCATGTTCCAAGAAACCATCATGATGAAGATAAAGAGTAGATATATCTGCTCGAAAAATATTTATTTTATTATTACTGTCCACATTTTTTAAATCCAAAATCTATCAAGAATCCTGCAAACTGTTTGGCATAATCAACCAACCCTTTAACTCTTTCCCCGCCAGCGTTAAAAAAAAAAAGTTGCCAGCCACCGCTAGGGTTCTTGATCATTTTCACAAAAATGTAATAGCCCATAGAATATTTTGTTGTATGCATATATAAGCATATGTGACCCGTTACGGCAACCAGGGACACAAGTCGGCAGCACAAGTTTCGAGCAAAATGAGAATGAAGCGTTTTTTTTTTCAAAATTGGTGATTTTCGCTTTTTTGCCGAATCTGTTAGTTGAGATCATGAAGAAGCCTCTCCATGTTTGAGATAGCAGTATTGGTATATTTAAAAGCATACACTTTGAGGTTGAAATCGCCTTGTTTTTAGGAGATTCTAGCATGCAGCAGAGGCGTATTTCTCTTTTGTTATTGTCCCGCCCTCTAAGGGAAACGTGGCTCAGTGTTGCCAAGTCCGCTGTTTTTCATGTCCGTGGGTTGAAGCGAGCCCAACTATGTGATATTTAGCCCCGGGAATGTGAATTTTAGTAGGCAACCATGCCAAAAAAACACATATTTTACCCCCTGAAATGCGATTTTTACCGGAGAAGCCCCCCTGAAACGCGATTGGGCTTGTTTTGGGCTAGTTTTGAGTAGCAATTGTGCGGGTTTTGTTGTGAAAACCTGGCAACCCTGGTGGCTGATACACGAGCAGCGAGCAACGAGCAGCTGATACGAAGTGCAAACCTCCCAAATAACACAATGTCTGAAGCAGTAAAGAACCAACACGATCATCTTTCCCTTGTGCAGAAAGAGAGGGCTGAGTACAATGACATGACTGAAAATAAACATACACACAGGTCCTTGAAAGAGCTTGAATTTATTTTGTGCAAGAAGTTTTCTGGAAGAAATTCCATATTATTCTCTCCGGTCCGATAATGTGTTATTTCGCCAACACTTCGTGGACTATGCTTGATTTACGTTTGTTACTTGCATTTATGCATTACATTAAGTGTTTCCCGCGTGAGGTACTTTGTGTTGTACATTGCCATGATGTTCACGCGCACACAAAACCACTACGGTACCTCAGCGTTTCACAGACACACCGTGAAATATTGCAAAAATAGACTGGTTGCATGAGCCTAAGCTCTTTTCAATAAAATCCATGCAAAAGTTAATATCAGATCATTTTAGAATACAGTATAGGATGTACCGAATATTCTTCAGTTTTATGCAAAACAGAAATATGACAAATAGAATATCAGACCTCTGTCATATGGCCAAAAGTAAAGTCCTTGAAAGGTTCTTGAATTTGAAGTTAACCAAGCTGTGGGAATGCTGTATTAACAACTATCCAAACTGTTTTAGACCTAAAAGAGCCTTTGTAGGCCTATGTTACCCTTAAATGTCAGAGAAAAGAACAGAATCAGAGATTTTTTTTTTCTTATAGAAAAGTGTACTTTGCATATTATACTATAAAAACATAATTATAGTTGATTTTAGTTTATCATAGTTGATCATGACGGTTATCACAGAATCCTGTTAAAAAGTCCCAATGCTACACAATGAAATCAATTCACCAAGTTTTATGTAGAAAACCAGCAAATAACAAATAAAAAGGTTTTTTTAAAATATAAAACTCACATATTTCAGCCTCTAAATCATTTTTAGTCAAAAAAGATAAATTACTGACTTTTACAATACACATTATCCTTTATTATTAATAGTATGCGGTCCGATTGTAAGCATGCAGCTTTACAGGGGGTATGGCTTATCTAAATGAGATGTAAATGAGCCCTATTGTCACTCCCAGCTGGTGAGAACAAAATCTTTAGAGGCCAATTTCTCCCTGTTAAGCTTTTTTGAGTGCCTACTTTCAAATGGCCACAACTTCTCCAAATATTATCAGATTTCCATGTGTTACACATCACTGGAAAGCTTGGAGACTACACTTTCAGAATCTGTAAATAACTCAAAATGCCCCAGAACCGACTTCTGTCCCTTCCTTCCGTGACTGGTCACATATATTTATATTTATGCATTTGGCAGACACTTTTTTCCAAAGCGACTGGAATTTTTAACCCACTGGATCACCATCTCACAAATCTCACAAATTAGCATGTAATATATCAAATCATGAAATTATTCTAGCTTCATGCATTTATTTTTTATCAACACTTGAATATGGGTAAATTTCATTAAAAAACCGCAACATTTTGAACAAAAAGCTGAGAAAATCAAGTTTTTGTCAAAGACTACATCCAGATCAGATTCAGAGTGATGATCAAACACAGCACCCAACACCCCTAATGCTTGCACAGTCCTATAGCTCGTCCTGGGTCGACATTTCATTCAGTAACATTAGGCAGTTTTGATTTTATATGATGTTTAATGTTGATGATAACGTTATTTTACATATGGATCTGCTTTAATACGATCACTTGGTTTTTTTTTTTGCCTCTTCCTCATCTATGTTTTGATCAGGAGATTCTGTATTCATTCAGAAGATGCGTAATAGCGCCCCCTAGCATATATTAGTGTGTTCTGCCCCCGCTTCTGTGTGTGTATGGCGCAGTCTAGCCTAGCCACATCAACACCTACATTTGTGAACGGAGGACCTGGGTCGAGTCGTTCAGCAGGTAGGCTTGACATTTTCGTTCTTCCATTCTTCCTCTCAGCTTATTACAGGTCACACATTTATGTATGGTGCTTGACACCAGTCTCTTGCCTCCAATCAGCCACAATCCAGCAGAGCAAACAGTGCCCTCTGTCAGATGTCTTCCCTGATGAGCGACCTTTGCATGGTAATGTCTCACCAATAAGGTTGCTACGTGGTGCTTTCCGGGGACAATGATTGGATGTTTCTCTTCCCAGGGTATGTCAGCCAAAGGAATGCGTCCTCCAACTCTCAGCAGGCCGTCCTTATCCACAATTGGATTCAGTTTCCTCAGAGGGCTCGACTTTGGAACGACTTCACCTCTGGAAAGGCATTTCATCTCCTCAGCAAATGTATCGTGTTGAGCGTTTCTGATGACTATTAGTCTTGCTTGTGTCGGCTCATCCGTATTGCCGATTGAGCCCTTTGTATAAGACCTGGCCTTGTGTATGAGCTTGGAAATGGCTCGAATAAGTGACTTCCAGTTGGAGAAGCGTTCAAATCGGTCCTCCTTCAAAGGTCTTGGTTATGAAAGCTTGGATCTGTGGGCGTACGTCTGCGTCTGCTTCAGGGTCAATGAGCTCAAACTCCTCTGGCGGTGTGGTGTCTTTGGCTAAGAAGGCTGGACCTTTGAACCAGTTGGTGTCTTTCAACATAGCAGCTGGCACTGAGCGAGTCCCATGGTCTGCAGGGTTGTGTTCTGTGCTGACAAAGTGCCATTGTTCCGGGCTTGAAAACTTTCTGATGCGTGTGACTTTGTTGGAGACATATACATAGAATCTTCTGCTTGTGTTGTTGATGTAGCCCAATACAATCCGACTGTCTGTGTAGAATGTGACCTTGTGGATGTCTACGTCAAGCTCTTCTTTAATTAAGTCTGCCAATTCAACAGCCAAGACAGCAGCACAAAGCTCGAGCCGTGGAACAGTGTGTGGGGGATGAGGAGCCAGCTTTGCCTTACCCATGAGGAATCCAATGTGAGTGTGTCCATTTTTATCTGTTGCTTTGAGATAAGCCACTGCTGATATGGCCATAGTGGAGGCATCGGAGAAGATGCAGAGTTCTCTGTGTTTTGTGGAGCACAAGGAAACTGCCGCATAGGGTCTGTCAATTTGAAGCTGCTCAAGCTCACAGAATGAGTCCGTCCACATTCTCCACTGTTCCTCTTTCAGCGCTGGCAGAGGAGCGTCCCAATCAGCTTGCTCGGCAGACAGCTCTCTGACTAAGACCTTTCCTTTGATTGTGACAGGTGCTACAAACCCCAGGGGGTCGTAAAGTCCATTGACTGTAGACAGGATTCCCCTTCTAGTAAATGGCTTCTTTTCTCTAGATACAGAAGTTCCAGGTCAGTCCCAAACTCCGCTGCAGTGGCAAGGGGTCAACAGTTAGCTCTAGATCCACCAAGTCTTTGGCCCGCTCCTCAGGGGGAAAGGCATCCATCACAGTACGACTGTTACGACTGCTATTTTGTGTAACTTGATGCTTGACTCTGCTAACATCTCTTTTGTGTTTTTCAGTACAGCAATGGCCTTTTCGTCGGTGGGGAATGAGGAGAGCCCATCATCAACATAGAAATTTCTCATGACGAACTGTGTAGCTTCACTGTCCCATTCCTTTACTCCATGCAAGGCTGCTCTTCTCAGGCCAGAGATGGCTACTGCAGGGGAAGGAGAGTTGCCAAAAACGTCCACTTTCATGCGATACTCAGTGATGTTTGTTTGGGTTGTCTTTGAACCACAAAAATCCCGATGATCTTCATGGACAATGAAGCAGTAGAACATCTGCTGGACATCTGCAGTTACCGCTACAGGCTCTCTGCGGAAACGCATTAGGACCCCCAGTAGGGTGTTGTTCATGTCGGGCCCACTGAGAAGAACGTCATTAAGGGAGGTGCCTTCGTGTTTCGCACTGGAATCAAACACTACACGTATTTGGTCTTTTTTCTGTGGGTGATAATCACCGAATATTGGTAGGTACCAGCATTCTTGTTGTGGCCTCAGTGCTGGGGCAAGCTCCGCTTGATCAGCATCAAACATTGCTTGCATGAAGTTGAAGAAGTGTTCTTTCATGCCATGTTTCTTCTCCAGCATGCGACGGAGGGAGGCGAGGCGATTGACAGCATGTTGTCTGTTTTTGGGCAGACGCAGCCTGTTTGGCTTAAATGGCAGCGGTGCTACCCAGCAGTTTGCTTCGTCTATGTAGACTTCCTTATCCATGAGGTTAAGGAACAACTCATCTTTCGATGGACAGGCCAAGCTGATCGTCGCGCCATGTTCTTTGAAACACGTCTCTGCTCAGGCTATCTGCTTCATTGGCTGCATGAGACACACATGGAAAGGTGTGGGGTGGTACAGCGCTGTCAATCTTCTCTCTGACCATTAAGTTGCTGATGCATGGGTTAAGGATGGAGTGGCGTCCGCTTGTCAGCACACTGGTTCTGAAAACGCTGGCAGTAGTTTATGTGCTCTTCCCAGACACACATCTCTGATTATCACCCATCCAAGGTCGAGTCGCTGTGCAAACAGTGCATTGTGTGGCCCATTACATTGTTCACGCACTTTGTGCAGCCGTATTATGTCTCGCCCAAGTAGGAGGAGGATGGACGCGTTGGGATCCAGGGCTGGGATTTTGTCTGCCAAGTGTTTGAGGTGCGGATGATGTCTGGCTACCTCTGGTGATGGTATTTCGGACCTGTCGTCTGGCAGCATGTCACACTCAATCAGAGTAGGCAAGGGAATGTGGATGTTACTGTCTACTGATTCCACTATGAAGTTGCTAGTGCGTCGCCCTGCTGTATCCACCACTCCTGAGCATGTCTTCAAAGTGTACCTCGACCCTGCGCCTTGAATTCCAAAATGATCAAAGAATTCTGTTCTTCCAAGGGACTTATTGCTCTGCTCGTCAAGAACAATGTAGGTCTCCATGGCTTTGTCTCTTTGGCCAGCAGGATACACTAAGGCGAGACAGATTTTGGAACAGGATTTTGACGTGTTCACACTCCCACAGATTTCTGTGCATTTGGACGTCACAGACGGAATGGCCTCCAGCGGCTGCCGCTCCCCACTGTGATCCAAGGTACTCACATGTACATCAGTTTTCCATGGGGCAGGCCCTGGATGTAGCGCTGACAGGTGTTTGTCACTGTTGCACTCCTGGCACAGCAGAGGCCCGTTACAGTCCTTATCAACATGAGTGGATGAAGCACTTGAAACAGATGCGTTTTTCTTTCAGATACGCTTTCCTTTCCTCAAAAGTTTTGTTTCTGAAGCCACAATATTTTCTCAATGGATGAGGCTTGTTATGTAGTGGGCACTGTTTGTCGGGATCCTCGTTTCCTGACTATTGTTGTATTATCTCTGTCGCTGCTACTTGTTGAGATTTCAGTCATCCTTACAGTAACTGATGTTCTCACGTGATGACTGGCTGGCTGATAAACACTCTTTTCTGTCTTTGTTGCACACCATGCTCCTGTAATGCTGGCAAAACTAGGATCATTGCGTGTTTTTGCCTGTTCACAAACAAAGTTGACGAAGACTCCAAAGGGAGGATATGGCACCCTGTGTTGGTCTTTGTAACGTGATCCTACAGATATCCACCTCTCTTGTAGGTTGGGAGGTAGTTTCTGGACTATTGGGCTTACTCCACGGGAGGTGTTGAGATATGAGAGACCAGGTAAGTATCCATCTGCTCGGGCTGCTTCAAGTTCCATGAGAATGTCTCCCAGTTCTCTTAACTTGTGGTTTTCTTTGGCTGAGATCTTAGGAAATTCCTTAACTTTTCTCAGAAGAGCATTTTCAATCTCCTCAGGTGAGCCATAAACATCCTCCAGTCTTTGCCATAACATCCTGAGGCCAGTGGGTGCATTGTGAATGTGTACCGCTCTGATCCTTTTAGCTTGCTCAGATGACGAAGGCCCGAGCCCTTTGCACAGCAAATCAAGTTCCTCTCTAGCGGAGAGTTTCAGGTCATCAGTAGAGCTGATAAAAGACGCCTTCCAGGCCCAGTAGTTCTCCGGCTTGTCGTCGAACTTCAGTAGACCCGAGCTCACCAGCTCTCGTCGCATCAGGTATTTCCCTAGGTCTGTTGCAGTCATTGCACTGGGTGGGCTTGTGTTGTACATAGGGAGTTGGGAGGGCTGTGTGTAGTAAAACTGGGGAGGCTTGAAATCGTCACTGGTTTGTTTCACATTGTGGGAGAGCTCACTTTATGATTTTCTCTGTGCAGTGCTGGTTATCTGATTTGGGGTCCAGATTGGTTCTCCTTTGTACGAGTGTTGAGTTTGCTCAAGAAACTTGTGTTCACTGATTGTACTTGGTGACGCGTTGACCTGATTGTCACATCTGTTCGCTTCACTGCTGTCCATGAAAAGCTGGCGCACTGGTGAAGTCGTCTGTGGTCTTGTATCTGATTGTGAAACTGCAACTAAATGTACTGTATTGGCTGCTTTTGCACACTGATAAAGCTGGTGACCTGGATGTATGACAGGAATCTGCATTGCAGCATTTCCACAATGAATTTCGACTAGAGTTAGAGGCATTGTGTTTTTTTCTATTTGTTGAAGTGGATTTAACTGTTCATATTCCTCCTCAGCAGCTGCTTCAAGGCTTCCAGCTTTGGTGTTAGCAGCAGCCGCCGCCTTTGCTAATTTCAGTTCATACAAACTAGCGTTTAGCGCTTGTTGTTTTATTAGCTCTGCCACTTTCCTAGCAAATGCAAGCTCAGCACGTGCGGCTTCTGCTTTAGCCCGTGTTTTCAATGCCATAGAATTAGCCACAGATTGTCTGCTGGTTCTTGAGCAGTTAGATATTTGTGATCTGGTTTCTAATCCATCCAATCCTCTTCTTCTATTCTGTGTGTCATGATGGTTGCTTTAATTGTTCCCTTTCGTTCAGTCACTACGACGTAACGTTAGTGACTAACGAATGGGGGTTTCGCTTAGAAGCCTATCAACTTCGAGTTTTGAGAAAACGCCCAATGGCGTGCCAATGCCATGGGGCATGCGGAATTTGCATACGTAGCTCCGCCTCACTGCGTGAGTATATAAGGAAGTACGAGGCAATATCGCATTATGTTTCTGCTTTCGGAGCCAAGAGTACCTACCTCTTCACTCCTACAGCCTTCTGAGACTCTGTCAGCTTCTTCGAGACGAGCAGCTTTCCAGTCGGTGTTGGTGTGACGGCGCGTTCCAGTGATCGCATACTTCCTGCCTGCTGATCTGTGCAGTGGTCTGCATCCAGCTGGTGTGTGTTTCCCTGGGCGCTTCGGCATCGACTGTGAAGTTTCCTCTCACAAAAGAGCTTGCACGTGACACGTCCTTTTCAGGATGTTTCGTCCGTGCACTTCTGGGTGCGGTAGATCGCTTTTTTCTTTCGACGGGCACGAGCGCTGTGTGACGTGTTTGGGCTTTCAGCACGCTCAGGCAGCGCTCGTGGATGACTCATGTTCTCTCTGCGGGAACCTGGCCATCTCAGTGCTTCGATCGAGACTCCGTGAATTCCGTGCTGATGCCGGAACGAGAGTCCCCTCCGTCCCCCCCCAATCTGCGGTCTCCTCTGGAGGCGGCACTTTGGCTGGTGACCAGGGTGATCTGAGGGTGACGGTGTGGAACAAAGCTCCGACGCTAGTTCCTCGGCCCACACCCCCCTCTCAGGCACTTGACCCGGTCCGCGCTCAGGCGTCTACATCGGGGCCGGCTCCTGCTGTCCCGACTGTGGCGTTTGGCGCGGCGGAGGAGGAAGTGATGTCTATCGCCGCATCACAAGGTGGGCTGGAGTCATCTGAGGATGAGGATTCGGCTGTGCTGCCACCTTCGGGTGTTCCAGCATTGCCCGAGTCGGACCCAGAGTTGACAGCCATGCTCTCTCGGGCCGCCGCAGCGCTTGGACTGGAGTGGAACCCTCCGCCTCAGCCCGAGCGTTCGCGGTTGGATGATTGGTTTTTGGGGGCGGCGCGTTCGGACACCCGTCCGGCCGCTCCTCCAATACCTTTCTTCCCCGAGGTGCATGAAGAGGTCGCGCGTTCCTGGAAGGCCCCGTTGTCTTCCCGTGAACGTTTGGCGGCCTCTTCCGCCTTCACCTCTCTCGATGGAGCCGCGGCTCATGGGTACACTGGGGTCCCCCCAGTCGAACGTTCTGTTGCGATGCAACTGTGTCCACAGAGCGCTTCGTCCTGGCGTGGTGACCCAAAGCACCCCTCCAAGGCCTGTAGGTTTTCGTCATCTCTGGTGGCGAAGTCCTATAGAGCTGCGGGGCAGGCCGCCGCTTCTTTGCATACCATGGCAACTCTTCAGGCTTACCAAGCCAAGTTGCTGTGTGATATGCACGAGAGAGGGGCTGATCCAGGGCTCAGCAATGAGTTGCGTGCCGCCACCGACCTCGCTCTCCGGGCGACGAAGGTGACCGCGCGCTCCCTGGGTCAGGTGATGTCCACAAATGTGGTCCAGGAGAGACACTTATGGCTCACCCTGTCTGATATGCGCGACGCCGAGCGAACACGTTTCCTCGACGCCCCCATATCACAGGATGGGCTATTCGGCGGAGCGGTCGAGAGCTTCGCCCAACAGTTCTCGGCCGCTCAGAAGCAGACTGAGGCTATAAAATACATCCTGCCCCGGCGGTCAGCTGCTGCCTCCACCCCACCGCCCGCGCAGGTGCCTCAGCCTGCTCGCCGCCGAGGACGCCCTCCCGCGGCTTCCTCCGCCTCTGCGCCACCCAAGCAGCAGCCTCCACCCGGGCCGCGCAGAGGCAGCCGCAGGAAGGCGTCCCAGTCCGCTCCAGCCCCGCAGCCCGCGAAGAAACGCCAGGCTAAGCGTCGCTCCTGATGCGGACGGCTCAGGGATGGGCAGTTCTTTCCAGGAGACGGCGGCAGGGCCGCTCCTTCCCCCGGTGGAGGGCCGGGGGAGAATCTTTTGTTCAGCTGCTGGCCCCCGGGTCAGCAGCACCCTAATGTGGTTAAAGAAAGAACTGACAAACCCATCCCTGAGCCCCCAGAGATCGGTGACGGCAGTGCGCGCCACCCTCGGGTCTCGCCACTCTCGTCCCTCTCTGTCGCCAGCCCCCTGGCAGAGCAGACCCCCGTGGAACGCGAGTCCTTCCCTGGTCTCCTCTGTCAGGGCGCAGCCGTTAACCGTGCTCCGACCAGGGGACGCCCAACAGCCTCCCCTGTCCGCGCCGGTAACGCTGCCTCGCTGCCCCACCCAGGGTACGTCTGTCGTCCGTATGACCCCGTTGGTGCAGTCTCTGGAAGCCTGGCTTCAGCTTCCGGGGCTGTCCCGCTGGGTTGCCCGGACCATCAGGCTCGGCTACGCGATTCAGTTCGCGCAGGCTCCTCCCCGTTACAGGGGAGTCCGCTATACCATGACCGGGGCCCATGCCCCCGTCATGCGTGCGGAGATTGCCACTCTACTGGCGAAGGGTGCGATCGAGCCTGTCCCTCCAGCCGAAATGAGGTCGGGGTTCTACAGCCCCTACTTCATTGTACCCAAGAAAACCGGTGGGTTACGGCCAATCCTGGACCTTCGCATCTTGAACCGATCCCTTCACCGGCTTCCGTTCAAGATGTTGACTGCGAAACGCCTTTTCGAATGCGTTCGTCCGGTCGATTGGTTTGCAGCGATCGACCTGAAGGACGCCTACTTCCATGTCTCCATCCTTCCTCGACACAGACCGTTCCTACGGTTTGCTTTCGAGGGGCGGGCATACCAGTACGCAGTTCTCCCATTCGGGTTATCTCTGTCCCCTCGCGTCTTCACGAAGATCGCCGAGGCAGCCCTTGCGCCCCTTTGGCAGCACGGGGTCCGCATCCTGAACTACCTCGACGACTGGCTCATACTAGGCCACTCTCGAGAGCAGGTTTGTGGACACAGAGATCTGGTTCTCCACCACTTAACCCGTCTGGGCCTTCGGGTCAACTGGGAGAAGAGCAAACTCTGCCCAGTGCAGAGGATCTCTTTTCTCGGTATGGAGATCGACTCGGTCGCCATGTACGCGCAGCTTTCGAGCGAGCGCGCGCAGTCTCTGCTGACTTGCCTCCGACAAATCGAGAGCAAGAATGCGGTTCCACTGAAACTTTTTCAGAGGCTCCTGGGGCATATGGCATCTGCAGCCGCGGTAACGGCGCTCGGATTGCTTCATATGAGACCGCTTCAGCACTGGCTTCGCGATCGAGTCCCGAAATGGGCATGGCAGTCTGGCACGCTCCGGGTCCAAGTGACTCGGGCCTGCTTACAGACACTCACCCCGTGGTCGAACCTCAGCTTTCTACGGGCCGGTGTGCCCTTAGAACGAGTTTCCAGGCATGTTGTCGTATCGACGGATGCCTCTGCCACGGGCTGGGGTGCCATGTGCAATGGACAAGCAGCCGCGGGCTCCTGGACAGGACCCCAGCGCCTCCTGCATGTCAATTGCCTCGAGTTGCTGGCAGTACGGTTCGCCCTGCACCGCTTCCGAGCGTTGCTGAAGGGTCAACATGTGCTTGTCCGGACAGACAACACGGCCGTAGTAGCGTACATCAACCACCAGGGCGGTCTATGCTCCCGCCGCATGTCTCAACTCGCCCGCCATCTCGTCTTATGGAGTCAGAAGCGCCTGAGGTCCCTTCGTGCTGTCCATATTCCGGGAGTCCTGAACCACGCAGCCGACGAGCTCTCGCGGTTTCAGCCTCTCCCGGGAGAATGGAGACTCCATCCCCGGACGGTTCAGCTGATTTGGGAACAGTTCGGCGACGCACAGGTAGACCTGTTTGCCTCCCACGACTCTTCCCACTGTAGCCTGTATTATTCCCTGACCGAGGGCACGCTCGGCACGGATGCACTGGCGCACAGCTGGCCGCGGGGCCTACGCAAATATGCGTTTCCCCCAGTGAGCCTACTCGCACAGCTTCTGTGCAAGATCAGGGAGGACAAGGAGCAGGTCCTTTTGGTCGCCCCGTACTGGCACGGCCGGACCTGGTTCCCCGAACTCATTCTCCTTGCGACAGCCCCTCCCTGGCCTATTCCTCTGAGACCGGACCTCCTTACTCAGAGACGGGGCACCCATTGGCACCCGCGTCCCGACCTTTGGAACCTCCACGTGTGGCTCCTAGACGGGACCCGGCAGGTTTGAGTGGCCTACCACCTACGGTGGTCGCCACCATCATTTCCGCTAGGGCAGAGTCCACTCGGCATGCCTATGCGTTGAAGTGGAACCTCTTCGTCACCTGGTGCTCTTCCCGCCAAGAAGACCCCTGGAAATGTCCGATCGGGTCCGTGCTTGAGTTTCTCCAAGAGGGGCTGGAGCGAAGGCTGTCTCCCTCCACCCTCAAGGTATATGTGGCCGCAATATCTGCCCACCACGATCTCTTGGAGAACAAAAAGGTAAGTCAGCACGACCTGGTCATCAGGTTCCTGAGGGGAGCTAGGAGACTGAATCCTCCTCGCTCTCCTCTCGTACCCTCTTGGGACCTCGCAGTAGTGCTAACTGCTCTGCAGAGACCTCCCTTTGAGCCTTTGCGGTCGGTTGATATTAAGTTTCTGTCTATGAAGACGGCTCTGCTGACCGCATTGGCCTCAGTCAAGAGGGTCGGGGACCTGCAGGCATTTTCGGTTGACGAAGCGTGCCTGGAGTTCGGGCCGGCTAACTCTCACGTGATCCTGAGACCCCGGCCTGGATATGTGCCCAAGGTTCCCACCACTCCGTTCAAGGACCAGGTGGTGAACCTGCAAGCGCTGCCTTTGGAGGAGGCAGACCCAGCCTTGGCATTGCTCTGTCCAGTACGCGCTCTCCGCGCCTACGTAGACATGACGCAGTGTTTCAGGACCTCAGACCAGCTCTTTGTCTGTTATGGTGGAGAGCGGAAGGGAAGTGCTCTCTCAAAGCAAAGGCTGTCTCACTGGATAGTGGACACCATTGCTTTGGCTTACCAGCAGCAAGGCCGACCATGTCCCCTTGGTGTGAGGGCACACTCCACCCGGAGTGTGGCTTCCTCTTGGGCTCTAGCGCATGGCGCCTCGCTAGCAGACATCTGCAGAGCTGCAGGCTGGGCGACACCCAACACATTCGCCAGATTCTATAATCTCCGAGTGGAGCCAGTGTCCGACTATGTACTCGCTCCCCCGAGGGGCCGGTGAAGGACCAGGTTCAGGTGTCTTCGCTTGCTCGCCACTCCACTCCACGGACTGGATACGTGCGATATTTCCTCAGGTGAGTTCCCCGAGAGCCCTGAGCTCCTCCAGCACTGTCGACGCCGACATCAGTTCAGTCTGCCCTTTCGAGCCCAGACCCTCATGTCCGGCCAGGTGCCCCATGTGCATGGTTCCCTCTGGCGACCCCCACATGTGTATTTCACCGTAAGTCTCCGCAGTGAGCGGGTTTCTTCCCTTGGCGTGTCCCCGCCAACCCTAGGGTTAAAAATCCACCTTCGGCTGGTACCCTAGAGATCTTCCATATGCAACCCTCTCCGGGTCATATGTGTCTCTTAAGTCCTCCCCACGGGTAGGCATCTTGGCATTCCCTCACTGGGATATGCTTCCCAGTGTACCTTGGTAATCCTGTGTTAAGTGGGAGTCCTTCGTCCGTACTAGTCTTACGACAGGGTACTCACACTTACGCAGGGCGCTGGAAGACAGCTGAGTGGCGGGATTATATTGGGACCCCCATTCGTTAGTCACTAACGTTACGTCGTAGTGACTGAACGAAAGGGAACGTCTCGGTTACGGATGTAACCCTCGTTCCCTGAGGAGGGAACAGAGACGTAACGTCCCCTTGCCACATCGAGCTGTGTTGCCTGGAACGCAGGAGTTCAGTCTTGGCTCCTCAAGCAGGTAACATAATGCGATATTGCCTCGTACTTCCTTATATACTCACGCAGTGAGGCGGAGCTACGTATGCAAATTCCGCATGCCCCATGGCATTGGCACGCCATTGGGCGTTTTCTCAAAACTCGAAGTTGATAGGCTTCTAAGCGAAACCCCCATTCGTTAGTCACTAACGTTACGTCTCCGTTCCCTCCTCAGGGAACGAGGGTTACATCCGTAACCGAGACGATTTTCTTCTTCTACTTTCTACGATCGACAAACGCTGGCCGTTAGAAGAGTTATGCCTTTTTACTGTTCTGCCACTGCTTCTGTGTGTGTATGGCGCAGTCTAGCCTTTTACATCAGCTCGGCAGATAGTTAACAGTTTCCCCAAGACAAAGATTGAAGCTTGTTTATCCTTTCCAAACTTTACTCAGGAAGCACTGTAAAACTGCAAAGAACAATACATTTCAGTATTCCATTCAAAACAGAAGTTGTTTATGAATAATATTGAAATTTAATCTGATAAACATATAAAAATAAATGCGCTAGCTTAATGCTAACTTCTATGGGAATTTACATTAGAAAGCTAACGTTTAGCATATGCGATCAAAATGCACATTCAGAACGAACTCAACTTAATTAACAAAAGATTTCATTACTATTATTCTTAGTGCTAGATGATGAGATAACTATATGACTTCGTACTTACAGGCAAACATGTTTTCTGACCAAATTAAATCAAGAGAGAAAAATATGAGGCCGCTTAATTCACAGAGAGACACTGAACTGACGCGAGACTGCTAGAAAAATGTAAACAACATGCTAGGTTAGGAATCCCCACAAGAGGTCTCTCTTTGCCCAGAACATAACATAGTGAAAATATGGAAACCCGGAAAATTCTGTGTTTGGCAGGGAAGCGTTTTCTCACAAATAACGGAAAATTCCGTGTTTGGCAGGGAAAGAGTTAAGGGAAGTTTTCTAATTTTACTTTTTTATTTTTTACTTTTTTTTTTATTTATCAAGTGCAGTCATACAGTATGTCACAAATGAACTTTTTGATGGTACAATAAAGTGTCACAGGTAAGTCTACAAACAGAATAGCAGTCCATAGATATCTTTCATCCTAACCATAATACATGTGAGGTAAGATCGTTATCTCCGCAATACCACATACCTACTACATTTGGTAGGTAATACCGTAATTTTCACATTGCAAATGACCAATGCATTAAAAAATAAATAATAATAAAATAGTAGTAAAAGTAAGGAAAATATATGATATTCAGAAAAGAAAAGAAAATAAGACTGCATATCATTCATATCAAATGAAAATATAGGGCAATGGATGACCATTTATTTAGGAATATATCTGCTTTCAGTTGTAATAATGCTGTTGTATGCTAAATGTTATAAACGTCTTGGATTCTTTCCCTCCATTGTGCAACCGTTGGAGTGTGTGGCTTCAACCAGGAGGCTGTAATTACCTTATTCGCTATTAAAAGAAGGACTCTTTTAATAACAGCAAACATGCTTGGCTGTTCTCTTCAAGATCTGCTGGCAGTACCACAAAGTGTGATGGTTTAAGAGACAATCTAACATACGAACATACGTACATACGAAGTCAGCGGTAGTAGGCTACAATGGTAACGTAAAGTTAAATAGCCTAAAAAATATAAAGTAATGAAACTTCACTTTGCCCTCAGCCTAAAAGATTTGCCAGGGAACAAGTTATGATCCATGAGACAAGATCGCCTGTTAGATCTACACAAGACGAATTATATCTCATGTTTAACCACTACAGAGACATCAGAGCCAGCGGCAAACGTCAGAAGGACTAGCCGAGGAAAGGCTGCTTTCGGCGGGGTTAACAAGTGCTGAGCGCCCCTGCTGATTGACTGGATCTCACAACTCCGAAAATGCCAGATAAAATATTCAAATAGGCGCTCTCTTTATAAATAAACCACAGATTTGAACTTTAAACAAGTACATTATCGCCTGAAAAAGACTTAAAACCACATTTCATCCACATTAATTACAGTAGTATTTTTAAATTTCACTGGGTTTCTCATCAAGATATTTTGTATCTCTGCACCACACAGCACTCTTGTTGCGGCTGTTGTTATAGCAACAAAAGACGCCCTCGACTGCTATTTTGAACCAAACGCTGCCAGCTTCTTCTTTTTTTACTAAAAGAGCGCTCTTATCAACTTTTTCTCGTCAAAAAAAGACGTCAAGTGTGAACACAGCCTTATAGATTCTATTCTTCCTATCAGGGAGAGTGGCAGAATTTCCCATTTTGTAAGGTCCGCTTTTATGTGGCCCATCAGTTTCCCGTAGTTGGCTTTAAACAGTTTTGATAGGTCTGTCATTATAATAATTCCCAAATATCTGAATCCCTGAGACCAGTGGAAATCAAGCCTTTCTGATAATTGGATTGGCTCAGTTACAAGCCATTGTCTGATAAGGCAGCGAGGCAACGAGTCAGCTGCCTAGGTTTTCGGATGCAGCCTATTTATATAGCGCTTTTTGCAATGCAGATTGTTTCAAAGCAGCTTCACAGTGTTAAACAGGAAAATTTTGCAATAGAATTTTATTCGGCCGTACAGCCGCTCCGGAGAAAACAGTGATGTCATCAGCTCAGTTCAATTATCATACAGTGACAATGTGGGCAGATCAGTAATTTAGTTTATATGGTTAATTTAGTCTACTAATTCGATTTATTTGGATATTTTGGTGAAAATTTTGTGTCCCCAACTGAGCAAGCCAAGCCAAAGGCGACAGTGGCAGAGTCCTGCACGGGTGCGGGTACCCGACGGGTGACCCACGAATATTGCTGAAACAGGTGAAAAACATCCTATCTGTGTCGGATACGGGTGCGGGTCGGGTCGGACAAGGGAGATTCACGGGTCTAAACACTGGTTTAAAACAGTCACACTTTCCTGTATTTCAAGTTAAAATAATTTCAAATCCATATCAGTTTATTTGTGCCCGTGCGGCGTACACGTGCCCACCCAGGAGAATCACAACCGTGCCGCGATCTGCCTGCACTGCTGTCGTTGAGATGGATCCTGAGGAGTTGAAGAAAAGATTGTATATTGGATAGCCGCAATTGTGGAACTTCATCGCTGAGGAAGCACGCAGATAACTGTGGTAACAAAACAAGTACAAGCATTTCTTATCGAACAGTAATTTTCAAAAGGGGACAGAATTGAATGTGCCTCGTAGAGATTATAAGGACACATAACCATGTAATTCATGATGTAGCCTTTTGACAGCTTCGGTGAAGTTGTCCTTGTGTTAATGGTTGTGTAATAACTTCTGTCGGGTCGGGTGTTGTTTCTATTTTAAGCAGGTTGGGTCGGGTGGGGATTTTTTCATAGGGTTGTGTTTGTTTTCTTCTACGAGAGTCGAGAAATAAGCAGATCAAGCAGTTTTTACGGCATTTCTGTATGCAATCATGCGCTCTTTCCATGAAAAACCTCCAGTTTTGTTTTCTTCCAGCTGCGCTCCATTTTTCTGGCTGCTGTTTCAAGGGCCCGAGTGTGCTCATTGTACCACGACGTTGGACTATTTTCTTTAATCTTCGTTAAGCGCAGGGGAGCAACTGTGTCTAAAGTGCTGGAAAAGAGAGAGTCAATAGTTTCTGTTGCAACATCGAGTTCCTCTAGGCTATCTGGGATGCTGAGGAGATTATTTACAAAGCAATCTTTAGTGGCGGCAGTGATAGTCCTGCCATATTTGAAGCGAGGGACTAAATTAAGTATACATGATACTAGATAATGATCTGAGATGTCATCGCTCTGCTGCAGAATTTCAATGGTATCAACATTTATTCCATGTGACAATATTAGGTCTAAAAAGTATGATTACGACACAGGGTTACAACGTTTCTTGAAAGTACTTGAATTTCAGACACATGGATTCAAGGCCTGGAAAGTACTTGAAAACAAACATAGGTCCTTGAAAGTGCTTGAATTAAGCATGAACTGCATTTTGTTCGAGTAGCATGGTGCTATTACAAAAATTGGCCTTAATGCGCTGCCAAAGCCAGAACAAAACAGCGCTACGGGAGGAAGCTATTTCAATATATTTCTGCTGTTCAATAAGCACCATCTACTGTCAAAAGCCCTATTCGGACGGTAATTGTTTCTCTTGGGGTCGTAAGGTGTTTTCATCATTTACAGGTCTAGTCTGTGATTTTATTGCCGTCTGAATCCAGAATGTCAGTGTTTTTCTCTCACCACTCGTGTAAAAATCCTCGGCCGAATGACCTGTTTTTATAAAAACACCAAGGTCGTGTGGTGATTTAATTGCCGTCTGAATCCTCATCCCTGATTTTTCAAGGATATATCACTTCAAAATGTACTGTTTATATCCTTTTTGACCCCTGCAGGCCACCGTACGGCTGTGCTTTGCTGTCATTTGGATGCATTTTAAAGATCTAGACTTGTATTACTGAAATGCTGGCAAGTATTTACAAGAGCGATATTTCATCACCGCTCAAAAAATAAAAAGAAGAAAAGCATGTAAACATTTGAAATGGGCCGTTATTACCAACATTATCCGTCTGCAATACCGGAGGCTGCACTTTCAGGACCGCATTTCTAGGACCCTATTTTTTTGTGACAGCGCCACCTACCGAATCGGAGAACCGCAATCCCAGGACCCTAGTTTTGGAGATCCGAAACAAGTGCCACCAAGGCAGTATTTTAACCCATTTTTTTGTTGTTGAAGTTTTTAAAGGTTTATTACACCCAAATACTGCTTTCTTTATTGCAATTAAATCTGGTTTCTATGAATGTTGAGTAATTATTGGGTCCAAGTTGCATAATTTAAGAACTCATCAAGTAAAATAAACAAGGAATGTATAGCCTTTTCAGTCAATCACATTTACACATTTCACTGTTATCACAATTATAGGGGAATACACAAGGATGACTCTAGGGGTAGATTTAAGATTGTGTATATTTTATAAAATAATATATTGCAACAGTTGAATTTGAACACACAAAAACAAATTTGTTCATGACGTGAACCACATAGGAAGAACTTCATGGACAACATCTTCACTGACTCCTAAGAGAGAGAAAGATAGAGAAGTTAATGAAATAAGGAACATTGAGTTGAACTTGTTCAACTCTCAAATTTTTTATTTTAATTTTTCAAATCTTAGTCACCACAGAGCACATACATTATATACAATACAAAATGATATCAATCTTCATACCAAATAATGTTCATATTACTGTTATTGCATACTGTTCAAAGATTTGGGTGAACAGGTTCTTGAAACATTCATGTCAATAAAGCGCATCTGAACCGAGAAAAAAAAAATAGAGAAAGATGCAAGAAATCTGAATAGAAATAACATGTCATTTCTACAATAATATGACTTTTCCTGTCTTTTAAATATTTAAAGCACACATTGTGATGTATGCAGCAGCACTACCTACCAACTGGATGCTCTCCCCTCTTTTCAACAAGTTCATTTTATATAAATAAATAGACATAAATTAGGGCTAAGTCTAGGACTTGACTAATTAATTCATCTTTTGTCATACTTCTGCCTGCCCTGAGCTGTGTCCTTGAAAGCACTTCATGTAGAGTACAGTACACAATACATGACACAATCTAACACGTGGTATTTTAACAGTCAATTATTATGATGGCCTCTGTTATGCCTGACTATAAAAACGTCATATGTCTCAATCAACATTATAAAACCATGCCAAAATGAAGAGACATACTCATAACATGTCATGTATTGTGTGGTAACGTTAAACAGGCTGACTGTGAGCACGTGACAGCTAAAACATTACGATTATTTTAACTTACTTAAAATGAAGGGGAAAAAAACAGTATCTAACAAACTTTCACAACGAACGTAATACAGTTGTCTTAAGACGCAATTGTGCTGTCACTAAGTCAACACAAGCTTTCATGCAAGTTTAGTTAAACGAATGGGCTAACAATTCATTTACAGCACTATCTAATATACGTATGATAGCTATGCATTCAAGACTATTTAGCAAATCACGATCACTTCGGCTACGTTAACTTTCCAATGAAATGTATCACGATTGTTTTTAATGTTAAAATAAAAACTGATTCACATGTGACACCAGTGCTTGAAGTGGAAAAATAAAGTGCCGGTACTCACCAGAGGGGGCGGGGCTTTGTTGGGGGCGTGGTTATGGGGGGATTGTTTAGTCAATAATTCAAGAAGGTCCGTATTTAAAGCTCTTTCTAACTTGTTTCCAGCCTTAGAACTAACATATAGTTCTTGTAATTGTTTAACTATATCATTTGTTACAATAAGGGTTTATTTACAAAGCAAGACCATTGACGGCACCTCATTAGGCTACCATGCAGGCCAATGTTAACTTTTATCTTTCTTTTTTTCTAATCAAATAGAAAACACAGTTAGAAACTATAGTTACAACATGCGGCTGTTGTCATCGGTAGAAGTAGTGTCACTCTCGTCCTCGTCCTCGTCACCACTTGTGACCGCGACCGTGGCACAAGTGCTTTGTATTTTAACCGAGCAGCTATGGTTGCGCGTTTCACACACCCTCTCCGGACCACATTGAGTTGTTGACACTAGGCTTGTTTGAGATGAACAAAATCTGCGCAGAACCGATCACCGGTGATCAGCGCGAGATGCATGCCGGTTAGAAATGTGTCCGAGGGCGGTCCGCCTTGCTCTGATGTCATGCTGACCCATGTCAAAAAACTATTGCGAGCGAAAGGTGGATGTGTCGGATTCTGCAGTCGAGCGCAGTTGCTCTCCACCGACTGCGCTGAGCAAAAGCATGATGGCAAACGACTTGCTGACGAGACAGCTTAATGCTTATTGGTTTAAACAACCGTGATGTATGGTTCTTTTTTAAAATTGATTGATTTTAAAACTCTTATATATTATGTTGTTTGAATATTCCCAAACTCTCAGACAGTGCGATCTCTCTGTGGGTTATGTGATTGTTGTCATATATAAAAAAGTATATAAAACGTTTTTATATACTTTTTTATATATATGACAACAATTTTTATTACGTTTTTATTAAAAACTAGTATTTAATTAAAGTAAAAATGATTGATAAACACGTCTTCGAATGGAAAAAATTACAAAAACTTTGGGTGTCTTGTTCATCATATTTATTTTCATATAAAAGCAAAAGACATCCAGTTCATCAGCAACAAAGCGCACGAGTGTGAATCCCGCGATATCCGCCTTTGATCGCGCAGGTGTCTGATCCACTACGAGAAGAGAGAACTGTCCGTCTTGCCTGCACTTTTTTCACTCCTCCCCTCACTGCAGCCGCCTAGTCTCGGCTGAATTTAATCTAATGTTAACTAATACAACCTTATTGTAAAGTGTTACCATTATACCATGTTGTAAATGCCCATTTTTAAATGGAAGGAAAAAGTTGCTGTTTTCATGTAGGTATTTTTAAATGCAAAAGAGCTGATATGCTCCCCAGCCTGCTTTCCAAAAGAGGGCGGAGCCTTTACAGCTTGTGCCTCAGTCCAGATACTCTGCCAAAAACTAAGAAAACATCTGTTTGGTTTTGATTATCATCTCTATCGTGGTCACACTCACGCAACATTGCAGTTCTTCGTCATCATGAAAGTTTTTTTTTATTTGCATGCATTTTAAAGCCATATCAGTCTAAACTTCTGATACATGGTTTTCTGAGCAGACAGAAAGCTAGCTGTCATGTGTCCTGTGAGTATTAAAGTGCCCCTATTATGGATTTTTGAAAATTACCTCTCATATGTAGTGTGTAACATAGCTCTAAGTGAATGAAAACATCCTGCAAGGTTTTAAATCTGAAAGTGCTCTGTATATAAAGTTATTGTCTCTCAAAAGAGTCGACTCTGAGTCAATTTAACAATTCGTTTTTAAAATGAATCCCAAGCCGTTTCGTTGTGACGTCAACCTGAAACATTAGCATATTGCCGGTATTTTCAGCCTCGCTTGGCATTTGGATACAGTTCCCACACGTGCACCTAAACAAATTTGCAATTAATTTGTCTGTGATGTGTTACATTGAACTAACAAATGGCGAAATGACAGCAAGAGTTCGGGCCAAATTCAGAGCTCGAAGCCCTTCCCCCGGACAGCACGCCAAATATGCATTTAAATATGTAAGTGTGAACTTGTGAAATGCATATTATAAGACAATGAAAGTGTTTTTTGACCTTGCATGCATGTTTTGGGGACTTCCAAAACAAAAATAGGAACCTTTTAAATGCCATAATAGGGGTACTTTGACAATTTAATACAATAAGATGTGAAAGAAATATTAGTTTAAATACACACAAGGTTATGTCAAACACAGTCGGTTATGTCTGTGAATGTAAACAGCAGGGAAATTGCATTGTAATTGTCAAAGCAGTGTAATATACAGTCTCAACTGCTAAATATGATTAATTTGAATCAAAAAACAAAACAAAAACAAAAACTGAAAATAACTCACTGCTCCTGATTGAATAACTTTAGTAGCTTCATAAGAATAAATTTCTTACTTAAATGCTGCTGTTAAATGCTCTGGTGAGGAGATTAACATGGCGGACTGTGTAGCGCCCACTCAGGGGAGGAGCTAAGCTAATAGGGCAGATTCCATTCGTGGACTGGGCCTGTTCCAATGTGATGCCACACATGATATGGATGATGGATCTGAAACTCATTTTATTTTCTTATAAGTCTTTAAGTTAATTTAAGACTTCATTTAACTAATTTAATACTGCTTGCAACGATAATCAAGTAAACCGGCATTTTGGCATAATTTTGTTTTTGTCTGTGCGCACAAGCCTCACAGAGACAGGATATTCATAGACGCGCGGCAATACAACACTGCGTTCTCTTTTGTGTCTTATCATGCTTGAATGGTTTATAAAAGCATTTGCATGAAGAAGAGCATGGTCATATAATGTACCGCTAGCCAAAGGATGACGGGAAAACGGATACAGCGTTAAATGCTGAATTAAAGTATCAGTAAAAAAAAAAAAAAGAATTGTTGTGAAAAATATATATAATATTTTTGTACACGTGTGTGTATATATATATATATATATATATGTATATATATATATGTATGTATATGTATATATATATATGTATGTATATGTATATATATATATGTATGTATATGTATATATATATATGTATGTATATGTATATATATATGTATGTATGTATATGTATATATATATATATATGTATGTATATGTATATATATATATATGTATGTATATGTATATATATATATGTATGTATATGTATATATATATATGTATGTATATGTATATATATATATATGTATGTATATGTATATATATATATGTATGTATATGTATATATATATATGTATGTATATGTATATATATATATGTATGTATATGTATATATATATATATATGTATGTATATGTATATATATATATGTATGTATATGTATATATATATATGTATGTATATATATATATGTATGTATATGTATATATATATATGTATGTATATGTGTATATATATATATATATAAATAATTTATATATAAATATTTAAATTGGCCTAATTATAATAAACACAGAATAATAATCAACATTAATATGTAGGGAAGCCAATTAGAATACATTTTATTTGATGAGAGCATAAGGGACTTGGATAATGGGATGAGGGCGCTGGGCCCAAATGCACATCCCATTTGGGAGCTGATTCTTGGAAAGCCCTAATTCATTTGCCAATTGTCCATCTCTACTGTGTGTGTGTGTATATATATATATATATATATATATATATATATAGAGATAGAGAGAGAGAGAGAGAGCGAGAGAGAGAGAGCGAAGTTGCATTTGGTGGCAACCAAATTCACTGTTTATTATATAATGCTGGAAACACTGTTGGCTGCAGAAGCATTAAATTGGCTTTATGCTGATGTTGTCATATTTTGTCTAAATGAATCCTGAGGTCTACGTGTATAATCTGACCTGGCTGAATTTCCAGCATCACTAGACCTAAAAACAAATGTGGCCAGACATTTTGCTGTTTGGCTGGCTGTTGGTTGATGGTCTGTCTGAATCTTCCCTCTCAAAACCAAGACCAAATGTTTTGTGAAAAAGACAAAAGTAATTGTAACAAAGTTCGTAAAGGGACAAGGAAGAAGACAAGGGGTCGGCTTTCTGGGACTCGTAAATGCTCTTTTATTCTTTCTTTAAGTCAGTAAACAAACTGTGTGCACATCGCACAAAACATAAAACAATAAACAAAACTCTCTTTTTACATTCGTCGGTTTCAGAAGCAGTTCCTCTCTGCATCCGTGTGGCTACGAGTCCCAGGGTGTGTCTCTCCAGCTCCTCTCTCCCCAGTCCCATTTCCTGGGTGGCTTATATCCTGTCTCCCCATGCCAATCACTGAAACAAGAGACAGGTGTTTCTCATTTGGCCTTGATTCACTTACGTGCCGCTTGTCCTCTGACTCTCTCTCCCGTCACAGACTTCGCTAAACCACGCCCCCCTCGCCACAGTAATGTTCAGTGTGCAGGCTGAATGTGAATGTCTGAGCATGTGACATGAAGCGTTGTGCTGTATGATCCTCTGATTATTAAGTTTTGTCAGCGTCAGTCCTGCTCTCTCCCGCTGTGACGCCTCTGGCCTTTGCACTACTTTCACTCATGTGGCTCCATGTTTCTAATTATCCTCCCTGTGACTCACCCGCAATGAGGTGTCAGTCTTTGACAAAGCAAGGCCTTTTTTCTTCATAGGGCAGAGGAACAGCTTCTCTGCAGGGGATTTATCAATGTTTGCCTGATAATGGAGTGCATGGTCTGATGAGTTTTCCGCTATACTAAGATTTATTCATCATGATAATACCTTCATAAGTTATATTCAGTACTGAGACTTCAGCTAACACAGAAAGGAGATTATAGAAAGTTAAGTTATGATTATGTGAGAGAACCAGTTTGTAGAAATGCAGCTGTTTTGAGATTTCCATTTTATTGCTGTTTATGAAAACAGATATTAAAGAGGTCTTGTTTGTTTTTCTGTTGAGATTTGAGGAAATTGTTGTAAGAAGTAAAGTATATTTTGAAGTAAAAATATATATGGGGGCAATGTAGTATTTTATCATAGTTCTTCTTACATCTTGACAGATTTGCACTTGGTTGAAGGCCGAAGGATGCGTTTGACCCTCAATGTCTGTAGCAAGCTGTTGGTGGAGTACAGGATGGACTAGGGCTGCATCATTTTGGGGGGGAAAACGTATTGCCATTGTTCTTATAAAAATTGTGATTGCAATTTAAAATGTTTTTAATTATAATAATAATTATTATTATGATTAATATTATTATAAAAATTACTAAATAAAAAAGAAATGTTACTATTGTAATATTTCACAAAAAAAAAATCAAGTACTTCAAGGTCCCATGGCATGTATTTTTTATTTTATAATGTATTCTGAGGTGTACTTATATTGTTAGTATGATTTTTACATCATAAAATGTCATAATTTTGAAATAAAAGGCATTTTTTCTATACTGATGTTTGCCCTCTGGCTGAATGCCCTGTTTCAATGTCTGCTGTGAGACTTCAGTAAAAACGGCCACCGTTGTGATTGGCTGACATTTTTGCATTTGAAATGAGCGGAGGGGGCATGGTTTAACGAGGTCTACGAGGCACAAGCCTGCCAGAGAGACGGATGGACCTGAGTTCACTTCTCATCAGTTCTCTCAACACGTCTCAGTTCAGTGAACTGTTGTAGTTAGCATATACTTCAGGTTATTAGTTTATTTCTAGTCGGAGGGACTGTCACTCATGTCAGAAAGTTAGTAACTTTAGTAAATTATGGACCAGCGCTGACTCGAGACGCGAACTGTTTAGAACGATTCAGTCCGATTTGGTGAACTGGTTCGACCGGTTCACTAAAAAGAACCGGTTCACTGAAAAGAACCGGTTCAAAAGAACGATTTGTTCGCGAACCGGACATCAATGGACCAGAGACGACGGAGCGATTGCTAACAAAGTTATATTTTGTAACTACTGAGTTGTGAGAGCGCTGTCAGCGCGAGTTTATTTTGTTTGTATCTGAGAGTTCTGAATAAACACGAGTCCCAGTCACGCCGAGCCGTCTTCCTCCTTATTCTTCCAACTTTGTAACACATGTAATGTACAATTAAAGGGTTCCCGCGGGGTCTTAAAAAGTCTTAAAATGTCTTACATTTCAAAATCTAAATTTTAGGCCTTAAAAAGTCTTAAATTCTCTGAAGTATTGAGTTCCAGGTCTTAAATAGTTTTAAACAGCTCTTAAATTATCCTACGTCCTTGTAACGCTACCTCTAATGCTCATTGAAATGCTCCCGCGGCGCTTTTGTGTGTGTGTGTGTGTGTGTGTGTTTATTCCGGGCTGTTGTAGTTCTTTCTTTTGCTAATGCTACTATAGTTTGCTGTATTACAACTACAAATGAGACCAGCATGCATCTTATATTGCAGCCAATCAGCTTTCATGTTATTGGCGCGGGTCTCTTTCGGATTGTACCACAAACGCATCAAACGGATTTTATTCTTCAGTTTCAGTTCTTCCAGTTCACGTGATCGTGAAAGCGAAGGTGAATCTTTCTCACCTGCCATCTCGCATAATGATCAAATAAAAGTATGATACGTCCGATAGCACTAAAAAGATTTAATAAAAGCGATGTAAACCACGAACTCAATTCGATAGACACACAGACCGATGTCAGACTGGCTGTGGATTTTGTGCATGCGTGTCCTGCCTGTCAGCGCTCGCGCGAGTGTACCGAATGTGTCTATATCTAGGCTTACTCTTGAACGATCATTCACATTCATATCCCTATGTTCTTATTGGCGGTTATGTCTTGACTCTTGAGTAAAAAAGTTTGGGACGTGTGTCAGTATTGGATCTGCACATTACTGTAGTTCTTAAAGTGAAAGCATAATAAGTTCTTATTTTATTAATGACAGTTTACTTGAGAACTTTTTACTTATATTAAGCAATTGGGTAACACTTTAGAATAATGGTCATTAGTTAATCATGTAGGTCATGTAGTAGTTAACTACATTAGTTAACATTAACTAATAATGAACTGCACTTCGATGCAATGTAAACATTTCAGTGCCACAGTCGTACTGATGGAAACACATTCACTTTCCATAGTCGCGGACACAATTAGGTTAGAAAAAAATCAACTAGTTTTAACTCTAAAGGTTATGTTATCGTTGTCTGTAGCCTACAGTGGGCATACGCATCTGCATTTGTACACCTGTACAGCTGTAATCTCATGAGAAATACGATACCTGGCAAAGGTTAATGTTGATTGAATAGCTAATGACATCAACTGGACATTTCGTGACCTTTGTTTCCTTGTATGGGATTGGTTTAAGCCTTTTCTGTCGCTGCGAGTGTTAAAAAAAATCGACATCGAAACGAAAAAAATAAACAGTTTTTTCGCCACAGCACATTCGCGTTCGGTGTGGAAGCACTCATTACACAAACAGCTGATCAAAAAATAAAACCATCACGCAAATTACTCGCGCGTCAAAATCGCGTCCAGTGTGAAAGGATTATAGCTGGATGTAAGTGTTGATTATTGCATTATTTTTGGATATTTTCCTATCATTTGAAAAGCGTCAGTGACGCATTAAGTACACAGCGCAAACAAAGACAACGGCGCTGTGGGCGAGATGCAGTACTGGGGTTCGGTGATGTTGAAGGCCGACTGGCCAGTGCAGCCCGAGCTTCGACGTGCGTGAGGTTTATCTCTTAAGATGTGGCTCTACCGATTTTGAGCAGAAACTCAAGACTGTATGCACATTTTAGAACAGATAAACACGACGACAGCGTACAAAAACACTGACTAACAAGATAGAAAACACGAAAACACGGTTCTGTTTTGGGAGAGAGAGAAGCCGCAGCGTGTGCACGAATAATAAAGTTCTGTGTGAACTTGAATAATTAGCTACACATCAGAAATCACTGATCACAGATCAGAATGAACTGAAAAAAGACTTCTGTTTTCATTTGTACATCCAAACACTAAGAAACTGCCAGCATTCACTAGTTCACAAGCCATGATCTCTCGAGGGCAAACAAATATGGCGCTCGCATGGGCGTGCCAAATTCTCTGGGCAAGGGAAAGGGAGGTAACCGTTCCTATGACGTCATAACAGGAAAATTCAAGATCAGCTCGTCTGAGCTGTCATTTTCTCAAAGGCAGAGAAAGACACCCAGAACTACACCGATCAAAATTTCTAGCCACTTGGGGACAATATTCAGGCTAGGGGAACTCATATTAATGTTGAAAAACCTCATAAAATAAAAATGTCATGCCATGGGACCTTTAAGAAAAAATTCTTAAAGTTTTTTAACATTACCACTGTAAAATTGCAATGCTAATATTTATGGCCCTCTTATTGTTTCTTAATTTTAAACCATTAAACTATCAAACTTGACAGAAAACCACAGGATTCCCAAAAGCACTTGTTGATAAGCACTTCTTGTTGCATGCATGGTTGTCTCATTTTCCCAGATGCGTGTTAAAGCGATCCAAACTCAGAGAACATGCAGAGATGGAGTTTGTGTGGAGCAGCATTTACTGTGAAGTAGGGATGCAACGAATCCAGGATTCGGGTTCGAATTCGGCCGAATATTGGGCTTTTTGACGGGGTTCAGTTTCTGCCGAACCTTAGAATTTTTTTCCATCGAACCGAACCCTAGGTTTGCACTACGTGCGCCCCGCTGGTCGAACTTAATGACGCGGCCGTTGATTACGGGAAGGTGTTTACTAGTTGGACTGTTTGAATCTCTGAAGAAGCGGAATGTTTCATGTGGAAAAACACAGTGCCGCACATGCAACGCATATACAGTGGGGAGAACAAGTATTTGATACACTGCCAATTTTGCAGATTTGCCCACTTACAAAGCATGTAGAAGTCTGTAATTTTTATCATGGGTACTCTTCAAACTGTGAGTGACAGAATCTAAAAATCCATAAAAAAACACATGATGTATGATTTTTAAGTAATTAATTTGCATTTTATTGCATGACATAAGTATTTGATACATCAGAAAAGCAGAACTTAATATTTGGTACAGAAACCTTTGTTTGCAATTACAGAGATCATACGTTTCCTGTAGTTTTTGTCCAGGTTTGCACACACTGCAGCAGGGATTTTGGCCCACTCCTCCATACAGACCTTCTCCAGATCCTTCAGGTTTCGGGGCTGTTGCTGGGCAATACGGACTTTCAGCTCCCTCCAAAGATTTTCTATTGGGTTCAAGTCTGGAGACTGGCTAGGCCACTCCAGGACCTTGAGATGCTTCTTACAGAGCCACTCCTTAGTTGTCCTGGCTGTGTGTTTCGGGTCGTTGTCATGCTGGAAGACCCAGCCATGACCCATCTTCAATGCTCTTACTGAGGGAAGGAGGTTGTTGGCCAAGATCTCACGATACATGGCCTCATCCATCCTCCCCTCAATACGGTGCAGTCGTCCTGTTCCCTTTGCAGAAAAGCAACCCCAAAGAATGATGTTTGCCTCCATGCTTCACGGTTGGGATGGTGTTCTTGGGGTTGTACTCATCCTTCTTCTTCCTCCAAACACAGCGAGTGGAGTTTAGACAAAAAGCTCTATTTTTGTCTCATTAGACCACATGACCTTCTCCCATTCCTCCTCTGGATCATCCAGATGGTCATTGGCAAACTTCAGATGGGCCTGGACATGCGCTGGCTTGAGCAGGGGGACCTTGCGTGCGCTGCAGGATTTTAATCCATGACGGCGTAGTGTTACAGGTTTTCTTTGAGACTGTGGTCCCAGCTCTCTTCAGGTCATTGACCAGGTCCTGCCGTGTAGTTCTGAGCTGATCCCTCACCTTCCTCATGATCATTGATGCCCCGCGAGGTAAGATCTTGCATGGTGCCCCAGACCAAGGGAGATTGACCGTCATCTTGAACTTCTTCCATTTTCTGGTTGTTGAAAAACCAACAGTTGTTGCCTTCTCACCAAGCTGCTTTCCTATTGTCCTGTAGCCCATCCCAGCCTTGTGCAGGTCTACAGTTTTATCCATGATGTCCTTACACAGCTCTCTGGTCTTGGCCATTGTGGAGAGGTTGGAGTATGTTTGATTGAGTGTGTGGACAGGTGTCTTTTATACAGGTAACGAGTTCAAACAGGTGCAGTTAATACAGGTAATGAGTGGAGAACAGGAGGGCTTCTTAAAGAAAAACTAACAGGTCTGTGAGAGCCGTAATTCTTACTGGTTGGTAGGTGATCAAATACTTATGTCATGCAATAAAATGCAAATTAATTATTTAAAAATCTGAAAAATTCAGAAAATGTGATTTTCTGGATTTTAGATTCCGTCTCTCACAGTTGAAGTGTACCTATGATAAAAAATTACAGACCTTTACATGCTTTGTAAGTAGGAAAACCTGCAAAATCAGCAGTGTATCAAATACTTGTTCTCCCCACTGTATTTTATTTAATGAAATCACAGCCTTTGCGATTTGATAATCGCACTAATCCATGTCATTTAATCATTCAGCCCTGGGATGTGTGGCCATCATGTAGGTGTTATTGGACTTGATGACTGAGCTGTATGTATGATTGTATAACAACCAGGAAATATGGAGCTATTTTACAGAAACACATTCCCACATGATGTTCCTATATTCCAGGATGGTAATGATCCCATATACACTGCTAAACAAATCAAACACATTTCACGACCTTGCCAGTCATCAGATCTACACACCGTTAAATCTCTCCGGGACTTTCCAGGCCGCAGAATGCAAATTAGATTTCCAACTTCTTTATACCTTAAACAACTGGAGGCTTTTCCTCTTGAAAAATTAAGATATATCCCAATGCATACAGACAGCATTTTAAGAAGGAATTGAAGCTGCTCTGCAAAGTCTGTCCCACTTCGTATTATATTTTATTAGCTCTTATTACTTCTTATTTTTTTCTTCAATGACAAGATCTGTTGACAAACCCCTGAAGGGAATCAGCGGTGCAAAATCCTTTAGAATGCAAGTTTCAAGTAAATGGTTTATTGAAATGTCAAGCATGACATACTTATTGTAATTATTTTATCATTTTATTTTATCATTTATCATTGTTTTTATTATTTCATTTTCAGAGACTACATTAAATATTTGTTCTTCAAAAAATTGTCACGATGCAGGACTATTATCGTCCAATCAAAATTCTTTCATCATTTTCTCACCCTCATGCCTCATGTTATACCAAACCTTTATGACTTTCTTTCTTCTGTGGAACTTAAAAGAATATATTTTGAGGAATGTTGTTGATAACCAAACAAGACTGGATTAACAAAAAAAACAACAACAAAAAAAACACTGAGGCATTTCTCAAAATGTATCATTTCTGTGACGAGAGAGTATTGGAAATAGAATCGATGTGCAGTTTATCACTGTTATAAACCAGAAGACAAAAAGACAAGGAGGCAGTCGATTTCTGGCACAGTATCAATACACAGAAAATCAGTCCAGTAAACCCATCCAGGGCAATACACAGCAATGCAATCCACAAGTGTACAATCAAAATCCAAGAGAGAGTAATCCAGAAATCACGTAAAAGGTTTATAACACGATATGAGAAAAATGCTCAGAAAACTCGCCAGGGCTAAACAAGACTTTACACTGAGCCTAGTGTGCTCAGTGCTTTAATAAGCCCTACTAAAGAGTGTGATGGAGGGGAAAGATGAACTTTCCACTAAATCTTATTTTGTGTTGTCAATTTTTTTGTTGTTGAGTGAATTGGTGAACCGGTTACAGCACATAAAGCATACTCTTTTCCTCAAATAGACCTTAATACAAGTAGAAAAGTCATATGAGTGTTTGAGTTTTACTCACTCCTATGGTGACTTTACAGAGCAATCTTCCTGTTTGTCTGCCTGCACTATTTGACACTGTAAAATCAAAGTATGTTTTTTTGGAAGCTGAAATTCTCTAGAGATGCAGCTGTGATGGTGAACTTCAGCATAACTCTCGTCTCACATTTCAGTTTTGTTTCTCCCTCCGTTATCTCTCTCCAACAGGTATTAGGTGGATCAGGGCATCTGTACACATGCTTCACATCCTGTCACTACTGCCCGTGCCCTGCCTTTGCTTTCTCTGTGCTCAGGAGAAATGAGAGTTTGATGGTGAGTCATTTCCTCTTTCTGCTCTCACACACACCCGCACAGCTGCGTTCACACACCCCAAGACCCTCATCCTATTTCATAATTTTTTTAATATATAATCTTATCTGCTTGTAGGGCTGATATCAAACCATAAGCAATAAGACCGATTGAAATGGATGTTAAAAAATAGTTGACTAATATTATTAACAGTTAGTTGTCTACTTTTTGTGTTTTAAAACCCTTTTTGCACTTACATTATTTGACATGCATTTGAAAAGATGTGAAAACCATTTTTTAATATTATAATTATTCACTTGTTAATCAAAGTTGAAAAATTGGTTATCAAATACATTTTTAGTAGCAACTTCCTTTACTCTCTTCTTCAGCTCCCTGTTGCTGTGGTTATTTCCAGGGGTTTTATTTGTTTTCTGGTCTCCATTGACTGTCTTGCCCATTGGTGTGGCCCCGTTTCAAAAGGATACCTAGTATCTGTTGCGACACAGTTGCATGTGCATCAGCCTGCTTTTGAGCCCAGGGGAGGGAATGAGACTAAAATTAGTTCTCCAGTCTGAGAAAGAAAAACCCCAAAATGCACTGCTTCACTCTGATAGCATGACCTCACTTTATTATTGAGTTGCAACGAAATTTAAATGCATTTTATACCCATGTGATCTGAGAGGAAAGGTTTCCTTGTTTATTTATAGTCCTCTGTGTAATGCGCTAGAAAACATCTCAATGTGATGATTAACCTGCCTGCTTTGCAAAACCCCAGAAGAAAATGATGTGGGATTCTCATAAGACATGAGTTTGGTGGTTGGTGGTGCTCTGGGGGGTCTGGGGTGCAGGAGGAGATTCCAGGTGTAGACCAACAATGGAGGGTGAATGTCAATAATAATGAAAATAGAGTGTTTTCTCCATTGTATAATGTTGCCACGTCTAGGGGTGCTCCGATTGATCGGCAACCGATCTCTATCGGTCGATAATCGCTTTGAAATGATTGATCGTCGGTCTCTAAAAAGGCCGATCTCATGAACCGATCTCATGCTGACGAAACATAAAACCTTGCGCCTGCCGTGAGAGCTAAGGCATGACATGCAGCAACACCGTCTGATTCTCTTTCCGGCGCGGGTAAAATAATTATAATGCTGAAGGTGAGGTACAATTCATATTTCTGTATTAAATAACCTTTATGACACTCACTGCTCTTGAATGACTAACTTTTGCAACCTTAAGTGTAAGGATTAATCTAATTTAATTTATTCAGGGAAGACCAATGTTAATTTACATTTGATTCCTTATTAAATGTCTTTAGTATTTCTTACCTCAATTCTAATGTTACACCTACCTGAAAATTTGTCTTTAAAAACAAAAATGCACTGCATGATCAAATATTTAGGTGAGATAATTATATACATTTATATGACAAGTCACCTAAGGCGGGGATTCCTCCATTGTCAGAAATAAAATTCAGGCCCTGAATGAATGTCTGTAAAATTCCCTATCAATAATTCTACATGATAATAAGAAGGCTTCAAATAGATCGGTATCGGTGATCGTATCGGCAGATACTGCTTCCTGTGATCGGCGATCGGTGATCGGCTCCAAAAATCCTGATCGGAGCATCCTTAATTAATACATCCTGTTAAGTGCATGTTTTATACCCCTTTCAGCTGTTTCATTGTCAATCTTCTTGTTTTGGGCAGCACTAATATTCTCCTTCATTGTTGTCCTTTGACTGTGAATCCTGCTGATGCATTTTTTTTGACTGCAGTTCCAGTGACTGTAATTGAAAACAGATGGGTGCTTTGCACATTTACTATCATTCATTACACACTTAAATATTTGTTTAAAACATATCTGATCTTGAGCCTATACTGTTTCTCTCTCTTATAACCAAACTGGTGTAAGAATAGTTCAGTTGTATAACTTTCATGGTTATTTCTGTCAAACCAAAGCTCTATTCTTACCATTATTTAGTGCCATTTTTATTCAAATGTGTTTTTTCATATCTGTGTTCTCTAGTGTAAGCACCTTCTAGCGGCCTGCTTGAGTCAGGCCATGGGTTTGTGCCAGCAGGAGCAGGTCTCAGATCAGCAGATGACCCACATTCTTTCAGGGCAAACTGAGGCCAGCACATAAATAGCTGATCCTGAAGTAGAAAGGGACTCTGATAAGAACTTCCATGCAGCAAGGTATTAAAGTATTTATAGTCATTATGGATTAGACTGGTCTTGTCATCTGCCTATGAGAGTAAAAGTTTGGAAATTGTTGTGCACTTGCATTAAAACAGTGTTTTTTATGTAGAGATGATCTGTTGTAGAGTGTAAATAAATGAGCAAAGCTAAACCCTAAATACCAAATGTTTGTATATGTGTTTGCAAAATATTTTATCTGTTGCCAGAGAATGTAGATCTGTTCATTGAGCATGATTGCATTTATTTTTGTAGTTTCTGTTTGTTTGAAGATTCGGCACTCTAGACTAAGTCTCAGCAACAAACAATGAGACTGTTAGGCTCTGCTTTCTCAAATAATGTCGTTTTGGTCTTTTTCTCAGCCAGGTTGCATTCATAAAATAAATCTGTGAACCATTTATTAAACCTTTGTGTAGTTATATTTTGTTATGCAGTCAAAAAAGAAAATAAACTTTATATTTTTATGACAACTGTATTAAAATAACCTGTTGTTGTTATTATTACTGTTTCCCAATGTATACACTCTTTCTTAACTATTTCTATTGGCAGGAGAGCATGGGCAAAACATACATTTAGAGACTAAAGGATTTGCTTGTCTATAGTTTTTTTCTCATCATGGGGATTTTGTTTTCTTTTTTTTTACAAAAAGGCATAGGCGGAGTGTGTGTAATGCCTGTTTCACACTGGATGTGCAAGCAGAGCGGAGGCAGCACAGAAGCTGTGTGTGTGCAGAGCGGGAACAGCACGTACCCATTGTGCTTTCACACGCAGCGCAGCCGAACTGCAACTTTGTACTGGAAATACAGACGAGTATCGTCCATTCTGTCACGTTTTTCAGGTGTTCTCCTCCGACCACTGTCACGTGCTTTGATTTATGATGGGCAGGATACTCTGCTGCGATGCGACCATAGACTAAAAAAATAGGGGCAGCATAATGGTTAGAGAGTCAGACTGGTAACCCAAAGGTTGCGGGCTCGATTCTCAATACCGACAGGAAATGACTGAGGTGCCCTTGAGCAAGGCATCTAACCCCCAATCGCTCCACAGCAAAAATGGCTGCGCACGGCTCTGGGTGTGTGTGAGTTCACTACTCACTACTCCCAATGTGTGTGCACTAATGGGTTAAAAGCAGAGGACAAATTCCGAGGATGGGTGACCATTCTTTGCCTTCACACAAAAAAAAAAACAGTTCTTTGAAGTTCATGACGAAAGTTCAAGAAAATCATGACGATGTTTTTGTGTATTTTATTTGTTTCACTTAGTTATTTTTCATGTTAATGAAAATGCACTGTGGCTTTAATTCAGTGTAAGCGGCGCAGACGATCGTGGCATGCTGTGGCAAGTCAAGTCAAGTCAACTTTATTTATATAGTGCTTTTAACAATGCAGATTGTTTCAAAGCAGCTTTACAGTGTTAAACAGGAAAATAATGCAGCATAATTTGGTTACACTTTATTTCGATAGTCCACTTTAAACATTCTACTAACTATAAGTAACTTTGCAACTACATGTCAACTAACTGTCATTAGAGTATTAGTTGACTGTCAGTAGACTGGTAGGTTGGTTAGGTGTTAGGGTTAGTAGAATAAGTTGAATTGTAGTTGCCAAGTTACTTATAGTCAGTAGAATGACTGTTGGGGGACCAACAAAATAAAGTTTTAGTAAATATTAATCAGACAGTCTACAAATACTCTAATGACAGTTAGTTGACATGTAGTTGCAAAGTTACTTATAGTTAGGAGAATGTCTGAAGTGGACTATCAAAATAAAGTGTTACCCATAATTTTATTCAGCCGTCTAGCCATTCTGGAGAAAAAATTATCATACAGTGACAGTGTGGGCTTTAGATCAGTAATTAGAGCAGTAATTTAGTTTATATGGTTAATTTAGTTTAATAATAGATTTATTTCGATATTTAGTTGAAAAATGTAGTGTCCCCAACTGAGCACGCCAAGCCAGAGGCAACAGTGGCAAGGAAACCAAAACCCCATCAGGTGACCTAATGGAGAAAAATAAACCTTGGGAGAAACCAGGCTCAGTCGGGGTGCCAGTTCTCCTCTGTGTGAATACTCTAATCTGTTAATATGGGCTCCAAAAAATGTGTGCTGCCCATTACTGCTGGTCTAGGTTTAGTTTTCTCTGTAATAATAGCATATTAGCAAAAAATGTATGTTTGCACTCTCGAGAGCGTCAAAAGCTTCTAAAGCTCCTATTTAAGCTTCTATTCTGTTGTGCAGCATTGAGCAATGTAGCCACTCAAAAACATTTCTTGAATGCAATGGCTAATTAATTAATTAATGGCTAATTAAGTGGCTAATCCACTCACCGTGCACCACTCACCGCGCAAAACTCTGGAGTTTTTGTCCAGTGCTGAGTTCTGCACACTCCCAAATCCTCTTGTTATAAGTTAACTTATAATAAACCAGGTGTAGACATTATGTCAGCTAAATAAGAGATTAATTTTGCAGTCAGGTTCATTGACTAAAGCGGGACTTTTTAAGATTGCAACGAATTGAGATGTGACAGCTTTTTAGTGATTTATAAAGGGGGTGCTCTTCTTTCGAGGCAGTATATCCATTCAGAATTAGAATTTGCTGCATCAGGTAAATGTATTATTCGAATTGTTTGGCATACCAAATCACTCATGCAGTGTGCTTACTTCTCAGTTCAAATAATAGTGGTTTGCGAACGTAGCCACTTCAATAACAAATAATTTATTGGGAGCATTTTTGCTGGGACGTGTAAGTTGTTTTTAGGCAACATATAATTTGAAACTATCTCATGACATTCTATTTAAATGGGTTTTAAAGAAGGAAGCACATCTAACCATAGGAGTTTGTTCACGCTCCGCCTATGCACAAAGGGATATTTATTAGTGGAAAGTTAAAGGAAAAGTTTGCATTGCTCACTGAAATACAAAAAAAAAAAAAAACGGAACAAGAAAGAGGAAACGAAAGATGCTAATATATCAGGGGAAATGTATATCCATGCAATGACATCTTGCCACGGCACTCCACCGATGCTGTTACTGTATTATGTGTCAATTTCAGTTTCCATGATTTACAGGAGTGTCACATTGTCCATAACAGGGATCCTCAAATCTGGCCCATGAGATCCACTTTCCTGCAGAGTTTAGCTTTAACCCTAATCAAACACACATGCACATGCTAATCAATGTCTTCAGGTTCATTAGAAAATCACAGGTAGGTGAGTTTGATCAGGGTTGGAGCTAAACTCTGCAGCGCATTTGCCCTCCAGGGCAAGATTTGACGAACCCTGGTCTAGAAGATATTAATTCTTCATATTATTCCATATTATTCCATCATATTTAACTGAGGGTTACATATCAACTGCTAATGGAAATATATTGCATTGTGTACAATCTACAACCTGACCAGTACTTGACAGTGAGACTGATTGTTACATTTTCTGCCAGTATACGGATTTTATATTTATATTGATTCTGCTCAGTGGCTTATGGTAGCAGAACTACTTTCTTTCAAGATGTAGATAAATTGAGTATCGTTTTTTTGTTTTGTTTTCTATGCTCAGTTTTTTGTTCACCTTTATGTTTAAGAATTTGAGAATGTGGTATTTAAAAAATGAGTGGGTGTCTGCTTACGTCAGAAAGGTACAATGCACTTATTGTGTTCATGTTGTTCTATTGTGGTGGAATACAGGTACGATTAGGAACAGGTTTGGTGGTATGGTTAGATTTAAGGGTGGGTTAAATGGTAAGGGAAGAGTCAAAAGTGTAATTATAGATGTAATTACAGAAATTAATAACGTAATTGCGTGTAAGTATTTTTTAAAATACAAGTACAATGTAAAAACATGTATGTACACAAGTGCATTGATCTCAAATGATTAATTCAAATTGCAGTACATGCTATAGTATCACACTTAGAAGTGATTGAACCTTTGGAGTTCAAAAAGGAACTTTAAAGTGCAAATATGAACTTCTAACTACAATAAAGGTTCAAAGTTGAACCTATAGGTTCTATAATGATCCACTGATTATTTGGCACATGTTGTCAGTTCATCTTAGAACCTTTGTTGTGGCAGAAGGGTTCATATAAGAACCTGGCCTGTTGTCAAGGTTCCTTTATGAACCTTAGATGGACTGTAAAGGTTTAACTATTTTGGTTTGCTTTCAGCCCCTGAACATACTGAACATGCACAAGAATGAACTTTTTAATAGTTTCAGATTAAAAAAATTGCCTTGAAGCACTTGAATCATTTAAGCCACTCCATAATTGTTTACCTGTTAGTTTACAAAAAGACAAAACTACAGCCCTGAAACAAAAACACTGCTTTCAGGTTGCTAAATGCAACATTTTTGTAGAGAAGTCAATACATTATAAATCAGTAAACCTTCAAAGAAGATTTTAACTGTAACTTGTAAAGTGTAACTAGGGATGCAACAATACAGTTAGTTCACGGTTCAATAGAGTGCCGAAGTTATGACGTCACTTTGTAGTCCAAACTTATGTATGTTAAGTATGACTTCCACTTAGTAGGAAGTGAGTTAGCATTTTAGCACTTACGTTTCCCTCGCCCTAAAGTCTATGGGTTTTTTGAATGGGTTTTTGCTAAATCGCCTGAAATAAGGTCTGTGGTTAACAAAGCCTCTAAATATTTTCACGTTTTGATCTATGACATAAAACACATTATTTAAAACCTGCTTGTGATTTTTTTAAACTTTATTGTGTCTTAAAAACGGTGGTTGCTAACAAGTTGCTAAAAGGGACTACATCCTTTGGCGGGGACTTTAGACGTCATCGTGACAAACAGGAAATCTCTCACTAGCCCGCATTTCAGCTTATGAAGAACTTATGTGGCGTGAATAAATCACGCTATTTGCGTGAATTTGGATGCTTGAACATTTTGAGTTTACTCGCTTCATTCGCGTGGGACATTACTGCCTATTTAACATTACTGAGTTCTGCACACTCCCAAATCCTCTTGTTATAAGTTAACTTATAATAAACCACTTTATTTCGTGAATCCTGAACGAACATTCTGGGGTCTGTCAGTTAGGAAGTCCAAAATCCAGTTACACATTGAAGTGTTGATGCCCAGGTCTCCAAGTTTGGCTATTAACTTGGATGGGATGACAGTGTTGAATGCTGAGCTGAAGTCAACAAACAGCATGCGTGCATACGTGTTCTTATGGTCCAGATGGGTGAGCACAGAGTGCAGTGCCATGGAAATGGCATCCTCTGTGCTCCTATTGCTGCGGTAGGCAAACTGGTGTGAGGCTCAGTGCCTTGCAGACATCTGTGGAGGAGAGTGTGATTGGTGGGTGGTCAGCTGAGGGTTTGAGCTTGGTGGCAGTTTCTCTGTTGTCTCTTTCAAAACGAGCATAAAAGTAATTTAGCTCGTTCAGGAAGTTGACATCAGTGGCTGCGGGGGTGGAGTGGGTGGGTTTGTAGTCACTGATGGCCTGGATGCCCTGCCACATGCGTCGAGGGTCAGAGTTGGAAAAGTGACCCTCTATCTTTAGCTTGTAGCAGTGCTTGGCCTTTTTGATGCCCCTCTTCAGGTTAGCTCTGGATGTACTGTAGGCTTGTGCATCACCTGATCTGAAGGCAGTATTGCGTGACTTCAGCAGGAGTCGAACTTCCCTGTTCATCCAAGCTGCTGCTGGAGCTGCTCTGTTGCGGAGCGCAAGGCACTGCAGCGGGTGGTGAAAACTGCCCAGCGCATCACAGGGACTCCACTGCCTGCCATCGAGCACATCCAGAGGAAACGCTGTCTGCATCGAGCTCGCAGCATCCTCAAGGACTCCTCTCACCCAGCCCACAGACTGTTTTCTCTCCTGCCCTCCGGCAGGCGTTTCAGGATCCACCGGACCAGGACCAGCAGACTAAAGAACAGTTTTTTCCCCAGAGCTGTCTCTTTATTGAACTCAAACCCCCGTTGATCCACTTCCCTCATAAACTGATAACTCTCCTACCTCACATCTTCCTTCACTTTGTTATTTGCACTACCGACTGTTTATCACAGTAACAACTGTTTACATATGCATCTTGCACTGCCATATCTTAACTGGATTATGCTCATTTGCACTGCCGACTGTATTTATAGTACCAATGTTTACATTTGCATTTTGCACTGTACTTCTAACTGTAATATGCAACCACTTTCCACTGCACTTTACACTTGTTTTTTTTTTTTGTTTTTTTTTTTCCGGATAGCTCTGTCCATAATTTATTGCACTACCCTAATCCACTGCTATTCCTCATATTAGCCTAGCATATTATTGTATACCTCTATCTGTAAAATTCTGTTTATAGTAATAGCCATCTGTATATTGTATTCATAGTACATATTCACCTGTAAATTCTGTTTATAGTAATAGCCATCTGTATATTTATTCACTGTACATATTCACCTGTAAATTCAGTTCTGTTTATAGTAATAACGTCTCTCTATTTATACATATTTATACATATTCAGTACATATCCATGTCCTGCACTTACGCATCCATTGTATATCCTGCACTTGCTGCTATTGTACTTCTGGTTAGACCTAAACTGCATTTCGTTGCCTTGTACTTGTACTTGTGTAATGACAATAAAGTTGAATCTAATCTAATCTAATATCTGCCTGCTCCAGGTCTGCAGCCTCCCCCTCCCCCTTCTCCTGCAGCCTGCAGATCGAGGCGGGGCTGCACATGGGGGCGGGGTTGCACGTGTCACCCCGCCCATAGCGTTTCTTATTAGTTATTGGCGAAGTATGACGTCAATCGGGGCGGGGTTGCACCAGGGGCGGGAATGCACGACTCGTCCCGCCTGCAACTCTTCTCATTGGTTAGTGGCGTCAAGTCTGAAGTCGACACCACGGCAAACGTGGTTGAAAACAATGCTTATAGTTTCTTATATACTTATGAAGTACTACCATGTAGAGAACAAAACTGTGAATCCGTAAATTACTTATTATACCTGGTGATAGTAGGCTATCAAACACAATACATTGTAAATGTGTTAATTTTTGGAAAACGTTTTATGTACTTTCCAAGCAAGAATCCAATTACATTGCAATCGCAATGTAAAACGAATATAGTTTAATAACAGCTTAGTTTTAAGTTTTTTTTTTCCTGTTGTTTATTTACAACTTATTTGTAAGATATTTCGTTTTTTTTATTTCACTATATGCTTTATGGTTACAGGTATGACATATTTAAATAGGCCTAAATGTTTAATATTCTCAGCAAGAGTGTCAAGTCTTAAACTGTTATTAAAATTAGTAGATTATGGATTAATTTGATAATTAAAATGGTTATGGATAAAAATACCAGCATGGTTTGTATATGAATAACATGCCAAGACAAATAGTTCATTGTTATTTAGGTATAAAGCTTAATTAGTTCTGATTAAGAAAGGTGAAATTTGTACATCTATACATACACATTTCTTTTTGTACATATACACTCTCTCTCTCTCTCTCTCTTTCTCTCTCTGCACATATACATCCTTTACACACTTTCCTCCTTTCAATCACCTTTAATGATTAATCCTTCCTTTACACACTTTCCCTGACATTCTAGCACTGGCACATGAAACAGCAGTCTGGGTCCTCTATGCTGTCGTAGAATCCTCTCAGGCACAAAAACAATATTGTTCTGATTTTCTGAAACTGTTTCAAATGCAGATCTAAGATTATGTCTTGGTGCTGCTTTAGAAAATGCAAGAAGCAAGATTACTTAAAGCCAACCTTATACCCATTAGGCCTTATGCATACTTCATTGCACACATTTAAACTTGCCTTCTGCCTGAAAAGGGCCTTGCAAGTAAGAGACAGATTCATGTAGGCAGTATCTACATCCTGTAGCACTACTTCTAGGAGTATCATCACCAAAATAAAGTATTTCTAAAAGTATTAATCCTTGCTTGAATGGAATACGACAGTAAAAAAAAAGACATCTTACATTCAAGGGTTAGGGTTAGGCCCGACTGTCACAAAGCTCAGTGAATACTGAAATGGTAAACATTACAAATACATTTGCTCAGACATGTACTTGATAAACATATGGTAAGCAAAACATCAGCTTTATAAACTTACCATCAGGACAAAAACACCACAGCTGTTGCTGAGATGTCGTGGAAGAAGGCCCTGTTGATGTTGACATGCACAGTCAAACTACCTTGAAAAAAGTTAAACAATTTCCAATGATTTTACAGTTACTTATTCAAATGAATATTGGTACCGTAATATCATTGACACAGTATTCATGCCAAGGCCCAGGAGATATGATTTGTGCAATGTTTCTGTGATTATTAATATTATTATTATTATTATGCCTATTATTATTATTAATAATAATAATTGTTATTATTATTTGTATTATGCATAACAAAAACAATATTGTTCTGATTATTTGAAACAAAAAAGTATTGTTTCATTTTCAACAATAATAATAATATGTATATGTATATACCCATTATTATTATTATGAAAAGTTTTGAAAATTGTAACATTTTTTGTTTGTAGCCTAACACCTTAATTACCTTTTCATATGTTTTTTAGCCACTTTAATTCTGCCAAAACTGACATAATTCATTTGCAATTTAATTTCACTTAAGTTTCTAAATGTGATTCAAATTAAATTCATGTTATTTTCTTTTTGCTAATTAAATTGTGAAAGCTTTTCTGTCTGTGCAAGGTAAATCACTGAATCTTCAATGGTCTGTCTCACGCAAAAAAACGTTACTTTGATGCGTGTGACGTCAGCAGATGGATGAGAAGATCAACGGGAATATATAGGTCGGCTAAAATATATATATAGGTCGACAAAATAAAGTGTCAAAATATATGAGGGTTTATAATTTGGGGAACAAGAATATGATAAACACTGACTGCACAAAAGATACAAAACATCTTTTATTAACAAAATAATCAACATACATAGATGTATTTACGTTAAATAACAAGACTCCATTTTGATGCTAAATGTTTTTTGACGTGAAACAAATTTTTTCAACATAAAGAGAACATCACAGTGTATGTAGATTAGTGACACATACACACGTCAAAAACACACACATTTAAAAGCACCGACTCTTTTTGTTTGCTCCTCTAAAGGCAAGAATAAAAATCAGATACACTTGACTGGTTTAAAAAGTTTCTCTGCTTTCTCCAGACACTAATTCAATAAAGGAATAAAACATCAGTTGCAGTGCAGTACAGATTAGTCTCCATTGGAATGTCCAAGATGTCTGGCACACTCCTGTAGTTTAGCCCTTACAAATAGTATAACAAATATCTGTATGTTTACATCATTCAGAAACTACAAAACACAAAAAAGCTGCTAAAGAACATCTTTCTTCTCCTCAATAAATAGAAACGTGGTTTGACTGTTGGCACAGCTGTGGATGTGCACTCGTTTGAGTTTGGGGCGGTTGGAAAAGGCATGTCACTGTCAGGGACAAACACATCATTGCATCTGTCAGTTTGAGTTGGGTACCAAAACCAGAGCTGATGAAATCCACACGTTGTCCTATTCATCTGTTTCCAGTGATAAGTAATTTGTTTACACTGAAAGAAAAAAATCACCCTTTAGAGCCAGACACAATCACAGCCAATGATCAAAGATTGTTAATGTACAGCTATGTGGAGCTTTCATTCTGACCTGGACAGGGGGCTACATGACAGAAATAGATTTTTCAAAAAGTGTTTTGAACTGATGCTATCAGAAAATATAATAACCAATAGCTACATTTACATGCACCCAAATAATTAGTTTAGAATATACTATAAGAGAAGAGAGTAAAGAGAGAAATAATTGGTGAGGGATGGAGATTGGGACTTAAAAACCTACATGTCCAAGGCTCAGTCTCAGGTGCATGTGCCACAGCTCTCAGCTTTTCAATAATTTTATAACCATAAAGTATTTGTAATACTTTAACATGTAGCCTAGATGAGCTATTTGAATGAAGATCAGACTGCAGACTGTAAAGCTGCTTGGTGATTAATAGAACAGAGTTGCAAGTATTGACGCTACAGAGCATTATAAACTATCCAGTTCCCGTGGTGACACTGTAAATCTCTCTCTAGAGGAGACAGTCCTTGCTCCAGGTCAGCTGCTGTTGTTTCGGTCTTGTTAGTTTGTCACAGTCAGACATTCAATAACAAACTGGGTCCTAAGGGCTGTGACAGAAAAGACATGGAACATCACATCTGGGGACACTGCTGTAACTGAGCTCCAAATGTCTGAGACCACAGTGAAACTGGGATTCAAATCGAATTTTAAGGTTCTAAAATAAAGTTGTTGTTGTTTGTTTGTTTGGTTCTTAACAGCCGACACTTGACTATACCGGATGCGAGCGCAACTACATTGCAAACCACAAGTAAACAATTTCATAATGCTTTGGCGATAAATGACTCTTGTATATGGATAACATTTTCAAAACACTTGACATTGATACTGTTTCCTATGCAATGACATTAGCCAATCATAACAGTTGCCGTTTACTGACAAGCCTTAAAGGAGTTTACTGACAAGCCGTTTACTGACAAGCCCCTTAAAAACTATATTTGGATTTGTGCAAAAAAAAAAACATTACTAGTGAACCTCAAGGAACAGTAAAATAATAATAAAATAAAAAGATCCATGTCATGACCCCTTAAAAATGCAAAATACAGTATTTTTCAATAGTTGTCTAAAGAAAGACGTAATGGTTAAAAAGCAGTAAAGCAGTAGTAAACAGTGTGTTTCCATTTAAAGTGGCATTTGTTTTAAAGAATATAGCTATATTTATTAGTTTTTATATTATAAAACAATATGACATACAAATTCAGATAAAGAGAATTATGGCACTTTTTGTTTTGTAATGACATTTCGAAGTGTGCCTGTCCAAATAATACTATTGGGGTCATTGTACATTATGTATATCAAGATATCTGAGGGAGCCATTTTTGTTTCACATATGAAATTGAAGTTAATTGAGCTTTAGATTGACCAGAACTGCTATAGTGTAAAACATTACCTTGGAAAACATGCCTTGAAAAGACTAAAAGTGAGATCATTTTTCAACATTGGCTGTTCATAAATTTGCCGTTACCTCATGTGTGCTCCTGAGCAGTCTAGACCATCCATCTCAATCATTTAAAAAAAAAAGGGGAAAAAAGTCCTACAATACATTCAATCGGTCAGAAACGGTTTCTTTTTGTGCCCTATTCCACGGTGGTGTATTCAGCTGATGTGCCTTATCATTTCAGATTGTTCCTCTGGGCTGTTCTACAGATGAGTGATCATTGAAGATGTAACTAAAGCTGCCCAATATTACTGTTTTATTGTTCTACAGGATCTTCATGGAGGATTCTCATGCATGGTTCAGTTTCCAGAGACACACTGACCGCTCTTAGCTTGCATTCCTGTGCTAAGGCTTGACCTTATGCCACTGCTCAAGTTGGTTAGTTCTTGGAAATGCAATCTATAAATATTTCAACAGATTTGTAGTGATAGAGGTTTTTTTCACAGTTTAGTCCTAAAAACATTTGAACATGTCCACAATATCAAAGGTCTTCAAGCTTGACATAGCCTTAATACATGATTATGTTGTTTGCAGTTCATTGGCCTGTAAACATTTCTCTCAAATATTTTGACAAAAAACGTCTATAGCAGAGGGTCAATGGTCATTGTAATCTGGTCTCTGTGACTGCTGCTTCCATTGGAGCTGCGATACAACTCGTCCTGTCGACAAAGGAAATGGCGGTTCAGTATCTTCCTAAAAGTGAATCTGAACTCCGCAATACGGTAGGCATAGATAATGGGATTGACGGCGGAGTTGGCATGCGAGAGGATGATGGCAATGTTCATGATGAAACTGGGTTTCTTCAGCTCACTGTAGAAGAGAGTGAGGCAGTTCAAGATGTGCACAGGCAGCCAACAGAGAGCGAACAGGCCCACGATGATGGAGAGCGATTTAGCAGCACGAATCTCCCGTTGCAGCAGGCCATGGTGGTGATTCTCGCCATTACTCACACTGCATTTTAGCTCGATCTGACGTAGCTGTTTACGTGCTACTGTGAAGATCTTGATGTAAATGCCCAGCATGATGAGCAGAGGTGGCAGCACACAACCGAAGAAGTTGAAGTACACCATGTAGCTCATATCCACCACATTCTCGAAGAAGCAGTTGAGGAAGCAGCTTTGCAAGAAGCCTGTTTCCATGTCAGCAGCATCACTGCTGTTGCCAGTCTGTATAGAGCTGTTTTTGTTTCTGGAACAGTCTTTACGGTTCCAGCCCACAAATGGGATGAGTCCAATGATGAAGGATAAGATCCATAAAATGGCAATGATCTCTCTTGCCCTTTTCCCTGTGACAAGCTCCTTATACCTGTACAGAGAACAAAGATGAATAAAAGACACATTTTGGATAAACATTTGGGTAATGGTTGAGTTCATTATATTGTACAATGGGGTCCAAAAGTCTGAGAATACTAGTAAAAATGCTTCTATTTTGCATTTATTTCCATTAATAAAATAAATGCAAAAGAGGGTTTATCCCTTTTGCAAGAACATCTGGCCATCTGTACAAAGAGCCACATGATCAGTGTTACAAATGTACTTATTTGATTAGTGACCTAGAAATATTGCAGAATATTAATTATTTCTTCTTTATTTTAGCCCACATTTCTTTGATTTTATAAAATCGTAAAACTTTTAAGGGTTACTCTGCTAGAACACCTGTGTGAACTTTAGAAGAACTGACTTGACTTCATTGACTATTGACTAAAAATCACTGTAACACCAAAAAAAAGTAATTGCAAAAAAAGACTCAGAAAAGGAAGTTAGTTCTGACAAAAAGTTTGTGTATCATTTGTTTGCAGCCAGCAGCATTATATTTAATCAATAGCTTAATGACATTTATAAATGTTTAAGTGTGACATGAATATCCAACTACTTCTCAAGGTCATTTTATTATAAATAATACATTTGAGAGGGCAAGAGAGAGGAGAATCACATAAACACTCAAGTGACTGATGGCGTAAGCTTTCACTTGGAGGCGCTTTATCAGGCATTCTCAGAGAGCTCTGATTCTGCTTCTAATGATGGACTGAAGTGAGTAATACACAAGGTGCATTATTCATCGCACAACCTTTCTCTGAGAGACCTGGATTGCCACAGTCGTCAGTAGTGCTGCCCCAGTGACAGATCTTACAGGGGGTTGGGAAAACACTGAGAAAACACCGCATTTGTCTGCAGATAACTACATTACCTTACATTACTTGCATTAACTACATTACCTGCATTACTGTTCCATTCACTTAGGGCAGTGTTGTTATTCTTTTCTAAGACTATTCAAATCGTTTTTTATAGCCAAAATAAAATATAAATATTAGATTTAGATAAAAGATTTAGTGAAAAATAGAAATGTTAACTTGACAGTTGAAACTTGAAATTGCAGTACTAGAATTGAGAAAAAAATATATAGCTGTTCAGAAATATTATCAAAACATGATAAAAGTAATTATTAATACTTAAACTAAAATTGAAATGAAAAAAATATATATCATAATATTCATAAAAAAATATTATAGTATAATACTACAATATAAACACTGGCTTATTGGCTTATAGGTCTTTTTTCACAATTAATGGTCAGTTGATCGAAATTGTTGTGTCATATAAATTCTTAGGCATCCACTTGGATGAAAAATTTAATTGGAAAGAGAATACTAATGTCCTAATGAAGAAAGCCCAGTCGAGACTTTTCTTTTTCACAAAGCTTTTATATGTTTTTTTGTTTTTTTTAATCAAGGGATTTTAGCTAGTGTTCTTTTTTATGCTGTACTTTGCTGGGGGGGGGGGGGGGGGGGGGGGGCATACCTGTTGAGGACAAATACAGACAAATAAGCTGATCAAGAGGGCTGGTTTGATTATCGGTCTTACTCCAGACTTACTTGAGGTCACTGTGGAGAAGAGGTCAAACTAAAAATCGTTTTGCTTTTTGAAGGCCATCCACTACTCAACATTTTTAAAGGTCTTAGAAGCTCTTTCAGTGAGCGATTGGTAATGCCTCGGTGCTCTAGTGAGCGAATGAGAAGGTCTTTTGTCCCTGCAGCGGTCAGATATTTCAATGGACACCGTTAATTTTTTTAAATTTATTTATTTTTGTTTTTGTTGTTTTTTCCCAGTACTTTTGTATTGCGAAACTGTATCATGTCACACTGGCTCTTAATCAGGTATTAATCGTTTCTTAATTTATCTGTGTTAATTGTGTGTTGAGTTTGTTGGTTGTATTGTCGAAGTTGGTGGCAAATCAGTTTCCCTACCGGGATTAATAAACTTTTTAAATCAATCAATAAAATAATCAATCATTGGTTTGAACAAACCTCTAACTCTAACTAATCAAACTTTGATGCATAACTTGTCCTGCAGCATTTGTGCTATATCAAATGATATACTGAACACTCAAAAACGTGCAATTGGACTAATTATTTTCAATTGGGAGATAGAACAGGGGGAAAAAATCTCATAGACTTGCACTGACTGTTATTTAAAGACAAGAATATCATGAGAGTGATTTGTCTGTTCAGCTGAAGTCAGTAAACACCAAGCAAACAACCAAAACACCCTAAAAAGCACACAGTGACCTCCTTAGCAATCGATCCCTTACTATTGTATTGTATCCCTTACCCTAGCATCATGTCAGAAAAACTGTATTTTATCATAATTTATTTTATTTATTGTTTTGGGGAAAGAGCTTAGTGTGTAGTACGTGCCCTTACAGCAAGGCCATTCCTTTGACTTCTAATTCTGCACATTCTCCATCCTCTGCTTTTTTGTATTGCCTAATTTAAACCATACTATCAAAAATCTTTGTTTGTTTCAGATTTAAGGATACATGATGTCATTGCATTTAGCTCCAATCACAGTCTGCTTTTGTTGGACACTTCTTTCAGCTTTAACACTTTCTCTCTCTCAGTGCCAGCTTCCCTCTACTCTCAGGCACATGGCATTCAGGAATGGAGGGAAAAGTGGATTAGTTGTGGCATGACAACAACCCGCTGGCATCCCAATCTCCCTCTCCCTCTCTCTCTCTCTCTCTCTCTCTCTCTCTCTCTCTCTCTCTCTCTCTCTCTCTCTCTCTCTCTCTCTTCTCTCTCTATCTCTTTCACCCCTTCATTCTATTCCACACACAAATCCCTTTACCCTTATCCCTAACCCTTCCGTTCTTCAGCTGCCTCGCTTCCGCTTTAAACCAAAGATCTCTGCCAACAGGCTCTAGTGTAAGTGAAAACGGTTTACACAATGGCTCTAAAGGGAAGAAGTTCTCAGCCGCTTTGCTCTTAACAATGTGCACAGGTGCATTAAAAGAATACAAAAATGATTATGTTGCCAAAGAAAAAAGGCCAGAAGCATTCCAACTCATGACTTTTATATTTATTTCTTATGCAGAACAAAAAAGAAGATATTATTGAAGAATGCTGGTTTCCATTGTATGTTTTGGTGACCACTGATTTCCATTGTATGGACCCATGTTCCACAAAAGAAAAGAAAGGCATTCAGGTTTGGAACAACATGACAGAATGCAGAATGTTAATTTTCGGTTGAACAATCCCTTTAAAGTGCAATGAAAAAATGCACAAATAACTAATTTCCACTTATGAATAAACTTCATGAGTACCTTTATTGTTTTCAATGATGTCCAGTCTGTAACTCATAAGTCATAATGCCTAGTCAAAAAACAGATGTTCACATCTCACAAAATTTGTTTTGGGGTTTCATGACCCTTTAAAGTGAAATACAAATTTTAAAAACCACAGAAGCATCTGGCTGTATTAAAAACACACTGTATGACGTGTGAACACATATGCACCACTAAAAGGGAAAGTCCTGCCATGTAACCACCTCTTCTTATAATTTAACAGTTAAAACCAATGACTCAGAGGAAAAAGATGCTCCTAACAGTGGAAAGACCTTCTGATTCAAGCCCTGCACGTACATTTATATAATAGCGGCCTACTGTTTTAGGAAACTTGAACCCTATTTAAATCCTTCAGCCAGAGGACATGCAGCTAAATAATTAGCACTGAGCTTTTGTGTTTATAGTATACAGAGAGAGACAGACTGATGAGAGCAGAGAATGTGTGAATGAGAGAGAGACGTGGTGGTCCAGTCTGGTGAATGAAAACCGAAGTGGGAATACTGTCTGGCAGCACTGTGAGGAAACTTGGTTCCCCTTGGATCATCTACTAACAGCGATCGTGCCAAAACCCTGTATTTCCAGTAACTATGGCATAACTAGAAACATACGTTCATCTTGCCCATGAGACAGTGAGAGTAACATGACCAGCCAGGATCTGAGATGATTTGGAGTGCACTGAAAGGCACCTACATTTCCTTATTCCACACCAGGGGGGCCGCTGGGCAAAAACTTCCTGATAAATCATTGTCTGATGAGGTATGTAACAGTAGATAGATACGTCTGAAAATACGTTTCTTTGAACGTTATCATTTACATAGTTTGAAATATTTAAAACTTGAAGGATGAAACCTGCTGATGCACAAAAATTCTCTTCAGTCTGCCTCTGCCTGCCCACTCGCTGTGCTCCTCCTTCACTTTTCCTTGTGGAATACTTGACTTGCAGTCAGACGATTATTCATAATATGATGTTGTAGCTGAGGAGAGGTAACTACTACCACTAGCGCTTATCGCTGTGATGATGAGTAGCATGTGAATTTGTATTATTTAGTTGAATGAGGACATCCCGTTGTCCAGATCAAATTTAATTTAGCTTGTTTTAAGGGATTGTTCACCCAGAAATTAAAATTCTGTCACTAATTTCTCACCCTCATGTCGTTCCAAACCGTAAGATGAAATCTGAGAGATTTCTGTGCTCTCCATGTCAACCATGTTGACGCTCCAAAAAGTTCATAAAGAGATTGTAAAACTAATCCATATGAGTGGTTTAGTCCAAATTTTCTGAAGAGACACGATCGCTTTATATGATGAACAGATTGAATTTAGACTTTTATTTACATATAAACATTTATCAACTCGCATCAGTTGAGGTAAATGGAAGCTCAAGCATGTTAGCTTGATGTGCAAGAACCAATGACTCAGTCAAGCACGTTTGATCTTCCACATGAACTAGTAAGGTTTGTTCTTGCACGTTAAGCAGGTTCGGTTGAGCTTCTGTCTTCTCTGATCAATGTTTAAATATGAATAAAAGCCTAAATTAAATCTGTTCATCATATAAAGCGATCAAGTTTCCTCTGAAGATTTGGACTAAACCTCTCAATTCATATAGTTTTTTTTTACAATCTCTTCATGAACTTTTTTATGCGTTAAAGAGTTGCGTAGCTGTCTATGTACAGAAATTGCTCAGATTTAATCAAAAAGATCTTCTTTTGTGTTCCGAAAATGATTGAACATTTAGAACGACATGAGGATAATTACTGACAGAATTTTCCTTTTTGCATGAACTAAGCCTTTAATGGCTAAAAGAATCCTTGCTTATCTCGTCTAATTTGCCATTGTTTGTGGCTTGATTTAGTAATCATCAATTAAATATTTTTTGAAGTGATTGTTTCATTAGGGGGGCTAGTTAGTTTGCACACAAAAATGTTTTTAAATACGTTTTTTTTCACTAACTAAAATAGACGTTGAGTATGATCAAGTGCGAAATAAAATATACATCTGCGTTGATGAAGGTAATTTTGTCAAAATAACATTCCACATAAAATTCCAAAGCATAATGCCTGTTCTCTGTTCCCTTATGATATCAAACTCAAACGACCCTGTTCCACACATCCAAACACTGTGAATCCAGAGAAACAACATTTCCACAGGACTTAACACAGGGTTGGCTGTGGAAATTAAACCCAAGCTCTGCATATTCAATTGTATTCACTTGCTTACTTATCTTCTCTTTGTTTACCATTTTTGTCCTAATCTAATCGTTAAGATATTCATTGCCCTGTCCTTCATCGTCAGTGCCTTCTTTGACAACAAACAACCACATTTTTTAATCGCCCTCCTGAGATTAACACAGACTGATATACCTATTCATTTCAATAAGCCGAGTTTAGCTTCAGTAACCTACTATGACTGCGTGTGCCATCTTCGTGCTGTCCTAAGTCTTTCTGTGTCTCAACTTTGATAAACTAGATTGAACTTCGAACGAATTGCAACAGACGCGAGCATCAAATCGATCTTTCTCAAATGTGGTTACTCCACATTAATATTACCGCGTTTCAGGAAAGATGGTCCTTTTTGTTTTGAGTTTATAAAGATTAATAAATTAAATAATACTAATGAAAAAAGTAGGCTACTGCTGAAGATGCCAAAGACATCGAAGAACAGAATGCCATGGAGCCAAATTGTATAGGTAGGCTAAGGTTTTTTTTTTTTTTTTACCATTAATTGAACAACCAAGAGTCATAAATAGGTAATTAACCATTAAGTGCTAATGAGCAGGAAATACTAATAAGCGTGAAACACTCACCTCAGGGGGATTTTTACAGCCAGATATCTGTCGATGGCAACCGCCAGAAGACTAAATATTGAACTTTGGGTCAGTACCAAAACAAAACACGCCAGGAAAAGACATCCATAAAAGTCTGAGCGCAGACCAATGCTTATAGTGATGGCAAAAGGGATGGCAAGACAGCCAACCAGAATATCTGCCACGGCTAGTGACACCAGAAAGTAATTGGTGGCGTTCTTGAGAGTGGAGTTGATGGCCACAGCCCAGCACACCAGCACATTACCAGCGATTGACACTATGGCGATCACCAGTTCAATAGCGATGTACAGTGAATCCATTGCTGCACACTTCACAGACAACACCTTTAGACGTTAGGCTAGTTAGGATGTCATGAGTCTGTCTGTCACTCTGTGCTGCTTGTCCACTGGTAAAAGAACCAATTTGCAATAATCCACGGATCTCCAAAGTTTGTGATTTGCCAACACGGCCATCTGTTGGTGTAAAAAACAACGTTATTTGCATTAATTCTCTGAAGAGAATTATTCAAAACCATTATTGACAGATAAAGATACATTGTATCCTTACTGACATATCCCTAGAGGTTCCCACGAGCAGAAAGTTATTACAGAAAGTCACAGTAATCTGTGTTTTGGATGAGGTAGTGTGCAGATACTTACCATTTATTTCAGAGCTGTTTTTATTGTTTGACGTTCCTCTTTAAACTGGCTTGCATTTGTGTCTTATGGTACATGTTGCAGAAGCGGTAGGGAAGTAATGTGACGCACCGTGAGCGCAACACATCAAGCAGCTCGCGGAAAACAGTCAGAGCTCTGGCTGTACATCACAGCTCATGGCCACGCCCAGCCGCGCGAGCGATGCGCTGGCACACTCAACTGTCTTTACACCAGCAATTTCAAATAAAACACAAATTTTAGTATGTATGGCAAGCCATTTGACTTTTATTCATTCACAGGATATGATATTCTTGATATCAACAATTTAATTTTCAGTTAAAATGCTAATTCTTGATACCAGTAGGCTAATTGTATTTTCTCTAGTGAAATGCCATCATAGGCTGCCATTCAATTGTTGATATCAGGAATTTAATTGGTGATATCAACAATTGAATTCCTGATATCAACAATTAGCATTTGTGATATCAAGAATTCAGTTCCTGATATCAATATAATTTCAGATATCTAAAATGGCTTTCTTAACAATCACATTCATGATAATGAATAACTAGTAGCAATTCAATTGTTGACATAAAGACATTACCAGCGATTGTTGATATCACGAATTAGCATTTTAACTAGTGAAAAAAATTAAATTGTTGATATCAAGAATAAGCATTTTAACTATTGAAAATGTAATTGTTGATATCAAGAATTAGCATTTTAAATAATGAAAATGTAATTGTTGATATCAAGAATTCAAATCCTGTGAATGAATAAAAGTCAAAACGGTGGTGGCCACATTTGTCTACAAATCAAACTCACTTGGATGTGTACTACACAATCACAGATTACAAAGAGTTCTGTTGTAACACTATAGCTGGGGATAGATGTAACAATTGCTGAAATAAGATCCAGATTTATTTGTGGAAGAACTTTATTGAAGAACAAAGAATAATCACTTTTGAATAAAGTGAACAATTTACAGTTACAACGAAACATTTTTCTTATATAGCCATAATAGCCATAAAATAAGTAAATCAGCCAATTTTGTTTAAATGAAGGATTGCAGAAATTAGTAGCCTACACCCTAGATTTCACTCAACAAATGTATAATGTTCTAGTATTTGTCCTCCATCATTTTAAGTATACTACTCTGATTGCTTCTTGGCATGGAGAGTACAAGTTCATGATAAATTGTCACATCTGTCCTGTTTAACTCCTGGATGATGACCTCCTTAAATGCCCTGATCTTTAATGGGCAGTGTTACTCAACTCGTCTCTACAGAATCCCCACAGGTGCTTAAGAGTGTTAAGACTGGGTTAAATACATGTCCACAGAAGGGTTTTCACCTTGGGAGAATGCATATCATCATTGTCATGTTGAAAAAATACCCAACAACGCAGAGAATGAACACTGCCCATTAAAGATCAGGGTAACATCTTCTGTTTCAAGATTTTGTATTACATCACACAGTGGTGTGTGAATTCATGACAGAATCGATAAAGCACAACTCTCTCACACCTTCAGTACTCATACATCCCTATATTCTTATATAGGGATGTTCACTGTGGGAACCAGGCACTTTTTACTGTACTCCTCCTCTAGCAACACCAGAACATTTTTAGATGCTGTTAGATCCAAAATGATTGACTTGGTCTCATGAGACCAGAGTATGGATTCCCAGAAGTCTATATTTTGTAAATATGGTCCTTGGAAAAGGCTAATTGACTTTATTGTGCGTTGGCTACAGTAGGTAGTTCCAGTGTGGACAACAACCATTCATGTCTCTTCTGCAGGCTGCATCTTTCTCTGTGAGATAAATGCTCACTCTTTTCATAGCTTTTGCTGGCTCTGGTACACTCACTTGGAATTTCTCTTACTCTTTGCCTAGCAGAAAAAAATCACTCATCACTAAATGAAAGCTTACAATGAAGGCCTGATTATTTCAGTGGCCTTGTCACATTGTTTTTGAATTTTGGTTACTTTTGCTATATTTTCACACCTATAACAATGATTTGGTAATCCTCTTGGTACCACTGTCCTCTTTTGTGCTAAGAAATAAGTCTCCTGACAGTTCTCTCCAAAGTAGTTCAATTGTTGTCAGCATGTCTGAGAATGATTCAGTGTGATTCAGAATGATTCAATATAAAAATTTTAGTGGTCAAGAAATTACTTCTCTTTAAATGTTTTGGGTCAACATAACCAAACATTTGATCAAACTTTGATCAAACTGTTGATCAAAAGTTGCCTTAAACTTACACCAGAAAAAAATTATATGTCTTTTTTATTTAGTAACTTTCACAAGGGGGTGGGGTGTCTATTTTCCTGAATACTTTTAAGATGCTTCTTTGGTAATTGGTCAAGCAGACTTCCTGGAACATTATACCTCTAAAGAACTCTAACATGTATTCGTAAAGAGTAACTGCTGAATTTGTTATGTTTCAGTGGGGGTGTACTCATTTATGCTCCGTTATTGGCTGAATGCTCTCCATTATCTGAACGTGTTCCTCCCGAACTTTGTTAATAAAACATCATTTATGTTTTATAATGATGTTTTCATAATATAATGATGTTTCAACATCATAATGTAGAAAAACATCAATTATATATTTCTCTCTCTATCTATGTCTATATGTGTGTTTATACTGCATGAGTAAATATATCTGTAATATATTATATACATACAGTACCATATCTGATCACATATATATCTTTATATTATGAAATGTATAACTGATTATAAAATTACATACATTATGATATATTAGTCATATATAGTCTAATTTATATATTATAAATATATAGTCACATATTTTAAAATATATGAAAAGCAGCAATTCCTTGTGTATTATTCAATAAATACACAATATATTGTTCTGTATATTTTCAAATATACCGTTATACCATTTAATATATTGATCATTCATATATAGGGAAATATATTTTCTTTCCGTAAGGGCTGCCACTCATTTCACTGTTCAATCTACATGGTTACAGGACTGTTTTCCTGTAACCATTACAGGACTGTTTTCTCCACCAACATGAGACGCTGACAGCGCAGACTTGATGTGTTTATCAGCAATCGATGCTGATTGTGAGGAATAATCTTCTCCCACGTTCTCCCACTACCTGTGGATGTGCTGTTATTCATTGTGCTGTCATGGATTGTTTGTAAATGGGGTATTTTGTGAATGAATTGATTAAGATTTTTGTTCACTGCCGTGTTTTATGACATTGTGCAGTACATGTGGTCAGTGGGTCAGTTACAGTCAGAAGTCCACTGCACTGTCTAAATAAAGTTGTAATTGTGTTGGTTATATTTATTTATTTTCTGACATTTGCAAGTATAGCATAAAAACAAAAGAAATTCTTATCAATGTCACTGTTTTTGTTGTAGAGTAAAACAACACAATAAAAAAAAAACCTAGAAAAAAAGTGTGAATGAAGTTAATGACACAAGTCATTGAGTGCAAACTCCGTTCAGTGCCTTACACGGTCTTGTTGGGGGTGGGCACTTGTTTCACACCGTGTTTACTAGCCCTAGTAAAAATCTATTTATCTGCCTTTTAAGATATTCTATTTTTGTCAGTATTGACATTTGACATTGATTGAACTCTGTGTGCTCAGATGTTTTGTGCAAAGAGTCTGTAGTTGAGTGTGTAGTATTTCTGAGAAGATTTATGAGAGTGGTGACAATATTGTGTAATTGCACAAAGATTTACCATATAAACTCTGTGTATTTCTAATTAGTCTGTCTGTAGCAACACACATCTGTTTACTATTTGAGCACAGGATTTTAAAGGTTTTTAGCAGACCCATAAAAACTGATGCCAGTATGACTCCTGTCAAAGTGGACCATTTTACTTCTGTGTAAATCACATCAAAACATCTAAAATATATTTTAATATCTTGTGAATTTATATATTATAGGAAAATTGTCTCTTTTCCATTAAGGGTGATTGTAGACCTTTTAATTCAAACAAGGAAACAGTAGCCGTATATGATGACAGAAGACTTTATTACCATTATCATCAATTAAACATCTGCTGTCATGAGACAAAATGAAAAGTTTCAAATAGAAAAAAGCACACACAGTCCTTTGCAATAAAAATATTTTGAAGAATCGAACATGTCAATCAATAGCATTTCCAAAAAGAAAATGTCATAAAACAAAGATGCTTTTTTTAAACATGTATTTTACTTCTGTCAAGATAATTTTATTATCAATTGTCTATGCGCTTGAATTAAGTGTGAAACTCAGCATTTGTTAGAATTTGGCACACATTACACTTCTGACACCTTTTAAAACATTGTTTAAATCCTTTAATTAAACACATCACATGTAATTTAAACAGGCACAAAAGCATTAAACAAATGGTTGTTTGAAACAATCTTATATAACAATCTTATCAATCTTAATCTTAACAATCTTATAGTACTTTCTGACATTTTTTCAGGAAATAATTAACTGTAATAGAGAAATAATCTTATTGCTTGTTAAGGAGGAATTGTAAATGCACATAGGTCTGTTAAATAGTTGGGACATTTAAAGGTTCCAATGGTTGTTGTCTCTCTGAGTGACAAACTACAACTTTTCAACAAAACGTATGAAACTTAATTTAATAGTTTTAAGCATTTCAATGGCATATTACAAGTCTTTAAAATTATTTGTGGGAAACTAACATTTCAGAAAATACTTTAGTAGTATATCAATATATATAAGTATGCCAATATATAGATTTAGGTAATAATACTTTCTTTATAAAGATGCATTTGAACTCTTAGCAAAATGTAGCATACTACAAAACTATATACCAGTTTAAGTGCAAGATTGCAAACCTACACTCTGCAAGCAACTTCAAACTTCAAAAACCGAGTAAGGTCCATATGAGATATGAATTATAAGGAAAAGAGAAGATGTTTGAGGCTAGAATGCTTTTGTGTGTGCATGACTATGCTGGTTGCATTTAGAGCGAGAACCTCACTGGTGTGAACACTGCAGAACTGTGTATCTGTCTGTGTGTATTTAGAAACACTAGCTGTGAAGGAAGAACTGGACCAGGCAAAAAAAAAAAGTGCTTCTGTGCCCCATCTTCTTCGTCGTCTTCATTTCTTCCAGTCAAACATTAAGTCTCAAAGTACTTATAGATCTGAGACACATACTGCATTACACTTTGCCAGTCCGGTCTGTCAGTGTGCATCAACTCATCAATGTCCTACAGAAAAACAGAGAGAACATATGTAGAAGATGTAGGAAACACTTAAAGTTTCTTTAACTGTGAACATTCTATTTTGTTTTATATCATTATTTTATTAATTATTAATTATGGTCTGAATAAGGAGTGACATTTTTACATATTACATTAGATTTATATCAGTTTTTCTGACTGTATATACACCGATCAGGCATAACATTATGACAGGTGAAGTGAATAACACTGATTATCTCTTCATCATGGCACCTGTTAGTGAAAATTTTGGATTTGAGTGAGTTTGACAAGGGCCAATTTGTGATGGCTAGACGACTGGGTCAGAGCAACTCCAAAACTCTTGTGGGGTGTTCCCGGTCTGCAGTGGTCAGTATCTATCAAAAGTGGTCCAAGGTAGGAAAAGTAGTGAACTGCCGCAAACCAGTCAGGGTGCCCATGTTGACCCCTGTCCACCACTGAAAGCGCCAACAGTGGGCATGTGAGCATCAGAACTGGACCAAGGAGCAATTGAAGAAGGTCTGATGGTATGGTCTGATAATTCACGTTTTCTTTTACATCACGTGGATGGCCGAGTGCATACCTGGGGAACACATGGCACCAGGATGCACAACGAAGAAGGCAAGCCGGTGGAGGCAGTGTGATGCTTTGGGCAATGTTCTGCTGGGAAACCTTGGGTCCTGCCATCCATGTGGATATTACTTTGACTCCTGTTTTCTCCAAACTAGGGCTGTCAAAAGATTAATCGCGATTAATCGCATCCAAAATAAAAGTTTGTGTTTACATAATATATGTGTGTGTACTCTGTTAATTATTATTAATATATAAATACACACACAAGCATGTATATATTTAAGAAAAAAATATTATTTTTATATATAAAACATTTATATTTATATATATTATAGATTATATAAATGTATATACAGTATATACATGCAAATATTTCTTAAATATATACATGAATGTGTGTGTATTTATATATAAATGATAATTAACAGAGTACACACACACATATATTATGTAAACACAAACTTTTATTTTGGAATGCGATTAATCGCGATTAATCTTTTGACAGTCCTACTCCAAACATGTCCAAACAACACTCATTGGACTAAACATTAACTTATGTTTGCTTGATTATTCATACATAATTTTTTGAAAAATCATGTTAAAATGTGAATATCAAACATCAGGCTTTTGAGGAATGTTTATATGTACATCTCTCAATAATCATTTGTAATGAATTGCATTATATATTTTGTCCACCACAATAAAAACTACAGGGCCCGTATTCATAAAGATTCTAAAAGTCCTCTCAGAAAACTCCTAATTTAGCTTAAAAACTTTTACGTAGGAGTCTTAGCTTAAGAGCTATCCGGGACCGATCTGAGAGCAACTCTGAGCAAGGAAAATACAAAAACTTTTATCTTAGTGAAGAGGCGGGGCTGACCCTGTTGCTACGTATGACACAGTCTTCTGAAGACTGTGATTGGTTGGTTGTCCAAAAAGGGGAAAAAAGGAGCTCTTTTAAGTATAGGGTCTAAGCCTTCCCTTTTAAATTACAAGCGCAAATTGTCCTATTTTACCGTTCTCTCTCACTCACACACACACACACACACACACATATATAAATCCTTTTACTATTTACCATGCTGTTAATTTCCTATAAGGTATTTGATTGGCTTAGAATTATAAATATTGTTCCACTCTTTCCAATTACACTGATTGCTGGCATGTCTATTTAATTGGTGGTTTGAAAGTCGTGTTTAATGCAACAAACATGATCCCTGCACGATCTAATCTATAGCGTCTTATTAAGTCATCCATTGTCTGCAACACATTTCTTCTCCCTCTTCGTCTTTCTGCCATTTTCTCCGCTGCTAAAGAAACTCTTAAGCCTCTTAAAAGTCCTCGTCCGTGCTCCTAACAAATTTGACCTGGCTCGAATGGTCGAGACTGTTTTCCAAGATGGCTCCTGTCTGTGTACGCGTAATATTCTGTCTTTATAAAGTATCTTCTTATTAAACTGTTTGTACACTTACAAAGTTCTCAATGCTTCGGTTTGCATGTAGGGACCCTCATTATGCTACCATGTTAGTGTGAGGCTATTTTGAGCTTTGTTAGTGGTATTAACTAGCGATTTAATTTTACTTACTCTGTGCCCCATTTACTCTCGTTATAAGCTAATCTGTTTTTAAAGATAAATCTCTTTACATTCGATTTTCATGAAAGCGCATCCCAGAGAACGATCTACTCGGTAACCATGTGTTAATTAACCCTAGGTTCATTTTTCACCGGAGTTGTCCCTTTAAGATTCTTTATGAATATGGGCCCTGAGCTTTAAAACCATAAACTGTTATTTTATTGCATTTTATGTACATAGTCTGCAATTTGTCACAGTGGTTGCAAGAAGGCAGACACAGATGAAGAGACTAAATCCAAAATGACAGGTTTAATAGTATTTCTAGCTGGCAGACAGACGATTGTAGAAGTACAGTTGTAGCAACACACTCTAACTAAAGCCGGGTGCACACTGTGGGATTTATAATAGTCCTTCACGATTGTTCCTTGTCAGACTGTACGAACATGATCCCTGCTAGCCATTGTCAGATCTAAGTTGTCATTAATGTCAGACTGTATGATAGTCAAGGCGCGCTTTTTACGGATGCACGCAAGAAAACTCGACCAGAATTTTATATCATCAAACAATGATAGTTCGGTGACCGGTGATAGTTTTGGTGGCTACAAAGAATTTTCAAGTGCTCATTTTGGTCATATTTTGTCTTAAAAAACAAAGATAATTTGACGGTCGTTGCATGTAGGAGAAGTCACACTGCAGGATTGTGCGGCAAATCATCTGACACTGCCAGAATTTCCTCTGAGGTAAATTTGACCCGACTTAAGACGGTGAACAGACAAGGAGTGACTGAAAAGGAAGAACTTATATGAACACAAACAAGGTAACGAGCAAACAAAGCTGAACAGAATGAATTAATAATGAAGTTAACCATAGAAACAAAGGAGTGGCGGGAAACTGAACAAAGGAGCACATGAATGAATCAGAATACAAACAGAAAGTCCAAACCTAAACAGACATGTGACACTAAAGATCTCATTGATTTAACATGCTATCACAGTTTCATCTTACTTTTTGGCCATGCAACTTCAGTTTGGGCCTCTGAATAAAACTTGATTTTTTTTCTCCTCGGGTGTGAGCTTCATATTCTCCTATATCACTATAATAGCCATAAAAGCCTGATGTATCAAATATGATACTCAACAAAAAACACATATGCAAACTTTTTTTCAAAAAGATTCAATCAACAGTTTAATTATTTATTTTGATTTTATTCAGATTTTTTTATAAAAAAAAAATTTTTTGACTGATTTTGTTGTTGTTAAGACTGCCGTGTTTATAAGTTTATAAGTGTTTATTTGGGATAGTAGAAGCAGACAGAGCATTTCTGTGCACTCTGCTCTCTTTTTTGTTAAATATATTCTTAAATTCTACCAAACGATTCAGAAAATGGAAAATAAAAGAGAGAATGTGCCAGAATATTTAGCTTATATTTAAACCCATACACCCATACACATTCAGATACAGATCCAAAGCCGTAATCCTCCTTGCATATGTTTGTTGTGTGTCTGTGTAAGTCATGCTGAAAAGGACAAACAGAACCTGCTGAGTGATGTGTCATGTCAAAATATTGTGTACACTTCTGTAATAAAGTCATAAAAACATTTGTCAAACACACCCTCAGGTCAGTAATTAAACAGTCAGCACCTAACAAAAAGTGTTCTGAGACAATGAGTAACATGTTTAAACAGCAGCCCTAATCTCTGGACAATTGCTACAAAAAAGCTGTCACCTCATATTATTCAAACAGAATAACTATGAAGCAATTAAGAAAACACAAGTGTACACGATCACTCAGAATGCTGTTATCATTCCTTCTTGCAGAAAGCAGCTGAAAAATTGGTCAAAGCATGAAGAGCTACTTTCGAAATATTGTACATTGTTTTCAATAAATGCACTTGATATAAACCAAACACAAGAACATTGTAAGATGAAATGAAAATGTAGAATTCTTAATGTAAACCTATTTTTTTTCGAATTTTGAAAATTAAACAACAACAACATAATAAGAAATATGAATGATTCTGCTCTATTTATACTTAATTATTGTATTACTATTAATTGTTCAAATAATATGAAATTAATGCCATAATCATTGATTTTGGGCCCTTTTTATATTTTTATTCGAGCTGGTAACTGGTGACTATATATATGGGCATGTCTAGCAACTTGAGAAAGAGAAAAATTAGCTTTATGCAAATGAAGAGCAACTTTCGGGAGTGATATGAGCTTGCATGATCAATCTTCTTTAGCTATTGAAAAGCATGGGTGGAAAAGCATTTCTGAGATTGAGGGGATTCCAAATAGGTTTAAATCATTGAACAGCCTAAATTGAACAGTAAAATGAACTGTAAAATTAAATTATTTGTTTTGAAAATTTGTATGAAAACAAATGAAACCAGATAAATCATCAGATGTCATGAATAAACTTTACTGGCTTAACTCTGTGACTCTGTAAAGTGCAAACCAAATCTAACATACAGTTTGTGACCTCCTGCACTTAAATAAAACTCTCTAAAAAAATGTAAATAAAATAATTTTTAGATTTTGGGGTGAAATGTGACTTGGACATTTATTCATGAGATTCAACTGCCTACTATCACTTGTGGACACTTATTTACTTATTAAATCTTTTGATTTAACTGGGTGTTCTAGATTTTTAGATGTTTGTTTCCTCAAGATGGAGAATTCACACAGCCTGAACTCACAACGACAAGGCAGAGGCAGTTGATTTTGATTATGTGTGAATGCAACTCTACACATCCCTTACGAAAAAGAAGTTCATTCAAGTGTGCTATTAGTATACTTATTTAAAACAAAAAACTTTGAAAGTATACTTTCCGTCTACTTTTAATGTACTTTATGTACAGAAATATACTTAAAATTAGACTTAAATATACTTGACTTACACTGACAGAAAAGTCAAAGTCTATTTGGCATATACTTGTACTCAATCTTTTGACCGAGATACTTAAAATCTCAATACTTGTAGCTGTGTTTACTCTTAAGCCTATTCAATACTTTTTTCCCACATAGTTTTACAAACTATCTTATAAACTTATTTTGTTAGAAAATATTGATTTATAAAGAACACAGACTTTATAGTAGTACATTGCTAGTATACATCAAACATACTTCAAATCTACACTATATTGCCAAAAGTTTAGGGACACCTCTCCAAATCATGGAATTCAAATGTTCCAATCACTTCCATGGACAAAGGTGTATAAAAAGGCCACGTAAAATCACAGAGAGGGGTCAGCCCAAACTTTCTACAAAGTCAATTGCTACAGACCTCCAAACTTCATGTGGCCTTTAGATTAGCTCAAGGACAGTGCGTAGAGAGCTTCATGGAATGGGTTTCCATGGCCAAGCAGCTACATCCAAGCCTTACATCACCAAGTGCAATGCAAAGCGTTGGATGCAGTGGTGTAAAGCACGCTGCCACTGGACTCTAGAGCAGTGGAGATGTGTTCTCTGGAGTGACCAATCACGCTTCTCTGTCTTGCAATCCGATGGATGAGTCTGGGTTTGGCGGTTGCCAGGAGAACGGTACTTGCCTGACTGCATTGTGCCAAGTGTAAAATTTGGTGGAGGGGGATTATGGTGTGGGGTTGTTTTTCAGGGCCCCTTAGTTCCAGTGAAAGAAACTCTTAATGCTTCAGCATACAAAGACATTTTGGACAATTTCATGCTTCCAACTTTGTGGGAACAGTTTGGGGATGGCTCCTTCCTGTTCCAACATGATTGCGCACCAGTGCACAAAGCAAGGTCCATAAAGAAATGGAGTGAGTCTGATGTGCAGGAACTTGACTGGCCTACACAGAGTCCTGACCTCAACCCACAGTTCAAAATGCTTACGCTACGTCTGACGACATTGCACACCAGTTACGCTCGTCAGACGTAGCGTAAGCATTTTGAACTACCAGAAGCGTTACACTTTTTCCGTAAATTGAATACGGAAGGCGATAATTGACGCTAGAAGCTAGATAATTGACTTCATAAAGTTTTAAATATGGATATTTTTCCTACACAAACGCATCAATTCGTTTCAGAAGGCCTTTATTAACCCCCCGGAGCCGTGTGGAGCAGTTTTATGATCGATAGATGCACTTTTATGGACTTCAAAAACTAAGCAACATTCACTGTCATTATAAAGCTTGGAAGAGCCAGGACATTTTTAATATAACTCTGATTGTGTTCGTCTGAAAGAAGAATGTCATATGCACCTAGGATGGCTTGAGGGTGAGTAAATCATGGGCTAATTTTCATTTTTGGATGAACTAACCTTTTAAACCCTACGGATTAAGAATGGGATGTCATCAAAGTTCATGTGCATGTAAAGTCAGGCATCCCAAAACTTTTGGCAATATAGTGTACTTTGCTCTTTCCGCGGCATTGACTGAATTTTCTGGCTATCCATGTTTTTAGTGTTATACAGTAGGGGGCGCAATTACGCATATTCTGAAATAGTACATAATCTTCGGATCAAAACACAGGTGAAGAACAAGCAGAAACAAGTGATAAAAGATTGCTTACGCAAATGTAAAATAATGCAATCATCAAACATTAAACAACATATAAGTTCAAAACCTAATGTAACTGAATGAAATGACGACCCAGGAAGGGTTAACGACTGTGAAGCTTTGGGGATGTTGATTGACTCAATCTACTCCATCAATGTTTTGATCAACTTTCTGAATCTCATCCGGACATAGTCTTTGACAAAACTGCAAATTTCTCTTTTGTTTAAAATGTAGCTTTTTTTAATCAATCTTACTTATGGAAAAAGTACAATTACAAGGATATTTCAAGTATAAAAATGAATACCTAAACAGTCAGGGACATAAAGTTAAAAATAATATATAAATAGTTAACTATAAGTATGATGTTAAGTTCACTTAAAGTGGAAATAACACACAGTTTCTGCCAATCTCATATTAATCTTGAGTAGAGTAGTACTGCATCCCTCAAGAGTATTTCGTTTTATCATATTTATAAAAGACAGATACAGCTACCACTTCTTTCTAAAAACAGTTGAGCTCTTGGAGGCGTGCCGTGACCCGTGGTGTATCCCAAACAAAGCACATTGATGGGCGTACTCTTCTGGGAGGAGTGCTCATTGGAATTCCGCCCTTTATGACGTCATACAGAGCCATACTTGGAAAAAAAACTTTCCAAAACGTATATATGAAACAGCATTAGACATCCCCTTTAAATAAAACTTCCTTCTTCTAAAACTTTCTTCCTTAGAAAAAAAAGTAATAGTTTCCTGAGAGCAGGGCTGGACTGGTAATCTGGCATACCGGGCATTTTCCCGGTGGGCCGACGCACTTTGGGGCCGATACAAGGTTATTTATTTAATTTTTTGCCACGGACTGGCCCATCATGCAGGGACAGCGGCCCATTGGTTTGTATTCTGAATTGACAGGCCAAAGCGAGAAAGACCTTCCCTCCTCCATAGACTGTGTCCATATTAGGCGCTGTTTAAAAATGTGGGCGCATGAAACTGCAAAAGGCGAATATCCGCGCAACAGCGCTGCCGCCGACGAATGTGCGCTGCGTTTCTGCTGCTCTATGAAGTGATGAACCGGCACTTTGACTCCGAATGTTGTTTTATACAATCGTGTGATATGGGAACATTAAAGGTTCTGTGGTGAATCAGCTGAAAACAGCCGCGACCATGTAAATACATCACGAGGTAAATTGGAAAACAGCAATACACACAACTACAAACTTGTCACTCTAGCACAACCAAATTCAATAGTTTATTATTATTTATTTATTTATTTATTTTATTTATTTATTTATTTTCGAAACCATATACCTATGGTAATGAGGAGCATGATTTTACCTGTGACTACCATGCCCATACAGTTAAATGAAACTGATCTACAGTTAAACTCAGTTAAAATGTCTCAGTTAAAATGCTGTACACTCTAAAAAAAAAGGTTTTATATAGCACCAAAAATGGTTCTTGGCTCGTAATCATAGGGGAACCTTTTTTAGTGCTATATAGCACCAATTTTGGTGCTTCAGTGGTTCTTCAGAAGTTCTTCACCGGTTCTTTGACTAAGGTGTTATATAGCACCTCTGAAGAACCGCTGAAGAACCACTGAAGCACCAAAATTAGTGCTATATAGCACTAAAAAAGGTTCCCCTATTTCGAGAACCTTTTTTTTTTTTTTAGAGTGTAGGGTAATTAAATTATAATTCAACAAAACAGCTTTAAAGCTTGGATCCCATGCATTAAAGGGATAGTTCACCCAAAAATGAAAATTATGTCATCATTTACTCACCCTCAAGTTGTTCCAAACCTGTATGAGTTTCTTTGTTCTGCTGAACACAAAAGATGATATTTTGAAGAATGTTTGTAACCAAGCATAGAGCAACTATTGACTACCATAGTAGGAAAAAAATACTATGGTAGTCAATAGTTGCTCTATCTGCTTTGTTACAAACATTCTTCAAAATATCTTCTTTGGTGTTCAGCAGAACAAAGAAACTCATACAGGTTTGGAACAACTTGAGTAAATGATGACACAATTTTCCTTTTTGGGTGAACTATCCCTTTAAGGACAAAGCTTTTTTCTCTGTAAATGTTTTATGAACTTTTTAATAGATCTAATGAAATTTAACAAAATGTTATTTCAATGAGAACCTCATGAAATATAGATATCATATCAGTGTTACATAAATTAGGTGTTAACTCTCAATTTTTTTTTATTGTTTTTAAAGGGGTAGTTCAACCAAAACATGTGAACGTTTACTCACCCTAATGTCATTCCAAACCTCAATGAATTTCTGTCTGTGTAACATAAAAGAAAGTCATTTGAGTCTTTTTTTGTCCATACAATAGGCTATTCAATGGTATAGCCTATGGTTTGGTTGCCAACATTCTGTTTTTCCGTTTCACGGAAGATAGAAAGTCATACAAGTTTGGAACGACATGAGAGTGAGTAAATGATGACAGATTTTAAAAGCAGTAAATTCACTTTAATGTATCCTAGCTCAAAATCAGTGGTTTACTGTCAAGTGCATTTCTGTGTGACAAAAGTGCAATATTATACCATAGTAGCATTATACCTGACGTCGTCATACTCAATTCTAGTCAGAATATGAGTCTGATACTGCTCCATTGGGCAGTGATTATGGGGCGTGTTTCAACCGAACCAGGAAAGACCTCAATTGGATAGACCTACAACCAATCAGAGCAACGGAGCGACGCATAACGTTAGTTGTCAAATGTCAAACTCAACCGTACTGTGTTGCTATATCCGCGGGTTGAAGCGACCCCAATTATGTGACATACAGACCCAGGAATGCGATTTTTAGCTGCCAGCCCTGCCAAAATAACACATATTTTACCCCCTAAATGACTTTTTTGAACCGCCCTGGAAAGCTATTTGGCTTGTTTTTGGCTAGTTTTGAGGAACGTTAGCAATTGGGTGGGTTTTGTAGTAAAAACTTGGCAACCCTGTACCTGCACGCACGCTGGAATAAGTAAGTTAGCCTAACGTTAGAAGAAAAATATGAGTGTAAACGATCTTTGCCGGTGTTGTAAAAAAAAGGATACACAGCGTTTACTTACCAACACGATCATCATTTCTGAGAGAAATAGTAAAGGTGAATGCATATACGAACAAGTTCTCCGTTTAGGATTAGAACAAACTCAACCCAGAGCCATGGGTTTGACTCAACCCAAGTGCTTTTGATGACGTAGATGATTACGTTACTGTTGATCATCTGTCCATCATCGTCTAAAGCCCGCCCTGACAATTTCATTGGTCCGAACAGTTTCTGTTCGGGCATAATTACTTCTCTACCGATCAAGTCCAGACCGAACTGCCCGAGTAAAAATGTTGTGGGCGGGGCTAAGTTCAGCTGGCATCCAGGCTAGCAATATTACGTTTGTTATCTGCATTTGCAGTAAATTCGATAATATCCATCATTAGTTGTCCCTGTCCTAGATTTATTTATGTACTCCAATTTAAGGCCCATGGGCCGGATGGGCTGGATTTGCCAGGGCCGAATTTTAGCCCCAGTCCAGCCCTGCCTGAGAGTATACTTCAATGTGTACTTTCATAAGTTAAAAATGTGTTGCATTTGACTAGTAAATCAGTATGCCTATAAGTTCACTTTTAGTATAGTTGCAGTTCAAATGAAAAACTTAGTTGTAAACTAGTTGTGTATTTAAAGTTTAATATTGTTACACTTAAAGTATATTTAAAAGAAAGTATACTTTTATACAATAAAAAATGGGCCAATTTAGTCCCAAGGATACTTACAAATATACTTCTTGTACATTGATATTAGTATACTTAAAAATATACTTGAACTTAAGTATACTTAATAAAATTATTTCTGTAAGAGATCTCACATGCCTCGCTTGCTGAATTTACAGCCCGGTTCAACAGTCCATCTTTGACTCAGTTACATTGCATATGTATATAAATCTTCTTGTCTGTGTCAGGTACACAAATCAGTGATTAAAGTTGTGAAATTTACCCATGGGGAAAGCCAATGCTTATCAGGGTTAAATCAATCAGAAAAACTGTCATATGCTTGTTTGATTATCTGTTAATCTATAGTACATTTGAAATATGAAACATGTACACACTCACAGTACTCACTTGCACTCAGACAGTTATTTATTTATTTTGTACAGGTAGGGGTCACCACACAAGAGCCAACATATTGAGATCATAGATGTTGTTTTAGTATCATTAAGATACTATTGTAGTTTTATTAATATTTTGAATTAGTTTTTTATTTTATTTATTTGTATAGTTAAAGTTAGTCATTTTGTGTTTTGTTTATTTATTTTTATTTTCATTTGAGATATTTTAGTACATCAAGGTAAACGTAATGAAAAAGAGAAATTTTGCCTGGCAACAAGCTGAAATAAAACAAGCTTTATTTATTTCTTTTTTATTACAGTTAAAAGTTATTTGTATGAAAATCAGTATGAAAATGTTTTTTTGTTTTGTTTTGTTTTATATATATATTTAATAACACTTGATAATATGGACAAATATTACTTTATCTCTGTAAATTAAATAAGTGAATTATGGTTGACTAGCGTAATTATATTGGTATTAGTAATGATGCTGCATAACCAGTGCAAGATGACTTGCCATATCAGCTGGTTCAATGTAAACAAAAAATGATATGTAGATTATATGCCCAATTACAGATTAATGTAAAACTGTGAAGAAAAAAAAAAAAAAAAGTGTCTGTTAAAAAACTCACCAGAGAGGGCTTGATACCAATGCTTTCAGCTGCTTGGAAAGCCAGGGTGAGATTTTGCCCCTATGGGAAAAAAACAGCACTCTTTTAAACACTTGACCAATATTAACCATTTGAATATTAATTACAGCAGTGAAATACAGATGTCTAAACCCAGTTGAATTCTCTAGCAATGCTCTAGAGAGCCACTCACGTGGCCTTTTAGTAGCCTTGACAAATACAACACACTCAAAGAGGCTTTGTGAATAATTCAAAAGCATAATGTACCATCTCTTCCTGTAATCACTATTAGACTTATGGCTGCAATTTGTGCGTGGGTGTGTGCCTGGTTGAATAAACATACAAGGAGGGCAGGGCAGCCAATTATTTGTTATGTATGTTTTGTCTACACCTCTCCGTGTGTCGCTTGTTTATGTATTCTGTCAACACTAATCCATAGAAGCACGTAATTCATTACATCTGGCAGGTCAGCCGAGGGGAAGTCTTGGCTCTTAACACATATTGCTGAATGTGTCAGGCACTAAAGATAGGGTGAGGAGGATCTACTAAGACATTTAAGTAACCAATGTAAGAAATACATGTGTACCTTCTCTTGGCTGATGAGCTCCTGGTAAGGGATGTGTGCAGGCAGATAGGTGTGTAACAGAGCACAGAATGCCAGGCCATCACTCCAACTGCTGCTGAAGTTTGTCACATCTATATTCTACAAGGAGAGAAAGAGAAAAGTTTAAAGACACCATGTAATCAAACACCATATAATTTGCTCTTTAGTGTATGTTTGCGTTGAGGACATTTGTTTCCATTATTGCATTCATTTCTTTTTCAGAGGCATGTTAAGGATTCACAATCAACCAGCCACTGATCGTTATCAGAGGATATTCATCTCAAACCTGTAATCAGAGACTGAACAATCATGATTTTTAATGAATTAATTGATGCAAATAAATAACCTATATTTTAGTTCAATAATATTTATTGAATATTTTGAGGAGATCTTTTGGTACTAAGTACTATTTGTGCAATAAGTATGATCCATTAATGACCACTTAAAACATTTGTCTTCTAATATTTGTATTATTTATATTACAATTAGTGTAGTAATTAAGGTTAAAATAGAGAATTCCAATGCAAAGAGGAGAATTAAAGTCATTTTGTGGCTGGAAAAATAAATTTTTCATTTGTAATTCCATTACCCACTGGTGCCTGCATGGCTCTTTAATAAATATACATGAAGTCTAGTTGCTCAAAAAAGTATTGCAGATCATAACTGATTACTTATTTGTGAATTTTTTAATTTTTAATAATAGTGAATAGTAATGAATGCAAGCAAACAAACCAACAAAAAAAGATATGTGAAGGACTAAATATGACTAAAACTAACAAGGACATTTGGCTCAAGACTAAGACTAAATTTAAAAAAAGGTGACAAAATTAACACAAGAGAGGAGCAAACTCTGCCCTGTGCAGAGAATCTTTTTTCTCGCTATGGAGTTGGATGTGGTCAACCTGACAGCGCGCCTCACAGAGGAGCGCGTCCAGTCGCGTTGAACTGCTTGAATTCATTCAAACAGAGAACAGCGGTCCCACTGAAACATTTTCAGAGGCTCCTGGGGCATATAGCATACGCAGCCGCAGTGACGCCAATCAGATTGCTTCATATAAGGCCGCTTCAACACTGGCTACACGACCGAGTCCCGAGATGGGCATGGCAGAGCGGTTCGTTCCGTGTCTCAGTAACACCGAAGTGCTGCCAAACCGGCCGTGGGCAGACCCTACGTCTCTACGGGCAGGAGTTTTCCTAGAACAAGTGTCCAGGCATGCTGTGGTCTCCACGGATGCCTCGTCCACCGGCTGGGGGGCCATGTACATGGGCATGCAGTTCCGGTCTGTGGACGGGGCCCCAACTGCATTGGCACATCAACTGCCTTGAGTTGCTAGCAGTTCATCTTGCACTGAGCCGCCTCAAAGGGCCGCTACATGGCAAGCACACTCTGGTCCGTACGGACAGCACTGCGACCGTTGCGTACACAAACAGGGTGGTCTACGCTCCCGTCGCATGTCACAACTCGCCCGCCATCTCCTCCTCTGGAGTCAGAAGCATCTGAGGTCACTTTGTGCCACTCACATCCCCGGCCAGCTCAATCGTGCAGCCGACGAGCTCTCACGACAGCAAGTGTCCTTGGTAGAGTGGAGGTACAGGTAGACCTGTTTGCCGCCCAGGACATGTCCTCTGCCAGTTGTTTTATTCCCTGACCGAGGGGACCCTTGGCTCGGTATGTGCTGGCACACAGCTGGCCCCGGGGCCTACGCAAATATGCGTTTCCCCCAGTGAGCCTTCTTGCACATCACCACTGTGCAAGGTCAGGGAGGACCCTCGTAGGTCCTGTTGGTCACTCCGTACTGGCCCAACCGGACCTGGTAGACACCATCACTTCCACTAGAGCCCCCTCTACGAGGCGCCTCTATGCGTTGGAGTGGAACCTGTTCGTCGAATGGTGTTCTTCTCCACCACGAGAAGACCCCCGAAGATGTTTGATCAGTTCTGTGCTTTCCTTCCTGCAAGAAGGGTTGAAGCGAAGGTTGTCTCCCTCCACCCTCAAAGTATATGTTGCCGCTATCGCCGCAAATCACAACATGGTTGATGGTACATCCTTAGGGAAACACGATCTGATCGTCAGGTTCCTGAGAGGGGCAAGGAGATTAACTTGCCCTCACTCTATACCCTCTTGGCACTTATCTCTAGTGCTAACCGCACTGCAGAGAGCCCTTTGCATTGGCTTCCATCAAGAGGGTAGGGGACCTGCAGGCATTTTCGGTCGATGAATCGTACCTGGAATTTGGGGCAGGTAACTCTCATGTCCCCAGCCCGGATATGTGCCCAAGGTTCCCACCACTCGCTTCTGGGACCAGGTGGTGAACCTGCAAGTGCTGCCCTAGGAGGAGGCAGACCAAGCCCTGGCTTTTCTTTGTCCCGTTCACACTCTGCGGACTTATGTGGACAGAACGCAAAGCTTCAGGACCTCAGAACAGCTCTTCATCTGTTACGGAGGCCAGCAGAAGGGAAAGGCTGTCTCCAAGCAGAGGTTGGCCTACTGGATGGTGGATGCCATCGCCTTGGCATATGAAACCCAAGGCATGCCCTGCCCGCTCGGGTTGAGGGCCCCCTCCACAAGGAGTGTGGCTTCTTCCTGGGCGTTGGCTCGTGGCGCCTCGCTGACAGATTTATGTAGAGCTGCGGGCTAATCAAAATGTTCACTTTATAAGATTAACAGATTTAATTTAGGCTTTTATTCCCATATAAACATTGATCAACACACACAGCTCATCAAATATGGTAAAGGGAAGCTCAAATGTGCCATTGAAGTTTGTTCTCCCATGTCACACAAACACCATTGCGTGGACTTTCATGGATGGACAAAAGTAATGAGAGTTTATAAAAATATCTTTCTTCCAAAGATGAATGGTGATGAAATTATATGAAAGATAAAAGTATTATGGGTTTGAAACGACATTAACTATCCCTTTAATTTGTAGTACTCAGCTTTTAACCATATTTAAATCCAAATCCACAGAAAAAATTTCATCTGGGCCAAAACTTCCTGACTGTTGCAGTCCTGTAAGCCAGACGGCACCACACACATTTTAAGAGAAATAGTGTAGAACATAGAAGGAACAAGGAAGAGAACTGTTGTTAAAGTAATGAAAATGTGGAGATGGACCTCACACACTCTAGAGAATTATCTTATTGTCCTTCACCGGACTTCCAGCCACTTGCATATAATTTGCTCTTTAGTGTATGTTTTCGTTGAGGAGATTTGTTTGCATTATTGCATTCAGTTATTTTTCAGAGGCATGTTAAAGGGATAGTTCACCCAAAAATGAAAATTCTGTCATCATTTACTCTCTCTCAAGTTGTTCCAAACCTGTATGAGTTTCTTTGCTCTGCTGAACACAAAAGAAGAAATTTTGTAACCAAGATAGGGCAACCATTGACTACCATAGTAGGGAAAAAAATACTATGGTAGTCAATGATTGCTCTATCTGTTTGGAACAACTTGAGGGTGAGTAAATGATGACAGAATTTTCATTTTTGGGTGAAATATCCCTTTAAGGATTCACAATCAACCAGCCACTGATCGTTATCAGAAGATATTAATCTCAAACCTGTAATCAGAGACTGAACAATCATGATTTTTAATTAATACAAGCAAGAATTTACACACACCTGGTTTCCATGTTTTATGCTCTCATTATTTTCATAATGATTTTTATATTGTACAAACTGTATATTCATATACAGCCAGAGCCTAAAACGAACTTTTTGCCACACCAATGGCTAGTGATTTAAGAAAATGTACCGGCCATGAAACTTTCATGTTTTTCAGTTTTTTTCCAGTATAGACTAACAGTAGTTTGCAGGTACAGAAATGTAATAAAGTAAGCAAATGTAAAATAACACTGTCTTTATACAGTTTCTGTATGTCCCAGTGCAGTCATTCTTCTTTGTATGAGTGCATGTATGTCTGTGAAAGGTCTGAGTTTGGGAAAAGGGCAAAGGGCCAGTGGCAGTCCTCTTGGGCTCAGCCCTTACTGGGCCCTCAGAATCCCAACACTTCACAAACATCTTTTGATTTAGAATCAGATGTTAGATTTGAAAGGAGACCCCGCAAGAAGCTCCACCCTCAGCTGGGCCACTGGGGCTGAGTTGAAGAGAGGAGGACAAGTTCATTAGTTATTTCTCCAGCAGGTCAGAAGATCTTCAGTAAGGACGTCACCCACAGAGGGACAGTGAGGATGGAACCATGTGAAGAATCCCACCATTTGTGGTACGTGCTGGCGGAGTGGCATGTCCTGACATTTGTAATCAGGTGTGTTTGAGGTGTCCAGCATAAAATGTCTTGTGTTAATGTGGAATATAGAGATGGAAATGTGGAAAAATAAACAGAATGTAAGTGCATGCTAATTGTTAACATGTTTACTCAGTACTTAAATATATAATTGCACTTTAACTATGGCCCCTTAAAGTGTAAATTAATGTATATAGTATGAACTGAATAGGGTTATGGTTAGGATTAGGGTTTGGTTGAGGGTTAGTTTCATGTAATTATGCATCATTTACTGTTACTACTATGGTAAGTACATGTAACATATGTAACAAGGACACTGTAAAATTAATTGTTACCGACTATTATACTAAGTATTTTATTTCCTTAATAAGTACTCCTTTTAAAAGTATGCTAAATTGTACTTCTTGAAGGGATCACTTTAACAAACTCATGTTGACACTATCACCAGGTAATTACACATAAAAGTCTGTGTACTGAACTCATTCTTAAAAACAACTGCTGCATTTGAAATCTCATTCTTTTTTTTAAATGTTAATTATGTAATGATTGCAGTGCTTTGAAGCTACATTGTCATTGAAAAAATGCATTGATAATGTAGCATGAAACTAATGCAATCATCCTAAACATACAGAGCTGCACGTATTTTAGTATTCTGCTCTTCCATTGATTTTCTAATATCTTCCTCTGACAAAGGACTTGCACAATCATGTAGACTGACATTCCTCACATGCCTGTCCTGTCTCTTATATCACAGGTGGCCCTGAGACCATGATTATACATACATACGCAGCCAAATAAACACTTACTAGTTTACACAATTCTACACAGGTTTCAGGAGGCGATCACGGGTTTGTTTGTGTGTGTGCGCAGGGCAGGAATGCTGGGAGAGAGGCAGAGAAGCACGGAGTCACATCCTGGACATTCTGAGTGTGTAGGGATTGGGGGGGATGGGGGGTGTTGGGTGGATATGTCATCAGAGCAGAAAGAAAGAGCGAGAGGAGGGGTATAAATGTTATAAAAACAGTAGTCTCCATCAGTACACTGGGACCCTGCTTCAAAAAGCAAACACAGCATCCAGGCAGGAAATCACCCTTGCTCTCTTCAAAAGACAGAGGCAGAGAGTGGATGAGATTCAGCGGAAATACAAGCTGGTAGTTTTCCATCAGTTTATACAATATTTACCCACAGATGTAGCTTACATTTCAGTATGTAACAAAGCCAGATGTATTTTGGGCTTCTGCGGTAGAAATAGAAAACAAGCATACTCATGTCAGAGTGTCGTGGTGAGCCTAAATTGTCTGGTACCACAGTAAATGTCACTTCCTCTATACTATAAATACAAGACTTTGACAGTGTAATTGTACATTTATGGTTTTGAGTCACTGGTTTTAAGAGTAATTAAACATCACAGCTGTTTACACACTGAAACACAGAATTGTTATTGAGGGATTAACTATTGTTAATCTATATAGACTAATATATAGACTTTGTGTTTCATAAGCATTTGACACACATTCATACACATTTTATTGCCTGGTGGGAGACAGTAAATGCACACATTGTAGTTGGAATGTCAACAAGCATGGAAAGGGCTTTCAATGATGGGTCCACATCCTCTCCAGGACTGTTGGCTGTTATTTAACAAAGCCAAGACAAGCAATGACTTAATAGCCATGGGAGAGACAGGCTTTTAAATAAGAGGAGCACACAGTCTCCATGGCCATCTACAATACACATAAGCACACTAAATTGTGACTTCCGGCTAACATTACAAATGAATAGTAATTTATCAGTTTCTATCAGAATTTAAATCATTTTTAATTATTTAAATGTCCAGTTTAAATGCCATTCCAAAGCATATTACTCTTATTATTTTGTGGAACACAAGAAGAGATGTTTTGAAGAATGTGTAGGCAGCTCTTTTCCATACAGGGGTTGCACAAAATTCATGCCTTCGACTTCCCTCGTTTCAGTTAAATTGTAGCGATGCTTTATCTCATTTTAATTTAGTTAAATCACGGTCAATTGAAAAAACAAAGTCAATTTGAACCAATAGCATTGGCCATCAAATGATCCTTAATGATCCACAGTACATTAAATAGCCCCTAGTCTGGATTTTTGAAAATTGCCTTTCATGTAGTGTGTAACATAGTTCTAAGTGAATGAAAACATCCTGCAAAGTTTTAAATCTGAAAGTGCAGAGCATATAAAGTTATTGTCTCTCAAAAGAAAGTAAATTGAACGAATCGTTTTTCAAACGAGCCGCAAGCCGTTTCGTTGTGACGTCCACTTATTGCGTGCACAAACCAGGGAAACCTTGAACACTGCAGCGTATACTGGATAGCCTCATGTCAAGAAGACGCTTTGCTTACAATGTGTTTATTGTGTTTCACATTGTGTAAGTATTTGGCTAACTGGCTAACTCACGTTATTACTGTCTAATACTACAAATACTGAAATTCTACTGTAAATAAGCTGTGGGCTGCAATATTACCTAAAACTGTGTCTATTAATGCAGGTTGTCCGTCATTCTTACTACTTTGAGTAAAGAGAAAGGATGGAGCAAGATTTGTTTTGCAAACGTTAATGTTTACATCAGCTGGGCTAATGTATGCACTGTTATTGATACAGTTCCCACATGTGCACCGCAATACATTACACACACACAGGTTTGTTGATGGACATACACTTGTTAACGCTGATGGTGAGGAATTATAGTAGAAACACCTCATAATGTACCTCAAACTGAGTAGCATCACTGAGAAACGTCCTGCTCAAAGTTCAGGTTGAATAAGTCAAATCAAATCAAGTCAAGTCACCTTTATTTATATAGCGTTTTTCACAATGCCGATTGTTTCAAAGTAGCTTCACAGTGTTAAACAGGAAAAAAATGCAACAGAATTTGATTCGGCTGTACAGCCGCTCTGGAGAAAACAGTGATGTTATCCAGCTCCTTTCAATTATCATATAGTAGTCAGGAGGCCAAAACTGATATTAAAACTTTGTCGGACACTTTTTGGTACAAGCATACAACCTATTCAGTATTAATATTTAACCCCTCAACATGTGTTCTAGCCAGGTTGTCAGCTTAGAATTTTTTTTTTTGTGTCCATTTTAACACTATAATCTCAAAAGTGGTAAAAACGGATTTTTCCCCCCAAAGTGCTTCCATTTTCTATGTTACCTACTGTAATTTTGGGCAAATGTGAAATATAATCCAATTTATGTGCAAGCATGATCATTAAAAAATAATAATCAATAAATACCACAAGAGTATCACACCCCAAGGGGCACTGTTGTGTCAGCACAGCTGTGATTTGACATGAGGCAGCAGATCCAGAGAAGATGATCACAGCAGGTGTCAACAGTCTGAACAATTCTTTCTAATGGAATAAATCACACAATCACACAACAAATTAACTTGGTCTATTTGTCTACACAAACATTTACCTCAATATTCAACCATTCTAACATCGAATGTTGCCAGAAACAGGTAAGCTAAACTGTTTTCCAACTAACTATACTTCCCAGACAGATAGCTAGGCTAATTTAGTTTCATAATTACTAGCTTACTTACTAATAGGTAAACTATGTTTTGTGCAGATGTGTAATGGAAATATTGTTTATAATTTATTTGCTGCACAGCAGCCTGTTTTACAGTCTGCTAGCTAAAAGCCCTCAGCTTATGTCAGAGGACATTGTAGTGATCCACTCAGAAACCAATCAGACTAGTGTAGTGAACCATTTCTTTGACTTTAGATGAGATAACATGAGATAACATTTCATGCCATCACTGGATGTGACACTACCAGTCAGTTCACTGGAATAGGAAAAAGGACGGCGTGGAAAGTGTTTCAGCAGTGCCCTCGTCTTCTCCACAACTTTGGTGAGGATGAAGTACCAAGTCCAGCGATTCTATCCTCAGCAGAACAGTTTGTCTGCAAACTGTATGATCCAAAAACAAGCAGCACTTCAATCCATGATGTTCGCTGTGCCCTGTTTCGGAAAGTGAAAGCCAATGTGGATACTTTACCACCAACTCAGGATGCCTTGTATCTGCACCTCATGAGGGCCCACTATCAAACAAAGGTTTGGAAACAGTCACTAGTGACCCATCCACAGTTGCCCTCACCAACCAGTTGTGGTTGGCACATGAAGGATGGAATGCTTGTCCCCAAGCTTTTAACCAAAGAACCTTTACAGGCCAGGTGCTTGGAGATGACGATATGTGGATGCAAGGAAAATGGAAGTCAGTGCAGTACCAGGCAGTGTAAATGTTGAAAAAATGGAATATTTTGCAGTGGGGCATGTGGGTGTGCCTGTGCAGTTTGGTGCAAAATTACTCAGGTACTCACATCATTATTATTGAGTTTTGCCACATTATATGCATTATATACAGTGAGGAAAATAAGTATTTGAACACCCTGCTATTTTGCGAGTTTTCCTACTTAGAAATCATGGAGGGGTCTGAAATTGTCATCGTAGGTGCATGTCCACTGTGAGAGATATAATCTAAAAACAAAATCCAAAAATCACAATGTATGATTTTTTAACTATGTATTTGTTTGATACAGCTGCAAATAAGTATTTGAACACCTGAGAAAATCAATGTTAATATTTGGTACAGTAGCCTTTGTTTGCAATTACAGAGGTCAAACGTTTCCTGTTGTTTTTCACCAGGTTTGCACTGCAGGAGGGATTTTGGCCCACTCCTCCACACAGATCTTCTCTAGATCAGTCAGGTTTCTGGCCTGTCGATGAGAAACACGGAGTTTGAACTCCCTCCAAAGATTCTCTATTAGTTTTGAGACTGGCTAGGCCACGCCAGAACCTTGATATGCTTCTTACAGAGCCACTCCTTGGTTATCCTGGCTGTGTGCTTCGGGTCATTGTCATGTTGGAAGACCCAGCCTCGACCCATCTTCAATGCTCTAACTGAGGGAAGGAGGTTGTTCCCCAAAATCTCGCAATACATGGCCCCGATCATCCTCTCCTTAATACAGTGCAGTCGCCCTGTCCCATGTGCAGAAAAACACCCCCAAAGCATGATGCTACCCCCCCCCCCCCCCATGCTTCACAGTAGGGATGGTGTTCTTGGGATGGTTCTCATCCTTCTTCTTCCTCCAAACACGTTTAGTGGAATTATGACAAAAAAGTTCTATTTTGGTCTCATCTGACCACATGACTTTCTCCCATGACTCCTCTGGATCATCCAAATGGTCATTGGCAAACTTAAGACGGGCCTTGACATGTGCTGGTTTAAGCAGGGGAACCTTCCGTGCCATGCATGATTTCAAACCATGACGTCTTAGTGTATTACCAACAGTAACCTTGGAAACGGTGGTCCCAGCTCTTTTCAGGTCATTGACCAGCTCCTCCCGTGTAGTTCTGGGCTGATTTCTCACCTTTCTTAGGATCATTGAGACCCCACGAGGTGAGATCTTGCATGGAGCCCCAGTCCGAGGGAGATTGACAGTCATGTTTAGCTTTTTCCATTTTCTAATGATTGCTCCAACAGTGGACCTTTTTTCACCAAGGTGCTTGGCAATTTTCCCGTAGCCCATTCCAGCCTTGTGGAGGTGTACAATTTTGTCTCTAGTGTCTTTGGACAGCTCTTTGGTCTTGGCCATGTTAGTAGTTGGATTCTTACTGATTGTATGGGGTGGACAGGTGTCTTTATGCAGCTAACGACCTCAAACAGGTGCATCTAATTTAGGATAATAAATGGAGTGGAGGTGGACATTTTAAAGGCAGACTAACAGGTCTTTGAGGGTCAGAATTCTAGCTGATAGACAGGTGTTCAAATACTTATTTGCAGCTGTATCATACAAATAAATAGTTAAAAAATCATATATTGTGATTTCTGGATTTTTTATTTATTTAGATTATGTCTCTCACAGTGGACATGCACCTACGATGACAATTTCAGACCCCTCCATGATTTCCAAGTGGGAGAACTTGCAAAATAGCAGGGTGTTCAAATTCTTATTTTGTGTCCCTGACCAGGACTCAGACTGAGCACATGGACATGCTGCTGGGTGCCTTCTGTTGGCTGCCTTCCTGAGTGCCACTGCTTTGATGGAGAAAAACATACCTCTGCCATATGACTATTACATAGTTATTACTACTAACTAGTTACTAACCCCTAACCCCAAAGAAGTGAGAGAGCAGTTATGTTAGTATGGAATTAATAACTATAGTGATATGTCAATTAAATATAATTTGTGTTACAACCTGGTACATTAATGAAGTCAAATAGCACCATAGACCACCATCTACAGTTCTACATTTCCGCTTAGACATTAAAGTATTATAACTTGTGCAGAATTGCACTGTCTCTCCCTACAAGCTTTAAACTTGGCTTGACGCATTCCCATAGATAGGGGTACTGATTGATAGAGGTTTTGGGATACTATGTTATGTTTCCAAGCTGATATTCACTTTGAAAACTGGCTCTCTTTAGGCGGAGATTGTTTTTTTCAGGTTCTAGTTCTGTTGTCTCTTACACTGTACAATAAATGTTCATTATGACACTTCAGCAGACATCCCATGAGTGTTGGCTTTCATTTGATACCATTTTTATGTATATGGTCCTTGTGGTTGTGGAGATATTCAACATTTATCGTTGGCATGTTGAGTCGAGCAGGAAACCAACAAATTGGCCTGAAATTGCTTGTACAAGTCACAAAAAAAAAAATTCAGCTTGACAACCACCCTAATATCTTCCCTATGGGTGTCTTCTAACTAAAAAAATAGGGTGACAGCTTGTACCAAAACATGTCCGCAAAAGTCTTAACGGAAGCCCTTTTCAGAATTGGCCCCCTGACTATAGTGACAATGTGGGCAGATCAGTAATTTAGTTGAACATTTATTTGAATATTTAGTTGAAAATCTAGTGTCCCCAACTGAGCAAGCCATGCCAAGCCAAGGGGTCCCAGTTTTCCTCTGACCATCATGCCATGTCGATGAGGCAATTATTAGATAGGAATATTCGAAAGATCGGAGTCATCACGCAGGAGACGGGTTTATTGAGGATGCCATGTCAGTGAGGCAATTATTAGACAGGAATATTCGAAAGATCAGAGTCATCACACCGGAGATGGGTTTATTGAGGAGCAACGGTCCTAGCACTGAGCCTTGCGGTACTCCATACTGAACTTGTGATCGGTGTGACATCTCTTCATTTACTGCTACAAACTGATAATGGTCAGATAAGTACAACCCTAAATCAGAAAAAGTTGGGACAGTAAGGAAAAGGCAAATAAAAGAAGTGATTTCTAAATTTACTTTGACTTGTATTTCATTGCAGACAATATGAACACAAAATATTTCATGTTTTGTCTGGTCAACTTCATGTAATTTGTAAATATGCATCCTTTCCTGTCCTTCAGACCTGCAACACATTTAAAAAAAAGTTGGGACAGGAGCAATTTAGGGCTAGTAATGAGGTAAAATGGTTAAATAATGATGTGATTTGAAACAGGTGATGTCAACAGGTGATTGTAATTATGATTTGGTACAAAAGCAGCATCCAAGAAAGATCTAATCCTTTAGGAGCAAAGATGGGCCGAGGATCGCCAGTTTGCCAACAAATAAGTGAGAAAATTATTGAAATGTTTAAAAACAACGTTCCTCAAAGAAAGATAGGAAGAGATTTGGATATTTCACATTCAACAGTGCATAACATAATTAAAAGATTCAAGGAATCTGGAGGAATTTCAGTGCGTAAAGGACAAGGGCGCAAGCCTAAGCTGAACAACCGTGATCTCCGATCCCTCAGGCGGCACTGCATCAAGAATCGTCATTCATCTATAAGCGATATCACCACATGGGCTCAGGACTACTTTGGCAAACCTTTGTCAAGTACCACAATACGTAGTTACATCCACAAATGCCAGTTAAAACTGTACTGTGCCAAAAGGAAGCCCTATGTTAACAGTGTCCAGAAGCGCCGTCGACTTCTCTGGGCTCGGAGGCATCTGGAATGGACCATCACACAGTGGAAACGTGTACTGTGGTCAGATGAATCAGTATTTCAGGTATTTTTTGGGAGGAATGGACGCTGTGTGCTCCGGACCAAAGAAGAAAAGGATCATCCAGACTGTTACCAGCAACAAGTCCAAAAGCCAGGGTCTGTCATGGTATGGGGTTGTGTCAGTGCCCTTGGCAAAGGTAAATTGCACTTCTGTGAAGGCACCATTAATGCTGAAAAGTACATAGAGATTTTGGAGCATAGTATGCTGCCTTCAAGAAGACATCTTTTCCAGGGACGTCCATGCATATTTCAACAAGACAATGCAAAACCACATTCTGCACACATTACAAAGTCCTGGCTGCGGAGGAAGAGGGTACGGGTACTTGACTGGCCTGCCTGCAGTCCCGACCTGTCTCCAATAGAGAATGTGTGGCGCATTTTGAAGCGCAAAATGCGACAACGAAGACCCCGTACTGTTGCCCACCTTAAGACTTGTTTGCAGGAACAATGGGACAAAATTACACCTGAAACACTTCATCACTTGGTGTCTTCAGTCCCTAAACGTCTTTTAAGTGTTGTGAAAAGGAATGGCAACATTACAAAGTGGTAAATGCTTTACTGTCCCAACTTTTTTTTAAATGTGTTGCAGGTCTGAATGACAGGAAAGGATGCATATTTACAAATGACATGAAGTTGACAAGACAAAACATGAAATATTTTGTGTTCATATTGTCTGCAATGAAATACAAGTCAAAGTAAATTTAGAAATCACTTCTTTTTTTTTATTTGCGTTTTCCATACTGTCCCAACTTTTTCTGATTTGGGGTTGTAGACCAATCACAACAGACTGGGCCGTCTGACCAATCAGAGCCAGAGTAGGCTTGCGGAAAGGAGGGATTTAGAGCGACTGATTCATCCATCGAGTCGTTTGAGAATCATTGAACATTGTGGTGATGTGTAATGTATATTATGAGAAAATGAAACAGTTTTTTGACCTTTGATGCATGTAAACCTGTTGTTTGAGACCTTCAAAACAATATTAGGAAACTTTAAAATAACATAATAGAGGCACTTTTAACACACGTGTATGGCATTTAAAAAACTACATTTGGCTCTGTTCTTCTACATAAAGTGATTATATATTTTACATGATTATATGAGTTCAGAAAGTTCAAGTTAAGCTGCGGTCACACTAGACTTTGAGCACGCAAAATTTATACCGACATTGCAACAGTCGTGATATGATGAGCTTGTGTTGAACTTGCGTTTCTAGTCTTCATCACTCGTAATGCTGTGAATGGAAGTCAATGGAAAGAAAAGTGTAGTGTGTCTGCCCCTTTAAAGCTACACTGTGTAACTTTTTTAGTTTATTCTTAGCTAAAAACACTTAGTTCTTTCAAAAATATATGTGCTCATAAATGTATATTTACTTCTTTCAAGTAATAAAGTATTCTCGTAAGTTTATAATATGCCATTGAAAATACATACGGGTAAGGGGTTCGAATGCGGGTCGCCATGTTGCCCCTCCATCTTGAAAGTACATTAGCCAAAGAGGGACATACCCGTAAATTCAAGCTTCGCCTTTCGCGTTTTAACACTCGATGGCACCGTGTTGAATGCATGGTCGAATGTGGACGAGGTCGAACTGGAATCCATGTTAATCTTGGACTATATCGGCCACCGTAGGAGTTAAAACGAAATCGGAATTGAGAGGAACAGAAACTAAAATTCTCTGGATGGTCATATACCTTTTCACCACTAGATGGGGGAAAATATCACACAGTGTAGCTAAGTGGACTATTTTGATGGTGTTTGTTGCCCATTTTTTTGGTGCTTATCAGCATCTGTCCTTATTGATTTTCATTGTGTGTAGCAGTGCAAATATTTTGTCTAACATCTCCTTGTGTGTACCACAGAAGAAAGTCATGCATATTTTAATTAAGCATCTGCGCGCTTAGCAGCATCTATTTGCCTTTGTTTGCATGGCTGGAAAAGGACATACATATAGGTGGTGAACAAAGCTGAGGTAAGAGGAGGATATATGATGAATCTTAAAGCTCAGAGGAGAGAGACAAATAAACTAGAAATGCAGAGTCAGAGCTTCTCAAATAGACAACTGCTCTGTTTGACCTCTCCAGTAACCACCTCAGGAGTAACCACCGTCAGACCGCAACTGGGTCATAAGAAGGTGAGGATTGGAGTAAATGTCCTAAATAAACCAAATGACTTTTCGGTGATGAAAGACGTGTAGGAAGACATATTATTAGAGAATTTCGCTTTTGTTATATTTTGAGAATGTTACAGCTCTCCACTGATAAAAGCAGCAGGAGAGGAAGTACAGTGTTTTCAGGCATTGTTTGGTCTGATATTTCTGGATCAAAGTGAATAAGCTGATCATGCGCCATAGGAAAGAAAAATCACAAATGATTTCCATTTAATATCTCAATAGTTTCTCCTAGACAGTAAAGAGGCTAAATAGAGAGGCAAATGAATAAATGTGTCCTCATGTCTTTAGAATGTTTTTCTTGTCAAGAGTTTTAGGAAAGATCTCAACAATGTCTCAAACTGTTCTCAGATTTGCCAAGAGAAGCAGCACTGTAAGGACATCTGGGTGCTATCCGATGAGAACCAAGCCAGGTGTAAGTGTGGGTGTGTGAGACAGAAAGAGGAGCATACAGAAATAGAGGAAAAAGTCCCCCACTTCCCATGTTCTCTTCCCCTATTTCTGGAGGATTACGCCACACATTTCTCTGTATCCTCAAGTCATTCTTAATCTCTGAATCAACCCCTCCTGGATGGACTGAGGCCCCAGCAGTGCTGTTTTTGTTTGCTCTGAAAGATTTAGAAAGATGCGGATGTAGGGTGGCGGAGTGCAGGCCTAGCTGATTCCAAGGACTGGCTGACCCCCTGTTTTCATTCCTCATTGTCTCCATCCTGAACAAACAGCTCCAGGGTGTCTTTTTGTTAGAATTTTTCTGAAAAAATGCAGCTGACCTAAATAAGGTACTTCAAAGAAAGTTTGGGGAAAACAGTCTACAGTGGGAAAAATATTTTGAGGGAATTATTGAAAGGATTAGAAAAATATATTTCTGTATTTTGTATTATATTTATGGACGTTATATTTTCCATTGAACTTTTTTCTCCTTTTTTTTTTTTTTTTTTTACAGATGGTCATAGGCATGCATATTTTTATGTATTCCAATGGTTGGCCAACAGTGAATAAATGATTGTGGGATGAGAATTTTTTTTGTTGCAGTTTTCTGCAGTTGTACTTGTTTTAAATTTTAAGAAAAAATGTTTTGTACATGATGTTGGTGCCATTTGAAACGTTTAGATCTGGGTTTTGGAGGCAAGCGTTTTATGGAGGATTATCTAATCAATATCTAATCTAAAATATAATTTTCTGTTATCAGCATCATCCAAAATTTTCATATTGGTGCATCTCTAACTCTTTTTTAATACAGCTGACATAAATAATGTACTTCAAAGAAAGTCTAGAGTGGGGAAAAGATTTTGAGGGAATTTATTTTGGGAATAGAATATTTTTTTCTCTGTATCAATGTGTTACTGGCATGCCTTTAATTATACTAAATATTTTACAAATACAGGGAACCTGTCCAGGTTCAACATGTCAAGTTTAATCGACAACATCAGTTTGTAAAAACAAGCAAAACTTACTTATACAGTAATAAACTTACAATGGGGCAAAATGTTGCACTGGAATAAAAAACAACATCAAACAATGTTTTAAAACCATAGCCATAACACTTCAAAATTTATATATATAGCTGCCAGCAGCAATCATCAGGGTCTAAGCACTAACAGCCCATATGGATGATGTATCCTATATGCATTGAAATGTATCCTATGATGTGGTTTTTATGATGTGGTTTTTGATTTCATCTTGAATCTTCACTGAATGTTAGGGTTTGATCATAAAATATTGAGATGAATCACATGTCATAGGATGTCACAGGACTGACTGAATGATTGTAAAGATCATTTGCAGCTCAAAACGTCTTGGTTACGTATGGTAACCCTCGTTCCCCGAAGGAGGGAACGGAGACGTACGCCGGATGTAACCGAAGAATTGGGCTCACTTCAGGGAGCCCCTATCAGCTTCGAGATATAGAGAACGGGCCAATGGGCCATTGGCGTGCGAGATTTGCATCTCACGCTCCGCCCCGTATCGCGGGTATAAACAGGAAGCGAGAGCAGCGCACTATTGTTTTTAACTGAGGAGCCGAACTTAGTGACTCTGGCCTGAAGTGATGGTACAGCAACTGTGGCGACGGGACGTCGGGACTTGGCCAGTGCAACATACGGAAGTCCCAGGGGTGGCCCCGGCCAATTTACGGTGGGGGAACAACACCGTACTGGGACGGCAGAGGAACTCTGCCGAGGGAAGACACAAGCTCGCCGTAGGGAGCTGTACCGTGGAAGAATACACATTTGGGACCGCCATGGGGGTCACAACATATGGAACCTAACACAAGTTCCACCAATGCATACGAGTGTTAGACCTGGCGTCGGATGCTCCGCCACATCCGACTGCCGCGGGTTGCGGAGGGCTCGACAGGGTTCGCCTATCTTAGGGGAACTCGACTGGAGCAAAATAAGCGCACGTATCAGCTCAAAACGTCCAAGGGGAGCGAAATGGCGCACTAGAACGGGCACTCCGGTGTTACTGACTATGGGAAGCGAGCACACGGGAAGCTACCGGCTCTACACGTAGGCTATAGAATCTAGCGAACATGTTAGGTGTCGCCCAGCCCGCAGCTCTACAAATATCTGTCAGCGAGGCGCCACGAGCCAACGCCCAGGAAGAAGCTACACCCCTGGTGGAGTGGGCTCTTAACCCGAGCGGGCAGGGCACGTCTTGGGTTTCATACGCCAAGACGATGGCATCCACTATCCAGTGGGCCATCCTCTGCTTGGACACAGCCTTTCCCTTCTGCTGTCCTCCGTAACAGACGAAGAGCTGCTCTGAGGTCCTGAAGCTTTGCGTTCTGTCTACATAGGTCCGCAGGGCGCGGACTGGACAGAGAAAAGCTAGGGCTGGGTCTGCCTCCTCCAAAGGCAGCGCTTGCAGGCTCACTACCTGGTCCCGGAAGGGAATGGTGGGAACCTTGGGCACGTATCCAGGCCGGGGTCTCAGGATTACATGAGAGTTACCAGGCCCGAATTCCAGGCACGATAAGTCAACCGAAAATGCCTGCAGGTCCCCTACCCTCTTGATAGAGGCCAATGCAGTCAGGAGTACTGTCTTTAGTGACAGAACTTTCAACTCAGCTGACAGCAAAGGCTCAAAGGGCGCCCTCTGCAGTGCGGTAAGCACCAGAGTTAAGTCCCAAGAGGTTATAGAGGGAGGGCGAGGCGGATTTAGTCTCCTCGCCCCCCTCAGGAACCTGACAATCAGATCGTGCTTACCTAAGGACTTTCCATCTACGAAGTCATGATTAGCGGCAATAGCGGCAACATACACCTTGAGGGTGGAGGGAGACTTACCCACCCACCCCGTGATGAATGTGAAAATGGATTTTAATGATGAAATTATTCATTAGACTATTTAAATATCCCAATTGCCAAGTGCATATGCTTTCTAGCATTAAAGGGTTCATAACACACACAGTTTCTGCCAATCTCGTGTTAAAGGTGTCATGAACTGGCTTTTTACATTTTTTTATACTGTTGTCTTATAGTGCTAGAAATTACATAATGATCTGAATTTGAATTGTGTAAATTATTAACAAGTATAACAAAATTGAATATTATGTTGAATGTTACATAGTTCTGAATTTGAATTTTTAAATCTTGAATATTGAAAGTTTGAAATTTAACACATCTGATGTATTTTTTATGTTGAAATTGTATAGACATGTATTTTCAAACAGCAGATATTTTGTTCTGAATTAATAGACTGGAGATTCAAGATTTCAGATGAAGAAGAAACATCAAATTCAATATTCTAAAATTAAAAACGCAGAAATTCAGATCTTACAGAAAGTAGGTCCAGAGGTCATCATCAGGGAAAGGGTCTCAGAAAAGTCGGACGGAGCATTTTGGCCAATTATATACAGATTATGTACAGATTTTAAACTTGTGAGGATTTAAAATTTATTTGAATTATCTTGTGCTACCTGTCATTTGGTGATACAGAGGAGTGTCGACAATGACTGAAATTAATCTCCTGTGGCCTAATTATATGTATTTAAGCTGTTTTGATTATTCTGTGTCATCCTTAATGTCTTGCTCATTTTGTATATATCCCCATGCCATCGGTAAGGCTCAAGAGCCCCTTTTCCAGGGCCGGCCTGGGATATAGGCGGAATAAACAAATGCTAGGGCCGCCACTCATCCCCCCACATAGCAACATTGTGTCGGCCCAGATCTGGCCCACATCTGGCACTTGTGGAATACTGATCTGGCCCAAATGCTGCGTGGAATTACGGCCCTTGAGTGGACCACTCTTGTTTGCCAGATCTGGGCCACAAGCAGGCCATATGTCAGCCAAGAGCAAAGAAATAAACCAGAACTGGACCTTATCTGAGCCACACAATCTGTGTAGATTAAATATGAAGTCATCTCAGCTGTAAAGGTCCCATGGCATGGCATTTTTCTATTATTTTATAATGTTTCCTGAGGTGTACTTATATTGTTAGTATGACTTTCATAAAATGTCATAATTTAGAAATAAAAGGCATTTTTTCTATACTGCTGTTTGCCCTGTGGCTGAATGCCCAGCTTCAAGAGGCGTGTCTGCTGTGAGACTTCAGTAAAAACGTCCACTGTTGTGATTGGCTGACATCTTTGCATTTTAAATGAGCGGAGGGGGCGTGGTTTAACAAGGTCTACGAGGCAGGAGCAGGCATGAGCTGCTGCCAGAGAGATGGATGGACCTGAGTTCACTTCACATCAGTTCTCAGCATGTCTGAACTGTTGTAGTTACAGCATATACTTCAGGTTATTAGTATATTTCTTGTCGGAGGGACTGTCACTCATGTCAGAAAGTTAGTAACTTTAGTAAATTATGGATCAGCGCTGACTGGAGACGCGAAACGTTTAGAACGATTCAGTCCGATTTGGTGAACTGATTCGGTTCACTAAAAAGAACTGGTTCAAAAGAAAGATCGTTCGCGAACCGGACATCACTAATGTACCAGAGACGGAGCTCAGCGATCTCTAACAAAGTTATTTATAGTAACTACTTAGTTATGAGAGCGCTGTCAGTCAGCGCGAGTTTATTGTGTTTGTATCTGAGAGTTTCTGAATAAACACGAGTCCTAGTCACACCGAGTCCGTCTTCATCATTATTACCAACTTTGTAACACATGCAAAGTACCATTACAGCTGTCGAGATGAACGAGTTAAAAGTAAGTGTTGATAATAGCATTATTTTTAAAATAAAATAAAAGCGTCAGTGACGCGCGTTGAGTACACAGCGCAAACAAAGACACAACAGCACAATCGAATGTAATCCAGTTTATTGTGGGGCTAGGCTGGCTAGCCCGGATATGCTCACGCTTACCCCCCTTCTGCTTAATCTCACGCCGCGTTTGGTGCCTCCGCTGTGGGCCAGATGCAGAACTGGGGGTCGGGGATGTTGAAGGCCACCGGCCAGTGCAGCCCGAGCTTCGGCGTGTGTGAAGTTTATCTCTAAAGATCTGACTCTGCCGATGTTGAGCAGAAACTCATGACTGTATGCACATTTTAGAACCGATAGACGCGACGAGGACGTACAAAAACACTGACTCACAAGATAGAAAACACCGTTCTGTCTGGAGAGAGAGAGCTGCGTGTGCACGAATAATAAATAATTAGCTACACATCAGAAATCACTGATCACAGATCAGAAGGAACTGAAAAAAGACTTCTGTTTTCATTTGTACATCCAAACACTGAGAAACTGCCAGCGTTCACTCGTTCACAAGCAATGATCTCTATTCTCTCGAGCGTTTGCATGGGTGTGCCAGATTCTCTGGGTGGAGGAAAGGGAGGTAACCGTTCCTGCTTGGACGTCAAACCAGGAGACTTCAGTATTGGCTCGTCTGGCCTGTCATTTTCTCAAAGGCAGAGAAAGACAGCCAGAACTCGGGTTTACACCGATCAACATTTCTATCCACTTGGGGACAATATTCAGGCTAGGGGAACTCATATTAATGTTGAAAAACCTCATAAAATGAAAATGTAATGCCATGGGACCTTTAATAAGCCTGTAATCATGCAGAATCACTGAAGGAAATAAGAGAACAGAACAAGAGACGAGCAGAAAAACAAGAACTACAACTGACTTCAGCCACAGCCTTATATGAAATCAACTGAAGATAAAAGAAGACATTAAATCTCTGAAGATCTCAGCAGAGGAGGATTAAACAACTCAGCAAACAGCATTACCAGCTTCACACATTAATAACCAGACTGACTTTATTTCTGTCAGACGTCTACAGAAGCTCTTATTGAGAATTAACAGAGGTTTAACTCTAATGTGTTTCATCTGAAGTCACCATGACAGTGATCAGTGTTTCCATTAGTTGGGCTCTTAACTCTAAATATGCGTCTTCCTCTTTTGGCTTCTGTGAATGTGTGTTGCTAAAACACATTTGAAGTAGCAAAGGAAGCTAAAGAGAAGTGACATCAGGTGAACATGATTACCTGATGATGGTTTTAAAATCGTCATGAAATCAATGATGTTATTTGGTTCTAATAATTGTGTTATTAATATGCATTTTCCTTAACCTGGCTCCGCCCTCCTACGTACTTCCGCTCAATTTTCATTTTCCTTCAGTACTATGTCTGGGACTGCTGTATATGCTTAGGTTTTCGCCCGAACAATTTTTTACCGGTCCAATCAGCGAACAGAGGGAGTGGCTGAGAGCGATGACGTTGATGTCGTGCGCTAGTTTGAGTTGTAGTTCAGTAATGGCGGCGGAGAAAGATGCGAGTGTGTGGCAGCGCTGACGAATGTCCAGAAGTTAAAAGTGTGGCGAGGTGGACGAGCGAGCGAGACCGGTGTGCGTGATTGAGACCCACCGGTCTCGAGTCCTCTCATGAGGGAGCACGGAGGCATATAAGGACGAGCGACACCGGTGAAGGACGAGAGAGGACCAGGCCTGGATTTTAAGTTGTGTTTTGTTATGTTTGTGCGCGGCAGTCCGTGAGGGGCTGCCGCTTTTACTTTCATTTTGTTTTAATTATTTGATTAAAAGTTGTTAAACGTTCGCCGGTTCCCGCCTCCTTCTTCCCTGAACAAACGAACTCCCGTTACACGGAGCAAGAACAATCACTGCTGTACTGCTGATGTTGTGGTCCGGGAAAAGTATTTTTCAGCTCGCTCCGTTAGTGGTGAAGGAGTTGCTGAAGCCGTCCGTCTCCCACCACCCGCGAGAAAAACCCAGGCTGAATTATCGACTGCTTTTGACAAACACCAAGGTCGTGTGGTAATGTAATTGCTGTCCGAATCCACATCTCTGAGTTTTCAAGAATATATCACTTCAAAATTCACTGTTTATATCCTTTATAGACCCCTTCAGAGCACTGTGTGGTTGCGTGAGCTGTAATTTGCATTTCTAGACTTGTATTTCTTTAAATACTGGCAAGTGTTTACAAGAGCAAAATATTTAATCACCGCTCAAAGAAGAAAAGCACTTAAACATTTGAATTGAATTTGAAACATTTGAATTATTCACGGCAGCATTTATTCTTATCATACCAAGCATATGACATTTAATTGACAGCATACAATCATGTTATGATTGCACGAGATATGCACCACGAGAGCAGCGCGTTCCGATCACAAAACTCTTCTCTCCACCGTGAATAAATAACAATCCGAATGCACGAGGTTTTATCACTGACACTGAAGTGGTGTGCTCAGTTAATGTGAGAATCAAAGGCGAACGGCGCGTGACATACGTCACGACCAAACATTAGCGATTGGTTAGGCAGATCCAGAGTGACTCTTGGCAGAGCCAATAGTTTTAAACTTCAACAGAGGACCCGCCTTCAAGGAAGTAAATGCTTGTCAATGGAGAGTGGCCAGACTCTATGTACAAATGAAATGTACGAGAGTCTGGTAAAACCAGGCTACATTTTCCTTACAAACCCTTGAGTTACTGAAGCATCAGATCTTGCAGTGTTTTAACAATCAGTTAGAAGATTTTTACAAACTTGAGAAAAAATGTTTTACCTATAATGACTGGCAGACACACACAGACATCAACAATCAGCACATGATTCTCAACAATGGTGACAATCAAAAATGCCATGCTGCACAGCATGCTGGGTACCAGCATAGTACATAACTCCCAGCATGCATTGCAGCATAAATATATTATGCTTCTTACTGATTATTATAATACTGCAGGATCTCGTGCTTCAGTGAAACAGGGTTTGTAGTGCAAATTAGAGGTGTGCGATACCGCTAGATTTGGTATCGATCCGATACCAAGTAAATACAGGGCCAGTATCGCCGATACCGATACCAATATCGATACTTTTTAATAATTAAGGTGGAATGCGTTTTCAACCTAAATCTAAATGAATTTTCATGACTTTTAATTTGTTTTTGTGATTTGCATTTTGGGATATTAATCAGTACTACAAAAGCTTTTGTTCAGAAACAACTTTTGGTTACTTCTGTTTTATTTAAATAAACAAAGTTACAAAATGATTACTTCACAAATATAAAAACATTCTTTTCAAGTAGCATGTTAACAAAAAATGTGTCTCCTCTTTAGTGCACTTCTTTTCAGGATTTTTTTCTCAAATAAACAAAGTCACAAAGTTTTACATACAACGCTCCTCTTTCTCTCTGCTGCCATTCTCCGCCTCTGACGTTAATGCTCGGCTGAGCGGCGCGCTCGCCTGACTGCTGGTGGTAGCGCTAGTGGTGAGTCACGTGACGGTACAACACAGGAGAGGGGGAGAGCAGTGTCGAGCACGAGCAGCACTCTTGAGAGCTTGCTCTGCTCTGTGACAGCAGCAGCATTTTGACAAACACGGCCAGGTCGCAAAACGAGAGAAACTAAAACTTAAGTATCGATATTTTCACGTTGGTATCAATCAATACCGATACCAACGTTGGTATCGATATTATCGATATTAGTATCGATCTGCCCACCTCTAGTGCAAATGTATTATTAACAACACACTTGTTAGGCTCAAATAACACCAGGCAATTTCATATATAAAATGTCATTATAAAACCATCATCAGGTAATGACATTCATATGATGTCACTTCTCTTTTGCTACTTCAAGTGTGTTTTACCAACACACATTCACAGAAATCAAAAGAGACAGACAAATATTTAGAGTTAAGAGCCCAACTAATGGAAAAACTGATCACTGTCACAGTGACTTCAGATGAAACACATTAGAGTTAAACTTCTGTTAATTCTCAATAAGAGCTTCTGTAGTCGTCTGACAGAAATAAAGTCAGTCTGGTTAATAATGTGTGAAGCTGGTAATGCTGTTTGTGGAGTTGTTTAATCCTCCTCTGATGAGATCTTCAGAGATTTAATGTCTTCTTTTATCTTCAGTTGATTTCATCTAAGGCTGTGGCTGAAGTCAGTTGTAGTTCTTGTCTTTCTGCTCGTCTCTTTTTCTGTTCTCTTCTCTCCTTCAGTGATTCTGCTTGTTAACAGGTTTATTAAAGCTGATATGACTCCATATTTATTATACATAGATTTTGTGGCTCAGATAAGGTCCAGATCTGGTTTATTTCTTTGCTCTTGGCTGACATGTGGCATTGTTATGGCCTGCTTGTGGCCCAGGTCTGGCAGACAGGAGTGGTCCACTCAAGGGCCGTAATTCCATGCAGCATGTAGGCCAGATCAGTATTCCACAAGTGCCAGATGTGGGCCGGATCTGGGCCGACACAATGTTGCTATGTGGGCAGGGGCGCCAAAATGAGTGATTCTTTCATGTTTAATTACTGATACTATTTTATAAATATTAATTCGAAATATTACCAAATAAAGCAAAAAACTGAACTAAGTCCCACAAATCTTCCCGGCCAGCCAGTGCTTGAAGTGCTTCGGGAATTTGTAGAGCGCGCGTCGCCTTTCGCTGCATCCAATGTGGACAGGATGGCATTTGTGTTTTAGGGTGCCTGGCCGCTTGCGACTGACAGTAAAAGTCAGCCTGATTATTTATGACGGATGGCCGCCCGAATTCACAGTGTCAAAAAGACCAAAGCCCTCTGATGCAGGGAAGATAGGGATAAAGGATAAAGACATGTAAAGTGATGTAATAAATGAACAGTTTATCTAATTGCGTAGTAGTAAAATACTAATGTTCGCTAATTAATTCAATTTTTTTTTTGTTACCTTAAACTGAATGCAAGCAGTGGTTCTGGGTTCTCAGAGTGATTTTGTAAAACAATCATGTCAGTTTTTTTATAAACACATGTAATATCACTTTTTTTAGTAGGTAATGTTTTTACTCTACAGTTGTGCAGTTTTAAGGGGATATAGGCAATGGCCTTTGCCGAAATTAGTAGGCTAATTATATTTATATACATGTTTATTTAAAATAGCTAAATAATTTTGTAACATTCACATTAAATATCTAAATTTATCAGTTTAATTCATGGTGAAAACATGAATGTGCATAGTTTAGTGGAAGATTGCTGCCATCTACTGGAAAACAAACACTTTTACTAGTTCTCAATGAATAGTTTGTGCATAAATTACTCTTGCTATTTGTGTTTAGGCTGTGTTGTGGCATAGGTGCTACTTTTATGTAGTTTAACTATCATCAGATAGGATATGATGGGATAGAATGGACTGGACTCAGGGTACAATTTTTTAAACACAACCAACATATAAAACAGTACCAGTGTTTCCACAACTTAGACTGATAACATGTAGTGCTCAATCTTGATACAAGTGGCACCAGGTAAAACCTTGCCTTGCCTTGCCTTAAACTTTTGAATTATTTGTTCTGATGACACATTCTTCTTGGACAAAGGTAAGCAGCAACTTTTTTTTTTATTGAGATGATAGGAAATTATATATATATATGGTCCTGACCAATGTATCTGCTATGTTTTTGTAATATTTCAACATAATATTCATTATCATGCAAAGTCAGATTGTCTGCAGTCAGAAGAGCTGCAGACACTGGTTCTGGCTGTGTGTGATCTGGACATACAGGCTGCTCTCATTTGCCAAAGAGTGACAAAGCCCTGTTTTAATAAACAGTTATCTCAGAGACACATTATTCTTGCATTCCTTCTTTCCACACATTGTTTTGAAATGTTCCTTGTCTTTTCATGGATTTCAAGGAAATTTTAATGGATCAACTACATCTTTACTTAATTGTTATAGCAACAATAGTAATAGCAAACATGCAAATGTTTTATTAAATTGAAATAGTAGGCTATCTTAAAATCTCAGGAGACTTAAAGTAAATATTTTAGGTCAACCGAGAAAGCAGGGTAAGTCAAGCCCGTTTGTAAAAGAGAGGTAGCTTATACTCATAGTCAATTAACTTACTCTGTGAACCTAACCTGGTAAACCCAGAGTTTCTTTCTGTCTCCTCCCCTTTTTAAAGCACCATGTGTTTAAATACTTTATTCATTAATTCAAACTGCACAAATGCTTTTTGAGTTTTTGTGTCTTATTTCAAGTACAAATATCCAAAAATTATAAATTAAATATAAATCTAAAGCAAGCAAAGTTTTGCCGTGCAAGAACATTCATTCATTGCTCATATTTTCATCATGAGGCACTGTCAAAGTGACAAAATTGGCATGTCCTTTTGTACAGGAAGGATCCTGATGTTCACTTGATAAACCTAGAAGTAACCTAATAATTTGAATTTCCTTTAGGATTTCCAGTGGTTGGATGCATTGATAACACTCATATTCCCATCACCACACTTTCTGAAAACGGATTATTGTGTGGAATGGAAGAATGCCAGATGGTAGTCCGAATATATGCCATAACCACAACCAGCTGTTAAATACATTTATTTACAATTTTTATGGTCAACTTTATTTCCTGCAAATACTTTATTCTTTTTCCTGTTGGATTTTAGTATCTTCCTCCATCTCCTCTTCATCTGTCAGTGGTACTGGTGTTTGGCTGGCCTGAGTAGAAGTCAAATATTAATGCCACTACCCTTATTAATAAATGTAACTGGTGATATCAGAGAGCATTTCATTATGTGAAAAGAGCATAGACCCTTTTCACATTTCTGGGTTTCTCAGAGCGGAAGTCGTCATAGTTGGGTTAACTTTTATAGTGGTGAATGAGAGTATACATTACATATATTTTGTGTCCCCATTTGCTCAAATAGCAAAAGAAAACTCCACAATAGTGATTTCACAACTTTCAAAAAGAGGGAAAAAATAGAGTGAGATTGATAATGGTAATGAAAAGAGAGAAAGATGTTACTTTTTTACCATCACTCATAGACACTGTATTAGAAACACCCTCACAGCAGCTGTAAAAAATTTTTTATGTTTGATACAAAAGTAATATAATACAAAGTATTAGTGTTATAAATATACATACATAAAAAATAAAAAAAATACAACAAACTTTGCAGGATTTACGATATTGATGATTTCAATATCGTCAACTGTGACGATATTGCATCAACTGTGAAAAGGGTCTATTAGACTATGTGGTAAAAGCTGCTTCACATTGGACACTGAATGATATTTATTTAACCCTTCTCCGGTCTTCGGGTCTTTTCTGACCCCAAAGGACGTTTGATTATATATATATTTTTTTTCTCTTTGTCCAAATGGCATGAGACTTTGTACGGTGGCCAACACTCTTGTAGCGACTATGAGTCAGATAAAATAATAACTCAACGGGGAACTGAATAAAAATGAAAGAGACTCGAATGACACTATAGTTTATAAATAATTCAGAATTAATGTTTACACCTTAACTCATTCGTCCGCCGATATGTAAGAGCTTAAAGGGGGCTCTGTTAAAGGGAAACATGTATATTTAGCTCAAATGAATGAATTAATGAATTCATAGGGAATTTTGAGAGTCTATTTTACAGCCGAGCAAATGACTCGTCCAGCGTTCATTTGAACGGGCCGTAAATATCAACTCTGCAGCGGATATTAATATCTGAACAATAGTGAAACACTATTTAACAGCCAGGTAACTTAGATCGGCAGTTCAAGACATTAAATTGATAAGCACATTACACCAGAACAGTTATCTTTGAATACAAACGGAACTTTATTGATTAATCTAACACATCAAACTAATATCTAACATAAACACACGCACTCGCACATTCACACGTTGCAGAAAGGAAGAAGGTGAGGAAAGAATAAGTTCTAAGAGAGAGAAATTATGAAATCCTAAGCAATCTATGCATTTATGAAACTTGACCTGAAGAAACCATTGATCAGTAATTTAACCTCCTATCGTTTCTTAGGCAGGGTTATTACATTTGATCTAATGCACCAGTTCAGCTCGGAATCAAGAGGCATTACTTGCGTTTGGTCTCGTGTGTCGTCTGACAAGGGGATCCCCTTTTCCTGGCTGGACAGGGGTTTTCCCGGATCTTTGATTCGCTGAAGGTCTGGTCGACGTCTGGGGAAGCCAATCACGTGGCGTGTTGGCGGCTGGATGAAAGTCTTGTGGGCGTTGTTTGAAGTTGGTGCGCGCTGTTAGAAACTCGTTGTTGAGAGACTTTTGCGGCGAAACTTAACAGAACCCGAGACTTAACGGAAATAAAATAAACTTTAAGTAAAAGAAAGGAAAGTGAGAGAAAAGCAGATGGCCTGAATGAAATCGTTGTTAACCCATTTTCTCTGATGTTGGTCTGTCACGACCGTCAGATCGTCTCCTGGGAGCTCTCCGTTCAGAACTCACTCTGGTCATACTGCTAGGACTTAGCTCATCTCTGAACTGCGAACAGGCCGCGAACCAGCTCGAACCGAACTTGAGCTGACTTGAACAGAACAGAACGTGAACTGAACCGAAACTCTGAACTGTGCTCTGAACTGAACTCTTCGTTCGTGTTCTGAGATTAAACTCAAATATTTGCCCATCCCCTGGATGGGTTCTGGCCAATTAGGCTTCAGGGGTGAATGTGTCTCCACCCCTCCCACAAAATTGGGTTATCTATAAAATTTAGTTTCCTGCTCTTAAGCAGAGAGTAAATTTAGACCTAATTTCTTACTATAAGGACATGATCAATTCTATAAAGATTTCATTCAGCTCATCTGTTGGATTATACCCATACGAACACAACGGTATCAAACATAATGCCTTTTCATCCACTCATTCAATAGTTACATAATTGCATGAATTGTGAGTAATATACATGCCTAATAGTCTAACTAATGTGTATTAGTTGTAAACACACTAACAAGCTATGTCGAAGGCTATTTGAATGAAAGTCCAATAATCAGTTATTTGATGTACTCCATAAGCTAACAGTTTCTGTGAGCTTGCTTGGAGTTTTAGCTGTCACGTGGAGTTCATTTACTGCTGATTGCAAAGACAGAGGTCTGGTTGTTTCTTTGTCTTGTGACACAACGAATCCCTGAGTCCATAGGAAGTCAGTTGGTAGGAAGTCACAACTAGTAGCTCCGGGCAGAATCGAGCCCCCATCTCTCTCGTGATCAATGGTCGATTTCCTGGGGTCTAGAGCTGAATTGGATCGAATCATTTGGAAGATTAATTCATCTATATGTCTGCGGCCATAAATGCTACACTCTCTAGATCTACAAATAAAAACATTTATTGGATTGATATCTGTTTTTATGTTCATGTGACAAAAAAAGTCACACTCAGAGAGACCCCGCTTAGAAAATGGACAAAATTCATCCTCAAAAACAGAAACAACACAGAACACGCATACAGAAATGAAGTGGCACACTTCCAACAATGCATAAAACATCCACAGTGCAAAATGATCATGCTCTCACACACACACGTTGGGTTTTCATGTTTTATGGGGACTTTCCATAGGCGTAATGGTTTTTATACCGTACAAACCATATTTTCTATCCCCCTACACTGCCCCTGCCCCTAAACCTACCCATCACAGGAGACATTCTGCATCTTTACATTGTCAAAAAACATCATTTAGTGTGATTTATAAGATGTTTTCCTCATGGGGACCAAAAAATGTCCCCACAAGGATGAGGATTTTGGATATTGCCATCTTTGTGGGGACATTTTGTCCTGTGTTTAATCTGTGTAATTAATCTGGGTTTAAAACGAAGTGGTGCAACGACTCGATTTAAAATAAACCCATATCAACAAATCCTTTAAACTTTGCTTAATTTAATCCTTATTGGTGCAACTCACCCTATAGTGTTTTTCACGTAAAGCGTTTTAAAAACGTCCCGCTGTTTTCAGTGATTGAAATACTGCAGCAGGTGCTGTATATGGATTATAAGTGCCCAAAACGTGCATCTTGTTCACATATTTTTGTTTTAAGATGGAAATTTGACAGGCTTGTGCTGCCGTTCTATGGAGTTCTATAGAGGTTTTGCCCTCCAAGGCTCCGCGACAGTCACGTGACTGAAAACTATGGCCGTTTCTCAATATGCGTTCTTGTCTGTCCTTGTGTTCTCGTGGACTCGTGAAACGTCATCAGTCGTTGCCCAAGTACTGTTCCACTTCAAAGTTCACATCTAGTGCTGCGTTCCACTCTAGTTTTAGACACGCACTTGCGAACTTCGCATATTGTGCATATTCCACAAACCACATCTATGAGATCAATTTAAATTAATTTCATGTCAGATGATGTCAAAGGTCAAAACGTAATGAGTTCAGAATACTGTTCGAATGCTGATGTTGTATTATCCTAACACTTCTCTTCATGTGTTTTTTGACCTACCTTAGCTACCGTTTGTGCACCAATCTTATGCACCATAAAGCGTGCTTTCATTTCAATATGGGTGGTCCAATAAAAAAATGTTAATTAAAAAAATTTATAAATGGAGCCAAATCACAGAAACTGCAACGATTATTTTAATATCAGTGTCAGGTAAGTGTAAGATGTGTGTCTAAATTTTATGGAAGTTTATTATAAACAGACACTTGTAGAACATAAAGTTAATTATTTTTAAAAATAAATTTGAACTATGTCAGTAAATAATGAATTTAAAGACAAATGTGTCAAAAGTGATCTTTGATCAAACTGATTTTTTAGCATTGTGCAAATGCAATATTACGTCGTCAGCATATAGACTGATAAGCGTTTCCACACCTCCAACCTGAAGCCCCTCCACCTGCGGATGCTCTCTTATTGTTACAGCAAGAGGCTCCAGTGCAATAGTAAAAAGCGCCAGAGACAATTGACAGCCTTGTTGAACCGAGTGTTGCAAAAAAAAGGGGGCTGACTGATTGCCATTCGTCAGAACAGAGCAGCATGGTTTTGCATATATCAGTTTCACCCAAGAGATAAAGGTTTCCCCGAGTCCGAACCTGCGCAGTGACTCAAACATATAAGGCCACTCGACCTGATCAAAAGCTTTGTGTGCGTCAAGGGACAAAATAGAAGCTCCATTAGTGCCACTAAAATCAGAGTAAATAGTATTGAGCAGCCACCGGACATTAGAAAAGGTCTGGTCAAGATGGATGATAGAAGCCAGATATTTGTTCAATCTAGTAGCCAAGATTTTAGTTATTACTTTACGATCAAAATTTTGAAGCGCAATTGGCCTAAAACTTGCAGGGTCGGTTTCGTCTCTGCCCTTTTTTTAAATTAGAGAGATGTTTGCTTCATAAAGTTTTTTTTTGCAGTTTTCCATTGTTTTTAGAATTATATATCATCCTGAGCATAAGTGGTGCAAGAATATCACAAAATCTCTGATAAAATTCTGCGCAGTAACCATCAGGCCCAGCAGCTTTGCCTGATGGAAATGACTTTATGGCGTTGATGACTTCCTACAGTGTAAAATCTGAATCAAGACACTTCGAAGCATTATCACTCAATTTGGCAATGATATAGAGTCAAAGAAATCATTCAGATTAGATTGTGAAACGTTGTGTTTGGAGGAGTAAAGCTCAGAATAGAATTCACTAAAACGATGGTTTATGTCAGAAGGATTGGTTAGAAGAATGCCTGTTTTAGACTTAATTCTACAAATTGCTCTTGAAGCCTGGGCACTTTTAAGCTGTTGTGCTAACAATTTACCAGGTTTATCCTGGAACTCAAAGTGTTTCTGCTTCAATTTCAAAAGTAGGTTCTTATCTTGGCCACTCATAATATCATTGTATTCATATTTAAGCTTCAATAACTCTTTGTAATGATCCGGTGATTTAGAGTTTTGGTAAGTTCTTTCCAAAATAGGAAGAGCGTTGTTAAGTTCAAGTAGTCTCATCTCCATCTCCTTTTTAATCGCTGAAGTGTAGGAGATTATATCACCACGCAAAACAACTTTTAATGTTTCCCATAGAGTCACGTCAGACACTTCACCGTTATCATTCAATTCTATAAAATCTTTCAATTTAGAGGTTGTATTCTTAACAAAGTTGTCATCGCTTAGAAGGTTTGGGTTAAAACGCCAAAAATAAGTCTGTTTTGGGAGGGAAATATTTAATGATATTGCTATGGGGCGGTGGTCAGAAATCAAAATATTATGGTATTTAACAGACTGCATTTATATAGCGCTTTCAACAGACCCATGGCCATCCAAAGTGCTTTACATATTGCCTCACATTCACCCATTCACTCACTCGTTCATACACCAACGGCGGTGTCAGCCATGCAGGGCGCCATCCAGCTCATCGGAAGCAGTCGGGTGGAACCGGGGAACCAACCTTCCGGTTTGTAGACAACCTACATGAGCCACTGAGCCACTGCCGCCCACATGAATACACCCAACATGGTATAAAAAACACAGATAAACCATACATCGTCGCAATTGTGTGTTTATTGTCTTCAAACGTGTCTATCTGCATGTTATAGCGATCTCACAAAGCTTTGTTTAAAGTTCCTGGAACGTCACAAGGTATATATCTTCTTCGTCTGTACCAGAGCCATAGAGAGAGAGAGTTGCGACAACTCCATAGACTCCAATGGAACGTTTTTTTTTACAGCAATGGCGGCTCGCGGAGACTCTCAATAGTTCCCGGAAGTAGCAGCCACGCCATAGAGTTACAGCAGAACAGACCGTTTGTGATGCACTTTTAAAAGGTAAGACGTTTAATCAGTAAGATTTTAAATGATCAGCACATTTTAATCAAAATAACTTGTACATTAAAGCCTGCTTGTGTAGATTATTCATCATTAAAAAAATATATATTTTAAAAACAACATCGCTGTAACTACATACTCATGCTACATACACAAGTCGATGTGTAATAAAATTATTGAAAATCAATGCATTTATTGACTATTAATTACCAAAAAGCGCAGTTCTGTCACTGTGACTATCAATTTGAATTGCCCGTCAAAGCACTTCCTGGAACTATTCGAGGTCTACATGAATCACGTGACTATCAAGCGTTTTGAACTTCCGTTGTCGCAACTCTCTCTCTCTATGGCTCTGGTCTGTACCATATATGGACTACATATGCATGGAGCGCCCTCCGGCTGCCAGTATGAACTGAAAACACAACACATCAGGGCCCGTATTCATAAAGATTCTAAGAGTCCTCTCAGAAAACTCCTAATTTAGCTTAAAAACTTTTAGGTAGGAGTCTTAGCTTAAGAGCTATTCGGGACCGATCTGAGAGCAACTCTGAGCAAGGAAAATACAAAAACTTTTATCTTAGTGAAGAGGCGGGGCTGACCCCGTTGCTACGTATGACACAGTCTTTTGAAGACTGTGATTGGTTGGTTGTCCAAAAAGGGGAAAAAATAAGCGCTTTTAAGTATAGGGTCTATTCTAAGCCTTCACTTTGAATTTACAAGCGCAAATTGTCCTATTTTATCGTTCTCTCTCACTCACACACACACACACACACACATACACACACACACACATTATATATATGTACACTGAAAAATTAAATTAAGCATAATTAATTAGTGCTCGTTTAAATAATTTAAATGTAGTTTTTTGATTTTAATTTGAAAAAATGAATTAGTTTTATGGGAATTGCATGTGTTTTTGTTTAAATTGAGATCAAATAAATTGATTGCGACCACTTAAGATAACATTTTTTAGTAAATTCAACAAATAATTTTTTTCAGTGTATATAAATCCTTTTATTATTTACCATGCTGTTAATTTCCTATAAGGTATTTGATTGGCTTAGAATTATAAACATTGTTCCACTCTTTCCAATTACACTGATTGCTGGCATGTCTATTTAATTGGTGGTTTGAAAGTTGGATTTAATGCAACAAAAATGATCCCTGCACGATCTAATCTATAGCGTTTTATTAAGTCACTGTCATCCATTGTCTGCAACACATTTCTTCTCCCTCTTCGTCTTTCTGCCATTTTCTCCGCTGCTAAAGCAACTCTTAAGCCTCTTAAAAGTCCTCGTCCGTGCTCCTAACAAATTTGACCTTAAGACCTCTTTTAAGGGTTAAGATGCTTTCTTAATTACTTTTTTCTTTACTAGGATTTTTTAGTTAATTTTAAGAGTAAACGCCCACATTTCTAAGAATTTTCTTAGAATTTTGTCACTAGGAGCTACTCTTTGCATTAAGATTCTTTATGAATACGGGCCCAGTATTGTATCCAGAGTATCCAGCGCTCATAATGATTACATCTGCGCATTTTGGTTAAAGATTGAATAAATAATAATAATAATAATAATAATAATAAAGGAATTTGACACAGACATATGAGAATCTATCAATATTTCTCCTCATCTGCACACTTCTGTCAGGATCACTATCGTCAAAGTGATAGACAATTAGCATAGTTTAGATTGGCGGTATGGTTCTGTTCTGGGCAAGAACTCCCTGCTCATCCATGCAGTCTAAACAGAAAAGAAGCAAACAATGTATTGCAGATAGCATTAATGTCATATTAAAATGTACAACCCAATTCAGGAATGTAGTCTGATTCAGGGGGAATCAGAATACAAATCCTGACTGACGAGTGGAGAAGCTGGGGAAGGAGGAGGGTAATTAGCTCCAAAGAACGCGATAGCAGCTGATGATACTGAAGAAGCTTTTATATGCATGCTGTGATAGGCATCGTATCCCTATAGGTAGACGTGATCAGCTGACAGTCAGCTGAAGCAAGCTTGACTAACGTGCCCTGCCAGAACTAACGCTATACGCTGGATTTTTGAACTAAAAGACCTGAAGGATGTTGTTTGGTCGCGAGTCTTCATGACGAGCATCAGAGTTTTTTATGAATGAGAGCAGCTGACGCTCATATTACAATCAAAAGGTACCGGCGCCAGTTTTCATATTCATAACTCCTGACATATATTAACAAATTACGGTCACTATAAGACTTTGAGAATAAAAAAGAGGTAAAAAAATGGAAGCTTGAGTCTTAGATCTTTTTAATGATGCATAGTTTGTCAAGGTAATTAATTACATCTGACAGTAATTTTGAGCTAATTTAAACAAAAAAAAGTTTCAGTGTGTCCTTGCGCAGGTGTTTGCGTTTAATATTCAAAGATGCTAACAGAATAAACTTAGCCTACCTTACACTCTGCTCTCAGAAATTAACAGCTTTTCATGAGGTTAATTATTCCAGGATTATTCAACGCGTCTCAAAACGATGTAGCTGAAGTAGGTTATAGCACTACTTGATGTGTTTATTTGAGTTTATGTGTGGGCGTTGACGCATGGATCGTCAGTATTTGAATCTCAATAGAATGCGCGTTCCATAGGTGTGGTCGCATTAGCGGATAATGAAGAGGCTCGTGAACGACTGACATCTCTGTGTTTTCAAACAGATTACATAAACAGAATATTTGTTTTCGATTTTCTTCACATTATTTAAAACCTGACATTTCAACGTAGTTATTTGAGTCTCTTTGGCACTGATAAGAAAAAAAGCGTGCCGACTTGAGGGGGTTAACCCGTGATATAAGATTTTGGATATACCAATCCAGGTCATTCATCACAGACAGTATCAATTTCAGTAGGCTATACTTAGTGTATTTTGGCCACACCACAAGGTGTCACTGTGACCTCAACGCTTCGCCCTCGCCTACTCTGAGCTCGATTGCTGTCTGAGGTAAACCACGCCCTCCTCATTACCCTATGGACAAAGAAATACATAAATGTAAAAATAAAGAAATGCAAAAATAAAATGTAGAAATGAATAAATGTGGAAATAAATAAAAATAGAAATTAATAAATGTAGAAATGAATAAAAGAATAAATGTGGGGAAAATATACATAAATAAGGACATTTTTCTACGTATGTTTATTTATTTTTGCTTTTTTACATTTCTTTGTATATTTATTTATGTGGCATTCCATATTATTGCTCTGTCCATGCAATAACTGCGTCCTTGTATGAGCAGAGTTTCCTATTTACTTCAGCTGCAGTGCTCTTATAATATCAATGGTTTCAGAAGCTGCCAAAATTACAATTTAAAATCATAGCTCACACTTACATTCACTAAAATATTGAAACATTATAACGATGCTGATGCTAAACAGGAGCGTCAGTGTCAAAGTGAGGTTTGAACTCCCCGCCCCCCGGCTGAACTGGAAGTTTTGATTGGTTTGGCAGTGGCACCTGAGTCAGATCTGTCTATTATTGGCTGAAGTGAGTCAGACCTGTCTGTTATTGGCTGAAGTGCAGGGCTTCACAGCAGAAGTTTGAAAAGCGCTTGTCAAATGCCAGCTCGCCTTGTTGCTTCGTCGGCACCTTTGTCAAAAGTACTCTGTACTTTTGGTGAAAAATAAATGTAGCGAAGTTGAATACTGTATTTTTATTCAACTCTTTATGTCGTGTCTGTGTGGCAAGTTTTCTCTGAGTTCTGAGTATATTTTCACTCACATTTTACAGGGAGACAGACGGGAGAACGTGCATCCTGTTTGTTTTCTTTATTTGCGTTCCATCGCAAAGATAGATGTCCCACGGGCCGTTTCAAACAGCTCAGTACGTTAACAATGGAGCGGTTAGAGTTATTTTGAACTTGGACTTAGGCTATAGGCTGTAAATAAATACAGTCAGTGCTTAGTTCAATGAGTTCGGTGAGCTAAACGTTGTTAAAACACAAAGTCTCTTTAACGTAGACAACAAGCTGCAACCTACTTTTCCTCAAAACGAGCCTTATAATATAAATTGGTATGTATGAGCAGGCGGCTGAGAGACAAGTCCGAAGGGACTGTCTGCAAAGTGCAAAACCCGAAAAGCATATAACCTACTACAAGTCATTAACTTCAATGTTACATACTGTGTCTCCAAATTCAGTTTACACATCAATGGTCACTTAGTTTGATAAAAACACTTAGTTTGATAAAATTTGCTTTTGCATAATTAATATATAATTGCAATAATTGTTAGAATTTTTTTATTATGAAAAATATTCAGCTAACTTCACTGAAATGCACTGTAGCCTACTGTCACCAAATTCAGTTCACACATCACGCTCTCCTGCTGGTTATACTACAACGCTTAGTTTGGCAAGTAATAGCACATAAAAATAATAAAAGTAATAGCACATAGCCATAGGCCTATTCTTTACACAAATGATGTTGGTACCCAGCTAAAATACAGTAGTTGCAACCATAGCTTTTGTATGATAATTGCTTACTGATTTTGATGGCATTACACTGTATACTGTATTAGTATATTGTAGTAAGAGAGCATTGATGTGTAAACTGAATTGTTATTGCCTATTTTTTAGTAACGCCTTTCGGGTTTTGCACTTTGCACACGGTCCCTTTTTACTTGTCTCTCATATTATAAGGCTTGTTTTGAGGAAAATTATGTTGCAGCTCGTTGTCTACGTTAAAGAGGTGTAATTTGTGTTTTAACAACGTTTTTAGCTCACGAGTTATTGATCTGGGAAGTTCAAATCTGTTAATACATTGCCAACTACTGAACTCCGAACTAAGCACTGACTGTATTTATGTATACTTAAGCCCAAGTTCAAAATTAAACTCTAACCGCTTAATTGTTGACATACTGAGCTGTTTGAAACACTGACAGCGGGACATTATTATTAAATATCGCGAGGGAACGCAAATATCTTTGCGAGGGAACGCAAAAGTTTTGCGTGGGAACGCAAATATCTTTGAGAGGGAACGCAAAAGTTTTGCGTGGGAACGCAAATATTTTTGCGAGGGAACGCAAAGTTTCTCGGGGGAACGCAAAAGTTTTGCGAGGGAACGCAAAAGATTTGGGGGAAAAAAATTCCTCTCATCCTAAATTTTTTCCACCACCACGTCCCTTTAGGGGCTCCGTAGAAAACAAATATGCTGTGTTTATGTAATCTGGTTGAAAAGTGATAGATGTCAGTCTTTCGCAAGCCACTTCATTATCTGCTAATGCGACCACGCTCTCTTTCAGATTCAAATACTGACGCCCACACATCAACTCATTCAAACACATCTAGTGAAGCGCTGTAACGTTACTTCAGCTACATCTTTTTTAGACGCTTGGAGCTATAATTTTCCTCATGAAAAGCTGTTCATTTCTTAAAGCAACGGATTCAGGGCTGATTGTAAGGTAGGCTTTATTCTGTTAAGTTTATTCTGTTAGCATCTGTGAATATTAAACGCAATTTCGTGTTGTATAAATTGTATCTCAATTTTAATTATGTATTATTACATTTTTTTGCATGAGACTACTTTCAAAAACAAATAAATAGTACAAAAATGTAGAAAAAATGCTCTTAATAATTTCTGTCTTTTGTCTTCTAGTCTAAATATTAAACATTCTTAAATCAAGATGCATTTATTAGATAAGTACAATATATAATATATGTCCTGTTGCTCTCAGTCACACACCTGAATTAAGCTCATTCATTATGCAGCTCATTGTGCGGGCCATTATGTTCTTTTGTCCTCTCAGGTGATACTCATCATTATTCATTAGATATCACGCCTCCTCGCATATGGGCTTTGTGAAGAAAAACTGTCTTACACATTTTAAATCAGTGTATTGTTTTATGTGAATGAGTAGGCTCAATGAATCTCACATCAGTTTGAGGCAAAAACTCTTGGCAACAACCACTGCATGAAAAGTGGGATTTTCGACCCCATAAACGCCTGTATACTCCTGGAAATCTCCCTAATTTTCGGCAGTTTTCGACAATTTAGAGGCAGCGAACGTCGCGTTCGTCTGTGCCACAAATTGTCGTAAACGAACCATGACGTAGGTGGAGAGCCCCCCCCGCTGAGAGACCGCGCGGAGGTGCGACGCCTCTAATTTGCATATGAATAGCAGCGAAACCAGAGAGTAAACGGCCAGACTTGAATTTACTCACTCACTATTGGCTGAAGCCACTACATTTAAAAAAGAAAAATCCCTCGTGATTGGTTGGCAGATCACTGCAAACCAATCATTATTGGTCCCCCTGGCTCATTATAAATGTAAACCCCAATAATAATAATAATAAATATATAACTTATGTTGTAATAATTTGTTTCATATTAATGTTATTGTGCTATGAAGTATTCATACCATCAAGGAATATATGGGAAAATTATACGGACCGTGCCGTTTATTCAAACAAGGGGCTTCATTTATAAGCATACAGCTGTTCATTCAAAGAAAGGGCTTCATTTATAAAACACAGCGGTTTACTCAAAGAAAGAGCTTTATTGTTAAACACACAACTATGTACAGTGCAGCAGTAATGTCTCGTAATGTAAAGTTCGGCGTGCTCCAGGCTGCGAGAGGGCGGTGGCCGCACAATCCATCCAGACACCCCGTCAACAAAGCCGTCTTCCTCGTCAAACATGAGTTCAATGGTCGCGCACTTCCAAATGTCCACCTCATCCAGCACACTCTTGCTTCCAGCAACTGTAATACAATCCATAAAGACAATAAGCAACCTGAAAAATACTCACATTGACAAAAAACGGATCTAATATAATAAATCTTACCCTTTTTCTTCTTGATCGACTCCGAGCTAAACTTCGCAGTTTCAGGTTGTTTGTATCTGAAGCTCCGGCGTGTCGATTCATAATACGTCTTACAGGCAGCTGGAAAACAATTACATGAGACTGGTATTAATAAAAACAGTCACGGTAAAATTAAACAAGGAATGAGAAACACATTAGAAGTTACTTACACACAATTTCGTCATGATCAGCGGTTAAATCTGGACTCGCGGAAATCTCTCCAAGCAGATAAGAGCTCACGGTTTCGTTATGAGGCGAGGATAGTCTGTGAAAACAAAATGTGCAGTTTTAAGCTCGGATCTATTAACGCATCCATTTCCTTATACAGCTGAATAAAAGCATATTCTTTAAATCGTAACGTTACATACCCATGCTGTGGTTCATAGCGGCTGCAGTTTGCCTCAGAGTTATGAAGACGAAGACAGCCTCCTGAAAATGAGTCCAAAAAGTTCGTCGCGTCCATGCAGAGATTGAGTTGAAGACGGTGTCCTGTCATTGTTGATCACGAAAAAGGAAAGCAGCAAAAAACATAAAAAAAAGTTTAAAGCTCGTCTTCTACGCGTCATGGCCATGACCTCGACCTCGCACCTCATTGGACTAGGGCTCTGATATGGAACGCGCCCGGGGCCAAATCTCTTTATACGAAACGCGTGACTTATGATCGTTTCAACCTTCAACACGCCCTGTTTTCCGCTTCACGCACAGTTTTAACATGTTAAGAAGACACATTTGAACGTGTTTCTTAACGCGCACATTCTGTACATGTCGAAGCGTAATATTTTTTTTTTTAAAGCAGACTTACCTTTAGATGTAGCCTAGGCTACATACATATTAATATAAGATATTAATTAATTGCTTAACTGACTACTGTGCTAGAGTAAAGTAGCCTAATGTTACAATGTATATTAAGTAAATGCTTAATATTATACAATTATTATAATTTATCTATATGGGTTATTGTTTGTTTTTTAAAGTTAGGCTATATATAATTTCTAAAAGTATAGGCTAATTTACACAGCACATATTTATAACTGAAAACACACACAACTTTATTCACTTTCACATAATAATGTTTTTGTAATTTGGTGTTTAGTTTGTTGTATAGTTTGTTTATACTGTTCTGTCTCTGTTTTGTTTCCAGGAACATCTGATGAGTGCTATAATAAAATGACTTCATTATATTTAAAATATGTTTTGATATTCATTTTATTTATATTATTAATATTTTATTTACCCATAAACGTGTCTTTAGGAAGCCATAAGTTATAGAGACAAGAATAACTTTTGCCATTTAAATGCCACATTCATTTACTGAGGACCCATACAGCCAATGATCATGTGTGAAAACACTTATACATAAATTGATCACTTAGAAATCAAACTAAGGTTTGAGAAAGAAAGAATATGCATACAACAAAATATATTGTTTCATAGCAGCTTCAGTAACAAGTTCAAAACAAATTCTGCTGTAAACCGGCTCTAACAAGCCAATATAGTGTCAATATTCAGCTCAAGTGACTTCAGTGTTGATTCAGTTCAGTTGATTTCAGTTCAACTGTAAATTCCATGTTAATCTTGAGTACCTATAGAGTAGTGTTGCATCCGTCATATCTCTGTAGAGTCTTTAGTTTGATCATATTTATAACGCTGTACCGATTCTTTTCGAAAACACCCAAGCTCATGCAGGCGTGCAGAGCTAAAGAGTCACGGACACACACACACACACACACACACACACACACACACACACACACACACACTACATCATGACATTATCCCTGGATAACTTTCGATTCACTATAAATGCCACCCAGTTGTGCATTGTGTAGTTAGATATATGCAAAAACAACATTTTTGGAAATAGTTAAAATAGTTTTGCACAAAGTGTTGCTTTTGCAAGAGATGTCTGATGTTTTGTGTGTAGAGTTACAAGAAATGGAGCCATATTTTCAGAAATTGTGTGTAAGCAATTAGATAAAACTGTAAATGAATCCAGTTTATTTTAGTTCAGGACTCATAGTCCAGGTGTTAGTAATCTGTGCTTAATCTTTGTTCCAGGCAACAATTTTTTAACTCACGATTAACTAGATTAAGGCCTACTCTTGGCATAATTTAAACCAGGAAACCACCTATTGAAAATCTGCATTGATAATTCATAAAATGTGGTGTGAGCTCAATTTAAATGACAATTACAGAAAAACACAATCTGACTTAACTATAAACACACAAACTTGTACTTTTCACATTTATGATTAATAGCCATTTAAAAAATCATTCACAGTGCAGGGTGGAAAAATTAATGTTGGTATGTAAACTGTATGCTTTACTTGATTTATTTGTGTGCTTTGGTTCATTGTCTTGTTGCATCACATAACCTCTCTAAAGGTTAAAGACATGAACTGCTGTCCTGTATTTTTTTATTTTTTTTTACATAACATTGGTTATCGCTAATGACATACAGAGTAATTAATCTACACTGTGAGCCCGGACAAGTTGAATCTACTTAAAAAATTGGAGCAAACTGGTTGCCCTAAAAATTTAGTAATGTGTACTAAAACGAGTACATTTTACTTAAATTTAAGATAACATTTTAACTTAAACTTTAAACTTGTTTTAGTCAAAAAAATTCAGAACCTAGATAAAACTCCCCCTGCTGCTACTCTGATTTGCATTTGTGTAGCTCACAGCATCTTCATTTACATGATAAAGCCTCCCCTAGAATTAAGGGGAGGGGGGGTCATGGGGGGACAACTGCCAAGCAAGGCCCACGTCAATTTACCACAATTTACGGCAGTTTTCGGTGTTGCCTGCAAATTGCCGTGCACAGTCGTAAACCTGAAGTTTCACGGCAATCTACAGTGTCACATACTGACGAAAATCCCACTTTTCATGCAGTGAACGCCCATTATTCAAAAGTCTTGTGGACACATATCTATTGTGTGTTTTGAGGCCTTAATTTTAAAACAATTTTTTTTTTGTTTTCTCAAAAACCATGCATAAACATTTTTCTCTCAAAAATACAAGCATGTACATACATGTTGCTCACATATTATGGTAGCCCAGTTTGTGCTGAATACAGTGTAATTACACTTTTGCCATTAATGTGTTTATAAGCAACTGAAAAAAAAAACACAAATGTCAGAGCATGTCAAAACTTCTAAAGGGCCCCAAAATAGCTCAGACTCCTAGGGGTTAATCTACAACTTACTACTCATGCACCACCAGTCCCTCTACCAGTTACTTTCAGACGAAACCTACGCTCACTTTCTCCTTCTCATCTCTCCTCTGCTGTTTCATCCTCTCTTCCCTCATCCACACAATTCTCCTCTATGGATGTTAACACTGCGACAGACACTTTATGTTCCACTTTAACTTCTTGTCTAGGTAGTATCTGTCCTCTGTCTTCTAGGCCAACACGTGCTACTCCCTCTAACTCTTGGTTATCTGATGTTCTTTGTGAACACCGGACCAAACTCAGGGCAGCAGAGAGGAAATTGCTTAAATCAGCCGACCCGTCTGACCTGAGTAAGTATCAGTCTCTCCTCTCATCCTTCTCAGGTGAAATCCATGAGGCAAAATCTTCATATTTCCACAACAATATCAACAGCACCTCAAACACACACACACTCTTCAGAACATTTAACTCTCTCCTCTGTCCTCCGCCTTCTCCCACCACCTCTTTATCTGCAGATGATTTTGCCCATTTCTTCATAGACAAATCAACAACCATCAGCAGTCAGTTCTCACCCCCACGCACACAGGATTTTACATCAGCCAAATCCACAGCCGAACATCATCTCTCCTCATTCTCTACACTCACTGAGGCAGAAATATCTAAACTTCTCCTCTCCAGCCACCCTACCACCTGTCCTCTAGATCCCATCCCCTCACACCTCCTACAAGCCATCTCTCTTACACTCCTACCAGCACTCACACACATCATCAACACATCTCTCTGCACCGGCATCTTCCCTACCACATTCAAGCAGGCTCGGGTAACTGCTACACTGCTTAAAAAACCCACATTAAACTCTTCACTTATAGATAACTACAGACCTGTCTTTCTCCTCAACGAGTTGTTTTCGACCAGGATTCATCTTTCTTCTCACAGAATAATCAGGACATCAACCAATCAGGTTTCAAAAGGGGCCACTCCACAGAGACTGTCGGTCACCGAAGCCCTGCGGATTGCAAAAGCTGAATACAAATCATCAGTTCTCGTCCTCCTCGATCTATCTGCTGCCTTTGACACTGTCAATCATCAGATTCTTCTGTCGACCCTCTCATCACTGGACATAACAGGGATTCCACTCCACTGATTTGAGTCCTATATCACAGCTAGGTCTTTCAAGGTTTCCTGGAGATGGGAGGTATCCAAAGCACGTCAACTGACCATGGGGGTTCCTCAGGGCTCAGTGCTTGGACCTCTCCTCTTTTCCATTTACACTACATCATTGGGACCCATCATACAGGCACATGGCTTCTCATACCACTGCTATGCTGATGACACTCAGCTCTACCTTTCATTCCAACCAGATGAGCCCACAGTAGCTGCACAAATCTCTAGCTGTCTGGTGGACATCTCGGCATGGATGAAAAAACATCACCTGCAGCTCAACCTGGCAAAGACTGAACTGCTTGTTTTCCCTGCCTCATTCTCTACACTCACTGAGGCAGAAATATCTAAACTTCTCCTCTCCAGCCACCCTACCACCTGTCCTCTAGATCCCATCCCCTCACACCTCCTACAAGCCATCTCTCTTACACTCCTACCAGCACTCACACACATCATCAACACATCTCTCTGCACCGGCATCTTCCCTACCACATTCAAGCAGGCTCGGGTAACTGCTACACTGCTTAAAAAACCCACATTAAACTCTTCACTTATAGATAACTACAGACCTGTCTTTCTCCTCAACGAGTTGTTTTCAACCAGGATTCATCTTTCTTCTCACAGAATAATCAGGACATCAACCAATCAGGTTTCAAAAGGGGCCACTCCACAGAGACTGTCGGTCACCGAAGCCCTGCGGATTGCAAAAGCTGAATACAAATCATCAGTTCTCGTCCTCCTCGATCTATCTGCTGCCTTTGACACTGTCAATCATCAGATTCTTCTGTCGACCCTCTCATCACTGGACATAACAGGGATTCCACTCCACTGATTTGAGTCCTATATCACAGCTAGGTCTTTCAAGGTTTCCTGGAGATGGGAGGTATCCAAAGCACGTCAACTGACCATGGGGGTTCCTCAGGGCTCAGTGCTTGGACCTCTCCTCTTTTCCATTTACACTACATCATTGGGACCCATCATACAGGCACATGGCTTCTCATACCACTGCTATGCTGATGACACTCAGCTCTACCTTTCATTCCAACCAGATGAGCCCACAGTAGCTGCACAAATCTCTAGCTGTCTGGTGGACATCTCGGCATGGATGAAAAAACATCACCTGCAGCTCAACCTGGCAAAGACTGAACTGCTTGTTTTCCCTGCCAATCTGACAATACAACACGATTTCACCATCCAGCTAGGTTCATCTCTGATCACCCCCTCAGGGTCAGTCAGAAATCTTGGTGTAATCTTTGATGACCAGCTGTCCTTCAAAGACCACATTTCAAAGACAGCTCGCTCATGCAGGTTTGCGCTGCACAACATCAGGAAGATCAGACCATTCCTAACAGAGCATACAACACAGCTTCTCGTCCAGGCCCTGGTCATTTCTAGGCTTGACTACTGCAATGCGCTTCTGGCTGGACTGGCTGGAAAACACTCCAAATGATCCAGAATGCAGCAGCATGTCTTATCTTCAATGAACCCAAAAGGGCCCACATCACACAACTCCTCATCTCTGCACTGGCTACCACTTGCTGCTTGCATCAAGTTCAAGGCGCTAACACTCGCTTACAGATCCACCACGAGCTCAGCTCCTGCATACTTTGACTCGCTCCTACGAGTCTATACCCCCATCAGAAGCCTTCGCTCAGTTAAGGAGCAACGTCTTATGGTACCATCACAGAGAGGCAAAAAATCTCTCTCCAGAACATTTACATTCACCGTTCCCTGCTGGTGGAACGCTCTTCCCACCTCCATACGAATTGCAGAATCACTGACAACATTCAAAAGACAGCTGAAAACTCACCTCTTCCGTGAGCACTTAACCTTTAAAAAAAAAACATTTCCTCTATTCCTTCCCTGTCCTAGTGTGTGTTCTCTGGGTAATGTCCAAAACGTAGTACTTCAGGCACTTTTTATGTTCGTCGCCTCTTCATGACGGATCGCTTCTTGTACTCCTCAGTTGTAAGTCGCTTTGGATAAAAGCGTCTGCTAAATGCATAAATGTAAATGTACTCTTTTTTGACGGACATCCTGAGATTTTTAATGACCACAAAGAGTCAGGACCTTGGTTTTAGATCTCATCCAAAGGATGGTGCTTATTGACAGTATAGTGTCCACATCATTATGGGGTGAGCACCCCCTGCTGGCCTCACTAACACCTCTTCCAGCAGCAACCTAGTTTTCCAGGAGGTCTCCCATCCAGGTACTGACCAGGCTCAACCCTTCTTAGCTTCAGTGGGAAACCAGTCTCGGGCTACAGGGTGATATGGCTGCTGGCAACAATGTGAATGAGCCCAAGTTCTGAGGATCTTCATGGTCTAAACTGTTCTCTCAGGTTCAAGTTGCTAATGATAAAAAAGATTGTGTCGCATATACAACACAAAGATCTTAAGGATTCATATTGTCATAATTGATCTCAAGGATGCATATTCTGCAACAACACAGGAAGATCCTGAGGTTTCGCTTTTGGGGACGAAGCTTACCAATATCGGGTCCTTCTGTTCAGCCTAGCCTTGTCACTCCTTAGATACACAAAATCCATGGATGTAGACCTGGCTCCGTAGCGACTCCAGGGCATTCTAAATGATATCCAGTCTCAAGAGCTTGCACTTCGACATCGGGATGTCATCCTCGCTCATCTTGAATCTCTGGGGTTGAGACTCAACTCCAAGAAAAGCGTTCGCTCTCCTGCCCAGAGGACAAAGTATTTAGGGGTTGTATGGGACTTGGTCACCATGAGGGCACAGCTGTCTCCTGCATGTATTGAGTCCATATTAAACACCATGACCAATATCAGGCTAGGTCAGGTAATTACTTTACATCACTTTCAAAGAGTTCTAGGTCTTATGGCATCCGTATACACAGTGATACCTATGGGCCTTTTACACATGATACTGTTTCAGTTGTGGCTCAGAGCAAGGGGATTTCATCCAAGGGATCTAGAGAGGTCGTCTCGATTGGCACATCAATTGCCTCAAAATTATAGCTGTATTTCTGACCATGAAGTACTTCCTCCAGCAGTTAAGGGGCTACCATGTCCTAGTGCGGGTGGAGAACACTATGGTAGTCACCTTCATAAATCGCCAGAGCGGATTGTGTTCACGCCGTCTGGACAGGCTCGCGCAGCAGGTTCTGCTTTAGTCTCAGGGCAAGTTCCTGTCCCTCAGGGAGATTTGCATTACTGAGCATTTGAATGTGGGAGCAGACTTACTGTCCAGACAGGCTGTGAAACACGGGGAATGGAAACTCCAACTTGAGGTTGTGCTTGTGAGCATACACTACACAATCGTGAGGGGTCCAGACACTTCTAGTTCGGCGGCTTTGGTATTCTCGTTCCCATAGCACTATGAGCACATCATTGAGAGTAGCTTTTGAAAGGGAACATCTCTGGTTAATTGACTGTAACCCTGTTTCCTAAAAAAACGGGAACGAGATGCTGCGCTACATTGCCACACTAGCGTCCAGACGTTTCTTCAGACAAAGTAATACCTGAAGGCGTACCTGTTTTACATCTATTTATAGCCTCTCACAAGTATGCATTTCAATGATGTTATCGCCAGAGGTTATTTAAAGCAAAGTTCCTTAGCATGTTTGCAACACATAGGCTACTTCAAAATCGGTCAAAAAAAAAATTCCATACCGCTATGCACAGCATCTTGTTGTAATTTGGTTATGCTATTCTGTTTTCTGATTGATCTTGTGTGTGTGTAATTTTTTTAATTTTATTTAAAGACTGTGTGTGTTAATTATATCTTTGTTGTGCTCTGATTGCAGCCACAAGACATGACAATAGGAAGTCAAGTCAACGCTAGTTGCAGAGTCAGTCTTCAGGTTTGAGTTGACAGATTTCACAGAAAATCATGTAGTGTATGATGGACACTTATTTTTTAGCTTCAGACTATGATTCAATCTAGTCAGAGGATATCAGACATGCTTGATATTTTGAGCTAATTTTAGTGAGTTTGTTGTGTTCGGAATGTCTCAGTTACGGATGTAACCCTCGTTCCCTGAAGGAGGAAACGGAGACGCCATGTCGGAGTACCGACGAATAGGAATCTCGCTCGTGAGAGCAAATCTACTTTGAGTGTAACTAAACAAGCCAATGCACATTGGCATGCAATGATTGCACCAGGTGCTCATGCCACGCAGCGCGGGTATAAATGAGACACAGGTGATTGCATCAAATGAGCATTTTTGCTGAGGAGCTCAAGGATTCAACGGCAAAGGGCCTGATGCCAGACGCTCGCCACGTCCGGCACAGAGAGTGATGGAGGACTCAAAGAGTTTGCTTCTGGAGAATATAAGCACCATAGTGCAGCAAGCCGACAAGAGCCAGGGTCTCTCAGTGCTTCTACCCGTTTGAAGTGAGAACACAGGAGGAACCCGGCTCTACACGTAGGCTATAGAATCTAGCGAACGTGTGTTGGGTGTCGCCCAGCCCGCAGCTCTACAGATATCTGACAGCGAGGCGCCACATGCCAGCGCCTAGGAGGATGCAACACTTCTAGTAGAGTGTGCTCGCACCCTGAGCAGACAGGGCACACCTTGTGCTTGGTAAGGTGATGGCATCCACTATCCAGTGGGCCATCCTCTGCTTGGTACTCATGCCGAAGTGATGGTGTTAACTACCTCTTGAGGTAAGTCACCTAGAAAATCAGTTTCCCGTTCAGGGACCAGACATGAAGTTTCCAGAGGTCTGGACGCAGATGCAACAGGGTGCCCCGTCTCTGAGTCAGAAGGTCCTTCCTGAGAGCAATCGGCCAGGGAGGGGCTGTCGCAAGGAGCATAAGCTCTGAGAACCAAGTCCTGTTGGGCCGGTACGGCGCCACCAACATGACCTGCTCCTTGTCCTCTCTGACCTTGCACAGTGTCTGTGCAAGTAGGCTCTCTGGGGGAAAAGCATATTTGCGAAGCGGAATGGATGGATGGGGCCATGTATCGTGATCTTCCCTCAGTAAGAGCATTGAAGATGGGTCGTGGCTGGGTCTTCCAGCATGACAACGACCCAATACACACAGCCAGGGAAAGATTCCGTCACTCACAGTTGAAGAGTACCTATGATAAAAATTACAGACCTCTACATGCTTTGTAAGTGGGCAAACCTGCAAAATCTGCAGTGTATCAAATACTTGTTTTCCCCACTGTAGCAACGGCCCGTTCCACGGGAAGAACCTGCGTTTAACCCTTAGCAGGTCCGCCATCGAGGGTGGTGAGGGAGGAGGATCCACTAGGCTGGTTTTGGGCAGTAAAAGGTGCCGTCCACGACCTGGTGAGCTCCTCATGCACCTCCGGGAAGAAAGGAACCGAGATGGGGTGCTGAGAACCAGCACGGGCCACCCCGAGAAACCAATCGTCCAGCCTCGAGGGTTCGGGACATGGTGGAGGGTTCCACACGAGCCCGACTCTCTCAGCGGCCCGGGAAAGCATGGCCATAATTTCCGGATCCATATCGGGCACATTTGATCTTCCCGAAGAGGGCCCAGAAGGAGCGAAGGAGCCCCCTGCGATGATACGTCATCTCCAGAAGCTTCTGACCCTCCCTCCGATGCAGCGATGGACATCTGATAATCAAGAGTAGCCCCGAAGGATATGGATGGTACACACCTCGTGGGTGGCCCACCGTGTTCCGTCGGCAGCTCTACTGGCTGCGGAGTGCGAGAGGGGTGAGGGTTCCCCGGAGGTTGGGTCCCTGGGGGATGCACGGTCACTGTAACCCTCAAATCACCCAGGCTACTGCCTGAAGTAACCCTCTGTGGAGGGTTAGATCGAGGCAGTGGCACGGGGACTGCACCCCTTGCGAGATGGAGTCTAGACCGCAACTCCGAGATGGTCATGTTACCGCAGTGAGAACATGAGTCATCCACCAGCGCTGCCTCAGCGTGCTGACAGCCCAAACACGAGATACAATGCTGGTGACCATCTCTCAGTGACAGATAACCACTGCATCCAGAAACACACAGATAGAATGTCATCTTTAAAAAGACGCAAGCTCTGTCTGTGTTTGCTCTTTTAGAAGGACGCACTCCTTGGTGCTGAAGCACGCAGAGGGAGTGGTCGCGGGACACAGTCATGGAAGTAGTGCAGCCTGACGTGCGCGCTCTCTCTCACGGCTCTTACCGACCATAGGAACAGCTTTTAAACACTCTCCACCTAGCGCACCAGACCAGCTGTGAGAACAGCCTTTGTGTTTGCTCTTACAAACAAAAAAGAGAGATGATCAAAAAACCACACGACCCGCTGCTGTGCCGACACACCAACACCGACTGAAGAGATACTTCCAAAAGGCAGGCTTCTTTCAGTCAGAACTGCGAAGTAGAGAGTGATATCTGGCTTGACCATCTACCACTCGGCTCCGAAGCAAAAACCTAATTTGATGCAATCACCTGTGTCTCATTTGTACCCACGCTGCATGGCATGAGCACCTGGTGCAATCATTGCATGCCAATGTGCATTGGATCGTTTAGTTACACTCGAAGTATATTGGCTCTCGCAAGCGAGATTCCTATTCGTCGGTACTTCAATGTGGCGTCGATAGTGACCGACTGAATGTGAACAACCTGGAAGTCTGGTAGTGTGTGATCCTCAATCATTTAGTGTATGATGGCCAGTTTTTCCTCTGTAACCATTTACTATCTCTTCAAGTGTATGATGGCTAGTGTTTAAAATCTGTTCCAATTTTAAAAGTAGTGTAATGTATTCCAGCATTTAGTTAAACATACTTAATTCTGTACAAAAGTCATTACAAATTACAATAAGGCTGTGATTTAAAGGCAGCTCAATGGAGAATTTAGCAAAATAACCCTTTAAACAGTTTAATAAAGAAATTCCCATGACCCTTAGAATTGTTACACTTCTTCCAAGACTGGAAATCACAAATTTAAAATCACCTTAAACTTAGGCATGGCCATAGGTGTTACAGTCACTCAGGCTAGAAGGCAAGGACAGGCAAATACGTGACTCAAACAAAGTTTACCGAAATACAGGCAGCCACTAACACAATGCATAAAGGTGACCAGACAAGGAGTGAGTGAACAAGAGGAACTTAAATACAAACACAGAAGACTGAATAAATGAAGGACAGGTGATACAGGTGATGATTAACTAACTCAGCTGAACAGAACTAGACTAATGAGGGTAACCAAGGAAACAGACAAGTGGTGGGAAACTCAGACAAAGGAACATGTGACAAATGAAACCAGGAAGTACATGGAACAAAACACAACCAAAACAGACCAAACATGTGACAATAGGCATACATATTTTCTTATTCCATTTTTTTGGGTCACAATTTAGTTTGGGGAACACATTATTAACTATGACTTTTGCCTCAATAAACTCATAATTTACTGCTTATTAATAGTTGATATGGTAGTGGTTAAGTTTAGGTATGGGGTAAGATTAAGAGATATTGAATATGGTCCATATGGTCATGCAGAATAAGGTATTTATATATGCTTGTAAGTCAAGTCAAGTCACCTTTATTTATATAGCACTTTTTACAATGCAGATTGTTTCAAAGCAGATTCACAGTGCCGCTCTTGAGAAAATGGTGATGTTATCCAGCTCATTTCAATTAACATATAGTGACAATGCGGGCAGATCAGTAATTTAGTTGAACATTTTGTGCAAGTACTAATAAACAGTAAATATGCTAGTAATATGCAAGCTAATAAGCAACTTAATAGTGAGAATTAGTCCCCAAACTAAAGTGTTACCATTTTTTTCTCCTGTACAGGACGTGTGGTGCTATTTGAAGCACGTGATCTAGACTTTTTATAGGCAAGTGTTTTTATAGAGGAGAATTAGTAAAAATGTAGATTTAGAAATCTAGAATTTAGAGCTCAAATTGTGTTCATTTTAGTAGTACAAAATAACTCATATAAGTGCTTTAATAAAAACACATGCTTCACACTTATGCTTTTTAAACCCTCTAGAATTATTTTCCCTATAGTTCAATAGCAACCAGCAACATGCCACAAACGCTGTCAATAGAGTTTGAGTTGTACTGAATCCGGAAACCCAGCAGCATAAAACATGAAAACTCCATCAGGCATATCCATTCCTCCATTCACAATCAATGACTACCGTACACTTTCAAGTGCATAGATTAATCCTCAATGCACAATAGACAGGATGCTAAAAATACAACAAACAAAACAACGTTTTAAAAACAACGTTTGAAAAACAACGTTTAGAGGTGAAGTTCTCAACAATTGTGCATTTATAAACAGTGATTTGGGTGAATGATTCATTGGTGTTGCACACAAACATCTGCGTGTGAGTCTGTGTGCTCATTAAGTTTCCATCATTCACACTAACTGTGTCCAACACTACATTATTAAGAGTCGGCCATGATCAATTCCTTTCTCAGTGGTTGACATTTTAACGCGGCCTACGTGAAGCATTGACTTCACACGTACCAACAAGTCCTTAGGGTCCAGGAGTGTCAGAACAAAACCTCTAGAGGCACATAACATTACGGCTGGTCGAAAGACATGCGTTTATGAGAGAGAGCGGTTATCTGGTTATTTAAATTAGGATTAGTAGCACCGTAACCTTGGTGACAGCATGGGCCATGAGCATACAGATGTATGCTCATTTGTGATTCTTATGGGATGTTTCATGTTGCATTGTACTTGACGCATTTCTGTTCTGCAGGAACATGCAGTGTGATATTTGTGAAAATGTGATATTTTGACAAGTTGACAACTATATGCCTTGCCGATATGATGACGTGTTGATATGCGCCTGCAATAACTCACGTGTGCAAGGAGTGATATAGCGATAAGATCATGTCAGCAGTGTAGTCATTCTAGAAGTGAACTTGTATGTCAACAAGCAAAAACAAGCAAATACATTGCATGTACGGAGATTTATATTGAAAGTTTTTAAATGCTGCCTTGAATTTGTGAATGTGCATACAGAAGGACGTGACCGTCAACAGTAGCCGTGTTTCCATTACAGATTTGCGTAAAACCATTGCGACATTTTCTCAATGTCGATAAAAAACTATTGCAAAATGACGGCGTTTCCTTTAACCAATGTTATGTGACTAAGCTTATTTTTTTTCCTCTTGCGATACGTCATACCAAACTTATACCACGTATGTTGTAGGTTTATGTATATCCCAGTCACCACACTAGCCATTATTTTTAATCGAAGGAGACGTAGGCATGTTATCCAAGCATTAATGGCAAGGAAAGCACCTTATACTTGGGAGTGGCCACGGATAGGTGTTTGTGGGTGTTCTCCCTCATATCTGCTTCAAGGTCTTAATGATAATTTGGGTTTCATTTCTTTGTTGTGTAGAATCCAGTATTCCTGTAATTCTATTGTCTTTTATGAGTTTAATAAAGAACTCTGTCTCGTCTTCTGTCCAACATACGGCATCATCTTTAAAGAATGATTGTCTTCCTACACCAGGCAAAAAAACTTTTTCCATTGCAGTTTTGCGAAAAAAAAAAATCCTTTTTCAAATTGCCTGAAAAACCACCTCATGCAAGCATTTTTTGGCTGTATTTTTGAAGGGTAATGGAAACGCGGCTCCCAATCCCAGGCGCAACAGCCTCCACATATTTAGGTTACAACTGCATCTGTCTGGGGTGAAAAATTACTGACTTTTTTGCTATTTTCAGAGCTTTTAATATACTCTTATTATAAAAATAACTTTATTAAATTTTATTTATCTGTAACAAGTATCCTTTTAGTAGGAAACCTCTGCAAATCTGAAACCAGAATGAAAACAAAAAGTTTTTGCTCAAAATGGTGTTTCCAAACAAAGGGAAACAATAAACGCGTATCGGTATGCAGGAAGAAGGTCTAATGCTGGAAGATCTGTGATGAAATCTACAACCAGGTGTGACCAGGGATGTCGAGGAACTGGTAGAGGAAGGAGCTTGTCTGTTGGAAGATGATGGGGACATTTGCAAGTTGCAGTAAGTAAGTGTGCCCCTTTGGACATCCAGACAGAGCAGGTTCTTGACTGCCAATAGTGACGTCACTTTGTATAGGCCCCTTAATGTCTGCGCAAATCATTTCACTCCAGATATCTTTGTGAACGAGGGGCAATACAAGGAAAGCTTTGCTAAAAGTTGTTACTCAAGGATGGATCAGTACCAACTGTTTGTGATCCAGTTTATAGTCTCTGGAGCAATACTGGTCACGGCAGTAATGAAAGGGAAAAAAAAAGCGCAAAAAAATTTTTTTGAAAGCGCACACTTTATTATAGTTCATCAGAGTTGTTTTACGTATACAAAGTTTCCAGTTAATTAAGCACCCCCTGAAAAGGTCTGTATATATTTGTTTACTGTTAGTTGTAACTAGTGTTTTTGTGTAATTCGCTATGTATGCTGATAATAATGCAAGGGAGAGAGTGTTTATAGACAAGACTTTAATGCGCACTTCTTGTAATGTGTTTTATTCAGCTCTTACATTGATTTTGTGGAGTAAAATGGACGCTTCATCTTTTGTGTGAAGTACATTCAACTTCATAAAACTCATCAGTAATTCGTTTTGGCCATCATTCAGACGGGGTCCTCTACAACAGGCTTGAACTAATAGTGGATGAAAGCAAGATGACAAATAAGTTATAACCGTAATTAAACCGTGTTCTATCTCCATGCTATTATTTTCTGGCTCTGTAGGCATTATTTTCAGACTGAACACTGCTACTGACAGTTTCTGTTCTGACATTTTCATTCTATGAGATGAGATTGTCCTGACACTGGAGCACAAGCTCTTGAAGCTCCGCCCTGAGCCGGAGGCACCAGCTCATTTGCATTTAAAGGCTACACACAAAAACGGTGCATTTTTGCTTGCCCCCAAAAAGTGGCAATTTTAGCATGCTGTACAATTCAATTAAATTCAAATTTATTTGTATAGCGCTTTTCACAATACACATTGTTTCAAAGCAGCTTTACAGAAAGTGCATTTCATAAATGTACATTGAAAAATGTTAGAAAGAGAATGTTAAAGAAAAATGTTAGAATAAGTTAATCAATAATGTATTATTTTAGGCCATAACAACGCTGGCGTCGAGTCGTCTCTTCACAGGCGTCGAGTCGTCTCTTCACAGGTGTTGGGGCATCTGAAGTCTCCATGAGAGGCTGGATACAAACTGGAGCTGACGAACTAGTACTAGTGTCCCGAGATAACAACAGAAAAGCAGATGGGAAATAATTAGCATAGCTGCTTTTCCGAATATTAATGCTTTTGATCAGATTTAACTGTAGTATAAAACGTATTTATAATGTGAATGCTTGGCTAAAGAGATGCGTCTTTAATCTAGTTTTAAACTGGGACAGCGAGTCTGAACCTCAAACAATATCAGGAAGACTATTCCAGAGTTTAGGAGCTAAATGTGAAAATGCCCTCCCTCCTTTAGTGGACTTAGATATCCTAGGAATGACCAGAAGCCTCGAGTTTAGTGATCTTAAAGAGCGCGATGGATTGTAGGGCGATAGAAGATCTGTTAAATACACTGGAGCTAAACCATTTTGGGCTTTATAGGTCAGTAGCAATACTTTGTAATTGATACGGAACTTAATAGGTAACCAGTGTAGAGATGATAAAATTGGTGTTATATGATCATATTTTCTTGACCTAGTAAGAACTCTAGCAGCTGCGTTTTGGACAAACTGTAGCTTGTTTATTGATGATGCAGGACAACCAGCTAATAAAGCTTTACAGTAATCTAGTCTCGAGGTCATGAATGCATGAACTAACTTTTCTGCATCAGAAATAGATCGTCTCGGTTACGGATGTAACCCTCGTTCCCTGAGGAGGGAACGGAGACGTAACGTTAGTGACTAACGAATGGGGGTTTCGCTTAGAAGCCTATCAACTTCGAGTTTTGAGAAAACGCCCAATGGCGTGCCAATGCCATGGGGCATGCGGAATTTGCATACGTAGCTCCGCCTCACTGCGTGAGTATATATAAGGAAGTACGAGGCAATATCGCATTATGTTACCTGCTTGAGGAGCCAAGACTGAACTCCTGCGTTCCAGGCAACACAGCTCGATGTGGCAAGGGGACGTTACGTCTCCGTTCCCTCCTCAGGGAACGAGGGTTACATCCGTAACCGAGACGTTCCCTTTCGTTCAGTCACTACGACGTAACGTTAGTGACTAACGAATGGGGGTCCCAATATAATCCCGCCACTCAGCTGTCTTCCAGTGCCCTGCGTAAGTGTGAGTACCCTGTCGTAAGACTAGTACGGACGAAGGACTCCCACTTAACACAGGAATACCAAGGTACACTGGGAAGCATATCCCAGTGAGGGAATGCCAAAGATGCCTACCCGTGGGGAGGACTTAAGAGACACATATGACCCGGAGAGGGTTGCATATGGAAGATCTCTAGGGTACCAGCCGAAGGTGGATTTTTAACCCTAGGGGTGGCGGGGACACGCCAAGGGAAGAAACCCGCTCACTGCGGAGACTTACGGTGAAATACACATGTGGGGGTCGCCGGAGGGAACCATGCACATGGGGCACCTGGCCGGACATGAGGGTCTGGGCTCGAAAGGGCAGACTGAACTGATGTCGGCGTCGACAGTGCTGGAGGAGCTCAGGGCTCTCGGGGAGCTCACCTGAGGAAAATATCGCACGTATCCAGTCCGTGGAGTGGAGTGGCGAGCAAGCGAAGACACCTGAGCCTGGCCCATCACCGGCCCCTCGGGGGGGCGAGTACATAGTCGGACACTGGCTCCACTCGGAGATTGTAGAATCTGGCGAATGTGTTGGGTGTCGCCCAGCCTGCAGCTCTGCAGATGTCTGCTAGCGAGGCGCCATGCGCTAGAGCCCAAGAGGAGGCCACACTCCGGGTGGAGTGAGCCCTCACACCAAGGGGACATGGTCGGCCTTGCTGCTGGTAAGCCAAAGCAATGGTGTCCACTATCCAGTGAGACAGCCTTTGCTTTGAGAGAGCACTTCCCTTCCGCTCTCCAGCATAACAGACAAAGAGCTGGTCTAAGGTCCTGAAACACTGCGTCATGTCTACGTAGGCGCGGAGAGCGCGTACTGGACAGAGCAATGCCAAGGCTGGGTCTGCCTCCTCCAAAGGCAGCGCTTGCAGGTTCACCACCTGGTCCTTGAACGGAGTGGTGGGAACCTTGGGCACATATCCAGGCCGGGGTCTCAGGATCACGTGAGAGTTAGCCGGCCCGAACTCCAGGCACGCTTCGTCAACCGAAAATGCCTGCAGGTCCCCGACCCTCTTGACTGAGGCCAATGCGGTCAGCAGAGCCGTCTTCATAGACAGAAACTTAATATCGACCGACCGCAAAGGCTCAAAGGGAGGTCTCTGCAGAGCAGTTAACACTACTGCGAGGTCCCAAGAGGGTACGAGAGGAGAGCGAGGAGGATTCAGTCTCCTAGCTCCCCTCAGGAACCTGATGACCAGGTCGTGCTGACTTACCTTTTTGTTCTCCAAGAGATCGTGGTGGGCAGATATTGCGGCCACATATACCTTGAGGGTGGAGGGAGACAGCCTTCGCTCCAGCCCCTCTTGGAGAAACTGAAGCACGGACCCGATCGGACCCTCGTCGGCTGCGTGGTTCAGGACTCCCGGAATATGGACAGCACGAAGGGACCTCAGGCGCTTCTGACTCCATAAGACGAGATGGCGGGCGAGTTGAGACATGCGGCGGGAGCGTAGACCGCCCTGGTGGTTGATGTACGCTACTACGGCCGTGTTGTCTGTCCGGACAAGCACATGTTGACCCTTCAGCAACGCTCGGAAGCGGTGCAGGGCGAACCGTACTGCCAGCAACTCGAGGCAATTGACATGCAGGAGACGCTGGGGTCCTGTCCAGGAGCCCGCGGCTGCTTGTCCATTGCACATGGCACCCCAGCCCGTGGCAGAGGCATTTGTCGATACGACAACATGCCTGGAAACTCGTTCTAAGGGCACACCGGCCCGTAGAAAGCTGAGGTTCGACCACGGGGTGAGTGTCTGTAAGCAGGCCCGAGTCACTTGGACCCGGAGCGTGCCAGACTGCCATGCCCATCTCGGGACTCGATCGCGAAGCCAGTGCTGAAGCGGTCTCATATGAAGCAATCCGAGCGGCGTTACCGCGGCTGCAGATGCCATATGCCCCAGGAGCCTCTGAAAAAGTTTCAGTGGAACCGCATTCTTGCTCTCGATTTGTCGGAGGCAAGTCAGCAGAGACTGCGCGCGCTCGCTCGAAAGCTGCGCGTACATGGCGACCGAGTCGATCTCCATACCGAGAAAAGAGATCCTCTGCACGGGGCAAAGTTTGCTCTTCTCCCAGTTGACCCGAAGGCCCAGACGGGTTAAGTGGTGGAGAACCAGATCTCTGTGTCCGCAAACCTGCTCTCGAGAGTGGCCTAGTATGAGCCAGTCGTCGAGGTAGTTCAGGATGCGGACCCCGTGCTGCCAAAGGGGCGCAAGGGCTGCCTCGGCGATCTTCGTGAAGACGCGAGGGGACAGAGATAACCCGAATGGGAGAACTGCGTACTGGTATGCCCGCCCCTCGAAAGCAAACCGTAGGAACGGTCTGTGTCGAGGAAGGATGGAGACATGGAAGTAGGCGTCCTTCAGGTCAATCGCTGCAAACCAATCGTACGGACGAACGCATTCGAAAAGGCGTTTCGCAGTCAACATCTCGAACGGAAGCCGGTGAAGGGATCGGTTCAAGATGCGAAGGTCCAGGATTGGCCGTAACCCACCGGTTTTCTTGGGTACAATGAAGTAGGGGCTGTAGAACCCCGACCTCATTTCGGCTGGAGGGACAGGCTCGATCGCACCCTTCGCCAGTAGAGTGGCAATCTCCGCACGCATGACGGGGGCATGGGCCCCGGTCATGGTATAGCGGACTCCCCTGTAACGGGGAGGAGCCTGCGCGAACTGAATCGCATAGCCGAGCCTGATGGTCCGGGCAGCCCAGCGGGACAGCCCCGGAAGCTGAAGCCAGGCTTCCAGAGACTGCACCAACGGGGTCATCCGGACGACAGACGTACCCTGGGTGGGGTAGCGAGGCAGCGTTACCGGCGCGGACAGGGGAGGCTGTTGGGCGTCCCCGGGTCGGAGCACGGTTAACGGCTGCGCCCTGACAGAGGAGACCAGGGAAGGACTCGCGTTCCACTGGGGTCTGCTCTGCCAGGGGGCTGGCGACAGAGAGGGATGCGAGTGGCGAGACCCGAGGGTGGCGCGCACTGTCATCACCGGTCTCTGGGTGCTCAGAGACAGGAACATGAGTTCTTCCCAAGCGCTGCTAGCCCGGGGGCCAGCAGCGGAAGGATTTTCCCCCGGCCCTCCACCGGGGGAAGGAGAGGCCCTGCTACCATCCCCTGGGAAGAACTGGAACCCATCTCTGAGTTGTCCACCTCCATCCTGGCGTTTAACCAGTCTGGGGAGCGGACTGGGCGACATCCTCAACCACCTCCACGGCGCGGCCCAGGTGAAGGCTGCTGCTGGGGCCGGGCGGGAAGAGGGAGGGCGCCCTCGGCGGCGAGCGGACTGAGGCGACTGGGCCGGCGGCTGGTGCAGCAGCTGGCCGCCGGGGCAGTACGTGTTGCAGCCTCAGTCTGCTCTGGGGCGGCCGAGAACTGTTGGGCGCAGTTCTCAGCCGCGCCGCCGAAGAGGCCAGCCTGGGATATGGGTGAGTTGAGGAGGCGGGCCCGCTCAACGTCCTCCACATCACCAGGTAAGGCCTGGTGTTCTCCCGGACCACAGCTGTGGACATCGCCCGACCCAGGGAGCGTGTGGCCACCTTCACCGCCCGGGGGCGGGGTCAGTTGCGGCACGCAGCTCAATGAAGAGCCCTGGGTCGGCTCCACCCTTGTGCATGTGCAAAGGGGCGGCGGCCTGCCCGTAGCACTGCGGGACCACGCCACCGAAGTAGACGAGCCCACAGGCTTTGGGGGGGGTGCTTAGGACAGCCACACCACGCCACGTCAAAGCCCTCTGTGGACACCGTAGTGCGCAACAGAGAGTTCAACAGTGGGGGGGGAGGGGGCCCCAGTGTACCCTAGGCCGCGGCCCCATCAAGGGCAGAGAAGGCGGAGGAGGCCACCAAACGGTCGCGAGAAGCACGGGGACTTCCGGGACCGCGTGATCTCCTCATGCACCCCGGGAGCGAAAGGCATTGGGGGCGGGGCCCAACAGCTGTCGGGTGCCGCCCCCAAAAACCAATCGCGCAACCACGAGCACCCGCGACTGGGCGGAGTTCCACACCAGCGCGAGACTCGCGGCTGCCCGAGATAACATGGCTGTCAACTTTAGGTCAGATCAGGCAGTGCTGACACACCCGGAGGCGGAGCACAACCTAATCGTCATCCCCAAAGGACTCCAGCCCACCTTGGGATGCGGCGATCGACATCTCACTGCTATCCGGAGCGTGAACTGAACGAACGGGGCGTCAGAGACGGGCCGTAGATTGAATCCAACACTCGCGGAAGCGATGTATAAGAGGGGGGTGTGGCCCGAGGAATGAACGTCGGGGTTCTTAATACCACAGCACCGCCCTCAGGTCACCCTGGCCACCAGCCAAAGTACCATCTCACTCGGGGACGGTAGATTGGGGTGTGGCAGAGGGGACTCTCTCTCCTCACGGAGATCATTGAGTCTCGACCGTGACATCGCGATGGTCACGCCCCCGCAATGGAAACGTGACACATCCGCAAACACTGCCCGTGCGCGCTGAAGCCCAAACACGCTCGAGCAGTGAATGCGTCCTCAGACAGCAGCGGAAAATCGATCGCACCCGGAAGTGCACGGGCGAGCCGTCTTGAAAAAGACGTGCCACGCGCAAGCTCTTTTTGTGAGAGGAAAACCTTGCAGTCGATGCCGAAGCGCCCAGGGAAACACACACCAGCTGTCAGGCGGACCACTGCACAGATCAGCAGGCAGGAAGTATGCGATCACTGGAACGCGCCGTCACACCAACACCGACTGGAAAGCTGCTCGTCTCGAAGAAGCTGACAGAGTCTCAGAAGGCTGTAGGAGTGAAGAGGTAGGTACTCTTGGCTCCGAAAGCAGAAACATAATGCGATATTGCCTCGTACTTCCTTATATATACTCACGCAGTGAGGCGGAGCTACGTATGCAAATTCCGCATGCCCCATGGCATTGGCACGCCATTGGGCGTTTTCTCAAAACTCGAAGTTGATAGGCTTCTAAGCGAAACCCCCATTCGTTAGTCACTAACGTTACGTCGTAGTGACTGAACGAAAGGGAAAGCATGTTACGTAGCTTAGCAATGTTTCTAAGGTGGAAAAATGCCGTTCTTGTAACATATGAAATATGATTTTCGAAAGACAAGTTGTGGTCTAATATAACACCCAGGGCTTTTACTGTAGTGGATAAAGTGACAGGAGATCCTTCCAAGTTAAAGTTGTATTGTGAGAGGTTTTGTGGGCAGTTTTTTGGACCAATAAGTAATACCTCCGTTTTATCTGAATTTAATAGCAGAAAATTACACGTCATCCAGTATTTAATATCATCAACACACAAAATTATCTGTCGGGTATTCTGAGTTAAAACTTCACATACACACATCAGAGACTTATTTTGCATCTAGTAAAAAAGGGCATAATAAGTGCCCTTTAACATATGATAAAAATGTTTTAAACCTTTTTCGATAAAATCTTTTGGTTTCTCTGCCCAATATTTGTAAAAATAAAAAATGCGATGAAAATACAGGCATCGGTACTCAGTATCGGCAAGTGCTAAAAATAAAAGTATTTTTATCGGACTGGTTCTGGAAAAAGTGGTATTGGTGCATCTCTACAATATAATATAATAATTTAATATAATACATCATATTTTTTTTTAAATCACAGTATATACAATATAATGTAATAATTAAATGAATATGTGCTTAATTATCATGAAAATAATATTGCGAAAAGTTGGGGACAAATGAGAACAAAGTAGCTAGTTTCCTGATACCTCAGTTGAACTGTGCAGGAGATGAGGGTTGTACGTGTTTGTATGTGTGTGATAATCGTTACTCAAAGTGCGGTACTGATAATGCCTCTTTTAACAAGGCTTATTCCTATGAAAATGAGAGCAGAACTAAATGAATGTTTTCTCAACCTTCACACACGATCAGTGAGGGTCTTGCAGCTGTGCTCTTCATTACATTAACACAATCATCCTAGCTGCTTACAGCCAACACTGTGATTTGACTGAGGGCAATACATTATTACATTCATTTGCAGGAAATAGGTTGTGGAGAGGGAGGCCATGAGTGATTGTGATATGAATAGTTTGGGGGGGGTTTAAACAAGCTTTGAGGAAGGGCATGATGGAGCAGTATATATGTATGTGTGCGTGTGTGTGTTTGAGATTGCAGGTGACAATGCTGTCCATCTTAGCGTGTTAGTGGGTAATTAGTTGCTCTCTCGCTCACACAGCTGATGTCTCTTATGACATAGTGGACCAGTAGCCCTCCTTGACCTTTTCCTCAGCCTATATTAAGCTCAATTTGGAGCATGTGTTCTTGAGCTAACCTTTTCCTGGGTCTGCAATATGAGAAGAGGCCTGTGGCCATTGCTGTTCCCATCAATGCAATCTCTTACACCCTTCTCTGCACTGGACAATATGAAATTGATAAATAGATGGTTGTTCAGTGCCTACTGAATGAACAAACACTTGCTCTCAGATGGTAAGAACCAAAAACAAGAAATAATGAATATATATTTTGCATAAATAAAATAATGCCCATTTTTTAGGACTTCCCTCTGATTCCACCGTAATTCATCATTACACACACACACATATATATATGTATATATATATATATATATATATGCGCTGTTGGACACCGAGCATGTAGGACGTGTCGCCCTTTTGCTCCGCGAGTTTGTGATTATTTTTACTTTTAAAACACAGTTTCTTTTCACTAATTTGGCCGGTGCACAATTGTGACAAGTACTTGGTCAGTATCGGTGTGTTTTGGGTGAATTTCAACTGACTATGGCAGCTGCACGTGGAAACTCGGCTCGCACAGGCCGTGCTAAGGCCTCTCCCTCGACTGAGCCCGCATCCCCGCCGAAGGTGGTCACGGACCCCGAGTGTGCGCCCAATTTGGACAACCTCCGGGCTATGTTAGACCAGTTGAAAGGGGACATTTGTGGCAAAATAGACTCGCTATCTTGCGAGCTTCGAGCGGACATTTCTTCGGTAAGAGAGGAGCTTGGGCACGCAATTGAACCGATGCAACAAAAACTTAGCTCCCATGATCAAGTTATCACGGAGTTGCAGCGCGCGTGCACTGACCACAGTGATCTGCTAACTTCACTGGATTCAACAGTTTCCACGCTGAAAGCCGAGGTTAAACTGCTGACTGATAAATGTGAGGACCTGGAGGGAAGAGCGAGGAGGAACAACATACGGCTGGTAGGTGTGCCAGAGGGGGCCGAAGGTGTGCGTCCAACCGAATTTATTGCCCAGCTGCTGAGGGACTCCCTCGGTCTGGAAGAGTTGCCTCTGCTCGATCGTGCGCATCGCACTCTCCGATCCAAGCCCAGTGATGGTAAACCACCCCGACCCTTTGTGATTCGTGTGCACTTTTTTCACGTGAGGAATGACATTTTACGCCGCGCCAGCGAGGCTCCTCTTCTCCACCAAGGCAAAAGACTTTTTCTTTTTCCTGACTACACTTCGTCAGTCGCGAAGAAACGTGCTGCATTCACGGACGTTAAGCGTCTGCTACATTCGTGCCCAGGAGTGAAGTTTGGATTGAGGTTTCCCGCGACTTTAAAGATCACTCTTCCCGGTGGAGCTACACACACCTTTGAAGACCCAGCCACTGCAATGGACTTTGTCAAGGTGAACTTGAAGTCTGGTGTCTCTTATGGAGCTACAGTTTGAAGGCGGCTGGCAGTTTGTTTGGTAATCCGGGGGTTAATTTAACCCGTTTTCTGTTAAACTGTCCTGCTTTAAGTTTGTGTCACTTGAAACACTTTTCATGTTTTGCTACTGTGTTTGTTTATATATTTATTTTATGCTTTATTACAAACTCGCATGAGCAGTACTGGTTTGTGCTGTTAACGGAGCGTGTTAGGATGTTTTTGGTAGTTTGTGGGTTTTGCTCGCGTCTTGTTTGGGAAGACGCTTCAGCTCATGGGGTGGTGGGTGGGGGTGTGAAGAGTTCTCCTTTTTTTCTTTCTTCTTTCTATGTGTTTTGTGTTTTGTTTAGTCAGGTCGCCCATGTTTTAATTTATTTCTGTGTCTGTTATACATTTCATGCTGCAGTGTACACTAATACTTGACTAGCATGCAACAGTCTAAGATGCTACGACAATCAGGGACAGGACTCAAATTTGTTAGCTGGAACTGTAATGGTTTAAATCAGCCTATTAAACGTAGCAAAGTACTTCACCATCTTCAACAATTAGGTGCCCATATTGTTTTCCTTCAAGAGACTCACTTAAAATGTTCCAGCCATATTAGATTAAAGGGGAGGTGGGTCAGTCAAGTATTTCATTCTAGTTTTAATGTTAAATCTAGGGGTGTTGCAATTTTGATTCACAAATCGGTTCCTTTTGTGTGCTCTAAAGTAATAGCTGATCCCAATGGAAGGTTTGTATTTGTAACGGGACAGCTATATAGTTATTCTGTGATTCTGGCTAATGTGTATGGTCCAAACTGGGATGACGACAATTTTTTCCATCAATTGTTCGCCAAATTACCTGACATGTCCACACATCTACTTATTATGGGGGGTGACTTTAACTGTTGGCTTAATCCTGTATTAGATCGTTCTTCTACTAGACCAGGTGTACCCTCAAAGTCTTCCAAGACCATTTTATCCTTTATGAAGGAGTTCTCGGTCTCTGATCCATGGCGCTTTCTTAATCCGTCTGGTAAAATGTATTCTTTTTTCTCTCATGTACATCACTCCTTTTCTCGTATTGATTATTTTCTCTTAGACAACCGTTTTCTCCACTCTGTCCAATCTTGCTCTTATGATACTATTCTAATATCAGATCATGCTCCGACCATACTGGAGTTAGTCATACAGGAGCGCGAACGTACTTGCCTCCCCTGGCGTCTTAATACGCGCTTACTATCTAATGAGGATTTTGTTAAGTTTGTTTCTAATCAAATTGACTTTTTCCTTATTACCAACAGAACTCCAGGGATCTCAGCCTCCCTTTTGTGGGAGACTTTGAAAGCATACATTAGAGGTGAAATTATCTCATATAGCAGCTATGAGAACAAACAAAGGAAATTTTTTTTTAAAGAATTAAGGTTACGAATTTCCCAGCTTGATAATATCTATGCTTCCTCCCCATCCCCTAACTTATATAAAGATCGTCTCTCTCTTCAGGCTGAGTTTGATGTTCTTTCTACTAAAGAGGTTGAGGAGCTCTTATTTAAGGCTAAATATTGTTATTATGAATCTGGGGATAAGGCGTCCAAACTTTTGGCTCATCAGCTTCGACAGGCCTCCTCCTCTCAGCAGATTCCACAAATTCAAACTCCTTCCGGCGTCACAACCGATCCTAAAAAAATTAATGATCAGTTTAAACGGTTTTACTCCTCTTTATATACTTCTGAGGTTGGGTCTGATCTGTCTGCCCTGGATAGTTTTTTTGACTCTCTGGAGTTGGTTAAGGTAGATGCTGATATTGCTGAGCAGTTAGAGGTCCCAATCACCATAGATGAACTTAAACGTGCAACATTTTCTATGCAGTCTGGAAAATGTCCAGGCCCGGACGGTTTTCCGACCGAGTTTTACAAGACCTTTTTTGACAAATTAGCACCAGTTTTGATAGAAATGTTCAATGAATCTCTCACTCTTTCTAAATTACCTCAGACTCTAAATCAGGCCTCCATATCTTTACTATTAAAAAAAAATAAGGACCCTCTGTCCTGCTCAAGTTATCGTCCAATTAGTCTATTATCTGTAGATCTAAAACTTCTGTCCAAATTATTAGCTCTGCGATTGGAATCAGTTTTGCCCTTGATAATTTCTCCTGATCAGACAGGTTTTGTCCAGAACAGACATGGATTCTTTAATCTCAGACGACTTCTCAATGTTGTTTATAATCCTTCTACGTCAAAGGGGCCGGAAGCCGTAATCTCATTAGACGCGGAGAAGGCTTTTGACAGAGTGGAATGGAGCTACCTTTTTTACGCTTTGGAGAAATTTGGTTTTGGCCAGGAGTTCATTTCTTGGGTCAAGTTGCTATATTCATCCCCTGTGGCTTCAGTCAGATCTAATGACACCCATTCAAATTATTTCCCTTTGCACCGCTCCACTCGTCAGGGCTGTCCTCTGAGTCCTCTCTTATTTGCTATTGCTATTGAACCTCTGGCTATTGCGCTTCGTTCAGAGCCACACATCACTGGAATAACAAGATATGGTCTTGAACATAAGGTCTCCCTCTATGCCGATGACTTATTACTATATGTGTCCAATCTCTCTGTCTCAGTTCCAGCTGCTCTTGACATCCTTAATTCATTTGGTCAGATCTCAGGTTATAAACTAAATTTGGACAAGAGTGAGCTGTTTCCTTTAAATCAAGGTGCTCAAAATGCTGCTCAGGGTTTCCCATTCAAAATTGTTCCATTTGGCTTTAAATACCTTGGTATCCAGATTAGAGACCAATTTGAAGATTTGTTTGATTATAATTTTTCCCCTTTGTTAGATCAGATACGGATGGACTTTCAACGATGGTCACTGTTGCCTCTTTCCCTTGTAGCCAGGGTCAATTCTGTTAAGATGAATATCCTACCCAAATTGTCCTATCTCTTCCAATGCATACCTATCTTTCTCCCTCAGTCCTTTTTTAATAAACTAGACAAATTAATCACTGAGTTTATATGGAACAAAAAGGTCCCTCGTATGCGAAAGGAGCTGTTGCAGAGACCTAAGACCCTTGGGGGCTTGGCCCTTCCTAACTTGAGGTTTTATTACTGGGCTTCCATCCTTAGAGTAATTCAGCTTTGGATTTCTCTGGAGGGGGCACCAGTTCCTCCCACATGGTTGAGTATGGAGATGTCTTCTGCTAAACCTGCTTCGTTGACTGCTCTCATCCATGCTCCTCTTAGTTTCTCTCCCTCCCTTTTTTGCAATAACATCTTAGTTAAATCCACTTTTAAAATTTGGAAGCAATTTAGACGTTATTTTGGTCTACAGACCTTCTCTTTCTTAGCACCCTTATCCGCTAACCCTGTTTTTCATCCTTCCTTAATTGACGGTGCTTTTTCTTTGTGGTCTGACTACGGCATCAAGGCATTTAGGGACTTGTATATTGCTGGTACATTTGCATCCTTCCAGCAACTCTCAGATAAATTCCATTTGCCTAGACAGCATTTTTTTAGATACCTTCAAGTTCGTAGTTTCGTTCGCAATCTTAGCCCCAATTTTCCAAATCTCCCAGAGGCCTCTCTAATTGACTCCTTTTTAACCCCATTGCCGACAATTAAGGGTGCCATTTCAAGTTTTTACAATCTTATTTATTCTTTGCAGCTTACCCCGCAGCATAAAATTAAAACCCAATGGGAGGAGGACCTAGGGGAGGGGATCTCGGAGGAGCTGTGGGATGCCATTTTGCGTCGGGTTCACTCCTCATCTATTTGTGCTAGACATGGTCTGACCCAGTGCAAAATTTTACATCGTACCCATCTCACTCGAGTTAGGCTTTCCAAAATCTATAATGATGTCGACCCCATGTGCATTAGATGTCATCAGGCTCCAGCTACCCATGTCCATATGTTTTGGTCTTGCCCTTCGCTATTTAATTTTTGGACACAGATATTTAATTCTATTTCTGTTTGTTCAGGGGTTCAATTTGATCCAACAGCATGTACCGCTTTGTTTGGGGTGTTACCTCCTACTTTGCAGCTTCCTAAATATAAAGCTGACTTTGTAGCCTTTGTTTCCTTATTGGCTAGACGTTTGATTTTACTGAGGTGGAAGTCTCCTGCGCCGCCTTCTCACTCGTCTTGGATCAGAGACATCCTTCAGTTTGTGAAGCTAGAGAAAGTTAGGTGCTCGATACATGGTTCTCTTGCAAAGTTTAATAAAACTTGGGGTCCATTTTTTGCACATGTTGAGGGATTGAGTTTTACGGCTATACCAGACGAGCCACCCTGATTGTCTACTAATTGTTAGGGTTTTTTTTCTTCTGTGAATTTGTAGCATGGATGTTTTTTATTTAATGTTTATTTTATCTTTGTGTGATTCAACATACTGGGCTTTTATTTAGCAGTGGGTGACCATTCTGTGTTTTTGTGTTGTTGTTTTTTTGTTTGTTTTTGTTTTTTTTGTACTCATTTTATTTTTATTTATTTTTTTACTATTCAAACTATTACTATTATTTTTTATCTGATTTCAATTATTTTATTATTATCATCTTTCCTTTTTGTCAGTGGTTTTGGACACTGTTTTGACTCCCGAATTGTTACCTCTTGATTTTATGTCAATGAAAAATCAATAAACAAATGTTTAAAAAAAAAAAAAAGAAATCATGGAGGGGTCTGAAATTGTCATCGTAGGTGCATGTCCACTCTGAGAGACATAATCTAAAAAAAAAAAAATCCAGAAATCACAATGTATGATTTTTTTACTATTTATTTGTATGATACAGCTGCAAATAAGTATTTGAACACCTGAGAAAATCAATGTTAATATTTGGTACAGTAGCCTTTGTTTGCAATTACAGAGGTCAAACGTTTCCTGTAGTTTTTCACCAGGTTTGCACACACTGCAGGAGGGATTTTGGCCCACTCCTCCACACAGATCTTCTCTAGATCAGTCAGGTTTCTGGCCTGTCGCTGAGAAACACGGAGTTTGAGCTCCCTCCAAAGATTCTCTATTGGGTTTAGGTCTGGAGACTGGCTAGGCCACGCCAGAACCTTGATTTGCTTCTTACAGAGCCACTCCTTGGTTATCCTGGCTGTGTGGTGTAATAATTTCCCCTTTAGGCCCAAACAAGGGACGCCAATTATGTAGTGATTTTACCTTCGTCCATCCAAGGACGTTAAGTAAGGTAGTGATTGGTACTCACGTCATCGCTGACGTTGTGATTTCTGGATCACACGTCACTTAAGGTGTGGTTATATGAGTACATCAGATGACCACCTTCCCCCTCTCTTAGTCAAGGTCTTTTACCTTGGCCTATGAGAACACTCCACACAGGAGGCTGTTCAATCATTTTAGATTGAATGTAAAGTGTGGAGAGTTGGTCAGCTGATTTATCTGAAAGATTGGTGAGATTTCTAACTTGTAGAGCCTTTTCTGTATTATCAGCTCAAGTAAGACATTATTAGCAAAAGATAAACAAGAATAGCTAACACAACTACTAAATGAATACAATGAATGATAAAGGAATAAAGTGCATAAGATACATAAAATACATGTGATTAAGTTGAGTGTGGCTATGGAAGAGTTGCGTTATCTTATGGAAAGATAAACTGTTGTTTCTCTGAAACTAAGGTGAAGAACCTTATTATGCATCAAACAAATAAAATGAAAGATTATTTGTTATTAACTAGCATCAGTTAAATTACCTCTAATGTAAATTAGAAAATCATATACTGATAATATACAACAATGCCAAGGTTTCTGGAAAGAGGCTTGGTTAAGTGATATTTACGTTCCACTTGGTTGAGTAAGCTGTCCGATGGAGGTGACTTCATCCACTGGTTGTGCTGGGTGACAATGCAGTGGGAAAGGAGCTGGAATCCGTTTCAACAGTCTTGAACACGAAGATCTGTGGGATGCTGATCTCCTGGAGCACCAAAGGGTCCTAAAATCTGGAACACGCAGATGAGGCCCTAAAGTAGGTGCAGAAGGTCCTTTATCTGGAACTCGCAGACGAAGGAACCTCGACGTGAAGGTTTGCTCTCCTGAGCTTAACCTTGTTGCAAATGTCTCTGTGTCTTCTGACTCTGTGGGTCAGACACTCAGGACTTGGTCAATCCACTTTGGTCTCTCTGGCATGGAGACTCGGGACGTGCTATAGTCGTCTTGCTGGACTAAAACTCTGAACGTAGTGGTTGTTAATGTCTCTTTCCTCACAGGCTGGAGGCTCAGAACGTGGTCGTATCTGTTGCTGCCTCACAAGCTGTAGATTCAGATCCTCAGATCTTTTGTTGTTTCTCTGGATGAACCAGAGGCTCAGAACTTGGTGAACTGTTTGTCTCTCTCAAGGAGAAACTCAGAACTTTACGGTGTATCTGTTATGTATCTCTTGAAGGGAGACTCAGAATGTGGTGAACTGTTACAGTCTCATTCTTGCTGGGGAGACTTAGAACAAGGTGTGTCTGTTGAAAGGGTACCTTTATCCTTTTCCAAATAGGAGGAGATTGCAATTTGGCGCTTCCCCATTCCAGTGTTGCGATTGGCTGCTGGCATCAGAGGGGGTCCAAAGTGAGACTCACCCTCCTTTCTCCTGTGGAACTCATTTGCATACTGTACACAGTTAGAAGTCTTTAAAGTGTCTTTAAAGTTTACCAATGCATTTCTCACTTTCCAAACCACCATCAGAATACCCTTGGCAATATTCTAAACAAATAGAAACCACATATGATGGGAAAAGATTTAACTGTTCATTCATTTGTTCATTTACAGCTGATTCTGTGTAAGATGTTGGATTACAAATAGCTGTCACTGAGAATACTTATTTATCTGAATAAGTATGAAATGGATGTGTGTAGTTTACATCAGTCTTAAGGATTCCAAACATAGTTATGACTGGATTTGGATAGATCATTTTGGTCTTTCTTTCACCCACTACTGCTGAGGTCCTGTGGAATTTTTATGGCAGTCATAGACCAGGACATTAGGGATGTGGGTGAAGGGCAGAAACTTTATGTGGGCCAATGAGATGTCTTGTCCTTCCTGGGCTTGGTACAAGAGCTGGTCTTTTTGGCCTCTAAGAGGTGTCTGGATGTTGTCACAGCATCTTATCTGATGGCGTTGGACAGTTTGTTTGTGTCAGTCTACCGAGATCTAATCAAAATGTAGCAAACCTTTGTCCACTGTTATGGACAGAGAGTGGCCCGGCCATAAACTGGGCCCTGGAATGTGCTGTCCACTACAGTGCTTCGGGTCATTGTCATGTTGGAAGACCCAGCCTCTGCCCATCTTCAATGCTCTAACTGAGGGAAGGAGGTTGTTCCCCAAAATCTCGCAATACATGGCCCCGGTTAATCCTCTCTTTAATACAGTGCAGTTGCCCTGTCCCATGTGCAGAAAAACATGATGCTACCACCCCCATGCTTCACAGTAGGGATGGTGTTCTTGGGATGGTACTCATCATTCTTCTTCCTCCAAACACATTTAGTGGAATTATGACCAAAAAGTTCTATTTTGGTCTCATCTGACCACATGACTTTATCCCATGACTCCTCTGGATCATCCAAATGGTCATTGGCAAACTTAAGACGGGCCTGGACATGTGCTGGTTTAAGCAGGGGAACCTTCCGTGCCATGCATGAATTCAAACCATGACATCTTAGTGTATTACCAACAGTAACCTTGGAAACGGTGGTCCCAGCTCTTTTCAGGTCATTGACCAGCTCCTCCCGTGTAGTTCTGGACTGATTTCTCACCTTTCTTAGGATCATCGAGACCCCACGAGGTGAGATCTTGCATGGAGCCCCAGTCCGAGGTAGATTGACAGTCATGTTTAGCTTCTTCCATTTTCTAATGATTGCTCCAACAGTGGACCTTTTTTCACCAAGCTGCTTAGCAATTTCCCCATAGCCCTTTCCAGCCGTGTGGAGGTGTACAATTTTGTCTCTAGTGTCTTTGGACAGCTCTTTGATCTTGGCCATGTCAGTAGTTGGATTCTTACTGATTGTATGGGGTGGACAGGTGTCTTTATGCAGCTAACGACCTCAAACAAGTGCATCTAATTTAGGATAATAAATGGAGTAGAGGTGGACATTTTAAAGGCAGACTAACAGGTCTTTGAGGGTCAGAATTCTAGCTGATAGACAGGTGTTCAAATACTTATTTGCAGCTGTATCATACAAATAAATAGTTAAAAAATCATACATTGTGATTTCTGGATTTGTCTTTTTAGATTATGTCTCTCACAGTGGACATGCACCTACGATGACAATTTCAGACCCCTCCATGATTTCTAAGTGGGAGAACTTGCAAAATAGCAGGGTGTTCAAATACTTATTCTCCTCACTGTATATATATATATATATATATATATATATATATATATATATATATATATATATATATATATATATATATATATATATATATATATATATATATATATATATATATATATATATAGTCACCTTTATTTATATAGTGCTTTTTACAGTGTGATTGTTTCAAAGCAGCTTCACAGTGTTAAACAGGAAAATAATGCTACAGAATTTGATTCGGCTGTACATCCGCTCTGGAGAAAACAGTGATGTCATCCAGCTCAGTTCAATTATCATATAGTGACAATGCAGTCAAATCAGTAATATAGTTGAATATCTAGTGTCCCCAACTAAGCAAGCCAAAAGCCAAAGTAAAGCATCATGAGACCATTCATGTATGAGGTTGCTTTTGTCCAAGGGAGTGGAATCTGTCACAATTCTGCCCCAAAACACAGCTATGAATAAAGAATAGAATAAAAACTGCAAGAGCAACTTCTCCCAATGATCCAGGAGCAATTTGGTGATGATCTGTACATTTTCCAGCATGATGGAACAGCATGTAACAAGGCAAGAGTGATAAAAAAAGTGGCTTGGAGATCATTACATTAAAATTTTGGATCCGTGGTGTGGCAAAATCGAATTCATTAGCCACTTTGTGCTGCGTTGTTGAAAAAATTAAGACATGACAGATTATGCGTGACAAACTATTTAAGGAGAAAGGAACTGGTGAGGTGAGGTCTGGTGAAATCACGTTGTTACTGAGAGGTGTGCTGTCGTTTTGGGAAGATGGGAGAAGTTGTGTGTTACGCTATGGTGCGAGAGATGAGTCTGCATGGGAGAGAAGTGAAGCGAAGGAAGCGAGCAGTGACCAGAAGGCGTGGTTGGTGCTTACCGATGCTTGGAGGCTGGGTCGGTGTGACCACAATGGCAGTAGTGAAGCGGTGACGCAAACTTTTTGTTCGGCTGCCGGCGGAAGTGCGTGCCGTGGATTTGGCTCTTTTGACTGTTCCTCTGGTCCGTGCTGCGAACGAAGCTTCTGTCTACTTGCCTGAGACTCCAAACAAAGACCAGCGGCACCGGGTACAAACACGAACGCACCCACTTGCACAACGAATTCATGCCACATGTCAATACACACACACACATGCACCCACTCATTCAAGCAAATGATGTTGTTTATTTGTTTGTGGTCGCATGGGAGAAACTGTTGGTGAAGGGAATGGGTTTGAAATGACCGTATATTCTTTTGACATGTTTTCTTTTGGTATATGAACTGTGACTGAGATCAAGATCATTATTGAGCGTGACATCACCAGTGAGACTGTTTCCTAGTTTAAGTGGTTGGTGAATTTGTTTTGTTTTTACCCCTTTTGGGTTGTTCCGTATTTCCTGTAGTTTTGTTTGGCTCTTTTTTCCCTTCATGGAGGTTTGTTACCATGAAATGTGTATTGTCTCATTCTGTGCTGTGTTATGTGTTTTGCTTTAATTCTGATTTGCCTGAGTAACAAGAGAATAAATGTGCAAATTAATGTTTCACTGCAAGCCTAGTTCGATTATTTTTCCTTTCAAGTCCTTCATATATACTGGTGGGTTTTAATTAAATTATCCAGTGTACTGATTGACAAGTGGAAAACTTGTCTGGCGCCCGAACCAAGAAATAAAATAATAAGTTTGAAGGGCTACCACCGTTACAGTGGCCAGGCAACTCCCCGGATCTTAATCTCATATAGAACCTGTGTTCCATACTTTGCAAAACACAAGCTTTATGTCACTGCCAAAGTTTTGGCCATGCACGGCTGTATAATAATTAATTTAAATACAATATACATATATAATCAATATTAATAGAAATTTAAATTTGCTTAATTTTCATGATGTAAAATACTTAATGGACCCAAAAACAGGATAAATTTAAATCTTTTGGGACCATTAAGATTTTTTACATTTTATATACAAAAAATGTAAATGCTTATTCAGTAAGGACGCATCAAAATTATCTAAAGTAACTGTAAATACATTTATAATGTTAAAAAGGCTTTCCTTTGAACTTTCTATTCTTCAAATCAGCTTATTAAAATGATTTCTGAAGGATCATGTGACACTAAAGACTAGAGTAATGGCTGCTGAAAATCCAGCTTTGCCATTATAGGAATAAAATACACGTAAAAATATATTAAAATAAAAGGAGTTATCTTCAAATTTAATAATATCTCAAAATATTACAGTTTGTACTGTATTTTTGATCAAATAAAAGGAGAGAACTTTCAAAAACATCAGGGGCCAGATTTACAAAACATGAAAGTGCAATCCCAAAACAGCGCTGATGGGAGTGGAAAGTTGATCTACTGACGACGTGCAAATTAAAGACCACAGATGCAGCCAGATTATTTCCATAATGACCAACACAATCTACCAGTTAGCATCTGGTTTAAGATGTGCCTTTTTGGGGAGGTAAATAATGGAGCAAACACCAGTAAATTGACTAGTGCAAACCTTCTGAAAGGGAAACTGTCCACCCCTTTTCAGCACAAATTTTTTAATTTTTCACACTTTAGTAAATCAGGCCCTAAAAATGTTAAAGGTCCCATGGCATGAAAATTTCATTTTGTGAGGTTTTTTAACATTAATATGAGTTCCCCTAGCCTGTATATGGTCCCCAAGTGGCTAGAAATTTTGATGGGTGTTAAACTGAGTTCTCTGCCTTTGGGAAAATGAGAGCTCAGACAAGCTGATCTGGAATTTTCCTGTTATGACGTCATGCCAGGAAAGGTTACCTCCCCCTTCATCTGCTTTTCCCGCCCAGAGCACTCAGAGAAAATGGATTCAGTTTGTCAGCACAGGCTTTACAATATGGATTCGACAGCACCGCGACAAACAGTGAGTAACAGTGTTCATTAATGCCTGATCTGTGATCAGTGATTTCTGATGTGTAGCTAGTCATTCAAGGTCACTCAGACTTTCTTTCTAGATCGTTTAATGATCGCCGTCTTGATGCCCTAAGCGTAGTGCATCAGTGAATCAAGCCAGTGACTAAAACGTTAGTTTCTGTTAGTAGCATGAAACAAATCAGTTTTTTAAGTGATTAAACTACAGAAAGCGATCAAAGAACACTCTTTATAATGTCCGGAGCTGTCAATCACACGTCGCGAGTGTATCTGCACACTTGCCCAAACTGCCATTATAATGAATGACCCTGTTATGTTGCACAAAGCTCTTACTGTATTCATGTCAATGTAGTGTTTGCTGTTAGTTGTGGTGAAAGCATTTTGTGAGAGAAAACGCGTTGCAATGAGGAGATCACTGCATTCACGCGATCAACAGTCTGTACTCAATGCTCATCACTGCAGCTTTTCATGTGATAGGAATAGATCATAAAATAATGCTATAATCCACACTTTGACGATTCGTTCATCTCGACGGCTGTAATGGTATATTACATGTGAGGAAGAAAGAGAGTCGATGTGACTGGGACTGTTTATTCAGAACTCTCAGATACAAATAAGCTTGCGCTAACAGCACAACGCTCTCAACAGCTCAGTACGTTACAATAAATGTAGCGGACCTCGTCCGAATGATGGCTAGACTTTACTGATGTTTCAGGAGTTTATTGAAACCGTTTATCTCCAAAAATCACTGTAAGAGCTGAACAAAAAACAAAGAAGTGCACATAAACACCTCGTACACAAACTCTCTCTCCATAGCATTATCAATAACAAACAGTACAGCGAAATACACAAACAAATGACATTACAAATGACAGTAAACAAGCACATACACATACACTGATTTTCTGTATATATTCTGTATATATTTATTTTATAATGTATACTGTATAAAAAATAGGGGTGTCCCCGACTAATGATTTACACATTCGAATCAGAATTGTCGAATCTTTCTATAGTCGACCGATAGTCGAATCATCTATGTGTGTGTGAATGGGTTGGGACTGGGAGGGGCACGACAGTCAGCAGGAGGGTAAAACTATTTTTATTTTATTTTACACACTCCACACAGCAACAACTTTTAATAAAGCGACCAAAACTACCTGCCAACTGACAGACGAACTGACAATGGCTTTCTTATTTAGGTTTAAATAAAAGGTAATGTGGTGGATAAACATTCGTAAAACGTTTTCTCATAACATTTTAAAGCCGCGATCGAAATACAGAACATCACACAAATATATAAACGAACATTTTGATAAATAAACCTAAACAAAATACCTGCCTAGAGAGGAAAAGAACACACTGACTGCAGACAGGATTTGCATTTCACATTTTGCGAAATTAAATAAAATGAGCAAAATTGCTGTGCCAGCATGCTTTCAGTGCAGCGCAACATCGAGACAACGAAAAACAATAAAAAGCATTAATTTACAGAATTAAATTAGAACAGAATATACATTACTAATAATAAAAAATAGATAAAAACGAAATCAAGTCACAGGGAGCATAATAAATGTGTGCAAAATGCCAAAGTGCAGGGGAACATATGAAGACTTCAGATGCAAAAGCCTCTAAGTCCGTCTGACATCTTTCTTTAAAATAAGCATTTTTGACAGGTTTCTATGTATAGGTTTCTACCCAAGTACCTGTACTTCTGAATGGGCTGAGGCTGGGATTTAGTGGGTTTGAAGTTAAAGTATTTTATGAACGTATACTTTATGCGGAGAGCATTCACTCAGTGCATCTTAAGCATCTGAACTCTTCATATATAAAAAAACACAAGCCACAGTTAAATTAAGTAACCCTGAGTGACCAATAAATAAAATAAAAATAAATAAATTATTAAAACAACGAAAGTTTAGCCAGAATTGTGAAATTTCTCTTTTTAACTGCCGCAACAACAATAAACGCTAAACTGGCAGTTTTTTTAGCTAAACATGTTCACAGCAAATTAAAATTAGAAATTTTTTGGATCATCTTTTACTATTTCAAAGTGCATCTACACTTTAGAGTTTCTTATTCCAGACATTAAGTAATCCCTGCCGCCAAGATGCGCCTTGTCTGTCACGGATCAGGGAAAGTGAAACTTAAATCTGTCACAGGGGTGGTTAGATTTATTCACACACACGCACGCACGCACGCACGCACGCACGCACGCACGCACGCACGCACGCACGCACGCACGCACGCACACACACACACACACACACACACACACACACACACACACACACACACACAAACACACACACACACACACACACATTATAAATATTTATTGAACGCTTCTTTCTTTTCACGTTTTTTTTTTTACAGCATTATCATAATTAAAGGCTGTATATAACTTAATATAACCGTACAAAACCAGTAGTTCTGTGTGAAATTAGACATTACGCACCCCCATATTGCCAAAATAGTATGATCCTCATTTCATAACACCCGTGAAGATTCGACTGTGAGATCGTTGGTTGAATCAGGCTCCGCATATCGATGCATCGAATCTTCGACTATTCGGGGTCACCCCTAATAAAAAGCATAAAATAAATAAACACTAAATATTTCTCACTTAGCCTAAATAATTAATACATTAAAGGGTAACTTCAGTGATTTAGCATTAGGCTTTGTATCAGTAGAAACCCGGTAGTATATTCAAATGATGGTACTTTCCCCCCTCATATCCCCCTGAGACGAGAGAATTATGCATTTTATTTCTGGAAAAATTCCTCTGATGACGCAAATATCGTCATTTTGCGTCATCTGAGGATTTTTTTGGCCAGAGGCTAAAACTACAGCCACTAGATGGAGCTGTTCCGCATGTTATCAGCCCGCCCATATAGGAGAGATCTCACTCACAGAATGTAGACACAGACGGCCGCACGGACAATCATAATAACGGAGCGTGGTGCAGAGTAAAGTGAGTGTTTCAACTTTTCAATGAATTCCTGTGATAGTTTAGCTTCCATATGCGATCTGAAAACGTGCCAGACTGGCGCTTAACGTTACCTCAGCTATGATCAGCTCTTCGTGATGAAGGAAATCTGACACTGCTGAGGAAATCTGACACTGCTGCATCTGTGACGTGACTTTTCGTTCGGCTCACTCACATTTTATTGAAAAGACACTTTCAGTTTTTAATGGTAGTGTTTATTCTCTAACTGAACAAAATTATTGTATTACTATGAAGATCAAAACGACGGTGTATGGAGTGGCAGCGAAGCAAGTGCATTCTGGGAGTAGTTGTATTTCATCCACATGAGACAAAAATACATTTTCTGTCTTTTCTCATTCTAGAAGGCATCAAATTCAAAAATAATTTCACATTTCTACTGCATATATGACCCAGTTTAAATACAAAGCTTAAAGGGTTAGTTCACCCAAAAATGAAAATTCTGTCATTAATTACTTACCCTCATGTCGTTCGACACCCGTCAGACCTCCGTTCATCTTCGGAACAGAAATGAAGATATTTTAGTTGAAATCTGATGGCTCTGAAAGGCCTCCATTGACACAATGGCACGGTTCACTCTCAAGACCCTTAAAAGGTACTAAAGACGTCGTTACAAAGTCCATCTCACTACAGTGGTTCTAAAATAACTTCATGAATCGGCGACAATAGTTTTTGTGCGCAAAAAAACTGCTGGGGTTATGTATATAACCCTTGTTCCCTGAGAAGGGGAACGAGCACTGCATCGGGACGACGCTTTGGGGATACTCCCTTAGCATCAGCGAATCTGAAACCAGAATGCCAACTAGGCCAATCCGATTGGCGTGCGTGATGACGTCATCGTGACGGCATACCCGGAAGTATAAAAGGGGTGCTGGAACGTAATGGCGGTAGTAATTGCTCTGAAGCATGCGCTCCAGGCGCGCCAAGGTGTGGCGTCGGGATGCAGTGCTCGTTCCCCTTCTCAGGGAACAAGGGTTATATACATAACCCGAGCAGTTCCCTTTCGAGGGAACTCGCACTGCATCGGGACGACGCTTTGGGGAACGAGTACCCACTAGGCCACACCGAAGGGTAGCGCCTGCCCTAGTGTGAAGCCGGAAACCGGGCACAGCTAGGACTGGAGCACCCTAGCACCAGGCGTCGTAGGGAGATCCAGGCTATAAAACCTGATAAAAGTGTGTGGGGTAGCCCACCCGGCCGCCTCGCAGATATCCTGCAAGGGGACCCCAGAAAGAAGGGCCACCGAAGAGGCCATGCCTCTGGTGGAATGAGCCCTCACAGCCACAGGTGAAGGCAAACTGCGCACCTGATAGGCCATGGTAATCGCCTGGACAATCCAATTACTGATTGTCTGAGTAGACGCAGGCAATCCCTTCTTAGGTGAGCCAAAACACACCAACAGTTGTTGTGATCTCCTCCACTGTGCAGACTTCGCCAAATAAACTCTGAGCGCCCTAACCGGGCAGAGTAGGTGAAGTCTCCCCTCTTCCGCCGTCACATGAGGCGGAGGATGAAATGCCTGCAGGACCAATGACCTGACCACCCTTGATGGCACCTTAGGCACGTAGCCCGGCCTAGGGTGTAAGATGGCCTTTACTCCTCCCGGGGCAAACTCCAGGCAGGTCGGCGTTACCGCCAAGGCCTGGAGATCTCCCACTCTCCTGAGAGAGGTAATGGCAAGGAGAAAAGCCACCTTAAGGGTCAGATCCTTTGGTCCAGCCGACTCCAATGGTTCGAAGGGGGCCTCAGCCAATCCTTCGAGAACCACTGCCAGGTCCCAGGTTGGAACTCTGGTCCGAGCCGCAGGCCTCATCCTCCGAGCCCCACGGAGGAATTGTACAACCAGCTGGTGCCTACCCAGAGGCCCATCACCCAGAGGAGTGTGGAAAGCCGCAATGGCAGCCACGTACACCTTGAGTGTGGACGGGGTAAGCCCTGCAGAAAAACGATCTTGGAGGAACTCCAGCACTGAAGCCACTGGGCAGTTAACTGGGTCCACCTCACGTTCTCTGCACCAAGTGGAAAATACATTCCACTTGAGGCTGTACAGTCTCCTCGTAGACGGAGCCCTGGAGCTGAGTAAGGTCTCTATCACCTCCGCCGATAGGCCAGCCTCTATGTATCTGGTCCCCTCAGGGGCCAGACCCATAGGTTCCAAATCTCCGGGCGGGGGTAAAATATCGTACCCGCCGCCTGAGATAGGAGATCCCTCCTCAGAGGAATCTCCCACGGCTGACCTGCTAGCAGAGCTATGATATCCGAGAACCAAACTCGAGTCGGCCAATGGGGTGCTACCAGAAGTAGACTGACCCCCTGTCGACGGACCCTTTCCAGGACTCCCGGGAGCAGAGCAATCGGGGGAAATGCGTACAGACGCAGCCTCGGCCACGTCTGCACCATGGCATCCAGCCCCAGCGGAGCTGGATGCGTGAGGGAAAACCACAGTGGACAGTGGGACGTCTCTCGAGACGCAAACAGATCCACTTCCACTGGGCCAAACCTCTTGCATATGGCCTCCACCACCTCTGGGTGGAGTCGCCACTCCCCGGGCCTCAGCCCCTGCCTCGACAGGATGTCTGCTCCCTGATTTTGGACCCCCGGGACATACATTGCCCTGATGGACAACAGTTTCCCTTGGGACCACAGGAGGATGTGATGCGCCAGTCTGCAAAGAGGGCGCAACCTCAAACCCCCCTGCCGTGCCCCAACCAGTGAGGGAGGCGTCTGTTGAAACGGATTTCCGGCAACAGGACGCTCCCAACACTGGCCCTTGGGACAGAAACCAAGGTTTCTTCCATATGACTAGGGAACGAAGGCCACTGCGCGTTACCCTGATCATACAGAATGGATTTCCCCTCAAGGAAAGCCACCTGGTTTACTTCCATATCAGGACATGGTGGCCGCGGAGGTCCGGGAAAAAGCTCCTCAGAGCTTTGTAGACCACCAGCATTTCCAGGCAGTAGATGTGCCTTGAGAAATGCCTGGTCTCCCACAGACCTCTCGCAAAGCGGCCGCCATGACCACGTCCCAGCCAGTGAGGGAGGCGTCTGTTGAAACGGATTCCCGGCAACAGAACGCTCCCAACACTGGCCCTTGGGACAGAAACCAAGGTTTCTTCCATATGACTAGGAAACGAAGGCCACTGCGCGTTACCCTGATCATACAGAATGGATTTCCCCTCAAGGAAAGCCACCTGGTTTACTTCCCATAACCACGTCCCAGCCAGTGAGGGAGGCGTCTGTTGAAACGGATTCCCGGCAACAGAACGCTCCCAACACTGGCCCCTGGGACAGAAACCAAGGTTTCTTCCATATGACTGGGGAACGAAGGCATCTGCGCGTTACCCTGATCATACAGAATGGTTTTCCCCCAGAGGAAAACCCCTTGATTCCCAGATACCACTGTAAGGGTCTCATGCAGCAGGCCAAGAGATATTCTGTTGGACGCAGCCGCAATGAGCCCCAGCAGACCTTAAACTGCTTCACAGTGATGCTGTGGCCTAGCTTCATTTTAGAGACCAGGCCGCCTGGAAGAACCCGATATTGGTACGCTTTGCCCCAAAAAGCGAACCTCAGGAACTTCCTGTGACACAGAAGGATGGATACAGGGAAGTATGCGTCCTCTTCAGACCCATCGTGACAGACCAGTCCTCAGACTGGATCTGAATCACAATGGAGGAAATGCTAAGCATCTTGAATCTGAATCTCCTCAGAGAACGATTCAAGTACCTCCGGTCTAAAGTTGGATGCAACTCGCCATCCCTCTTAGGAACTATGAAGTACTGGCTGTAGAACCCGGACTCCCTGTCTGGCGGAGGAGCACATTCTGTGGCCTCCTTACCAACAGGGAGTGAACTTCCTGTTCCATTACCCGAACCTGCCCAGGGACCACTGCCGTCCAGACCACCCCACTGAACTTCAGGGGAAGGTAACCGGACTGCAGTCTGTATGCCCCTTCCTACAGTCGCAGGCCCCAAGCTGATATATTCGGAGGCATAACCATGCGCCGAGATAATCTGCTAAGGGAACCAGCCTCTCGAGGCCGGTCTCGGGTGTCAACCGAGCCTCCTCCCCGACCCCCTGAAGCGGCTTACCGGCAGGGCGAAATCGAGGAAGATTTTCGGTGTGCGTACGCGTTTGCTGGACCACCGCAAGTCTTGCTAGAGGCGGCTGGTGCAGCACGCGTGCACGGGGAAACGATGTGGCCCGAAGCGTACTAGACGGCGGGAACACAGCATTGATTCCCGAAAACTCCACAGGGGAGGCGACCTCGATCGCTCCTACCCGGGAGAGGGGGCTGGCCAGCAGGGGGCCTCATCTAAGGGAGCAGCTCAACAGGGCCACAACCCTAGAGCGGACACTGCGATTAGCAATTGCCTGAAACTGATGTGTCCCGCAGGCCACAAGGCGGCGAGAACGACATCAACTTCAGGAGGGCTCCATCTTAGATGAATATCCAGTTCACAAGTTAAACACGCTTGGGTGACAGAATTAAAGTATCCAACTTATCAAAGTCGGATAACATGACACTCAATTCCTCGGAATTAAATGCCATCATAATCACCAAACCCGTGCAACCTGATCTGAATAATAGGCTGAATAAAAAATATATCTAACTCCTCAAAGTCAGATAATATTTTAATTTAATTCCTCAGAATTAAATGCAGCCACAATAAGGTGAAACATAGTCTGAATGATAGGCTGAATATCTAACTCCTCAAAGTTAGATTATATTTAATTTTAATTCCTTAGAATTAAATGTAGCCGTAATTAATCAGACGACACTGTTTTATTTGTATTTATACGGACTCATAGACCCCGCGTTGCCTCAGCAACGTGGTTCAAGCCGTCATAATACAATTGGCTTTCATCCCTCGAGAAAAAAGCCAAACAGTGTCACACAATACAGTGAAACATGGTCTGAAATGACTGAATATCTAACTCCTCAGAGTCAGATAATATCTCATTTAAATCCTCAGACTTAAATGCAGCCATATCAGACAAATACTGATTTATTTTACTATACGGACTCGTCCGTTAAGCCAACCAGTATCTCATGCACACCGATCGCGTGTGTTCACATTAATTGCAGACCCATAACCTGCGCGCTGCCTTTTTTTCCAGCAATCGCGTGGATGGAATCTTGCATATTTAAGAAGTGCTTATGACTTTGACTGCCTCGATGCTGAGTACGTCTAATTCCTCAGAATCAGACCTCTCACACATCGCGTCCTCCGCCCCGGGGGAAGAAGCCGCAGCGCGGGCTTCCACACGGGGAAGGAGAACATCTGAACTGTCAGATAAAGACTGGGAAGATGCCTCAGCAGTCCCAGTCCCGCTGACAGTCCATCCGTGAGCCCCATGACCAGCCTCGCCGCACCGCCTCGGCGGATGCGGGACCGATCCACGGGGCTCACGCCGAGAGCGGAGCACTCTGAGCGTCAGGTTTCATAATGCTCACAAGCGGCTCCCTCGAGAGCCGCTCGAGCATGCTGAACGCCCAGGCAGTGCACACACAGCAGGTGTGTATCCGAGCCCGACATGTAGCGAGGGCAAGGATGCACACACTGCTTGAACTCTCTCACTTTTTCACACTTCATTTCAATCACACACTTTCACTGACATACAACAGTAAATAGACAGACAGTTTGACAGATAGCGCTTGCTGAAGAGCAATAACTACCGCCATTACGTTCCAGCACCCCTTTTATACTTCCGGGTATGCCGTCACGATGACGTCATCACGCACGCCAATCGGATTGGCCTAGTTGGCATTCTGGTTTCAGATTCGCTGATGCTAAGGGAGTATCCCCAAAGCGTCGTCCCGATGCAGTGCGAGTTCCCTCGAAAGGGAACCCTAAATAACGACTTACATAGTGATGACGATTTCAAAACAAGGCATCACGAAGCTTCGAAGCGTTATGAATCAGCGAGTCGATTCAGCGGTTTGAATCGCCAAATTTCAGCAGTTTGGCGGTTTGACACGCGATCCGAATCATCATTCGGCTCACTGATTCATAACGCTTCGAAGCTTCATGAGGCCGTGTTTTGAAATCGTCATCACTATGTAAGTCGTTATTCAGGGTTTTTTTGCGCACAAAAACTATTCTCGTTGCTTCATAAAGTTATTGTAGAACCACTGTAGTGAGATGGACTTTGTAACGACGTCTTTAGTACCTTTTAAGGGTCTTGAGAGTGAACCGTGCCATTGTGTCAATGGAGGCCTTTCAGAGCAATCAGATTTCAACTAAAATATCTTAATTTCTGTTCCGAAGATGAACGGAGGTCTTACGGGTGTCGAACGCCATGAGGGTAAGTAATTAATGACAGAATTTTCATTTTTGGGTGAACTAACCCTTTAATGCTAAATCACTGAAGTTACCCTTTAAGATGACAAAACGAAAACATACTGAATCCGTTTTAATCTTAATCTCCGGTGTCCAACAAATTTTTTTCGTCAAATAAAAATAGCAGTCTATTCGCTCACTCATTCCGCTCAGCACCGCTCGCTCAACCCAGAATGCCCTTTGTGCATGCTGGCTCGAAAATATGTGAAGTGATATGAGAAGTAGGCAAAGGCTGTCCCTGAATAAAGTTTTTGTCTACTTAACTAGTTGTTCATTTAAGCCAGGGGTCGGGAACCTTTTTGGACCAAAGAGCCATTTTTCATTTTTGGTTAAAGCATTTTTCCAAAAGAGCCACAGTAAAAAAATTTATTAAATTATTACTATTTAAAAAAAAAAGTTTTTTTTTTCAATAAAATTTCAACAGTGTAAAAACGAACAAAAATGCAGCAAACAATAAATATGGAATATGCAATATGGAATTAATTGTGCAGGGCTTTCACTGTGAGGTCGAGTTATACATTTGTGTGTGTGAACGCACACAGTGCTTACATCTACTGTGTTTATGTGAATACTCGACTTGGCATTTTGATATATTTCTGTGTTTATTTCGCCATTTAGCGCGTTCCGCGTTGCGCTCGGAGCGTGCGCACAGCATCCTGTCAGTAATTCAGTTGTCTTTCGCGACTCATCTCTCTCTTTTATTATTTATTTTTATCAACTGAAATCTGCACGGATTATCATAAATACAACACATTTATTTATCACAAGGGTCTCTGCGGCAAAAGCGAAAGTACCAGCAGGTGAAATGTCTCTTTGCACCAGTTTCAATTAAAGGATATAGGCCTATTTTAAAGATTATATTGAGCTGAACTTCACACCATAGCTATATATCGCAAATTTTTCTTTTACAATGCAGCAAACTAAAAAATAAACACAAATAATAATAATACAAAAAACACTTAAAAAATACATTTTAAACCGTTTAACTGTATATTAATCTGTCAAAATTACTTTTGGTAAACGGTTAAACGGTCAATATAAGCATCCCTAATCCTTGCAACCAGATCTGTCTTTTTTTGGCTTCTTTTTGTTTGGTTAGCAGGTGATAAATAGTTATATTTTATATAACTAAAATATATTTAGTTCCAGGTCAAACTACACAGTATGACTTTTTTTGTTGTTGTTGTTGCAAAATAGACACATTTATTGGATATTTCTCCCCATTTTCTTTATAGGAATGAATAATGATGAAAAAGTGCTTTGTTTTCCACCACTTGAGGGCGTGGCCTGATTGACAGTTGACTGTGTTAGACATCGGAAATGCAAGTGCAAAGGGGATTGCGATTCCATTTGAATTTTGTACAGGTTGTGGCAGGACACGGAGGAAATGAAATAGCAAAAAGGTGATTTTCTATTGCTATTTCAAAATGGCAGGGTCATAACTTATAAGACATTGGAAATGCAATTGCAAACAGACTTAGCTTTTCCATTTGAAATTTGGCAGTCGTTGTGCGTTCACGTAAACGAAAATGCAAACGGCAATGCGCGATTTGCAATTGCGTTTGGATTATGTCACATTTTATGCGTCCACAAATTGAAAACGCAATTTGCAATTCCTTTTGAAAATTGTCCGCGATATCCTTCCATATTCACGAGCGCTCCCTCTTTTTTCATATCGCTCCATAGACTGCAACACCCGTCACAATAAAAGTCCCTACTTATTTACACAGATAATACAGACCTAAAACCTATTTAAACGCACAGAAATGTCAAAAATGTACACAAAAACAAATGATTAGATATATTACAATGAAGTCTGTTACAATAAAACTTCCTCCAGCTCTCCGTGGTTCACGAGTGCCCAGTCAGTCTCTCTCTCTCATGCAGTGCCTGCAGTGCCTCGCTAAACCATGCCCCCTCCGCAACATAATCTAACACTCATTTCAAATGCAAAGATGTCAGCCAATCACAACAGTGAAGTCTTCACAAGTCTTTCACTGAAGTCTCACAGCAGACACGCCCCTTGAAACAGAGCATTCAAGCCAGAGGGGTAATAACAGTATAGAAAAAAATGCCTTTTATTTCTAAATTATGTACAATATAAGTACACCTCAGGAAACATTATAAAATAATAGAAAAATGCCATGCCATGGGACCTTTAATGACCTTAAAGGGATAGTTCACCCAAAAATGAAAATTCTGTCATCATTTATTCACCCTCAAGTTGTTCCAAACCTGTAGGAGTTTCTTTGTTCTGCAGAACACAAAATAAGATATTTTGAAGAATGTTTGTAACAAAGCAGAGAGAGCAACTATTGACTACCATGGTAGGATAAAAAATACTATGGTAGTCAATAGTTGCTCTATCTGCTTTGTTCCCAACATTCTTCAAAATATCTTCTTTTGTGTTCTGCAGAACAAAGAAACTCATACAGGTTTGGAACAACTTGAGGGTGAGTAAATGATGACAGAATTTTCTTTTTTGGCTGAACTATCCCTTTAAACCTTTGAACAATAGTGTATTTCTTTTAGACTTCTATTTTGATTTTGTGGGTAAATTTAACCCAGAAATGTTCTTTAAAATGTTTTATGAAATTCAACAATTGTAGACATAAGAAAGTTAGCTTCATGTCAATAGAAAAAAATCCTTAAATTACTGGTATTATACCAGTCACAAAACCACACAACATTTTACAATTCATCTGCTAACTATTCAATGTCTAGTTCTGGCACAAACAAATATTCTGACTCCATGTCAACATTTAAGCAACCCCATTAACCACACAGATAAATGTACGTCTTATAACAGCCAACTGCCTATTTACAATGCTGAAATCACAATTATTAGTTTATGCCTCTCATTGCATTTTAGAATTATTTAACCCTCCAGACTGCTGTTTGTTTATGTCTATGTTTATCTTTGGCACATAATATTTTGTCTTTGTTATCCTATTTAACACCCAGTGCAGGTCACTGGAGAGCAGTCGGTCAGTATCTGGTGTTTAAAATATCAATGCAAACTAAGTGAACATGTCTCTGTTTTCTAGTATTAAGCAAAATATGATGAAAGGGGGAGGAGGAAAGAAAGCATGAGCACCCCTTTCATCGCTTTGTTTACCAGCTGAGGCTAATATGGAAGGTAAGCGTGTTAGCGCCTGGGTCTCATCCAGGCTAGTAGAGCAGTGAGAGAACCAGCAGAAACATTATGTGCTTACACACAATTGCACGTGGCCAATTACACCTGATTTGCTACTGGGAACAAACACTGACTGATACAGTCCAAGTGGCACAATGCCAATTTGGTAGGTTATTCAGTGCTAGTAGATAACATCTGAAATGTAATGTGGTACTGATTAGAAATTATATGACTAAAATCTTTTTTAACTCTTATTTGTTTGGTCACCAGCATAAGGTATGTTTTGCATGCTGGGTTTATTCAGGGAATTTTAAGAAGGGTATTTGGATAAAAATACAAAGAGAGGCTTAAAATGATCCTTATGAAAATCCTTACACCCCAAGATGCCCTCTATTGATAGATGTGACCCACTGTGACCACAGTCTAGTCAAGACAGCACAAGAGCCACAGCACACTGGGGTGGAGCACTATATGTTTCTGACTTATGTTATTGTGCACGTAAGGAGTATGTTAAGATGGCCAACAGCATACTGTATATAGTAGACAGTTACTTACCTTATTCCTATGACAATTCTTCTGATACTCCACCACAACTCAAAATAAAGTAAAGTCAAACACTCAAAAGTGTTTAAACTTTTAGACATCACATCATTTTCTAGTTATTTGTGCAGTTCTGTTCGGTGACACCAGAAATGACTCACTTCACTTTTAAACACGAAAATCTTTTCACTCTACATTCCTTTGGCAATGCTGTATTTAAACAGTCACGCCAATAAAACTTCACTGAAAGACGAGAGAGAGGGACAGGGTGAGAGAGGGGGTCAGGGCCTGTGCTCCTTACCGGATAGCCCTCTGTTTTCTTCTGGCACCACTTCAGTAGAGCGTTCCTCTTAGATCCACCATACTCCCGCGCCAGAGCAGAGAGAGGGTCTGTTCTTTCCACACTAGCATCAGGGGACACACACATACACACGTACGGTCACTAACACTGCATCTGTACTTGTTGGTGAGCAGTTAAATGTTTAACCACTGCTAAAATCCTCACACACTTGTGAGAGTACATACGTACATCAGGGGCATTGCCCTGCGAGAGACACAGCATGAAAGATAATCAGATTGCCTTGTTTTGTGTTCATTGGCTGATTAGATGACTCTGTGGTCATTGCACTGGAAGTCAGAACACTGTATGCGTCATCGTTTTATCACATTTCACATTGACGTCTGTCAGGGTTTGAAACAAATACAAGACTTTATATATCTCTATTGCATAATATAATATCTAATATATTATCAAGGGATTAAACTACTGTTTACTGTATAAAGAGATTACTATATAAAGAGATTAATACTTTTATTCAGCAAGGACACATTAAAGGTGCAGTGTGTAAATTTTAGCGGCATCTAGCAGTGAGGTTGTCAAGTCAAGTCAACTTTATTTATATAGCGCTTTTAACAATGTAGATTGTTTCAAAGCAGCTTTACAGTGTAAAACAGGAAAATAATGCAGCATCATTTTATTCAGCTGTATAGCCATTCTGGAAAAAACGCTGATGTCATCAGTTCATTTCAATTATCATACAGTGACAGTGTGGGCTTTAGATCAATAATTCGATCAGTAATTTAGTTTAAATGGTTAATTTAGTTTATTATTTAGATTTATTTAGATGTTTAGTTGAAAAATTTAGTGTCCCCAACTGAGCACGCCAAGCCAGAGGCAACAGTGGCAAGGAAACCAAAACCCCATTAGGTGACCTAATGGAGAAAAATAAACCTTGGGAGAAACCAGGCTCAGGCGGGGTGCCAGTTCTCCTCTGGCCAATTAACAAACAGCGTATTATTATTATTATTATTCTGGCAGCTTTACAGCTCGGAGGTCATAATAGATCAGAATATTCGAGGGACCGGGGGCAACATGCTGGAGACGGGTTTATTGAGGATGATGTTGATTAAATAATTATTAAAGTGCAATATTCGAATGATCGGAGGCAACACGCTGGAGACGGGTTTATTGAGGATGACATATCGATTTAAGTATTATTTAATTGTAATATTCGAACAATCTGAGTCAACACGTCAACACGCTGAGTCAATTCACACAGGTTGTGAATTGCAACCCGCTCACCCCTCCCTTTCGAAGCACATAGAGAAGCTCTCTGAGACGGCAGAGAGTAGCTAACGCTCTTTAGATCAGTTTGTCTGTTTAGGGCTACTGTAGAAACATGATGGTGCAAAAATAAATTTCACAGTTAGGGGACCCGCGGTGCATGTAGATAGAAATGGCCATTCTAAGGTAATAAAAACATAATGGTATATTATGTAAGGTCTTTATACACCACTGAAAACATAGTTATGTATATTAAATTGCATTTCTGTCAATAGATCCTCATAAATACAACAAACAGCGTCTTTAAATTGATCAACAGTGACAGTAAAAAATATTTATACTGTTATAATAGCTTTTTATTTCAACCTTTTTACTCAAAGAATCCTGAAAAAAATTTATTATGGTTTGCACAAAAATATTAAGCAGCACAACTGTTTTCAAAATATGATAACAATAAGAAATGTTTCTTGAGCACCCGATCAGCATATTAGAATGATTTCTGAAGGATAATATGACACTGAAGACGAGTAATGATGCTGAAAATACAGCTTTGCCATTACAGGAATAAATTACATTTGAAAATATATATTTGAAAACAGTTATTTAAAATTAAAGTAATAATATTTAATAATATTACTGTATTTTTAAACAAGAAAACGCAGCCTTGGTGAGTATAAGAGACTTCTTTCACAAATCTTACCAACCCAAGATTTTTCAATGGTGTTTAAAGGCAATTGTGATTTAAAATAAATAAATAAAGACACATCTAATAGTGTGTCTGTGTTTGTTGGGGAGTGATTTAAAACTGCTTAAGGAATTTATCTCTATATGAAAATATTTAGAAAATTGACAATTAAAACAGCATTTTACAAATTATTTTATAATTATTATGCATGTGGCTTTTATGAGCTCATATGAATAGAGAGAACACAACATAGACCATTTCCACTTTTAAAATGTATTTGTCACACCACAGGACCATGTAATTTTTTTTAAACATGTCTGTTTAGATTTTGTTCTTGTTTCACGGTCCTATTTCATGTTTATGTCAATTCTTCATAGGCTGCATCCATACTTCCCTACTATATAGTATGCGAAAAAACAGTATGTGAGCCGTGTAGTATGTATAAATAAAGAGAGTGTGCAATGTTTCTCTAGTCTTCAGTCTAGCTGTGTTTAATGTAACCTTCCCAACAGTGTAATTGAAAAACTATTAAAGATCATGAGTAAGGTTCTCTATCAAAACCTTTTTTTTCCCTTTGTACTAGTATGTACCAAGCATGATTCTGTTCAAAGTGTGAATCACCAGAAAGACTAGCTTGCAGCAACTTGAGGCATTGTTTCAAAGCAGGACAGCAAAACGAAAATAGGGAGGAACAGCTGAGGAATGCAAGTGTATCACAAATGAGAAATACAGTTTAGGCTTTTGTGGTCTGAGTCATCTTATTAGCCATTAGCCATTATTAGTCATATTTTTAGTAGTGAAAGGTAAATGTGTCTTTTTCTTTTAAAAGACTGAGTCATTTGTTGTTTTAGTGCCCGTAGTTAGGAAAATGTTCACTGCATCTGTGGTTTTGTGTTTGTGAAGCTTACTTGAGTTTGCTGTTGGCTCTGTTGTAAGTAAATGATGAGGTGCGGGCGTTGAAGTGAGCTGGAGTTTTAATTACTGACTCGAGGGACGGACTTTTCCTCATAAGAGATGAGGGCTTCAGTTCGTCACACGACCCTGAGAGAGACAGAACCACAGACACACAAGAGAATTTTTATATTGTGTCCTATTATTGCCATAGTTATGGAGAATATCCTATTCAAGGACATATTACAATCCACGAAGATTGTATTATTATAAAGGGATAGTTCACCCAAAAATGAAAATTCTGTCATCATTTACTCACCCTCATGTTGTTCCAAACCTGTATGAGTTTCTTTGTTCAGCTGAACACAAAAGAAGATATTTTGAAGAATGTGTGTAACCAAGCAGATAGAGCAACCATTGACTACCATAGTAGGGAAAAAAATACTATGGTAGTCAATGGTTGCTCTATCTGCTTTAACACTGCAGGTGTTATGGGAAGTGTTCCCGGTTCCGGCTGACCTAGTTAATGCAGCCTAACAATAATTTAATTTAAAAAAAAGTGTTTTATGTGTATGCCATAGTAAAGAGATGTGTTTTTAGTCTAGATTTAAACTGACAGAGTATGTCTGCTTCCCGTACAATGTTAAGAAGACTGTACAGCCACGATCGGATGATAAGAGTAAATCATTTGTAACTCTGATGAGAGCAGTCTCAGTACTATGATACGGTCTAAATCCTGACTGGAAATCCTCACAGATACCATTTCTTTCTAAAAAGGAACATAATTGTGAAGACACTGCCTTTTCAAGTATTTTTGATAGAAAGGGTAGATTTGAGATTGGCCTGTAATTGACAAATTCTGTAGGATCAAGTTGCGTTTTTTTAATAAGTGGTGTAATAATAGCAAACTTAAAAGTTTTCGGTACATATCCTAATGACAAAGATGAATTAATGATATTAAGAAGAGAATCTATGACCTCTGGTAGCATCTCTTTAAATAGCCTAGTTGGTACAGGGTCAAGCATACATGTTGTTGATTTTGATGATTTAACGAGTTTAGCCAATTCTTCTTCTCCTATAGACGGTTTCAACGACAACAACATAAACAAACGTTACTGCGCATGCACGCTTTTGTGGCCCAAACTTAACTTCCGGTAGTCGTCCGCAAAGAATCAATAACAACAGAGGCTGCGTTATCCTCCTTATGCGCTATCATCTTTCATTTTAATTGGGCAGCATTATCTTAATTTACATGTTTTTATTGTTTCAGCATGTTTACAATAAATAATCTCCCATTTATGTCTGCAATATAGAGTGGGGGAAACGCCCCCCTTAAAGGGTTAGTTCACCCAAAAATGTAAATTCATACATTAATTACCTCATGTCAACCCCAACCCATAAGACCGTAGAGAAGAAGAAAAATATCAATCATGCAATGCTTAGGAATAACATGTTTCTTTGATTCATAACATAAGATTAATGTTGGGAAAGTTAACTTGTAGATAAAGTACCCTATTTGAGATTGATTGTATATGAATGCATCACAAAAAATCCCGTGCTCTATTGCCATTACAAAGCGAAAGTTGTTTTGCACTCCGTGATAAAGGCACATTTAAATATTTTGCGGGAAACATAAATCTTATCAGTTATCCAGATGGCGACCACTTGATGTGAACGAATGTAAACTCGCTGTGTCCTGATGATCCCGGTGATCACATGTTAATGCCAAGTGAAAACGCAGCCAGAATAAGTTACCTCTAGAGTAGATTATTTCTGATAACAAGCAAAATAAATAGCAAGTAAATTACATTAGACATACAGTCTAAATTACATTAGACGCTGCTCTCGTATGACTGGATATTTATGAAGCATTTAAGGCTTTTTGGTGAGTTGCACACACTGTTTTTGCGCTGGTGTCATATTCTCTCTGCTTGATCGTTAATATTTATATCATGTTATCAAAGAATAGTACGTCAAAAATGTGTTTCTACTGAGTAGTGCGATAGTAGTAGATGCCAGACCGATAAACAAACACAGACCAGAAGTTAACTTCGGGCCAGGCGCGTAACAGTGGCAACGTGCGTGCGTCTGATGAAACCGTCTATAGCAGTGAATGAGTGTAATTTTTCCTCAGTGACACTACAATAATCTGTGACACTGACAGTGACACTACGAGGAACGTCATGCCAACGTACAACACAAAGTACCTCACGCAGGAAATACTTAACGTAACACATAAATGCGATGTAACTAACGTAAATTACGTAGTAGGCAAAGGCCACAAAGTGTTGGCAAAATAACACATTAGCGGACCGGAGTTCCTTTAACTTCCTTTCAAGCATCGTAAGTTACAACGCTATGGGAAATGCCTCTGCGTGATTGCGCCTTGAAGCACTTGTGTAATCAGTCCAATGTCAAGGCAGGACGTCACCTCGTACCGCGCAATATCAAGCCTTGGTGCAGTATAAAGCACACTCGGACCAAGCAATGTCAGCTTCTGGGAGGGGTGGGAGGGGGGCATCATCTCTCATGGCACATTCATTTCCTGGAAATGATGGCTGTTTTTCTGGTTCTGAAACATTTCCCTCTAGACCTCAGGGCCATCATGTGCTTGTCCGGACAGACAACACATTGCTGGTCATCTACATAAATCATCTGGGGGGTCTGTGGTCGCGCCTCCTTTGCAAATTGGAACTCTAGATCCTCCTGTGGGCCCAGGGCTAGCTGCTCTCACTAAGGGCAGTATATCCCTGGGTGTCGAGGCATGGGCTGTGGCCCGGGGAATGGAGACTCCACCCCAAGGTGGTGGAGATGATTTGGAAGGAGTTTGGCCAGGTGGAAGTGGACAAGTTTGCGTATCAAACTTTTTTGCAAACCACAGGGTTCCGACTTAAGATCTGACCATTGTTCTGGAAGACCTGTCGACAGCTCCCCAAGAGCCCATTCAAACCGTCACAGAGAAATTTCTAACCTTGAAAGCTGTTTTTCTGCTGTCTATTACATCTGTGAAGAGAGATCTTCAGGTCCCTTTCAGATGTTGGACCAGGAGAAGCTAAGATTGCTATGCCCTGATGCTTATGTCCACAGAGCTGCCCTGTGGCGAACGTCCGATCAATTTTTGTGTACTTCGGGTCAGCTAGACAAATGGGCCCCAGCAACCAAGCAAAGGATGAGCAAGTGGATAATCAAGGCTATTTCTCTTCACCTATGGCTGTCAGAGCTCACTCAACTAGAAGTATGGCGAGTTCCAAAGGCTTGTTGTCAGGGGTATCCCTGAGAAGTTTGTGATGCAACTGGCTGGTCCTATCCATTTGTGAGGTTCTACGGCCTAGACTTGGACTCCTCACCGGGGTCCCGGGTGCTCATTTCCTAGGTTGTGCTCGCAAGGATTTCCACTAGACAGGAACGTGCTAGTATGGTGGAGTGGGTATTAACGTTGCCATAGCACTGTAACTTGGGAACACCTTGAAAGGGAACATCTCAGGTAACGACTGTACCCATGGTTCCCTCAAAAAGAAATGAGACGCTCCCCTCACCCTGCATGCCTGTGATCGATTTGCTTCAGCCAATCAGAAGCTGACATTGTTTAGTTTGGGTGTGTTTCATAGCTTCCTGGTCATGAAGTCACTTGCTACCGGATGATGACCCGCCATGCCATTGGCCTGATTACACGCATGCTTCAAGACACTATCACGCAGAGGCATTTCCAATAGCGTCGTAACTTCCGAGGCAGCATCTCGTTCAGGGACCCATGGTTACAGTCATAACCTGAGACCTTTTTTGGCTTTTGAAACAATGTATTTTAATTGCATTTTAATGCAATATTTGGTTCAATATACCCCATTTTAGACACTGATGTTTTAGACATCGATTTCAGACAGATATTGACTTTGTAGACATTACAATCCGTTGCTTTGAACGCAATTAAAACAAATTCTGTGGTAAGCAACAACGTCACAGATGCTATCAACAGTTTAGCTCATCCATTAAATTTAAATGTTTCTCTACACAGTATGGGTGTTTAAGGATAACTGAAGTGTTGTTTAAAACACTATGAAGTACCATTGTGGGGGAAATCTCCAAAGGCGATTCTTCTCTCAAGGGTCTTTGACAGTTGCTTGATTCCAGAGTGCCTCTAGAAATATAAAGCACATGTCAGTGATAGCATGCCCTGTGCTCTACAATAAATGTGTGGCGTATTGTGAGATTTGTAGTACCTGAATTGGTGAGACAGCAGCAGCAGGGGCTGTACGGACTGGTATGCCACTTAGGGGGCTTCTGGGAGATGTATGTATCTGTACTGAGCTGCTGGGTCCATCTAGTAAAATACATCAGCATCAACATTTAAATGGCCATACAAAATCCTATTTCCAGCCACAGAGTCAACACAAACACAAAGAAGATCAAACACATTTTTAGGGGATAGTTGACCCCAAAATGAAAATTCTATCATCATTTACTCACCCTTATGTCATTCAAAACCTGCACGACTTTTGGAACACAAAATAAGATATTTTGAAGAATGTTGGTAACCAAACAGTTTTGGTGGCTGTTGACTTCCATTGTGTGGACAAAAGAAAACAGACATTTCTCAAAATATCTTGTTTAACAGAAGAAAGAAAGTCATATACTTTTGGAATGGCATGAGGATCAAAAGTGCCCGTACACTTTTGACACATGATGAAAGGATTTAAATTTTGGGGTTGAATTATCCCTTTAAGATGAATGACACAGGAAGTAGGACCAAATTCTCAACTGAAACGTTCAGATTCACAACTGAAACAACTAGCGAGATAAAAAAAAAAAATAAATAAACTTCTGATTTTCACATTTATATCTTCTGAAGGATAAGCAGAGCAGCAGGTGCTACACAAAGCCAGAAAAGCCATTCGTTTTGACAGACTTTTTTTGCAATTTACTCTTAGTGTACTGCTCTTTAGAAGTAAGTTTAGAAGGAGCCGTTTTGGCAGCTTAGTTTCAATAGATGGTCTTTAGGACTGGAGAGGAAGTTTGGAGTTTGATGCTATCATGGTACAATGATAACTTTTATTTCAAAAATGTAGGTAAAATTACAATAGTCTTAATAAAACCTTGTTTAAAGGTGCAGTGTGTGAATTTTAGCGGCATCTAGCAGTGATTGTATACTGCACTCACCCACTGCTCACCCCTCCCCTTCGAAGTGCATAGAGAAGCTATGGTGGCCGACACAGGATAAAAATGTTGCAGTTGCAGAGAGCATAGAGTGATTAGCGCTCTGTAGAGAAGTTTGTCCGTTTAGGGCTACTGTAGAAACATGACGGCGCAAAATGGTTATTTCACAGTAAGGGGACCCACGGTGTATGTAGATAGAAATGGCTTATTATATGGTAATAAAAACATAACGGTACATCAGGCACGTGCAGAGGGGGGGGGGGGGGGGGGGCTTTGGGTGCTTGAGCCCCTGCCCTTTTTCAAAATAAATCAAAAGTGCCCCTCTCAGACAAATATCAATGATAATACAGGGAGTGGAGAATTATTAGGCACGTTGATTTTGTGATCATATTTTTTTTCCTGGCACATTTGACCAATTCCAAACCACAGTAATCCTAATAACTACTATTGATTTAGTATTTAATAATGTATAAGTGATATATAATTGTTCATGAAGGCTGGAAATGAAAATCACCTTATATTCAGGTGTGCAGAATTATTAGGCATGTTTTCTTTTACAGATAAATTGAGCCAAAAAAGAGATTTAACTCAGACTGAAAAGTCAAAAAGTATGAAATGCCCATGAGAAGGATGCAATACTAATGCAATACTAGACATTGCAGTTAAGGCGTGACCATTGGACAGTGAAATGCTCGTTGGGTCAGCAGGATCTGACAAAAACAGGTGGTGAAGAAAAGACACCTGTTAACTGCAAAATAATTAAGAATTAAGGTGAAGAATTAAGGGTGAAACCATCAGGAACCCTTTAGTCTCCAGCGCCACCATTTTCCAGAGCTGCAACCTACCTGGAGTCTCCAGAAGTGCAAGGTGTCAGGATCTCAGAGACTTCAGTTAGGTAAAGAATCCTAAAAAATGACCCCCACTAGATAAGAATCACAAGCTGAAGTGTTGTAAAATACATGAAGAAGGTTTTTTTATAGGCTTTATGGACAGATAGGTTGAGAATGACTCTTGAAGGACCAGCACCACATCCTCTAGTACCACTGTTTGAAGAATTCATCTTCCAGAATCTGGCAGGACGTTTTGGGAGTTCATTTTAGTCCATCCTGAAGTCCGTTTTGCAGAGATGGACTAAAAATGAACTCCCAAAACGTACTGGCAGATTCTGGAAGATGAATTCTTCAAACAGTGGTACTAGAGGATGTGGTGCTGGTCCTTCAAGAGTCACTCTCAACCTATCTGTCCATAAAGCCTATAAAAAAACCTTCTTCATGTATTTTACAACACTTCAGCTTATGATTCTTATTTAGTGGGGGTCATTTTTTAGGATTCTTTACCTAACTGAAGTCTCTGAGATCCTGACACCTTGCACTTCTGGAGACTTCAGGTAGGTTGCAGCTCTGGAAAATGGTGGCGCTGGAGACTAAAGGCTTCCTGATGGTTTCACCCTTAATTCTTCACCTTAATTCTTAATTCTTTTGCGGTTAATAGGTGTCTTTTCTCCGCCACATGTTTTTGTCTGACCCTGCTGACCCAACGAGCATTTCACTGTCCAATGGTCACGCCTTAACTGCAATGTCTAGTATTGCATTAGTATTGCATCCTTCTCATGGGCATTTAATACTTTTTGACTTTTCAGTCTGAGTTAAATCTCTTTTTTGGCTCAATTTATCTGTAAAAGAAAACGTGCCTAATAATTCTGCACACCTGAATATAAGGTGATTTTCATTTCCAGCCTTCATGAACAATTATATATCACTTATACATTATTAAATACTAAATCAATAGTAGTTATTAGGATTACTGTGGTTTGAAATTGGTCAAATGTGCCTGGAAAAAAAATATGATCAGAAAATCAACGTGCCTAATAATTCTGCACTCCCTGTATTGTGGTTAATAAAACTAAATAAATTTGATTATAACATGACAATGTATACAATAGTAACGAACAGCTCAAAAGTCGGACAATTTCTGTTGAGGCGTTACTATAACGCGTTGCTATGGGTTGCGTGCGTTTTGATTGACTGCTGATTTTCCACTGTTCGGAAACGGCTCTCGAGCCAAATATGGTCCTTTCAGAGAGTGTGTGGCCTTACGGGAAAAAAGTAAACCAATATTTTTTTTCATCCATAATCAGAGCTAATGTGTTGATTTAATTACAAATCTATATATTATATATTTTAAAGTATTACACAATTCACCAATGCCCGTTTGTCATGTATATACACCAACCAATCATGATCTGGCAAAGCAAGATCAAATTCCATTGGGCATGTGGAGCGGTAATTTTCTGTTCTTATTCATAAATCGGTTGAAAATGACATGGACAGACGAACTAACGTTTGTGGAACGATTTCCTGATTTTATAAATTGCATCACTGACTAAAAGGATTTTAACAAACAAATCACTGCACAAAACCATTCAGCAGCAGCAAAAGTCGCATTAATGGTAAGTGTTAAATTCACTTGTATTTATGTATATTGATACACCATTTACTATTTCATGAAACTATCAAAGTTAACAAAACCCAAGTGCCACCGGCACCTACAGGCCTATTATGTGAAGTGTAGGCTGGCGAAATGGTTACGTGAAAGGACATTATTATATTAACGTTACCATTTTTGAATATTATGCAGCATTATGAAAGAAGTCTCCTATGTTCATCAAGCCTGCATTTATTTGATAAAAAACAGCAATATTGTGAAATATTATTAAAATAATGGTTTTCTATTTTAAAATAATTTAAAATATAATTTATTCCTGTGATCACAGCTGGATTTTCAGCATCATTACTCCACTCTTCAGTGTCACATGATCATTCAGAAATCATTCTAATATGAGGATTTAATGTCAATGATGGAAACTGTGATACTCTTTTCAAGATTGTTGGATTAATAAAAAGTTAAAAAGAACAATGTAATAATATTTCACAATATTAGGCTACTGTTTTTTCTGTATTTTTGATTAAATAAATGTAGGCTTGATGAGCTAAGGAGATATATATATATATATAGCCCCTTTTTTACATTTGAGCCCCTGCCCCTGAAGAACTCTCTGCACGGCCCTGCGGTACATTATGTAAGGTCTTTATACACCACTGAAAACATAGTTATGTATATTATATTGCATTTCTGTCAATACATCCTAATAATTCTACAGGTAAATAAATGGTTAGTGAAGGCCCTTATGAGGACAGTTATAGTTTGATGAAGCTGGAATAACTGTTTGATGCCACATTAGACTTTTTGATATACCCCATTGTATTCTGCAGAACATTTTATACTAAATGTAATTAATATTGGGACGCTTTGTGTTATTGTTCTAAGAACATTTAACAACTTCTCTAATCTAACATGACATTTTTTTTTACAATTAATGAGAACAAGCCCTTCTGTCTCACAACCCATTATGTTACATTAGTATCTGTCCAATATAAAGACAGGTTGGAATGATTTGAGAGGTCTGGCTGCTGTAATGAGAATCAGACTTTCCTGCTGCCGTGTTACTGATGGCAGACAGGATATTTTTGGAGAGCATTACATTATAAGCTCAGATTAAAGAACAGCTTCTGTTAGCATCTGTTTCACCACAATAGCACCATGATCTAAACACTTTATCACTGCCTAAATATTTTCTCAGCAATCATTTTACAATCTAGGACATTTTACTCATTAATGTCTCAGATCTTAAAATGAATGTTACAAGGTAGAGAGAAGAGGTGAGAAAGGGAGAGAACAAGAGTGAGAATGAGGGGAACCCAGGAGAAAAAAAAAGAGAAAGGCGTAGAGAAAGGTTGTGTCCTCACTCGGCACAGCTGTGTCAAAAGACTTGATGAGAGATTTGACCGTGGCTCCTGGTTCTGAGGACGTGCTGCTTCCACTCCCACTGCCGTGGGTTAGGAAACCCACAGGTGCATTCTGGGACATGGTCATTCGGCCCCAGTGAAGGCCGCCATCTGAGTCAGAGAGACTAACATCTTCATTCCATGACCTATCAATCACAGAACACACATACAGATATAGAGACAGGCCACAGCGGTGTTTATGTTGGAACGCAAGACACTGCATGTGATAAATAAACTATTTTACATACTTTTCTTTACATTACAAATATTGTAATATATTTTTACAATTCTTTTGTAATACTTGCTTTAAATAATATTAAATAATATAATAGTAATTAATAACAATTTTAAATCATACCATAATGCCATTCAATGCTAATAAATTAGGCAAATCTCACATAATAATGTTTGGGTCACATCTCACCCTAATAATCAAAAAAAAAAGAAAAGAAAAAAGAGTAAATTTGAATAAAAAAATAATACAAATTTTGCTTTGCCAACTTATTTTCATCACAATTAGGCACATTTCCTTCCCAGATTCTTATTACCATATTGTGTCTAGGCGTTTCCCATTATTCGTCTCGTTAGTTACTACCAGGTTACTATATATATATATATATATATATATATATATATATATATATATATATATATATATATATATATATATATATATATATATATATATAATATATATATATATTTTTTTTTATATAAATACTGTAACACAATGTTACATTTATATCAACAACCCCAGGACAAAAAATTTGTAGATATTATAAAATGTTTTTCCCCCTCCATTTTCCCCTTTTCTTTTACATTATGGAAATAAAAAATTGGGGTAAACATGTTTAATTGTCAGGATTAAATCTTAAAGGTTCTAAAAATAGGCCTCATGTTCTTTATGCACAATAAAATAAATATTTTGTTTCTTTTTATTATGGGTAGCAATATGACAGTCATGTTTCTAGACAGGTTTTTGTTAAGATTCAATAAGTATAATCAATCAAGGAAAATGACGGCTTATTATTATAAATAAACAGATAATGTTCACAAATAGTGTTTTGAAAGAACAGCAATAATGGATTATTATTTAAAAAGTGATAACAAATATTTATTTTCGCACAGGACCATAAAGATAGCATTTCTCATGTTTAATCAATACTCAGTAGTCAGTTCTTTGAGTCAGGCAAGTGTTTTAGACAACATTGGTATGTCACGGCTAATTCGCCACACAACACAGTTATGGTGAGATTGTATATTCACATTTGAACACTGAAGTTTTACTACCTGAGGAAGAAATTTCCTTTTGTACAAAATGGTTCGATTTGCATAAAGTAGGCATGCAAAATATCAGCAAGAACTCTTAAAACACAGCTCTGGTGATGGTAAGTCCTAAACTGCCAGTATCATGTTTCTTCACTGTAAATGGATGCATAGAAACACGGGAAAATGAAAAATGAGAATCCCCAGTGGAAGCCACCTTAAAAACACACATTACAGACATTACATGCAGGAATGGTTTGATTTATTGACCTCAAAAGAACAGAATACATAGACGACACTTTTAAACATGTACATTTAAAGCCCCATGTGGTAGAGATAAACAGTAGTGTATCTCTCATGAGTACACAAATCATTGCAGTCACATGAAAACAGTACATAAGTTACATTTGCACATTCACTGAATCACAACATATACTGCATCATTTAAAGGCAGATGAGGTGTGTTACTTCTGAACTTTTGTTAATACCAGCATGTGATTTCATTTCCGGTGAACTGCCTCTAGAGGAATATGCTCCTGCGAGAAGATACAACCTGAGATTTGACAAAATAGGCATTTTGAGGACCTGACACTTCATGCTTGAGAGTCAAGTCTTATTTGCATTCATAATTTCATTGTGATTCACATCCATCGACTTCAGTGAGAAACTTTCAAACTGAAATTGGCCACAGTTCATTAACCAATGCAGATAGGAATGTGAGTGGAGTACAAATGCTCCCGAATGAGGAACAACAATAGAAGTGCTTGTTTACTTTGAACGTGAGATAAAGCACGTTTCTCAAAAGCTCGACTGATTTCTTAATACTACTTCTAGTGATCAAACAGAAACGACATAAGGACAAGACAACCACCCAACAGCAAATGTAATGCAATACAAGTAATCTTCATTGGTTAGCGCTTGTGTAAATCAGATAAAAGCATTTAAAAGTTGTAAACCAACTGGGTTTTAACTATAAGAATAAAATTATTTTTAAAGACTACAAGCTTGATATGTTGGAGAGTTGATAAGAATTGTTTGTCTGCCATCTAGTGTTGGACTTGCACACAACAGTAGGAAAACAAAATGTTGTCGTTTGAATTTGAAATGTGGCACATGAAAATTCCCAAAGTTTTCATGTTACTCAAATAGATGTATCTGCTATGCCTAATGTGTAAACATATAAGTTATGATTATTTTAGGCAGATCCAGCTCTTTGGCTGCTGTCTAAATAAAAACCATTAAGAAAAAATCAAAAAGTGCTGGTAGAGTAGTAAAAGTCTGTAAATGTTGGCTTTATTCCTAAGGCAGCACAATACAAAGCTATTTTTTCTACTTTAAAAATACAGTTAGGAATATAATAAATTAATGTTAGATACATCCTTACACAATTTGTTCACTGTCTTCCAACTATACCCCACATTTCAGTTGGCCCTGCTTGAAAGGTGCAACAACACAAGCCTAAAGCAGGTAACATTATCAATTTCAAATAGTGCATGAGTGGTTTAGAACAAATACAAATATCTCCTCTGAGCAGATGTGGAAACAGCATATGTATTCTGGTTTTATGATTTTTTTGTTCCTGTCAAAAATTCAGAATATGTCTCCTCTTCATCTTCGGGAATAATACTGACACACAGATAACTCTGAATTACAATACTGTAAATCAGTCATTGATTTAAACTCTAACTATCGCCCCTCAACTGCAGTCTTGGAGTTCTCAAAAGCAGGTCCAGTGGTGATTCTGAAAGAAACACAAAGAAAACAATGGTGTCCAAATGAAGGTATATTAAAAATACTTGGTAAATTGAGTTTATTTGGATGAAAGCCTCAGATTGACTTTTGAGATAAGCAGCATCACCAGTAATTTGAGCGTCATTTATAAAACAAATGTTTTCATCATGGCAGCAAATGCTTATTTGTCACCATCAACCTTCATGCATCTCTGGAAATCAGTAAAACATCTGACATTTTTAGCATATTTATAAGCAGGTCTGATGACTGAAGGAAGAAAACCTTCAAACGTTTCCAGAAACATGAGATATTTGTTTCACAATCTGTGTGCAAAAATCATAGCAAATAGCAGATGTCGCCACATACAAAGATTTTGAGGGCAAGAACTTGAGTAAAAGGAAAGCAGACCCAGCAAGCAAAGCAGACCCAGCCCCTTTTGAATTAAATGAGCACAGCCAATCAGATAGAAGTACTGTTCAAAGCAGTGGGCGGGTGGCTAAGGTTGGGAAAACAGGCAAGACACAAGCTCTTGAACATCCTCAATGATTAAATCACTCTGACCATCCATAAGTATTCATACTAGCATTTAGTATGAGTGCTGGGACTGGAGCTAGCAATGCACTCACCTGGGTCAGAGGGAAATCCTTTAGAGAGCAATCTCAGGGAGCATCGGAGGGAGGGGGGAGATCGACACACACTGGATATCCGTTTGAACGGAGGGGAAGAGTTTTTAAATATTTAGCAACTCAAACGCACTACTTATAGAAGCGCTGTATTTTATTAAGCCCATCTCAAAATACTTAAACCGGTATTCAGTACATGCACTCAGGCTAATAATCTTATTGGATTTCTATTATGAAGTGCACAGGTCTGGTGCCACAGAAAAATGTCTGATGCAAAATGTTCTACAAAGCTAGTAGAAAAATGAAAATCAAAGCATTAAAGCCAGCCCAACACCAGGGAATAAACACTATTTGACATAGGTAAAGATGTTGCTGTTCATTTCCCTAAACAGTCATAAACTGTGTATTTCTTGTGTAAATTTGCACATGAAATGCACATACAATTGATCATCAGCTCATTATCAGTTCAAGCTCAATTCATCTGTATGTGTTTATCATTTAAAATATATGACAGGTCTATTTGTGTTCAAAATAAGGCAGTGGGAGTCAGTAAGTCTATGTACAAAAACTGAAATTTTTTATTAAATGCCTATGACATGCCAAAATTCATGTTTAAAAATGTTTTTCAATTCACTTGTTTTTATGTGCTTTGTTGGTTGGTTGAAATGCTAAAAATGCTGTTTGATTGATAAAGTAAATAACATTTAAACATCATTAAAAAATAACATTTGTTAATTGAAATAGAGTTATCAATAAAATAAAATATAAATATTACATAAATGATTAATAATAAAATGTAAATGAGAAATTTTGCCTTGGCAACTAAGTTGAAGTACAAAAGTTTCTTAAACTGAAATAAAAAATAAATAAAGCTAAACTGAAATTATGACTACAATGCTTATGTCTAAAGTTCACTCTAATCTGTTCAAGGTTTTTAGATGTAATACAATGTATTTTAAGCTGGTTTGAAATTTCCACACTTAGTAGTTAAAAACATTGACTAACTGAGCAGCAAGGCAGCTGCCTTTAATTTCGGACACAGCAGGTGAATTTATTTTGGCCTGTATCACAGTTTGCAGCTACTATACACAAACAAAGAGTAAATAGATGCAAGAAAGTGTGTAAAAGCAGAGAAGTGAGGGTCATTTTGCATGACTACTGATTTGAGTGTTCATTCGTACAGTTTACTACAGTCTTTAAAATGTCAGACATGAATTTCAGTTACCTAAATGTCAAATGAGTAATTTATTCTGATTGTGAGATTGTATGATAATTTAACTTCACAATGTCGCAAACTATACCAGTGAACCCAGCCATTGGCTGTCAGAGATTGATATTTGAATAGAGGAGAGTTTGTTAGAGTTGAGAGCCCAGATGGATGGCGGAGAGGAGGGCAGTTATGAGTTGATGAGTGAATGTGTACCTGGTGCCCTGAATCTGCTCCAACTCTGAAGCCAGTCTTGCGCTCTGCTCCTGCTCCTCCTGCAGACGTCTGCGCAGTGAGCGCAGCTCCTGCTGAGCTTCCACCTTTATGTCATTGGCGACCACTACTGCTGTCTGGAGGTCTGCCTGGAAACGGCTCCACTCCTCTGTCTCATCCTGAAAGTGCACACACACAGACACACACACACACACACACACACACACACACACACACACACACACACACACACACACACACACACACACACACACACACACACACACACACACACACACACACACACACACACACACACACACACACACACACACACACACACACACACACACACACACACACACACAATGCGTTTTTTAGTCATGTGGAGCGGAAGTGTTTTGGCCTTCTCATGAGCTCATGGGGCTGGTCATGGAAATGTCATTTTCAATCACTGCGACTGATGGGCACTGACATGGTAGACTGCAATACAGCTTGCATTTGCACCTCAAAGTTCTGTGCAGATGGAAGATATTTTTCTTGAATTATAGAAACTGACATATACTGTCAAACATGCCTGATTCAGCTAATTCAGCTAATTACAAAAAGAAGAAACTACAAGAAAAACAGATAAACAATTCCACCTTCATCTGTTTATTCATGGCCTTAATCTGCTTCTCCAGCTCAGCCTTGTTTTCTTCTAGCCTCTTGGATTGATCTGAAAAATAAGGACAAAAAAACTAAATGAAAATAATACTTCACAAAAATTAAATATACACTACTGTTCAAACATTTGGGGTCATTATGTCACATATATAAAAGAGATTAATATTTTTATTCAGCAAGTATGCATTTAATGTATGATTTAAAAACTTCCCAGTAAATGCATTTATAATGTTACAAAAGATTTATATTACAAATTAATGTTGTTCTTTTTAACTTTCTATTCACCAAAGAATCCTGAAGAAAATGTATCAGTTTCGTTTTCAACATTGATAATAATAAAAAATGCTTATTCAGCACCAAATCGGCATATTAGAATGATTTATGAAGGACATTTCGGAAGGATTTTCATCCTTTAGGTGAGTGTATATCAGTGGTGGGCATAGATTTTTTTTTTTAAATCTAGATTAATCTCACTGTAATCTTGGAATTAATCTAGATTAAAATGGCTCATATTCTGAATGCCTTCGGCAGAATTCAAATGTGTGCTCGTAAGTGATTGTTTGTCTTTTTGTAGTTTGAATAATAAATAACTTCTGTCCCTTTAAGACCTGACGCACGCATGGATCCCAAACACTGTTCCTGTGAGCTGGTTACCAAGATGGGCATTGAGACATTTTTGAGTGTATTTGACCATTAATAAACTGGAAAAAGGAGCTCATTTCTGCACTTGTATTTTAGAGGCGGCTTTATTACAGTATGTGTGCGCTTCAGATGCGAGCGCAAAATCTGCGGGAATTACCGTAAAACTTCAAATAATAGCCCGGGCTTCTATTTACCCAAATCGCCGAACTGCACCGGCTTGTATTTGAAACAGGCGTCTATAAGAGACAGGCCTTTAATTTACTGTTGAGATGTTCAAGCATGACAGTAGGAGGTTACAACATTATATTACGTTTTATTTATAATTAATTTGAATGTGTTTAACAAATCATTTAATGTAAGAAATGTCTTTGATTATTGGCAGCACAAAAAACGAAACGATGTGACCGCAATGGGCAGAACAATATAAGTTAACGTTACCGCTAAAATCCATCGAGCATATGAACTTGTTGCCCGAAACACATCAACAAGAAAGAGTGAAGGCTACCCTGTAAAACAACTGCAATCATGTTATAGAAAATGACTCTATTCATCACTATCATCATGCCCGCGATCCTCAATTACAAGTTCATTGGCGAATTCCTCCTCCTCGTCGCTCTTCTCCCCCTCCCTCTCTCTGCCTGCCTTGCTTGCACTAACAGCTCCCGCCCAGATGCGCACGGCTCTCCCTCTTTGAAACAATGGATATCCTCACTTCCATCAGAAGCTACTGTCAGGCCACAGCCACATACCTAAGATAACATCCCGAAGTTAATGAAATATATTATCTCCTCTTTCTCCCTTGCACACACAAACACACACGCGCACGTGTGCGCGCAAGCATACCTTGAAGGACTTTTTCAGCCGCTCCGTATCCAGCTTTTCCCACGCTTGAAATTTGACAACTGTCAGCTTAAATGTCAAATCATACTTTTTTCTATGTGTCTCCATGGTGGTATTGAGAGAATTAAGAAAAACTGAAGACTGAAAGTTCGTTAACCTCTTTGTTATGTTGCCATAGTGAGGAGTCGTTCATTAACAGTTGCGTCTGTCACGTGAAATCTAATCAAAACATAGAACAGACGATCTGACGGGTTTTAGAAGATCAAATACAACCCGATACTAAAAAACAGACCCGGCCTCTATTTGAGACCGGCCTTTATTTACCCAAACCTGTCGTCACACCAGGCGTTTAAAAGAGACAGGCGTCTATTTGGGACTCGGCTATTATTTGAAGTTTTACGGTAGTAGAATTAATGTTATGTGCAACCCCACGCGAAATTCAGACCGGTCACACCAATACTAACACACTGTCATGAGGAAAAATCCAGCAGAACACACGTTCGCAATGTTCAGAGGATTAACCGGACTGAATGAGAGGAGGCAGGTGCGTGTCAACTCGCTGTCGGTCGGAAAGGAGAGGAGAGCGCAGCTGATATCGATACTGTAGAAAATGAGTATCGTATCGTTTCAGATATTTCAGTATCGATACATAGCGAAATATCAATATTTTTGACAACACTAGTAGGCATACACACAGGTTCGAAGACTCGTTCTCTCGCCCCCTACAGTGCAATTTGGCTAGGTATACATCCGCGCTAAAATATCAAGGTGAAAGTCATCATAGCTTGCGTAGTATAAACCCAGCTCCCAACCCAATCGCCCGATCAGAGTCTCACGTTAATGCAGCACGTTAACGCCGATACCTGCCACATTGGCAGGTAGCCAATCAGAATTGAGTGATTCATTGGGCAGTTTGAGAGGATGCGACTACATTCATGCGACCGGAAAGAAGATGAGGCCCTTCTCTGACTACGTTTGGATGTGCGAGTATTGAACTGTTGGTGAGATGGGACGAGATAATAATGCAACGCTGACGTAGACTACAGTACAATGGCAAAGATTCAATGTCCTGTTCATAAACGACTGCCTCATTCTTGAATTGACTCAATGACTCACTCATTAAAACGGTCACCTGCTGCCACCTATTGGTGGTTTACTTTCATGTTTAAACATTCTTTCCAACTTTTCTTATTTGTATATTCAAAAATATTTAAAACAAATCTCATAACATATTTTGTTGCAGTTGTAATTTTTCAGTTTAAATTATTTAATTTGATTGGTAACAGCCCTACAGTGTCTTATTATATTTATAGATCAAATTTAAGAATATAAACTGAAAGCTGAAGCATAGCCTATATTTAATAAGATTATGGAAAAAAATGCCCTTTATAAAAGGTAAACATATCAAAGATATGCAGATTTAAATATGTCAAAGCTGATTGAACATTGTTGAGAATATTTCTTCAGAATAAATTATATCTACAACACACACACAAAAAAATCCGGACAAGCACGTGGACAGGCTTAATATCGAGGAGAAAAAAAAAGTGGCTGGTAAAAAGTCACTGTGGCAGGTGGTCAAAAAAATTAATTTCAGGCCCTGTATATAACTAATTACAAGAAGCTATTTGAAGTTATTTAGTTCATTGCAGCTGGACAGACATTGGCTGAGGCTGCAATAAAACTATAATCTGCACCATAAAATGTCCTCTCCCGGCTCACAGAGCAGATGAATTCTGCATGATGCAGTTTGGCAAAAGATTTTAGCTGGAGTATTAAATAGCTCAGTATCTCAGGGCGTTTTCACACCTACCTTGTTTGGTCCGGATTTTCAGACTTTTCAGTTTGGTCCGAATCAAAATTTAGGAGGCTACATTGCATCTAGGCTACATTGATTATTAAAAGTGAAAGATGCGCAGTATGTCAGAAGACAGAAGGTCAGAAATGATTTTGAAATACATTTTGCATGATTTTGCTTAGAAATTTCGTTTTGTATAAATTCTATCTTAATTTTAATCAACGTTTAATCAGATAATTGCCTGGATTTAATAAATAAGAAGCACTAATCTATAGCAGACAATAATCGCGGGAGCGATCACATGCTTTGCGCATGAACTGGAGCGTGTCTCAAATAAACCGAAATTCAGCAGGCTACTTGTCTCACAAAAATGAGAAATATGTGTATATAAAGCTTGAAATGTCCACTTTTAAACGTAACGAAAAGAAAATAGTCAAGCAATGCGCACTGTTCAATAGTGGCAACGATATGCGTCCATTCATTCCTGTCAAAGACGCTGACGTCAGACGCACGTCCGTTTACCAATCAATATCCAGATGCAGCCCACATAGATGATGACGAGTGAACGCAAGTGTGTCATTTAAAGTTCTTTAGTGCGCTTGCATAATTGCAATGTGAAACCAAACCAAAATTAACCGAATGTATAAAATGTATCAAAACATGAACTTCGGTTCGGACCTTGGTGCAGACTTTCAGGTGTGAAAACGCCCTCAATCCATCCAGGCTGCCAGATCCAATCAATGTGTTTTACTAATCACAGCAGACTCTAGCTATGTGTAGGCCAGATTCTGCCAGATGATGCAGTATATTTAGCATTGGCTAAGGGATATCAGTTAAGCACACACATGACATGTGGCATAATCCTTTGGCAATGTGGTATACTGAGAGCTAGAGACAAACAGGGAGCCAAGTAATGGTCATACTCTCAAGGTCCAGGATGGTCTGATTAGTGTGCAGTCTAACTGCCCGCTGCTGCTCCACCTGATCCTCCAACTCAAAGATGGTCTCTTTCAGGTCCTTGATCTGGTTATCATCATCTTTGCTCTTCTCCTCTAGAGCAAGCATGTTGGCTTGATGATCTTGTTCCTGTGTCTCCACCTTGTCCAGCAGCTGCTGCCTGTCTACCTCCACCTGTACATACAGACACATACAAGCTTAAAAAACTGTTACTATTTTTAAAACACTGTAGTGCAGCTATTCAGGGATCGTATATCTTATTTAATAAGGCTCTTCAATGCAATGATGAATGCCTGCAACTTTGCCAGCCCTGCACACTGACTGCAATATATGGCCTTTGAATAATCAAATAACAGTTTATTGGAGAAACCTAATTACAAAACGAATTATTTTTAAAACACTTGATATGGATTTGAAGAACTAAAAATAAGATAATCAGAGGTGAGGGTTTGCATCTTTATTGCCCAAGTGCCCATCCCAGATTTCCTATTGTATTTGACCAAATACTCTGATTTGTAGGAATTTTGTGCTATTTTAAGATGCATAAAAACATAAATAAAATAAGTGAAGTTGATTGGTTGGGTTAACTATGTTTAGGTCTACTGTTTGGGGTCAGTAAGTCAGCAAATCAGTATTTTAGAATGAAAGATCATGTGACAGTGAAACCTGGAGTAATGGCTGCTGAAAATTCAGCTTTGCCATGACATGAATAAATTACATTTGAAATATATTGAAATAGAAAAGTTATTTTAAATTGTTATAATATTTCACAATAATTTTATCAAATAAATGCAGTCTTGGTGAGTATAATGCTGCGTTCACACCAAACGCGAATAGAGCGTCATTTCTTTTTTGACATTAAGAGTGAACTAGAGAGCTGACAGAGCACCCAGAGATGATTTACCCACGGTGTCCTTTTCAAATTAATATACCACATAAATGTTCCCCAAAGGGTACATAATAAAATGTCTTGAAGGACGAAAGGTCTACAAATCTGTCTACATGTCCCAAGACTGTTGTCCAAAAAGCTATCATTATAAAAATAGGACTCTCATAAAGCTAAAAAGCGCTATGAATCAGTGAGTCGGTTCAGCGGTTTGAATCGCCAAAGTCACGAGATTTCAGCAGTTTGACACGCGATCCGAATCGCTGATTCATAACGCTTCGAAGCTTCATGGTGAATTGTTTTGAAATCGGTCATCACTATATAAGTCGTTATTTAGGTTTTTTGCGCACAAACACTATTCTCGTCGCTTTATAAAGTTATTGTAGAACCACTGTAGTGAGATGGACTTAGTAATGACGTCTTTAGTACCTTTTATGGGTCTTGAGAGTGTACAGTGCATTGTGCCAATGGAAGCCTTTCTGAGCCATCGGATTTCAAATAAAATATCTTCATTTGTGTTCCGAAGATGAATGGAGGTCTTACGGGTGTCGAACGACATGAGGGTAAGTAATTAATGACAGAATTTTCATTTTTGGGTGAACTAACCCTTTAATGTTGAAAAACCTCATAAAATGAAAATTTCATACCATGGGACCTTTAAAATTATCACAAACAGTTAGCATCTCTAAGAAAAATATTGGCTCTGTGCATCTAAACCTGCAAAGTGTAAATTACGCACATCTTCCCAAGAAGCATAGCTAGAGCTTGACTGAGGAATTTGAGCATTTATACAGAATGAGATATGGGTAATATGTGCCATCTATATTTTGGTTATTTGGCTGACAGGAAATGGATGCAAAGGACATTCAAAATGCAGTGGAATTGCATAGAGATAAGGCCAAGGCGGACAAGAAAAATCATGAATATGACACCAACTTTGTGTTCTTGATAAAGTTAAAACCCAAAACGCTCCTAAATTAAGGGCTGTCCACCTTCCAGCAGAGTTTAGCTCCATCCCTAATTATACACACCTGAATCATCTAATCAAGGTCTGTGTCCGATTTCGCATCTATACTATATAAGTCAAGTCACCTTTATTTATATAGCGCTTTTTACAGATTGTTTCAAAGCAGCTTTACAGTGATAACAGGAAAATAATTCAATTCAATGATACAAACAGTTAAGTTCTGCTGTACAGCAGCTCTAAAAGAAAATAGTGTCATTATTCAGCAGAAGTCAGTTCAGTGTTGATTCAGTTCCGTTGTAAAGATAATCAATTATTAAATTAGTTATATTTTTATCTATAAAGAAGTTCTCTATTTGAGGAGATAGCCATTTGTAGTGGTGTCCATAACCATAGTGGACATTATCAAGTGTACACATTGAATCCAATTATGCAACTAAATGAGTTAGCAACCATTGTACACTCAACGGCTAGTAGCTATAGAATACCCAAGTACTATGGGCATCGCACCAAATTAATTTATGCATCTCGCACTCAGTGTGTGAATTCACTCTATATTAGTGGAGTAATGTAGGGAATAGGGAATGAGGGTGTAGGAGGCAATTTATGACACAGCTGTCTTCAGGATCTCTACAAGCTTCCAGGCAGGTGTTTTTTAATAATTCTGCAAGAATTCCTGGCCCTCCAGGAACAGGACTGGATATCTGTGGTGTATACTATATGATAACCATTACTCATAGCACATTTTACAATTTGTATTACAAATTACCTTATATACTTATTTACTTTACAGTTGTAGTCGCATCTGTGGGCCTAAAATAATATCCTAATTGCATTCAAGCATTACCAAATTTAAAACTAGTAATAAACAAATAACATGCCGGTATTTTGGCCACTTTAAAATTATCGGAATTGGGTGAAACCTGCATCTTTATATTATAAATTACCAGTGTTGTTCTATACCTTGTCTAGCGCGCCCTGAGCACACTCCGTTTTACTGCGTACCTGTTGCAGCTCTTGTCGTAGCTCCGTGCAGCTCAGCTCCAGCTTGTCTTTATCTTCATGCACTGCTTTGAGCAGACTTTGCAACTCTGTGTTGTCACTGGCACTCTGCACCGCCTTCAACTCAGCTACCTTCTGCCTCTCCGCCTCAACCTGAGTCTTCAGACTGACATTCTCCACTCTCAAAGCCTCCGTGGCTAGCAGCTGTTCCTCAGTTTTCCTCACCGCCTCATCTCTAGCAACCTTCTCGCTACCCAGATGCCCTTGAAGAAGCTCTAATTCTTCATTTAAACCCTTCACAGCAATTTGTGCCTCCTGATTCTCCTTTTCCAAAGCTCTAAGACTACCTGTGAGCTGCTGCTGGATGTCAACCAGCTTCTCTCTTTCGAAGCGGGAGCTCTCCACTTGCTCAGCCAAACGCTGTTCAAGCTCTGCAACCCGAGAGGCACGTGAAGCCTCAGCTTCTTGACTTTGAGCTTGATCTCTGAGCCTCTGGAGAAGGGACTCATTCTGTTGCGCCAAGAGTTCTACACGCTCCCTTTGCTGCTGTAGGGAAGTCTGTAAGAGGCCCTTCTCCTCTGCCAGACGCTCATTTTCAGCTGTTAGCTCCTGGACAACCTGTTGCTGGTCGGCCAGCTCCTGTAGAGTGGCCTGTAGTTCTTCGGCCGTACTGTGGTGACTCTCTTCCATCTTCTGGATGCGGTCTGTCAAGGACTCCACTGAGAGCTCCTTCACCGCACCACTGGGCACCACACTCTTAATGCTGCAATTGACTGAGTCTGAAAGGGAGGGAATCTTCTCCATCTCTGAGGAGTCTGAGGAGGGTAAAGGAGAGCCTTTGATGCTACCAGATGACACAGAAGTTTTAAGGTGGCTTCCATTGACGGCATCTAAAGTGGTGTTATCTGGTAAAACCCCACTAACTAAATGCTTGCTGGGGCTGGTGAGCAGTGTTGTAGTGCTCTCTAATGTAATAAGCTTCTGCTTCAAAGCCTGATTCTCTTCCCGCAAGATGGCCAACTCACGCTGAAAACGTCCATTCTTCTCCCTCAGTTCCCCTACAAGCACCTGGATATCGCCAGGCTGTGTCGGTGTCCTTTCTATCTCTGAATTTCCCTCTGGTGTACCAGCCTCTGATGATGAATCCTTCCCTTTATGTCGTTGGAGCTCCATCCGTAACTTACTGATTTCAAACTCTTTGGTTTTGGCCTCAGCCAGGAGCTCCCTCACCTGACTCTCCAGCAGGGTCTTGTCCAAAACAATAGACTCTGCTTTGGTCTTGACAGAGCCACGAGAATGCTTGGCCAGCGCAGACAGGCTGGAGGTGCTGGCACTGGTGACCATCTTTTTGGCTGAAGAACTTTTCTGCTGGTCACGCAATGAGACACGTTCTCTGGAGATGCTTTGCGAGATCTCACGAGGAGCTGGGATCCCTGACTTTTTGGTTGACTGGACACCTGGGTAGAGAGGAAATAATTATGTTTTGTTAGTGTTGGATATATTAGTAGTACTATATGCAGTACAAAATTGTTTGAAAAATATGATCAACCAAAACCATTCCTCTGGGCAACTATATCTCTATAACTATAACTATTTTTAGCCTAATAAATTATATGATAAAAATGTATGATGTTTTCGTATGACTAAGCAAAAATAATTAAATAGCAATATGCTGAAACAACTAAAGCAACATCATTGTTTGAGTTAACCAACTCCTGTCCACCAGACCACAGATATTTGACAATGAGACCATTTGTCTCATTCCATTGTACAAAGACTGGCGTATCTGTGTAAGAGATCATTCATTTAGAGTGATGACAGGACAAAATGTGTTTTGTCTCATCACATTCAAATGGCCACCGGGCACTGCTTCACTGCACTGTAGCCACAGCAGCACAGCAAAAACAAGAATACTGGCATCTGAGTGACATCAGAGTGGGTGCTGTATATCGCCTCTTTATGCTGTTTGCTAAATGGAGGTTAATTATTCTTTGGCTGGGCCGGCTGGTGAAAGGATTTTGTGGGTTTTGGAATAATCAGCAAATACCAACACAAAATATGCTGGACTGGAGCTTGTTGAAGCTGAGGCCTTGCACTAATACAGAGATTACTTCAGATCGACAGGGTTTTTAAAGAAATCACTGTTTTAGAGATCTCATAGAAATAACACAATGCAAGCCAAATCAGTCACTGTAAAAATATTTTATTGATTGAATACTTTAAAGGTTGTGATTTGAGTATGAACCTAATAAAGAAATTAACTATACCGTGTGACATTTTTAAACAGAATTTCTTGGTAAAGAACAGCACAGTTAATACACCTCTGTAAAAAAAAAAAAAAAAACTTTGCTCAGGTAATCTAAAAATGTGCTTAATTTAGTAACTTCTAAATTAGCTGGATGTTTTCAAAATATGATTTTTTTTTTTTAAGTTACATCAAGTGTTTGTGAATGTAAAAGGTCAAGCTGCACAACAAATAAAGTTAATGTCTCCTAAAATTGATTCTGAACTGCCTAGACTAATCTAATTCCCGTAACATACCTACATTGGTTTGTAAAAAAAATGTGCATAATGCTAGCCTATGTTCTTTGCTGGCTGCCCACAAACATCTACTTTGACCCGCCTTCAACCACTGTAGTTGTAGCTGAGGCCTGGAAGTGTTTGGTTTTGGTTTGGTGTTGATGAGATGTACAAAATGCTGTTTTCTGTGCTGTAAATTCAGTTTGCATGGACATCAAAAGGATAAGGATAATCATTACTGTTTGTATAACTGCGTACACAATTGCTGAGGAAGCCTCCGGAGCTGAAATTCAGATATGGTAATAGGCCAGGGATGGAAATTCGCACCGCCACCAGCCAAATGCGGGTAATTTTGTGTTGTAACGGGTAAACTCGCTTCACCTACCGGCCACCGTGGCGGGTAAATAAAAATAGCATAGCCTACTGTTTCACCTGGACGGCGGAAATTTTTAGAGGAGGCACACCTTCAAAAAAAATGTGGCGTTACAAATCAAATTCACAATAAGTAGTAGAGAAGTTAATTTGCGCGTGGTTGTGTTTTAGCGGCCATAGCGGCGGAGTCTCAAGAACATGCGCTGTAAACTTGCGCGGTTTTTTAAAAACATATCGAGCTTGCGTCGCGTCCACCATTTGAACGCAAGAGGATCTCGAGATATAGGGCTACTTCCGTGCTTCTAAAGGTATAGGCCTATTGTTTTTTTTAAATGGATAATATATTTATATAATTTTCCATACATTATCAGAGCTTGGCAGACAGAATCATTATATATTTTTAGACAGGTTAATTAATAGATTATAGCCTAATTAATGTTATTATTAATGTATCATTTTAATCATACACAATAAATAATCCTGCCATATAAAGTTTGACATTTATTAAAATAATATTTAGATAAAAATGGGACAAATAATTACATAATAATATAGTCATAATTTAAGTAAATTAATAAAAAATGTAACATTTTTGAATTTCAGAATTGTCAAAAAAGTGATTACTGGTTCAGAATGACTGCTTAAAGTGACAGTTCACCCAAAAATGAAAATTCTGTCATAATTTACTTTCCCTCAAGTTGTTCCAAACATGTATACATTTCTTTGCTATGTTGAACACATTGGAAGATTCATTCCTTCTATGGAAGTCAATGGTGCCCCCAAAGCAGCCTGGGTACAAGCTTTCTTCAAAATATCTTCTTTTGTGTTCAGCAGAACAAAGAAACTCATACAGGTTTGGAACATCATGAGGGAGAGTAAATGATGACAGAATGTTTTAGTTTTGGGTGAACTATCTTTAAAGTGCACCAAATAGGCTACTAAAGAGTTATTTAGAAATAAATGAAATAATCAAATGTAAAATAATATAACATTTTATATTGTCGTGAATGGGTGTCCCTTATTTTGCCACACTGAAGGTGGCAACCCTAGTATGTCGTCAACAAGCTTCAGAAGATGCCAAAACTAATAGTTTAATTGTTGTGACTAAAAACCTAAAACTGGAAGCCATAAAAGACCACGAATCATCCAAATGCCACATCCATTAATCTGCCCTACTCATTTAATGAAATGTATATCAGTTCATGGTTTGTGTGTGTATAAGAGAGAAAGAGAAAATGTCAGTATTTCATTGAGACTTGAGATTAAATAAAGTGCTTAAGTATTGTAGAGCTTGTAGTAGGGGTGTGCCATATCATACCCACGATAATACCGGTATAAATTTTGACATGATAAAAAAAGTGTCATATCGCGATATCAATGATATAGCGGCGCGATGGCGTATGGCACGTTCCCTAGCGCGCACAACAACAACACCTGTCAGAGTATGAGCAGCATGTCAGCCTCCGATAATGACTTAGTACCTAAAAAGGAGCTACTTGGTTACAAGAGGTCAGCCTTCTTGACAACTGACTAAACATTGACAACTTAAAGCTGCTATTGATGTTTGCAGCGCAATATTTGACCGGAAGGGTAACATTGACAGTCATTTTCGTCAGTTATGGCTCATTAGATCTAGCATTCTGCCTTCTTTGAATCAGACACAGAGATAAACTAGTGCGTAAGATTACATTTATTTGAATTAATGGATTATAGCATTTATTTGGATTAATTATCGAGAGAGAGAGAGAGAGAGAGAGAGAGAGAGAGAGAGATTCGTACCTGTGTGACTGCGTCTGTTCAGCTTCTCTCTTAACGAAGATGTGGGTTTATTACTGAAAAAATAGCGATGTAACCTCATCGTTGCTGAGAAATATAATGTAGTGATCCAGTAACTTAACTATTTTATTGCTAAAACGGGGGCGTCACGGGGCGGCGTTAATAACAAGTTTCTGTGCTCATGAACGTGCAGCGCCATCTCTGCTCTCTGAATGCGAGTGACGTGCGCGCTTCAATAGCCCCGTTTACATGCACACTTTTATGTCATTCCGATTGAACGATTCTGTGGACAGTTTACACGAGACGTTTCCTAAACCGATCTGGTGTTGCTGTTAGAAACACCTCAGAAAAATAAATTCTTCTGTCAGGTGCAGTTGAAGTAGAAAGTGCCTGGGACAAACGCTGTCAGATGAGATGGCGTAGCCAGGCTATGTCTGTGTCATTATTCCAACATTATCTTCATAACTTGTAACAAAATAAAAAGTTTTACACTTCAGATATATTAGTGTATCCTTATGAAAGCAGTGTTTATATGCAGCATTTTCATTCAGACTTTCGGACTTTTAAACCGATTACAGTGCTCCGTCTAAACACACCTGAAATGAAAACAGCGCATTAATATAGAACAAGGATTCATCTGACTTGGAACTACCTGTGCATTAAATCACCTTCCAGTCAATCAGAATCAAATATTCAGACAGACCATGGCATAAATTACATTAGTTATTGTAAAACTAAAATGTTATGTTATGGTTTTGTTTGCACTAATAAGTTGCTGCTGCCTACCAGCTGCAATAACCAATAAAACTTTGTTCCATTTTTGTTTTTCTATATCGTCATAAATATTGTGATATAATTTTGAGGCTATATCGCCCACCCCTAGCTTGTAGTATTATTTTCACATGCAGTTACACATTGTAGAAAGTGGCTGGTAAAAACATTGAGTGGCTGGTAGATTTTGAAATCCACCAGCCACAGTGGTCGGTGGACAAGTTAATTTCCATCCCTGTAATAGGCGCTTGGTAAGCTGTGGACAAATCAAAACAGAATGGGCCAGGCTGACCAATCAGGTCAGAGTAGGCTTGCAGAAAGGAGAGCAGTTTGAGTTAGACTATTTGAGAAACAAGGTGACGTGCTATGTACATTATGTGAAAAGTGTTTTTTGACCTTGGATGCATGTATATCAATTGTAGGAGACCTCCAAAACAAAATTAGGAACCTTTAAAATAGAATAATAGGGGCACTAAGTCGAATCAAATAAAAATACTATAGCACTATAAAGTTTTAAGTTCCATGACCTAACCTTTTCAGGTCTGGTACAATGGATGTTTTTGCTCAGGTGGCAGGAAATGTCCAAATAGAGAAAGGTTTTGCATCAGACACATTATTTTTCTTCTGGTTTACAATAAAACAGACAAAAAAAAAATCAATAATAGGGAGCCCCTTGTTTAGGGACCAGAATATCATATGTTTAAGTGGGTTCTTTTTCTACTAGTTTAGTCACCACCTCACAACATCTCAAAGTATTGCCTTGGCAACCACCAAGAGTACCCCAGCAGTGTGATGGCAAGTTCTACGTGTGCAAGAAGCACTCAACTTTTTCTTAAGAAAATTATAGAAAATGGTACAGTTTAAAGGGGCAAAGACCTGATTTTAAAGAAAGCAGCTCCCTCTCTCATTTAACTGTGAGAGGATTGCTCTGAGTGACTGGATAGTTATTCAGATTCATATTAATGTATTTAAGTTTTCCTTCCCTACGAGGGCTGAAAGTGAATGAATCACTCCAGTGGGATAGGCTGTGCTGGGATGCTATAAATCTATAATCTACCACTTTCACACTCGCATATCCATCAAAGACAGAACCAGGAAGCACACTCCTGCATTATACATTACCATTTTCATCTTCAGCAACATCTTAACTTCTCAGAATTGCTCCTTATAGAGTAAGAACATTTTAGATGTGTCCTATGACTCAACACATATAGGGCCCTATCTTGCACCCAGCGCAATTGACTTTGTACACCGACGCATGTGTCATTCCTATTTTGCACCCGCGCAAAGCGCGCTTTTCCCTCCACAGAAGCACGTCGCTAAACTAGTGAATGAACTTGCGCTACCTGGGCGGTTCAGCGCAAAAAAGGAGGCGTGTTCCGGCGCAAACAATCCCTGGTGCTATTTTGCAGTTCCATTAAACAATTGCGCCACTGACCAGAAAAAACCTAGTCTAAAGTCAGTGGCGCGTTGCGCGTTGTTCATTATGCTATTTTAAGGGCGCATGCTTGACCATAATGTAGGCTATAGCGTGCACAACGCGCATACACTTTGCTCATGTAATCTACACAGATGCAACATTTATTTTTGCAAATCATAAATTGTTACACTAAAAAAATATTAACACATGAGATGACGGAAATCATTGTGGTGTGCCACGAAGATGTGAAAAAATAGGCATAAATCTAGCTTACAAATGATTCAGGCTAATTGTAATAATTAAGGATAAGACCTGTTTGCCCAATAGTGGCAAGACATATATGTATATAAGGACATCTGACAAATTGGTTTGTCCGTCAAGAACCAGGAAAAAAAATCGACTGAAAAACTGAAAAAACTGAAAGACTGAAAAAAAAAAAGACTGTGAAATCACCTTTACCATAATGTACAACATTAAACTTCACTTCTCTGTCTTTCACTGCTCTTACAAGAACATCAGTCTCCTCGGCTGTGAACCGCTCCTGGCGTGCGCCTGGTAAATACGCCATAATAATAGCAATCCATAATGGAACTTGCGCACCTGCTTTTAAAGGGAATGTTGGATGACGCTCGGATTGGTTTATTCACGTTACGCCCAAACCACACCTATGAATAATGAAGCTACTTCAGACCAACCCATTTTAGATTTGCGCCGGGCGCAAGAGCCATTTATCCCGCCGGGAAAATAGCAACAGCGCCGAGACCCGCCCACAAAGTTACTTTGCGAGTGTTACTTTGACACTCGCGTTTCAGATCGTTAAAATAGGGCCCATAGTGTACATGTGAAAAGAATTCAGTCATTCATTGCTAATGAAAGCCCTTTTAATTTGGTTCAAAGCAGTTCAACCTTAGGCAAGGCAGCCTTATTTATGTTTGCTGCATAACAAGCAGAGGATGAGATTAGATTAGATTCTCTTTTCCATTAGTCTGACTAATGCTTGGGCAGTGCCATTTCTACACAAGCTCATCTAACTACACAGCATGAATCACCCTTTACTGAATTCCATCCTCGCTGACCTCCCCCCATGTCAGGGAACATGCCAAAAAGGCACACAATAGACATGTTTCAGTCAAGAATTAATAGTATGAGCTGCAACTTGGGAACTAAATTCACTCAAGCAGTTAAATGGAACAAAAAAGCAGGATTATGCCAGCAATTGATTAATGACCACACAAAACAACCTTAATTCTTGTGCAAGACAAGCTCTTCCTGACTCCAAATGCTGCGTTCATGCTTGAATGGCTATGAAAACTTTCTATTTTTAGCCTTTGGAAAGGGAGAGGGAAAGAAGAAAAACAAAAAGAGAGACAGAGAAAGCAAGACAGAGATGGTGTGGGACCGAGAATGTAAACATCAGGCTAATGCATTCGCAAAACAGAATGCATTAGACAACAGCACTGAAAGAAACAACAGTGAAGGCTTAAGAAAAAACTAACAGAAAGAGAGAGTCCTTACTGAAAAGCAGTACTTCAGCTTTGTGTAGAAGATCAGACTGTGGGAGATATACATGTCTGAGTCATCTGTCCATCCTTAATCTTGAAAACCAAAAGACAAGGTCTGTATTGTCCTACTGCCACTAAGCAGAGGCTGTTATTGGTACATGGAGTAAATAAAAGCACAGTTTATTCAGAGACAAATATATTCAACATCACAATGAATGGTGGTTTCTATAGTGCCAGTGATGAATTCACTCTAATTTTAGTTGGTTTAGTGCATTAACATGACTCAAAGAAAGAGCTCACTGTTGGCTGAGCTGCAATGTGAGGGAAGCTAATATAATCATCTAAGAATTATGTTGTTTTCTTATACATGAAACCACGGGGTCTAAAAAGTCCAAAAAGAGAAGCCATTGAAAACCAAAATCAACAGTTCAGACTGTAATAATACAACCATTAACAGCAATTGTTATGCGAAAGGTGAATGGTTACTCTTAGCATTAAGCAGCTTTACCAAATAACATTTTACTTAAAAAAAACATTTTCAGTCAAAATATAACATGTTTCACTGAATTATGTGGACAGCACATTCAATCATCTGCTGGTAATTGTGGATCAAGTTTAGAATGACAGAAATAATCATCACAAGACTGGACTGCTTTGATGGAGTGCATCATGAAATGATCCTGGAGTAATTAACTGCAAAGGGTTGACAGATAAGTAAGAAACATCTTGGGCTGTCAGCTGTCATGGCATTAGATATCAGCAGTGAGATGATGTATCCGTAAGATGGGTAAACAAGAATCCTTAAAAACTAATTTTAAATGTTTAATAAAAAACCTTCAGCCTCAGGGCTGGACTAATGTTTTCCAAGCAAGTGTACCGTATGTAGTAGAAACAGTTAAAAAAGTCTCTGCCACATCTTTCTGTTGTCCAGCTAGTAATATTGTAGCTGCTTGTAAACATGTAGATGTAGCCATGGAGTAATGCTGACATTTCACTTCACATCCTGCATGCAGGGGAAAACGGAATCAATGACTTTCCATGTGCGTCAGAACAGTGACACACTTTGGCCTTCCTGAACGGTGAGAGCTTCCGTGTGAAGCGAAAGTCTTTTATAATCCTCATATCACTATGCCAGTCAGGGTGACACAAAAGTCTAAGTAGTCTGAGAAAGTGTCCAAAGGACTTTAAAAATCAAACCAACCCCTTGAATGAAACTGTGGTTATAAAGAATTGCATGATGAATAGAAAGATACATTTAAATGTCTCAAACAATGTGTTAAAGCGAAAGTGTTTCATTCTTTGAAATCTGTGAAAGTGTGCCACAGATTACTTAAATGCAGACTTTAAAAATCTCATTGCTTTGTCAAAGCAGGAAATTATATCATGTGGAGGTGTTTGCAATGATATGCAGTTAGATCTAGAGCCATAGTATGTACAGTAAGTGGATCTGGTCCTTTTTAAAAAAAAAACACATCTAAAAACATCATGCTGTTATGGATCATATGATATAGGAGAAATTGGAGCTCATTCTCAAGGAGGGGAAAAAACCCACTTCAATTTTATTCACAGGTCCAAACTGAGCAAAAATATGCAAAAGTCTGATTGGTTGGTTGGTTGGTTGGTTGGTTGACTTCATTGTCCCCAAGGGGAAATTCTGCTTGGGCACAGTGCAGCGTTGCTTCATAAAAAACATCACAAACAACATCACAAATCACCAAAAAAAAAAAAAAAAAGGATTATGTACAAGTGCTAGAGTGGTCATTGCACATTGCTCCATTGCACTGAAGTTTGTGTAAACTGCATAAACTAAGGTGCTAGTATGTTTATTGCACATTGCTCTATAGCACCGGAATCATAAATAAAATGCTGAAGTGCTCACATATTTGTTGTACACAGCTCTATTTCACATCGTTCAGCAGCTTAATATAGGCTGGCACAAATGATAATTTTAGGCGATTAGTTTTACATTTTGGTAAACTGAGCCTTCTTCCTGATGGCAGGGTTTCATATTCAGGAAAGAGGGGATATTGAGGATCTGATTTAATTTTCATAGCCTGTTTCATAATTGTCTGATCATACAGGCTCTGGATAGGCTCATAGTCTCTCCTCCCTATAATTTTCATGGCCGTTTTGTGCATGTTGGCAAGCTTGTTTTTCAGCTTAACTGTTAGGTTGCCAAACCATGCACTAATTCCATATCTGATGACACTCTCTAGTATTGCATGGTAGAAGATCATCATGATCTGACTGCTCGCACCACCTTAGTCACCGTAGAAAATAAAGCCTCTGCTGCAGTTTATTGCAAAGGTTGTCAACATGTGTTTTCCAACAAATAAGACTATCGATGTGGACACCTAAATATTTGTATAGTATAGGTGTTATGGGAAAATTTAATCATAGCTATACATTAAATTTTGCGCATTAAATGTTTATTGATTTGCATATATTCATACAGAACCAGCTTACTAGGTAAAAGGTCATATACAGAATATAGACAACACGTTCTACACTTACACATGGAAAACATGTTTTGTACAGGAGACATGAGGACTGGGATTTGACACTCAGGGGTCAGGATGGCCTAAACGTAGGGATCAGAGTTAAAATGAACAGCACACTTGGGATTTGAGCAAGTGCTGCTTTTCTTGTCATGTGTGGAAATTTACAGGAGGAGTGACTTTGTTTGGGAAACTGATAAAAGCGGAGTGCTGTTATGTCTAGTTAGTGCACTCTGCAGACAAATTGAAGATGGCTGTATGACTGTGACTCATTTCTTGCAAGAAATTAAATCTTTATAAAGACAATTGGGCAAGTTTTTGTCTCTTATTCAGTAATGCAGCGATAGTTGAAATTTTGCCACGACAGTTGGTGTCAGAAGCGGAGATTCCATGGATGTGCCTTCTGGACCCGGGGAGCGGGTGGTGACTGATCATCCTGGACTTTAGAGTCACAGCTCTACCCCGACATATTGAGGGAGAGAGGCCAACCGCTCAGGGGGTCCGGAGGGTCCGACCACTGGAAAAAACGAACCCGAGGTGGCAACGGGATGCTTCTGGTAAGAGACAAACTTAAAATTCGGGGAAGAATTTTGATGAATAGAATTTGTTTAAATTGAAAATTGAGTAAAATTGAAAATTGAGTTAAATTGAAAATTGAAATTGGGGTGGATAAACCATAGTGGGGTCTGACTCTGTGGCGAATGCAACGTGGTTGATTCGTTTATGGGATATAAACTGAAACCATGTGGGTGAATAAAATGAGAATGCAACGTGATTAAAATTTTGAGAATTTTGAGATATCATGTGGGTGAGGAGACCGTGCTGTGAGCCGGTTTTGGGCTATTGGGAGCCAATAAGAGAGGACACTATTGGGAGTGTACGCCCGTCTGGACTTGGGTGAAGAGATCAGATCTGAACGCAGACGTCCGACAGATTCATTAGTGTACGCTAGAGGGAAAAAAGCCACAGAGACAGACAGCCAGTATGGGGAAGTCCCAAAGCAAGCTAGCTGAATATGGTACACCGGTATTTTGTCAAATGAGAAAATGATATGGGAAAAATGCATGCAAGGCAGAAAAGTTAATTAAATATCATGATTTCCCAAACGAGGGAACATCAGACAGAAAGTGGTGAATGAGTCAGTTGAAGAGGGGAGATAAACTGAAGGGCTGTTGTGGGAAATGTGTGTGAGAAATGCGAACAAACCGTGAAATGTTGGGTGAAAGAGGCAGATAAGAGAAAAAGGAAAATGTTGTCTTATCACGCAGAAGTCACAGCTGTTTAAAGATCACCGGTGAGTATGAACGTTGACTAAATTCTGGCTAACATTTTGAGTGATATGATCGGTAATTTGATTAGTCGGTATAAAGATTTTGAGATGAACAAGAGCAAACTTCAAAGAAATTTGGTGGACTGGTGAAGGAAATGGGCAGATTTTTTTTTATTGTAATTGGAAAGTTGATCAGCAACTTGACTGGCTACAAACAAAGAGAGAACAAGATAATTCAAATTTCTAGATGTTTGTGCTTATTCATTAATTTGTAAAATGGGTGAGGTGCCGTACACCCGAAGGGAAAATCCCAGAAGTGACTGAGATATACAATTGAGTAACTAAAAGTGATGTTGGTGAAAAAGCAGATAGCACCATAAATTGCAAGCCATTATCTGTTTTATTGGACCCCGAGCGAGCTCTGTTCTCAGACAGACTGTCACTTTTGGAGCACACAGGTTGCTGAACGTTGCTCCACAAGCTAAAGATGAGAGTGTTTTAATTGTGGTCAGCAGGGCCATTTTGGACGTAATTGTGTCCGAACACCCATAAGGTGTAGAAAGTGTGGCAAATCAGGCCACCAGACTAAATTCTGTAAACGAAAGCCAGTAAAAAGAAAGTAACAGATTTACACTCTGTCTATGAAAATTAGATAATAATATTAATAAAGTCTTTAGTGATTATTTTTGAAGGAAGGATTTGAGATAATTTTAATATGAGGTTAAAATAATGATGATAAAACATGCTGCAAAGATATATAAATCCTGATTAACCGAGTTTTAAATGAAAAATATATAATAAATATGTTCTTGCTCTTCTCACTTTTGCAAAACTCTGATAATGATGATTTGACTGAATATTGGGTTGTTGAAATAACTAAAGGTGTTAAAATGTTGAAAACCCTAGAAGCTGATGTTTTGGTTTCAAAAGATAAGCTTGTGCTGAGCTGAAATAAACAATTCGTTATCTGAATCTGCCCACCACGTGGCCTAACTTGAGTAACAGAGACACAATCTGAGTGGAAATTATAGTTTCTGAATTCATTGTGGGGGCAAAAGACAAATATAAAATTATGATCATTTGAAAATGTGATTTCTGTCAAAGGATAGAGTTAAAAGGAAAATGTCTGATGCTTATTTGAAAACAATTAAAATTTATAGCCAGGTCTTATGCTGTGCTAGGGTGAAAGGTGAAACGTTTATGAAAACGCAGTGTACCAGCCCTGAAGGCCTCAGAGTCTCTCTCTCTCATCCCAGACCAGCTCAAAGCTGATATCTGAGCCTGTGCCACAGATGATAGAAGATATTGATGAGTAAAAGCACAGGGCATTATGTGAACATAATAGACAGTTATTTGTTAAGATATAAAAAAGGTGCCATCAAGAGGGCAATAAGACATGTTTTAAAAAATACAGACTTTTAATGAACTGAAATTTTTGACGAATGTATGATATGACCAGTAACTTCTGTCTGCTCTTAGCCTTCACCATGTACAGAACTGATGGCCTTGGTCACAGATGTAGCAGAACATTAAATTGAATGGACAGTTGTTTTGGCTAAATTCACTGAGAATAATCTAAGCACTGCTATGGGGCAGCTTTGAAGAAGTATGATGGATTTTAGTGATTAAGTTGTGTTATAAATATTTTTTTTACTAATTTGAAAGCAGACCTGATGGCTCTGGTGACTCTTGAATGCACTTTCCAAAAGGCTCCAGAAAATATCGGATCCTGTTTAAGGTCAAAGATCTCAAACGATGACGAGGTGGGCACGAGGTGGTTTCCCGATGACGGGTAAGACTTCCTACGGCCTGACAGGGAGCAACCCAAGCCAGGGAAATCACGATAAGTCATCTGTGACCCCCCAACAAAAAAAAACAACAAAAAAAACGGAGGAGGGAGTTTTATGTGAGGTGTGTATGAGAGGTCAGGCAGATGTCTGTGAGGCCAGCATCATCTCTGTTGGGAGGAGAAGCTGTGTTTCGTAGGGGCCAAGGTCAAGACTGGACACAGCAGCCCCTGCCCTAATAATGGCCCCTCTATACCGCTCACCAAATACCGCATTAATTGAGAGCCAGGAAACACCCTGAAGAAAAGAGCTATGACGAGATTGGCATTTAAGAGTAAGCTGAGACCATACTGTGATTGTGATTGATAACTTTGTGGAACAGAACAAAATTTATTAGTATCAGTAAAACTGTATGATATTGAACTAATATGTCTCTATCATAGTCTTAATCCTGCAGGTCATTAGGATGAAGAGGATAATTTGGAGACATGGTGATGGCTTTAAGATGAGGACGGCTTTTGAAGTATAACTTATTGGAGATGTTCTAATTTGAAAGTTCAAAAGTTAAATTTCTAAACTTTGTGAAGGATTAATGAATTGAGGGTTAGTGAATTTAACATTATAGTAAAAGTCTTAGAAGACTGTTGAAAAGATAAATCTGGGTGAGAGAAGGAGAGAGAGACTGCTTCAGTGGAACCAGGGATTGTACTCTGTCTGCGATCTGAGACAAAACAAAAACAATGATATCAGAACAAAACAACCCAGCTGACTTTTCTAAAAATAGATTAGTAATGAACAGATTTGAAACTGGTTAAGAAACCATGTAAAAAGCAAATTTTGAGAATGAGCAGAATGAGTGTTTTTATCATTACAGATGGGTTAGTTAAATGAGACGACAAACGCTAAAGAAGCTGATTATTCTGAGCGAATCTGGTCAAAAGAAGATCCGGAACATGGACGAGCTTTAAATGGATTGGTATCCAGCTCAGTCTGTTAATGGTAATTATGACTACTTTGTCATTTATAATGTTGTTTTTGAATTAATCTATGGATTAGTGCATATGTTAAAGCGGAATAGTTAAAGATTGCCGTCCACCATGGGTTTAACACCCTTGTATAAATTCAACAGAGGGTAAATTTTATAGACTGGACGACAGAGACAAGGAGACAAATTAAAGAGTCACTATCTAAATTATCCAGAGACTCCCTAATATTTATGAAAGGCCAGAGGGCAAAAAGGGAGAACTTCTAAGAAAGAAAGAGTTTTATTTTATGTTTCCTCTGGATGGAGGCATGTCATTAGATGTCTAAGAGAGCTTCTATTTGTGTATTAAGGGCTGAAGGAGCAGGCAGAGAAGTCTTTCTGTGTGACTGGGATTGAGATAAGAAGAATATAATATTTTGGTTTCTGCAGAGCAGTAGAGATAAGAAACAATAATGATCACATGGTGCATCTGCAGACGAGCTCTTTGATAGAGGAATAATGTGACAAGTTAAAACAGAAGAGAAATAGCCCAAAAAGATAAATTTTTGGGTGGAAAATTGATTTTCGGACAGAATTATGAACAATTTATGAACACCTGTAAAATTAAATGGAGTTAATATACATATATGGAATTGAAAAATCATTTTGAAACGGCTTTAAAGAAATTGATGGTGACTTATAGAACAAATTTGAATACTTTATACAGTGATATGGGAGATTAAGAAAATTTGCAAGTTTTTGGTAAAGTTATAAAAATGTTGGGTTTAAGTGGCAAGGTGAGAATTTGATGATAAGTACCGCTGCCAAATGACATAAATTAAGAGGTTTAAGATTTTGGGCCAATTGGAGCATACGTCTAAAAAGTTTTAATGGACAGGGCATGGAGAAAAGGGTACTTTAAAAGAAAGCCCTGATTAATTGATTTTGAATGGGTTTCTGATAACAGGAACTGAAAAGATTTTGATAAAAATAAAAAAAATTGGGTATTGAGTATGATTAAGTATGATGTCATGAGATAAAGATTAGTGAACAAGCTGATTGAATGTAATACGAATTGATAACTATGGCATTTTGATTAAGTGTATTTAACATTAACAAATTTAGATTTATGTTCATTAATGGTTAAATATGGTGTGGGTGTAACGTACTGCTCTGAGTCAGAAGGTTGAGGATCCAAACGCAGTTTTTAATTAAAGTTTAATCCACAATCGTAGTCAAAAGTACAGGCAAAAAGGTCATACACAGGAAAGCAGTCCAAACAGCAAACAAGACAGGAGAGACAGGCAAACGGGTAATCCACGGAACAGGCAAGAAATCCAAAACGAGACATGAAACCAGGGAAACGCTCAGAATTGCAGTTGTAACACTAAACAAGACTTCGCAATGATTGACAGAGTGAACATGGTTTATATAGGCTGGGGTAATGGGGTAATGTGACACAGGTGCAAACAATGAGTGAAGATGAGTCCGGGCAAAGGATTATGGGTAATGTAGTTTATGATGAAGTGACAAGTCTGGGGTGGAGTGCCCTCAGGTGGTAATCAGGGGCACTCTCACTGGTGATTGCGACATAGCTTTTATCAATATGCAGAATATTGTAAAATTATATATTTTCTGTCTGATTTTTTGATCCGAAGCCAAATGAGACCACAGAAGGTTATTTAAAACATCCCACTTGTGATATAAAGTAATTTTGGAGAAAAAACATGGTTTTAATCTTTATTGTATTTTGATTGTGTGCTAAGCTAACATGCTAGCTAGCCAATGCACCTGCCACCTGGGCAAATACGTTATTTTTATTAATAATTTTTAATAGACTGAAATGAAAAACCAACTGAAATGTTTCAATTGTCAACAACTGCATTTGAGGCACTTTAGAAGGTGAAGTGAGAAGTTTGATCATAAATGAGGTTTGAATAGAACAGTTTGAATAGAGAGTCGTCAGTGATTACAATGAAGACAAAAGAATAAGATAACTAGAGCCATAACCTGGCCAGAGGGGTGTGAAAGTGTTCTGGGGAGACTGAAACTGAATGGGCAGTTTGCACTCAAAACAATAGAGACAATAAACTGAATGGTAGCCCAGAAGAGATGGCAATAAACATCAGTTAACATTTTAGAGAAACCTCAAAATAAAATCATATGACATGATCTTGAAAAACATTTAATAAAATTCAGAGTTTTAGACTTATCATCTTCAGATTTGAAATATAACATGGTCAGACATGTGGCTTCAGCTGTAGTGCACTTCTAGATTGCTAAAATGCCAACTTCAATTTTCTTTTCATAAAGATATTTCATACAAATATATTTCTAATAACTTTCCAAAACTTTGAAGCTTATTATAGCTATTTTTGATTATGAAAATAATTATAATTTTGAATTTACAGTAAACTGCCAAGTGTCTGCTTTCAAATGACGCCATACTTATGATTTTAGTGCAAAGGAATCATTAAAGCTACACTATGTAACTTTTCCGTCCACTAGAGGTCGCCTTTTCAAAACAAAGGCGTAGTTTGATGACGCCACGTTTGAGCGCAGAATCATGGGACATGTGGTCTTCACCTCACAGCCGGTGGAAAACAGTCAGGATAGGACTCGGGCAGAAATCATGTTCATGAATGCGATTATTAACATTACTGTAGTCTGAAGCAGAGCAGGACCGAGTGTTGTGGAGCTGAGCAAGGCCGCAGGAGCGATTGAAGAGCGGGACTGTTATTATGGCATAGTCGCCGGCGGGACTTTTATTATGACACGGTTGCCGGCGCCACTTCCTCTTTTCCAGTCATGAGTGAGGTAACGCAACTCTGTTTATCGTATTAGATATATCTGAGTGTGTTGAAAAGGAAGTTATGACGTTCGCTCGGCGGCTGCTATGACACTTGTTCACACTGCAGTGAGAGTAAAGTGTTTCACTGAATAAAACCGGAAACCGAGGGTGACGCAGATATGACGCAATCGACAGGCGACTCCCTCACACGCATAGCTCACACGTCCCGGTTCCTCGGTTAAAATAGCAATTTCTCACGATTTACAAATAGTTGGAAACATTCTAAGTACTCAACTGAACAAAATATATACCACTGGCCTAGTGGTTTCTGGATATTTTACTGCAAAAATCCTACATAGTTCACCTTTAAAGGTAGGGTAGGTAGGATTTGGTTAAAAAACGTTTTTTCCAAATTTGTTTAAACTTTCTTTATATATCAATACATAATTAAAATGTAAGTACTCTGAAAAAGAAAGTATGAAAATTGAGTGTCTGTAGACCTCTCACGACTGTTTTAAAGGCAGCTCATTATTTCCATTCACTCCACCTTCTGGGCTCTTTCCAAAGCCACGCCCCCAAAACACATGAACGCGCCACGCCGACCGTTCAGCTGAAAGACGCATTATTTACCTGAGACGAGCGGAGAAGAAGGAGCGGAGTGCATGTAGTGACATCATGTCAGAATCACATGTAATAAAAAATCTAACTTTATCATTATGAATATAAACAAATAAGATGTCTTTTAGTACTCACTATCAAGCTAGAATACCGATACTGGTAAAGTTTAAAATACACACACAACACGTCTACGACACACAGTAAACATAGGTAGAGAATATAAAAACAAACCGCGGAAATAAACGTGCAGGTAAAGTTCCCGGTGAACATGGTAAAAGAGTTTAGACAGAGGGTAGTAGCTAAAGCTGACTTAGTTCTAAAAAAAGTTCCTGGATGCGGTGTACTAGCTTTTACACATGCATTTTGTTATCTAAAGTTACATTTTGTGAAATTCAACAGGACAGCGATCAATTTGATCTAAGCATATTGACTATTTATCATCTCTACTAATAGCTCGCTTAGTGTATAACATTGTAACTTTATGCTAAGTAATGTTATGTTAGCTATATTAGGCAGCTACGTGTGCTACTGATACATGCTCCATGAAAACATAAACCAAAAAAACGTATAATCAAAATGAAAGATTACCTGTCCAGCAGAAATACAGCCTCGTGAACTCCTCAAATCAAACGGGTGTGCCAGGTTTGCCAGGTTTTCACCACAAAATCCGCCCAATTGCTACTCAAAACTAGCCCAAAACAAGCCCAATCGTGTTTCTCCGGTAAAAATCGCATTTGGGGGGTAAAATATGTGTCTTTTTGGTAGGGCTGCCTGCTAAAATTCGCAAATCCCGGGGGAAAATATCACATAATTGGGGTTGCTTCAACCCGCGGACATGAAAAACAGCCCGCGGCAACAATGTTTGAAGTAGCCCGACTTGGCAACACTGGGGTGCGCGCATGTGGGCAGATCCTGTAGCAAAAGCGGTGGTAGCCATGGTAGCGAGAGAGAGTGACAGTCACCCAAGCCAATCACTTGTTTCGGCCCGAACTAAAATAATGAGCGGTGTTTATTGCAGATTAAAAAGTCTAGAGTCACTCGATTTTTATACTCTCTTTTTCAGAGTACTTACATTTTAATTATGTATTGACATATAAAGAAAGTTAAAACAAATTTGGACAAAAGTGTTTTAGATCATTCTTACCTTTCCTACCTTTAACTGTAACGGTTTTAGTCTGATTATGCCATTTCTTAGGATTTTTTCAAAAGGGGGGATGCAGGCTAACAGGTCAACAAAAACAGGGTGGTTTGTGAAGAATGGTGTTGAAACAACTGACTAGAGGAAGGTTGATTGTGAAGTACAGAGAGAAACTGTGGGCATTTAGATAAGAATGTAGCATGACATCGAGGTAGAGAGCGAAGTGACCCCATTGGCAGACACACAAAAGGGAATCAGTGCATGATAGACATTTGTGCTTTGGAACTATGCCCTGCATGGGCAGAGGTGTCCTCTGAACTGTGAGCAAAGCACACAATGTAAACTGAAGGATGTTTTATGTAGAGACTTAAAGTGCTAAGATGGATTATTATCTATCTTACTTATTTTTATTGTTTAGTTTGAGTGGGACCACTATTTGGACCCCAAAAAGGTCAGTTATGATTTTGATTAATTAAGAGAACAACTGTTTGTTTCTTCATATGGGTTTTCTAAAGTGTGTATTGGGTCTCTGAGGAGTGACTGTGGGTCTGGCCTAGGGATGTGTGATGTGTCACTAAACGCTTGATAGCAACAAGGTGTCTTGTGTTTGGATTTTGTAGGTATCACACACCCCTAACATGTCGGGAGTGCAGTAACAGTGATTACTCACTTAGCCCGGCTTCCAGAGATGAAATATGGATTTGTCTTTAATTTTATAGGATATTTTCAGTATGTTTTGGGGAAAACCTTCTGGTCAAGACTGCCATTCGTAGCTTGACGGAAGCATGCAAGCTTATGGAGGGTAAGAGTGTAACGATGTACACAGACTAGCGTTATGCGTTCGGAGTTGAGCACGATTTTGGGGCGCTGTGGAAGCCCAAGAAAATGTTAAAGTCTGATGGGCGCACAATTATGAATGCTTCTTTTGTGTCTAATCTGCTAGACACAATTTTCTTGCCTGGCTAGGTTGCTATCTGTAGAATGCGCAGCGAAACTAACAACAAAGAGTTTATTTCAACAGGAAACTGTGAGAGCAGACACAGCTGCGAAGGCCGTGGAAGGGCAACAGACGACACAGCCAGAATGTTTTTATTATCTGAAATAAACACAAATGTTTTGCCTTCCTTATAAGACAGAGAAAAGCAGCGATGGGAACAGTGCGACTGCACTGTGCAAAATGGCGTCTGGACGAGTAGTGATGGCAAGCCTTGTATATCCCGAAAATATTTTCGATGATTATGATTAATGGCTGCATGACCGATCACGCAGCCAACGGGGGAATGATACTCAAATGAAAATCTATGAGGTTACAATATTTGCTGAAAATTTTTCGCATCTTGATGCGTATTGATATACACGAAAGCGAGAAAAGGCCTTGAGTAAATCTGAGACCTTTTCAGACCGTTTTTTGGAAGACCACCATTCATGGGAATGGATGGGGGTAAACAATAGCTTACATCAATAGAATTGTGAATTATTGCATAGAGATGTCTTTTCTGTTGTCTAAGGTCTGTGTGCAGGTAAAATTTGGGGAAACCAGCTGGGACTTGTTACATGACATCAAACCAGGTGATTTTGTGTTGATAGAGGACAACGGGAGGAGGAGCTGGAAGGCGAAAAGGTGGCTGGGGCCATGCCAAATTCTCCTAACAACGCATACGGCCGTAAAAGTGGCCGAGAGGGCGACGTGGGTACACGCAAGCCACTGCAGAAAGTTTTCCACCAGCAGGAAGGGGAGGAGAGAAACCGGAAGTGAAGAAAGCCATGACGAAGTGCCAGGGGAACAAAGCCTGTACTTTCGCACGGCTGCAGAAACAACAGCTAGAGATAAAGACGAGCTGCTGGCTTTGTCTGCAAATGTCCCACGCCTGCAAAGCAGTACCACTGACTGTTGTAACACTGAATGAAACTGACTGTTTGATCCCGCAGCAAATGACTGAGAGCTGCGAAGGAAATTGAGCACGGGAAAATTTCAACAAAACATCCAATATCTGACTGCGAGAGGACTGAAGTCAGAGTCTGAGTCAGGATTGACATGAACAATGAAACAACTGAGAACTGTACAGCGGTAGTGGGTGGCATTACAACTAATTTTACCTGCCCGTTTAGAAGACCAAATTACACTTCACCTGCGACAGTTTGGGTTTATGGTTAAGCTTATCATTTTATGCCGAGGGGAGTGTTGGCAGGTTGATGTTACCCAGCTTTGAGGAATGTGGGGACATCTGTGTATTTACCAGGTAATGAAAACAAGAAAAAGGATAGACGGAAGTTAAAGTTAATTCTGTGATAGGGACTTTACCAGATACAGCTAATGTGGGTTGGTCTATTTTCCTGGGGGTGGGTGCAGCAGAATCGATAAACAAGATAAATGGGTTAGCATAGACTGTACTAACTATAGCTAATAGCACGGAACACGCTTTAACAATGGTAGATGAGGAAATGAAGCAAATCCGAGATGCAGATATCCAAAACAGACTAGTTTTAGACATGATAACGGCAGAGAAATGGGGAGTTTGGAAAATGCTTGGGGTATCGTGTTGCTTTCATATTCCAGATTATAGTGACAATGTAACCAATATAATTGAGTAGCCTACATGAGACAGGCTGTAAGAAAACTTGAGGAAAAAAAAAAAGCTGATGACTCATGGTTTGGTTGGATGACAAATCTGAAGGGATGGGGATACTGGTTATGTTTTACTGTATTGCAGGTTTTTGAAATTGTTGTGCTGATTTGTATGTGTTCACAATGTATTTTTCAACGCATTTCCAGGATAGTTCAACGAGTAGTGAAGTCCAGTGTATCACAACAGATGGTCAAATTAGACATTTATGACGAGTACGACGAGTGGGTGAACGAATTTAGTGATAGGAGATAGTGACTAGCAGAGAGAAGAATGAAACAAATTAGGGGATTATGTTTTCGTTGGTTTAAATCTGGGCGGCCTTTAGAGGCCTCAGATATCTAAATATTATAACCATGTTTTTTGTTTGCAGTGAGAGGGGGGCTTTACCCACAAAAATAGCCTATGCATATTTCTTTCTTCCTTAACAAATTCAAGAGTGTGATGAGAATAGATTATTGAATTGGATTATTACTATTATTTTTCATTCAGTTTAGATTTTTTGCTTTAATTATTTAAAACTTTACTATTACATTTATTCATTTTCATATTTACCCCTTTTTAACCTTACTATTATGTTTACTTATTTTTGAGTTTGCAGTCATATATATATAAATATATATATACAATGATAAAATTTTTTCATTATGGTTTATGATGTTATAAAAAGGGGATTGTTATGGGAACATTTAATCATAGCTATACAATAAATATTGCGCATGAAATGTTTATTGATTTGCATATATACATACAGAACCAGCTTACTAGGTAAAAGGTCATATACAGAATATAGACAACACATTCTACACTTACACATGAAAAACATGTTTTGTACAGGAGACATGAGGACTGGGATTTGACACTCAGGGGTCAGGATGACCTAAACGTAGGGATCAGAGTTAAAATGAACAGCACACTTGGGATTTGAGCAAGTGCTGCTTTTCTTGTCATGTGTGTAAATTTAAAGGATGAGTGACTTTGTTTGGGAAACTGATAAAAGCGGAGTGCTGTTATGTCTAGTTAGTGCACTCTGCAGACATTGAAGATGGCTGCATGACTGTGACTCATTTCTTGCAAGAAATTAAATCTTTATAAAGACAATTGGGCAAGGTTTTGTCACTTATTCAGTAATGCGGCGATAGTTGAAATTTTGCCACGACAAAGGACACCTGAGTTACTTCCTGGTTTTTAATGACCACTGGCACTCTGACACTATCGGATGAGAACTGAACTGAGCTGGATGATGACATCACAGTTTTCTTCAGCGCTACTAAAATGAATTGAACTCATTCCATAATTGATTAACTTTATAGAGTTATTGAACCAAACTGAATTAATACAACTGATTTCAAGCTGAACAATGACACTATTGTCTTTCTAGAGCTGCTTTAATTTTTCATTCTGTTTGCATCATTGATTATTATTTACCTGTGTATCACTGTAAAGCGGCTTTGAAACAATCTTGATTGTGCAAAGCACTATATAAATAAAGGGTGACTTGCCTTGATGTGAATGATTTTTCTAAAAAAATAATATATAAATAATCAAGTAAACCTTATTTGCTTCAGTCCAGTAATTGTTCATCTTTAAATATTACTAATATAAAAGTTATTTGTATGGTTACTTTATAAAATAAAGATTTTACAGCAAAAAAAACATGTGTACCACAACTTTTTTTTACAATGTGTACCACAACATTTTTACAATTATACTAAAAAATACCTTTTACTAGTTAAAAAGTATAAAGCAACAATCAGACGACAGAACACATGTACAACAACTGCATGTATATATATAAAAAAAAAAATTCCCAGCAAAGTTTTGATCATTTTAATTTAGAGGCCTAAGATATTTGATACAGTGCAAATACAATACAGTAAGTGTATAAAAGTATGGGTATAAGTTTGATCATATAACTTCAGAGCAGTGTAGGGACTGTCATTTGGCTCTTAGAAAAGAATGAAGGGTATTATTGTTTGCAGAAAAGAGGATAGCTGTGGTTGTTTAATATGCATTCATCAACACATTATGTGGTTTGTGGTTACTTTTCATGATTAAAATTGTAATTACAAATATTTTAACCATGCTGGGTCTCCAAAACAAAAAAAATATATTTAGGAAAAGTCCATAAAAGGTTATATTATATACTTGTACCGAATGCCCTCTCTTCAGCATAGACTTAAAGTTGTTCCTTTCTTCTGTCCTTGTTGGGAAAACTTCTTATACATTCTGGTCTGATGTATTACATACCAATCTTCTGTGCAATCAGCTGATGGACTTTTAGTGCTTTCTCATTCGTGAACCAATTGCATTTCAAGCCGTCAACTCAGATACAGAGTCAGCCATTTGATTCTGCTTGGATTATTGCCCCAGTCTCGTCATTTGACAGTATGTTGCCTCCATTTACTGCACTGCATGACTTCCCACTTTGGTCAGCTTAGTCGAATGGTAAAAATGTGTGCATGTAATAAGTCAAGTCACCAATATAGCGCTTTATAGTGATAACAGGAAAATAATGCAACAAAATTTGTTTTGGCTGTACAGCTGCTCTAGAAGGAAATAGTGTCATTGTCCAGCTCAGTGTTGATTAATTTCCATTGTAAAAATCCTTAGTTATTCACTTAGTTCATTTATCTATACAGCTCCTGAGAAAACAGTGATGTTATTGTCCAGCTCAGTTCAAATCTCATATAATGGTGTCAATGCAGTCCGATTAATAATATTGTTGAATATTAAGTGTCCCCGACTAAGCAAGCCATAGGCTACAGTGGCAAGGAACCCAAACTCTATCAGGTGACAGAATGGAGAAAAACCTTGGGAGAAACCAGGCTCAGTCGGGGGCCAACGAACGAACATGGTGTGTTAAACAGAATCAGTATCAGATTAAATGGGAAAAAGCAAGCGAGTACACAGCATTTCTGTCTCAGTTTACTTCGGGCTAAGGAAGGACAGCTAACAGAGGTGGAAGAAGGGCTGTATTAAATCTGTAGCAATTTGTAGCTACAGGGAAATGTGGATTGCGTAGCTTAGTATGTCACTTATGGCTAGAAGTCCACTGACCTACCGCTCACCTTTCTTTCCAAGATCTGAAGTGACATAAAATGATGTATGGACACTGAGCAGAGCTGCCTTGATAAGAACATTTTAGCACTTGGTTCATACATACTTGTTCTTGGTTCAAACCCAATAAAAATGCACCAACTTATTCTTGGAGAAGAAAAAACAAACTAGATATAGCCCTAGACTAATGTTTCTTCATAGACAAAAATACCAAATAATAAGAGGGCATTTATCTTCACTATATTTTGATTTCATTCTATTTTTTTTTTGGAGATATTTCAGCTATTTGCTTTTAATCCGTCAAGCATCTCCAGTAATATTAAGACTGTCCTTTTCCACTGGGAATGGAAGAAAACAGAACTTCATGTGCATTGGGACAGATCTCACTAAGAATTTGACATACGTAGAGCTTTAACCTCATTTTCTTTCTTATCTTTCAGCTAAGAGCAAACTGAGGGAAGTCCTCGCAACCTTGCCCAGAGAAAAAGAGGAAAAAACTAAGCAGGTTCAACGGGTGTGTCAAGCTGTCCCAACACTTAATGTTTCATGACAGGAAACAAATGATTTCTGTAATGGACAAATAATTCCAAAGTCATCTATTTATAGATCTGCAAGCTAAGTGTTTTATAATTATTTGCTTTCATGGTGATCTTATCTCGTCTTTGCAAACATAATAATTGATACTGCATCTCTTTATATGATCTAGCTGCACAAATATACTTTTACTTGTGTATGTGCTGGTATACAACACCCGTAGACTAACAGGATATAGAAGTAATTAAAACATGACACACCTGAGCTGGCAAACATACAGTGTGTACAAGAGAGTTTGTTTACTTCAGTGAATTAAACTCTAATATCAGCAACAGAAAATAAGAAAAACAAAGAAAGAGACAGAAACACATTAGGGTCCCAGTACTTTGGCGTCCATTCCTTTTATCTTTTTTAAAGCAGAAATGAAATATGGTAGATCCGGTTCTTCTTTTTTATTTTAACACTGATTAATAGAATTAGCAGATACAAGCTAATTTTCCTAATACAATATTACTATTTTATTAAAAATAATATAAATTATATACAACTTGTTTTTTAATATGTAAATATGCTACATTTAATTTCTAGTGTTTTTGTGTCAATAAACAGACGCTATAAGTGCCAGCTGCCTTTTCTTCTGGCGTCAATAGAATGACTCCCATCAAAATGCCTTAAAAAGATGACATTCATTAATTTACATTCTAATTTGTTAAAGGTAACTTCAGTGATTTAGCATTAAAGGGTAACTAAACCCCTGCTCAGAGCTTAACTCCACCCACTGGCAAATTTTGAAAAATGCTGGAAAAGCGGAGACAGAGGGGACGAACCAAGGGCGGGGCTGAGCGGAAGGCGTGCTCCTGAGACCCGCAGTGACGGATTGATTGACAGCTGTCTGACTCGCGAGTCGCAAAGATAGAGAATGACTGGAGTGACGCCAGCTTTGCAACAGAACAGTCATTTCTCCTACCTTCACCTGAATTGGAGGAGGGTGAATTGTCTGTAGACACAGACCCAGAGCCTTATCAATGCGAGCCGCTGGCTCAAACTGCGTTAACTCCCGATGCCGACGATGCTAGTGAAGCAGCAGCGCAAGAGAACTGACCTTATCTATGAACAGTCAAATCCTTTCACTGAATGCCACTAAAAATAGATCAGATATCTGATACATACAATGTATTTTCATTCAAATTAACTGAATCAGCGCAGCCGTGCAGGACCAATAAGTTCAGACCTAAAAGCCTATTATAAACATAATTCCTCAAATAAGTTAGACTATATACGCCAGCACGTTACAGTATTGTTGTTCGTTACCACGTCCGCGTCAACCACTTGCGTGTCAGGGTTTGAAAGCGCGTCTCATGTATGAAAATTATCTGTACACATGACGGGCGGCAATAATATTGCAAGAAAAGCCTGACGTGTACTGACAACTGCATTATTTAACCGTAATTTCTTCAATACAATGTTAAAGCAAGTGTCAAGTCAGTTTCATTCATAATGTTTCCACTTCATGTAATATGACAGTTCATACTGGAGTGAAGCCGTTCTCATCATGTGATTGGGGGAAGCATTTCTGAGGGCGTGGTGAGCTCGTGTCAGGGGCGTGGATAGTGAGCCGTTGGAAGTACCATCCTATGTCATGATGTACCACAACGTCCAATAGGAAAATTAAACTGCAGTAGCCACCGTTCAACCTTAAGAGGGCAGCACTTTGGCGGTTTTACACCATATTTTATAGAATTAAAACACTTTATACTCAAATGTCAAAACATTTACTCGAATCAATGAACAGCATTAATAAATCCCCAGTATTACAGATCATTAACTAAAAAAAGTTGGTTTAGGGTTTAGTTACCCTTTAAAGTCCCTGTAAAGTCAAAACTAAACATGTGATCTGAGTTTCTCACACCACAGATAAATGTGTTATTAACCACCCAGCCAAATTTGAATCATTAAAAAATCCGCCAAGTACATAAAATAGTTTAGCAAAAACGTGAAAGAAGCAGCATTCTCTGCTCAACGCTGGGGGTGTGTCCGCTGTCGGCGCCGAAACCATGCCCACTCGCGGGAAAGCTGCCGTGGCACACAAGACAACACTCACTGATCACGACCGTCTATGATCACGACGCACCAGATGTCGGCGGGACGGGAGGACTAAGGCCGGGGCGGGGGATAGTCGGTTCTGCAGCGGATTATCAGTGAATACCAGTTGTCCCAGTTGTCTCCGGTGAAAGTTTGTAAAACGATCCGGTGTATTGTCACTGCAGACTCAGAGGCAGGCGTCGGTGGTTATTCTCAGCTCTCCATCAAGGTGGCTGTTCACAAAATTAATCCACCTCTTCTTGATTATCGTGTTTGTTTTGTAAGCTGTTTTGTAAGTTGTAGACTATAGTAACTAACAGTACTGACAGTAACTCGCGATCGAGCGGGCAAACTGATGCGAATGTGCTCTGCTTATGATCTTGTTAGGGGAGGAGCCAGGCTCGGTGGCTCCAGTGCGTCATCGAGCCACCGTTTTAGCCCCGCCCAGAAAATCCTGAACACAGCAACGGTGAAAAACTGTTTAACGGTCTAATTTCTGAATTCAGTACTACATAGTTCACAGTCTTTGTAATTTGTTTCAGCAATACATTTCTAACATTTATAATGTGTTTAGAAAAAAATCTCAGAATTGCCTTTACAGGGACTTTAAGCTTTGTATCAGTAGAAACCCCGTAGTATATTTGAATTATGGTACTTTCCCCCCTCATAGCCCCCTGAGACGAGAGAATTATGAATTTTATTTCTGGAAAAAATCCTCCGATGACGTAAATATCGTCATTTTGCGTCATCTGAGGATTTTTTGGCCAGAGGCTAAAAACTACAGCCAGTAGAGGGAACTGTTCCGCATGTTTTCAACCCACCCGAAGGGGAGAGATCTCACTCACAGAATGTAAATGTGCTTGGCTCGGCCTCGTTCATTCATAACGGAGCGATGCAGAGCAAAGTGAGAATTTCAACTTTTCAATGAATTCCTATGAAAGTTTAGCTTCCATATGCGATCTGAAAACGCGCCAGACTGGACACGCGATGAGAATGAAAGCCGCGCTTACCTCAGCTCTTACTTCCCTCTCGTGTGAATGAAATCTGACTCCTTTAGCTGCGTTTCGTTCGGCTTACTCACACTTTATTGAAAAGACACGTTCAGTTTTTAATTGTAGTGTTTATTCTCTAACTGAACAAAATTATTGTATTATTATGAAGATCAAAACAACGCTGGCGGTGTAGGGAGTGGCCTCGTAGGGCAGCGAAGCAAGTGCATTCTGGGAGTTGTTGTCTTTCATCCACATGAGCCAAAAATACATTTTCTGTCTTTTCTCAGTCTAGAAGGCACCAAATTCAAAAATAATTTCACATTTCTACTACATCTTCCCAGTGCTGAAGTGCCCCTTAAATTATTATTATTATTATTTTTACATTTATATTTGAACCTAAACACGACCATTTCTAAACCTTAGCCTCTTTAGCTCCAAAGCATTATCAAGTTTGTTGTCTCGATCCCATACCCTTGCTTTTCACTCTGTTTTATTTGAATAAAGGCCACGTGTTCCGGTGGATCGTGTTCCGGTGGATTGTGTTCCGGTGGTCCCAGTTCTGGTGGATCGTGTTCCGGTGGTTCCAGTTCCGGTGGTCCCAGTTCCGGTGGTGGATTGTGTTCCGGTGATCCCAGTTGCGGTGGATCGTGGTCTGGTGGTCCCAGTTCCGGTGGTCGCTGCTGTGCCGGACGTGCCACCCAGGCTCCTGCCTCTGCCCGCGCCGCCCTGGCGTCCTGCTCTGCCTGCGCCGCCCTGGCCGCCTGAATTCTGCGTGCCGCCCGGGCCGCTTGAACTCTGCGTGCCGCCCGGGCCGCCTTAACTATGAGGGCCCCCTGAACTCTTTATTTCCCCTGTCCCTCCCTGGTCTGTCCCTCCTGTCCAGCGCGGAGGAAGCTGCCTTTCTTCAGCGATCAGCACAGCGAGATATCCAGATCCTGGAAGAGCCTTTCTCAGCCCGCTTGACTAACGCGGCAGCCGCTGACTTCACCAACCTCGTTGATTCTGTGGAGCAGGGCTATTCCGCCATTCCTGCGGTTGAGGATACACTGGCCACTCATCTCGCTCCATCTTCAGCTCCCTCGTGGAAGTCCCGTCCCCTTCTTCCCACTAAGCCGTGTAGGACCACTTCCGCCCTTATCGGAAAATCCTACACAGCAGCTGGTCAGGCTGGCATGGCCCTTCATACCATGGCCATCCTCCAAGCCTATCAGGCGGATGTACTAAAGGAGATGGACGAGGGCGATGGTTTAACACCGGAAGCAGTTAAGGAGCTGCGCAAGGCCACGGATTTGGCTTTAAGAGCCACGAAACATACAGCTCGCGCCATAGGACGTTCAATGGCGGGCGCGGTGGCAGGCCACCTTCAGCCGTTATTTTCTGGTTTCTGGTAAAGATTATTTTCGTTACTCAAAACTAGCCCAAAACAAGCCCAATCGAGTTTCGGGGAGGTTCTCTGGCAAACATCGCGTTCGGGGGGTTAAATATGTGTGTTTTTTTGCTTCAACCCGCGGACATGAGACACAGCCCGCGGCAACAGTGTAGAAGTAGCCCAATTCCACGGAAAAAACGCGGACTTGGCAACACTGATTGGCAGTGTGAAAGCTCCCGCTCTCCACGCGCACAGCTTCTGCTCTGCCACCGCGCGCAGTGTGAAACCGGCGTTACAGAGCGAACAAAGCACAGTTTTATTCGGCTTCTGTTTAAAGTACTCCCACACTTTTGAATGTCGCGGTCTGGCTTTATATGATAAATGATCATTTTCACTATGCCCGGGAGCAGAAGCTGCCATTATTCTAGATCTTCTGTTCCATTCTAGAACGTAAATAATGTGCCGCCGACGCGTCGACGCATTTCACGCACGTTGCACGTTGTTGCAGCCCTAGTGGATACAGTTAACTGCCTGGTGGGTTCAGTACTGAAGTTCCTGCAAGAAAAGTTTGCAGCTGGAGCAGCAGCTACCACCCTTAGGGTTTACGTCGCTGTCATCGCTGGTAGTAGGGAGTTTGACGAAGTCCCTCTAGGCAAGCATAGGTTAGTTTCGTCTTTTATGCGAGGGGTTAGGCACCTGAGGCCAGCACGCTCCCCTGGTATTCCCTCTTGGGACCTCTCAGTTGTCCTGGAGGGGTTAACAAAGGCTCCCTTTGAGCCCTTGGAGTCAGCTCCGGAGCAGATTCTGACTCTCAAGGTTGCTCTTCTACTAGTATTATCCTCCTTGAAGCGTGTGGTCGACCTACAGGCCCTCTCGGTTAGTGGGACCTGTATGGATTTTGTTCCTGGTCTAGTCAAAGTAACCTTAAGACCTAGGCCAGGTTATGTGCCAAAGTTTTGTCCACTTCGTTTCGTTCTCACGTTATCACCCTTCACTCTTTTCACCCTCCTCCTTTCAACTCGGAGGAGGACGAGAAGCTTAATTTGCTCTGTCCTGTCCGAGCATTGAAGTGTTATGTAGACCGGTCTGACGCTTGGAGGAAATCTAACCAACTCTTGGTGTGCTTCGGTGCTGGCCGCTGCGGGCTTGCCGCATCGAAGCAGATGATTTCCCATTGGGTGACGGAGGCTATTTCGCTGGCATATGAGGTGCGTGGTATACCTCTTAGCATTAAGGCACACTCCAGAAGTGTGGCTTCCTCTCAAGCACTTTTTAGAGGGGCTCTTCTGGAGGATATTTGTGTAGCGGCAGGTTGGTCCTCCCCGCAAAACTTTTGTGAGGTTCTATAGTTTGGATCTCGACATGGCTCCGGGTTTGCATGTTCTGCTTAATCCGACCATGCAGATTATCTGGTATTCTTTGAGCCAGATATGGCAGCGCTTTAGCTTGGCGTGTGTAGTATATCGTTCTCATTGCATCATAAAGTGACGCAGCGTCGAGTGAACCTATGAAAGAGAACGTCTCAGGTTACTTGTGTAACCTATGTTCTCTGATAAGGGAACAATACACTGCGTCCTCTGCCAAGCTCCTCGCGCTGCTGACAGGCCTTCCTTTTCGGCAGAGAAATCTGAGGAGCAGATGGCGCGCGAGCCAGTATAATGTGGCGACGTAAGAGCGTCGGGGCGGCAACCGCGCCATCAGCCAATGAATTGGCATGATTCTAGAAGGGCTTCAGACAATCGGCACACCCAGAGGACGTTCCCATTGCGTCATAAAGTGACGCAGCGTCTCATTCTCAAAGGGAGATGAAGTAGCCTATAGAGAGGAGGTCCTGAAGCTGGCAGCCTGGTGTTCAGAGAACAACTTGGCTCTAAACACTAAGAAAACCAAGGAGATCATTGTAGACTTCAGGAAGCATAACATTGATCTGGCTCCCCTTTTCATCAATGGTGAGTGTGTGGAGAGGGTCCACACCTTTCGGTTTCTTGGCGTCCTTATCTCCGCTGACATCTCCTGGACAGATAACATCACAGCGATCATTAAGAAAGCTCAACATCGGCTACACTTCCTGAGGGTTCTTAGGAAGTATAACCTGGATTCCAATCTGTTGCTGACCTTCTATCGCTCGTCCGTTGAGAGCCTGTTGACATATTGTATCACAGTATGGTACGGCAGTTGCACCGTGGCAGACAGGGAGAGGCTTCAGAGAGTAATAAGAGCAGCACAGAAGATCATTGGCTGCCCTCTCCCCTCCCTGATGGATATTTACACGTCACGCTGCATCAGCAGAGGAAAATCCATCATTAAGGACAGCTCCCACCCTGGTTCTGATCTGTTTAACCTGTTGCCCTCAGGGAGACGTTACAGGTGCATCAGAACAAGGACAAATAGATTCAAGAACAGTTTTTTCCCAAAAGTCATAACCATTCTAAATTTACATATGCACTGACTTCATAGTATAGGTATATAGTGTCTCAGAACTGTGCACTTTATAGCCCCCCCCCTCCCCCTCCTGGGCACTACTTATCTTATCTTATTCTTTACGTACATGTTGACACTGGAAAAAGGAGTGGCTTTTAATCTCATTGTATATGTGTATAGTGACAATAAAAGGCATTCATTCATTCATTCATTCCTTAATCAGAGAACATAGGTTACACAAGTAACCTGAGACGTTTTCATCCACCTATTTTTATGCGCAGTTTGGTATATAACATTAAAAAAAAAATCTGGAACTGAAACTTTTTTAAAGAAGTCTCTTCTGCTCACCAAGGTTGCATTTATTTTATTAAAATAAGCTGTAATATTGTGAAATATTATTAACATGTAAAATAACTGTTTTCTATTTGAATTTATTTTAAAATGTAATTTATTCCTGTGATCAAAGCTGAATTTATCATCATTACTCCAGTCTTCAGTGTCACATGATCCTTCAGATATCATTCTAATATGATGATTTGATGCTCAACAAACATTTATGATTATTATCAATGTTGAAAGCAGTTGTGTAAAAAATTTTTTTAGGATTCTTTGATGAATAGAAAGTTTAAAAGAAAAAAAAGCTTTTGTAACATTGTATTACCGTTCAAAAGTTTTGGGTCGGTAAGAATTTTTTGGGGAAAATTAATACATTTATTCAGCAAGGATAAATTACATTGATCAAGTGACAGTATAGACATGTATAATGTTACAAAAGCTTTATATTCAAGATAAATGCTGTTCTTTTTAACTTTCTATTAATTAAATAATCCTGAAAAAAATTTTACACAACTGTTTTCAACACTGATAATAATCATAAATGTTTATTGAGCTCAAATCATCATATTAGAATGATTTCTGAAGGATCATGTGACACTGAAGACTGGAGTAATGATACTGAAATTCGGCTTTGTTCACAAGAATAGATTACATTTTAAAATATATTCAAATAGAAAAAAAGTTATTTTAAATTGGAAAAATATTTCACAATAATACTGTTTTGCTGTATTTTGGATCAAATAAATGCAGCCTTGGTGAGCAGAAGAGACTTCTTTCAAAAACAATCAAAATAGTACAGTTTCCAAACTTTTGACTGGTAGTGTAGTGTTCCTTAAAAAAACTCACTAACCCTCACACTAACTCTACCCCTAAAGTTAGTTAGTACAGTATGTTAGTACCCCTAAAGTTAGAGTTAGTGTGAGGGTTAGTGATTTTTTTTAAAAGGAACGCTTAAAACAAATAATGTCTAATAAAGGTTTAAAGCAGTTAATTAATGACATTTTCCCATTTTCCGTGACCTAATCTAAAGTGAGAACTATTTACAGTTAGGGTTAGGGTTAGGTAATCAAAGTAATCAACTTTAAGTAATCAAAGTATAAAAAACATTATCTAATAAATAATAATTAAACAATAATCATTTTGATTATTATATTGACAATGAATAAATAACTCACTATTTGTATATAGCCTATTAATATATTAACAATGTAGAGACTACAACATATTAACTATGAATTAACTAAATACTAATAATTTGCTAATTATTTGTAAGTACTTTATTACTATATACTTATAATAAAGTGTTACCAAAAAAGTAATTAATCCTGCCCCCTTACTTCGACTTAAACTACCGTTCAAAAGTTTGGGGTTGGTAAGATTTTTTTATGTTTTTAAAATAAGTCTTTTATACTCACCAAGGCTGCATTTATTTGATCAAAAATACTTGAAAAACAGTAATAGTGTGATATATTATTGCAAATTAGAATTTGTTTTCTATTTGAATATATGGCAAAGCTGAATTTCCAGCAGCCATTATGCCAGTCTTCAGTGTCACATGATCATTCAGAAATATTTTAAAATGCTAATTTGATGCTCAAGAAATATTTCTCATTATTATCAATCTTCTACCAAAAGTTAATATATTGTGTGGAATCGGTGATTAATTTTTTAGGCTTCTTTGATGAAAAGAAAATGTTTGAAACAATGTAAAGGTCTTTACTGTAACTTTTAATGCATCCCTGCTGAATAAAATTATTCTTTTTTTTTTTTTAAATAAATAAATCTTTCTACCATGGTAGAAATTCAATCTTGCAGTACCACCATCATTGTGTAATTTCTATACAATGATTTTGTCTCTTTTATTTTGACTTTTTAATTAAGTTTCTTTCATCAAATTGATATATGAACAATACATTGACATCCTTTTGGCTGCAGCAGGAAAGTGTCACTTTTAACCGTGAGAAAGAAAACTTCTGATGGGAGTGAGGGCAGAGAGCTGAGCACAGAAGCAGGTCACCACCCTTTTACAGGTGAAGCACTTTGCATAATTTCCCCATTAATCACACTTCTCTGCACACAGGACACAGAGGCTCATTCAGTGAATAACTTATAAGACTGGAATTAATTTACCTCACACATTGTGTACTGCACATAATGAGTTCTGAATTTACAGTAAATATCTTTTAGAGAGAGGATTTTGAATGATCTTCTTGGGAATGGTTGCTAGGTGGTTACCATATTTTCTGGGCTAAGCCATGCCTTTTTATCCTCTGAATCGTGCTGCAACTTATATTTCGAAGTGACTTATAATGCTATATAGACTTATATAATGCTATTAAGGTCATGCACACAAATATGCATGATAAACAAATCTGTTCTATCGCAGCCTACTCATCATAACACTAAAACTCCATCAACGGAAAAACAGAAAAAGTTACACGGTTATGTTTGAATTAGGGATGCTCATTACGGTTAATTTTCCAGTCCGACAACCGCCGCTCATTATCCGATTATTAACCGTTAACTGACAAGATTATAATATTGAATTGGCATTTTATAAATATACAATTGAAGAGTGTCTGTGACCCGTTAAAAAGACACTTTTTTCCACGGGTTTATTTTACTGTGCAAACCGCAGCATACAGAACAGATCAACAACAACATCTGAACCTGGATTCACATTATCACATTTTCACGCACCTGCAGCGTTTCTGACAACAGAGAAAAACAGAATGAAATATAAATAAAAAGCATAAAATAAATATGCCTACACTAAATATTTTTAACTTAAATAATTAACAAATTAAGATGACAAAACGAAAACACTGAATCCGTTTGAAGCTTTGAAGAACCGGAATAGTTTTTTTCCGTCAAACTAAGTTTTTTTCATCATATAAAAATAGCAGGCCTACCTCAATCCACACCTTGACAATGTCTAAGTGGTCACAGGGGCGCGGGAATTGGGGGTGCTGCAAAGGATTTCAAAGGATTGCAAATGCAATGCAATTTTTGTTTCCATTTTATTCATTTTTTAAATGTAATAATTTATTTGTAATAAACATTTTAAGTGGCCCATTAAAAAGTATTATTTATATGTTGCATTATGTTTTTAAAACATACATGAGGTCATATTGTGACCGTTGCGGTGTGTGCGTAGAAAGAGCGGTAATATTTCCTCCAGTGGAGAGCGCCTTTCTGAAGATTCCGTTCATTTCTGAAGCTCATTCCGCTCAGCACCGCACGCTCAACCCAGAACTCCCTTTGTGACATGCTGGATAAAATATAGGCCTATCTGAAATAAATAGTAAGGGCTGCCCCTGACTAAAGTTTTGTTTTGTAGAAAGTGATTTTTTTTGTTTTGTAGAAAGAAAATAGCTTTCTTTAAAGTGAATTTCACTTTGTATAATTTGTATCTTAATTTTAATTACCGTTTTTAAAATCACCAACAATTAGTAATTTATCTACGGCCAGTACTAACTGATAGAAAATCAGCAAATTCTTTGATAAAGTCTGTATTGTGCCCTGGTGGCCTGTATACAGTAGCTAACACAAATGTTAAACGGGTTATATCATGTACACTACATAACTTTACATAAAGCACCAAAACTTCTAAGGAATTATATTTGAAACTAGACTTCTGAGTAATACTGAAGATATTATTATAAATTACAGCAACCCCTCCCCCTTTACCTTTCATTCGCGGCTCTTGTTTATAACAATAATCTTGGAGGGTGGACTCATTTAAAGTAATGTAGTCATCAGGTTTTAGCCAGGTTTCTGTCAAACACAGCACATCTAGATTATTATCAGTAATGATATCATTAACAATAAGCTCTTTTGGGGAAAGGGATCGAATATTCAGCAACCCAAGCTTTATCAATTGTTCATCTGTATTATATCTATTGTTAATTTGTTGGACATCAATTAAATTTTTACTGTTGAATGGTTTTGATGTTTTTTTGTATTTACTAATTCGGGGAACAGACAATCTCTATATGATAATATCTAGGTGAAAGACTCTCTATGTGCTGGGATTTATCTGACTCCGGTGACGTGAGACTGCTAGCAGACGGTCGGTTTAGCCAGTTTGTCTGCTTCCTGACCTGGGCCTTAGTGAGTCAAGGTTTAGCTCTAAGACTATGTTCCAAATTACTAGAGAGAAGAGCGGAACCACCCCAGGAGGGATGGATGCCATCCTTCTTCAACAGGTCAGGTCTGCCCCAAAAGCTTTTCCAATTGTCTATGAACCCTGTTATTTTGCGGACACCACTTAGACAACTAGCCATTGAGTGATAATAGTCTGCTAACTATCTCATCACTTCTTTTAACAGGGAGCGGGCCAGAACAAAAAACTGCATTTGACATTGTACTAGCGAGTTCACACACCTCTTTAATGTTAATTTTTGTGATCTCCGACTGGCGAAGTTGAACATCATTAGTGCCAACGTGAATAGTAATCTTAGAGAATTTACGATTAGCTTTAGCCAGCACTTTTAAATTTGCTTTGATGTCAGGCACGCTGGCTCCCGGTAAACATGTGACTATGGTGGCTGGTGTCTCTATTTTCACATTCTGTGTAATAGAATCGCCAATCACTAGGGCACTTTCAACAGGATACTAAGTGGGTGCTTTACTGGGAGGGGAGAACCTGTTTGATGTTCTAATCGGAACGGAAAAGCGGCTTTTAGATCCGTCTCAGAGTTCACTAAGCTATTCGCATCCAAATCAGTGTCTAAAGCTGTTACATCCTCACTACTCTCAGATAACGTATGGATGCGTGTTTCTAATTCTGAAATCTTCTCCGTCAGCCTAACTATCTCCTTACATTTATCACATGTGAAGCCCTGTTCGCCAACGGAGAAGCCTATACTAAACATGCAGCATGCCGTGCAAGTGACAATGACAGGAGATTAAAAGGCTTACCGTGTTTGTTGATTAATCCAATTTACCACAGTTGTTTGCTGGACACTTTTTACTAATCCAACTCACCACGGTTGTTTTAATGGACTCAGAAAACAGGAGACCCGGGTGCAGAGATGACAAGCTAACAGGCTAGTGAAAAGCTAACGTGTGATGGTGATTTAGATTAAAAGCTAGCGATGTCAAATTTAACGTGATAGGCAGTCCTTCCAGAAAAATGCAGCTTTTTTTGTGATTGTTGCGGGCAAAAATCCTTGATTATGCGGCAATGGAAAATGCGGGATTTTTATGCGATGAAATTGCGGGAACTTGCAAAAACTGCGGTTTGATGAAAAAGAGAAAAAAAGCACTACATCACAGAAAGTGCTGGGAATATTTAAGTTCTCATCTTGTTTCATTGAAGACCTTAATAAACACATGGCTCAAATTTACAAAACATTGAGTCAAACAAGTTCTGTAGCTTTACAAAAGGAATATGCTACAACTTCTGAAAAAACGAATAAATAACTTCCTGTTTTACAGAGGTAGCTATACAAAACAGACATTTGAGTGCTTCCAATGCACAAAGTGCAATCTCTTAAAGGGTTAGTTCACCCAAAAATGAAAATTCTGTCATTAATAGGGTTGGGTACCGTTCACATTTTAACCGGTATCTGAAATTTGGTACCGGTACCCAACGCTACCTTTTTTCTGTACTTTAGGGATTTACATCAATAACTATTAATAACCTGTAAATCATTTATAGAAGTGTTATTGACATTATGCCTGAGCTGCCCTGGTCTCTGTCTGCCATTGTCTGTGATGTTTGTATACTGTAGTATTTACTAGACAGTAGGCTACTAGGTACTTCAATTTAATTAATAAAAACAACCATATTATTTTTTTATTTTTATTTTCATTTCTATGAAAAGATTTCCCACAAATTATGTGCTGTGTATTTTCTGGTAATCAAATGAAGACATAAGACATAAATTTAATTTATCTTTTAATTTAATTAAACTTTTTTGACAAACAAAGTGCTGCACAACTGAGCTTTATATGGTTAAAATTAAAACATTAAAACAGAAAACATTTAATTTATTACTTAAAAAATAAAGTTTTGATTATTATTATTACATTTGTGTTAGTATTATTAATTGAGACATATTTAAATTCTACAGTACAACAGTGATGTATTTGTCAAGATAAACCAGACTTTTATTTTGACGGGTTGCTGTTCCTTTGAGTTTCTGTGTTTATGATATGACGGTCGTTTTTCTCAAATGAAACGGTAAAATGCTCATAAAGTGACTCACAGTGGCTCTGGAGATGACGTTCGTGCGTTCCTGTCCTCATATGAGACGACAGAGATGGAAACACACGACCGTCATAGTGATAATGAGTGCGATAGTAAGTCTGTGAGTGAGTGAGTGAGTGTGTGTGTGTGTGTGTGTGTGTGGGTGGTAAACCGCGCTTCTACGGCATTCATTTGCACGGAGACACGCAGGATTCGTATTTAAATAGTCTTTTTGCGGTTTATTATTCACAGACACTAGTCTATATCACCAGATCCGTTCTCAGGTACCGAAATTTGGTACCGATTGATTTAATGTGAAACGGTACTCGGTAGTACCGACGTAATTCGGTCGGTGCCCTTAAAAGTACCGAGTTCGGTACCCAACCCTAGTCATTAATTACTCCCCGTCATGTCGTTGGACACCCGTAAGACCTCCGTTCATCTTCAGAACACAAATGAAGATATTATAGTTGAAATCCGATGGCTCTGAAAGGCTTCCATTGGCACAATGCACTGTACACTCTCAAGACCCATAAAAGGCACTAAAGATGTCGTTACAAAGTCCATCTCACTACAGTGGTTCTAAAATAACTTTATAAAGCGACGAGAATAGTTTTTGTGCGCAAAAAACCCCCTAAATAACGACTTATATAGTGATGACCGATTTCAAAACACTGCATCATGAAGCTTCGAAGCGTTATGAATCAGCGAGTCGATTCATGATTCGGATCACACGTCAAACTGCTGAAAAACGTGACTTTGGCGATCCAAACCACTGAATCGCTTCATGATACTGTTTTTTGAAATCGGTCAACACACCGGGAAACTGCTTTGCGCTGTCTTTTGCTGTTATTTTTGTTGGCAAATGGGAATTTGCGTGCTTCATCATGGTTTCACCGATATCTATGGTTTCACCACGGGGTTTGCAGCTTTTCGATGAAGTTCGCATCGGGTAATTACATCACTTCAAAACATTCCCATGGCAACAGGGGGAAATGCCATGGGAACGTTTTGTGTGAAGTAAACAAACTCTTGTGTGAAGTAAACAAACATTTTTCAACTTTCTGCTAATATATATGACTTTTTTGCAACGAAAATGCGGGGATTATGAAATCATGCTAGCCCCGCATATTTTGCACGCGAAAATAGGCAATTTACGCGGCAAAAATGCGGCCCCCGCATAAATATGCAGACTTTGGCTGATTATGCATTAAATCATGCGATCACATAATCGTGTTTTTCTGGAGGGACTGGATAGGCTATATTTAAACAATATATGGTGATGAGTAAGTTATATTTAGCAGTAGAACAAAGAAAATATTTCAAAATAGAGATTCAAAAGCAAGACTGTACAGAGCTACAAACACTAGCAGGAGGCAGACAGGAGCAATCGATCAGGAGCAATCCAAAAAAAGAACATCACCTGCTGCTCAACCTGGCAAAGAGTGAACTTCTCGTATTCCCTGCCAATCCAACTCTACAACACAATTTCACCATCCAGCTAGGTTCATCTTTGATTACCCCTTCAAGGTCGGTCAGAAATCTTGGAGTAACCTTTGATTACCAGCTGTCCTTCAAAGACCACATTTCAAAGACAGCTCGTCATGCACTGCACAACATCAGGAAGATCAGACCATTCCTAACAGAGCATGCAACACAGCTTCTCGTGCAGGCCCTGGTCATTTCTAGACTTGACTACTGCAATGCACTTCTGGCTGGACTTTGTGAAATCAAAATACTTCAAATGATTCAGAACGCAGCGGCACGTCTTGTCTTTAACGAGCCCAAAGGGGCCCATGTTACACCTCTCTTCATCTCTCTGCATTGGCTACCACTTGCTGCTCGCATTAAAAAAGTCCTGGCTAATCCAAGCTTTATAATGGCAGGGATTGTTGTTCTGTTTTTGAAGTCCATAAAAAATGCATCTGTCCGTCAAATAACGTGCTCCACACGGCTCTGGGGGGTTAATAAAGGCCTCTGAGTTTTTTTGTTTGTTTTGACTTTTCAAAGACATAAGATTTTCTTTTTGTGAAAGACCCCCGACCCCTTTAAGGTAAGCTTAGGTTACAGTCTCTGAGTCAGAGCTGGTGTTTGGCATGTTGTGAGAATGAGGTGGTTCATTGGAAGTGGAATCTTATTTTATCTTTCCACACATTCCCTTCTGCTACAGCTGAGATATACCAAGGAAGGAAGTCAAAAGCGACTATCCCAAAAATCCATGAAATCCGTTTTTTTTTTTTTACAGAACTCAAACTTGACTTTTAAACTATTCCATCCATGTTTATCTGTAAGCAGATGGATCAGATGTTTAATGGCAGCAATTTTGGACATTCCAGCAGAGCAATAGGGTGTTATTTTGCAGTAAGCTGAGCGGAGAATGAACTGGTGCCTGTGCTCAGCAGCTATTCAGAAGACCCTCTCATTCAAATATGGCTCAACAGTGAGGCTATTTTCAGATCAGTTCTGAAATCAAAAGCACCAGCCTGTACCCTGCATGCTGTTTGTCCGTCCGTCAGGGTGGGTTAGGAAAATAGTGAAAAACTGGAGGAAAAGAGAGCAAATTCATGCACAAAAAAGGACTGAAGAGAGCTCCAACTAGGTTCACATTGTCCACATGTTTTAGGGTCTGTGTAATACGGAACTTTGATGCCAAGTGTTTTGTTGAGGGGAAATGATAGAGAGAGCGTTTAGATTGTAACAGCAATAGCAGTGCTGGTCATTAGAACAACAGCTCTGTTTGTTTTCTTTGTCCAGCTCATCAGTCATTAAGTGTGCATTATCTACTAGTTATTTTGGAGAACAACAGAAGGAAAAGGAATTTTGTTAATCCTTTCCAAGGAATTTGGTATTTTGGTATTCCTTTCTGGAAATGTCTCTATTCACTACAATAGGGCTGCAGCTATCGATTCTTTTTGTAATCGATTAATCTAGCACTTAATCGGTCGATTAATCGGATAAAACTTTTTGTGTGTTGAGAGGGAGAAAAAGAGGAAAAGGAATTTAATGTATTAATATGCACAACAGGTTTCATGCTGTTATCTAGCCCTGGCATCAAAGTAAATATCTGTTTTATGTAGATGTCTACACCTGCAGCATTTACCATTAGGCTACTAACAAATAATATATAATTTCTGGGGTGAGCCTATTTGCTATGGTAACCTAGCAACATGTGTGTGTGTGTGTGTGTGTGTGTGTGTGTGTGTGTGTGTGTGTGTGTGTGTGTGTGTGTGTGTGTGTGTGTGTGTGTGTGTGTGTGTGTGTGCATGTGCGTGCGTGAGGAAGAGTGACGCCCAAGTCAGACCAGTTGCTTGCTTCATTGCAGTTTGGTACGGCAGAAATACATACATTAATTTTCAATAGAGCGCTGCATTTGGCTTGCATCACTTGCATTGCGGTGCATTTTAGGTGAAGCACCCGTTCGAAAAATCGTGTCACAACATCACGTCCCGGTGTATACAGTGAATGCATGCTGAAAGTATTGTTGCGTGGCTACATAAAAATTTAAGCATATGTGATGCATTGCCGCGACTGGTCTGACTGGCGCGTGAGAGACGAGGGTGCATGCGTGTGTGTGTGTGAAGGGGTTCTTTTTTAAACTATCAACTTGAGATTTGAATCCGTGGCAGAAGGAAGTAGTTCTGCACAAAATAGTGTTTTTAAAGACACTCTATTGTAGTTTCTTGTTTATTTACTCTCGTGCCGTCGAACTGTTGTTTAAACGCAATATCACACTCGTAGCCGTGCAATATGGCTGTATATCAGTAGCTGTGATTACCTACGGCACAAGGCCACTACTGATCTTAATGGTTAGTCAATTAATCATTTGGTACACCAATAGATTTCTATAGATATTAATTCAATAGACATACTTTCTACTTTGTTTGCATTTTACAATATGGTTAACCTACCATATAATTAATTATTTTTACATTATAAGCGATTAGAACCACTATGTGCGTGTGGCCTGGTAAACTCATTATGGGGACTACAAGATGGCAATATCCTAAATCCTTGCGGGGACATTTTTAGGTCCCCATGAGGAAACAAGCTTATAAATCATACAGAATTAGTTTTTTTGAAAATGAAAAAATGCATAAAGTTGTGTGTGATGGGTAGGTTTAGAGTAAAAGATAGAATATACAGTTTGTACAGTATAAAAACTATTACGTCTATGGAGTGTCCCCACAAATATAGTGAACTAGACGTGTGTGTGTGTGTGTGTGTGTGTGTGTGTGTGTGTGTGTGTGAGTAGACAGAAAGATTAGCAATTTGTGATCATAGAGCAGAATAGAGTATAAGGGAGAGGAAATGGTCAATGACGGTGTAATATCAGACTGATCAGAAATGCAAGGAAAACAGATGGCATTTTACATTACAGTATGTATGCCATGTGATACTGTAAACAGATTACCATGGTAGAGACTGCCGCATTACTGTAACTCACCCTTATGAAGCTCAACTACAGTACAGATTCAGTCATATGGTACAGTGAGAACATTTACTGTATAGGCAGCAAATTCTGTTCTATAGCCCAGAACCTCACGGCTGTCGTAACTTTATCACACCTTTTGATAACACACTGAACAGATACTATTACAAACATTATGGATTCAATTACATAAGTTAGGTAATGTAAGTGTATTTTCTTATGAGGCATCTGTAGCCTGTTACTGTAATTAATTCAGCAACAAGGGTGATTTGAAACATGTATCTTGCATTGTGTGCTGTTGGATGAACTGATTGTAAAAATACTAAATTGAAAGAAGATCATACTGTTGTGTTTCGGTGATTAAACCAAATGTTTTCATTACATATTACAATAATCTTGTGTTTGAAACAATGATTATGTGGGCTGAAAATATGTGAAACTGAATGAAAGCATTACATCAGGTTTTGAAAGAAGGACTAGCTGTGTTACAAGTGTGATCAGTTTGGATTTTTGAACTAAGAGTTTTGAAAATGTCCACCTTGCGTGAAAATAGTACCAAAGCGAATAAAAAAACAGTAAATCAGAGATTATCAGCATCTGGATAATGAAATGAAATGTTATCAGCATTAAAAACACTTTTTGTGAACATTCACAGCATTGAAACTGATACTTTTTAAAACAATCTTTACTTTTGTAAAAGGGTGTCAAGCAGTAGATGTAGATAAAACCTAACCTCAGCTCAGAAGTGTTTGTGTGTGTTCAGTATAAGAACCTACTGTTTCATCTCAAACACACACAAACACAGAGTTTGGCAGCGTTTTCCATTTTAGATAAGGCTCCTGCAGTGGTAAATGTGGCAATCAGCCACAATCTCTCTGCCAGACAACACACATCCTCATTTACTAGCCACACACACATCAAGACTTCAAATTCCAGCAAGTCTTACAAAAAAAGCTAAACTAGTGGTCTTCCAAATAAGACCAACCCCAGAGTAGGGGTCAACCCATATGCGTTTTTCAAGGCCGATGCCGATACCGATTATTACAGATCAAGTAGACATATAACCGATATTTTGAACCGATATATGTGTCTAGTGTAAAAATGAAAATTGATGTCAAAATTAAGAATAAAAAGGCCTCTGACAAAGACTCCCTTTAAATTATTTTACCATATCTTTAATTGGAAGAACTGTTAATATTAACAACATTAATATTAAGAATAATAACATAAAAAGTGCATGGATCATCCAGCAGCATTCTGTAAACATTTTGTAAACCTTAAAGAAGTGACCATCACTTCCATGGATTAAATAAAACACACACACACACACACACACACACACACACACACACACACACACACACACACACACACACACACACACACACACACACACACACACACACACACACACACACACACACACACACACACACACACACACACACACACACACACACACACACACACACACACACAATATATATATATATATATGAAAATCGCATGAAAATCACACACAACCTGTAGTCTAATTGTGTGTTTATTGATTCAATTTATTTTTTATGTGTAGAAGCTTTTGTTTGACTGTTTATCACGGAGCTAAAAACCAGGAAGTGTACAGGACAGCCAGAAACGTGCCATGTGAGACTGACAGCTATTCAGAATGAGAGAGCGTGGAGATCACTGACGCATATCAGGAGACAGCTCGATCTAAACGCTCTTAGCTCATCAGATCGCATAATTCAGTAAGAAATAATAGAAATGGTATTCTGTATTATGAAATATTTTGCAATCATGTGAGAACAAAGCAAAATTTCTCCATTATGCAACATTTTTGAGTACAAGCCCTAATGGACGCTGTTCAGTGAAGCTACGTGAACACAAATAACCCGCAGCGGCAGCAGACGTGAGTGAATTAATTAGTGTCGATAATCTATTCACAATATAACGTTAAGATGGTCGAATGGCGATCAGCTAAAATAGGTTTTAGTTACACGATGTGAGGCTATTTTCAACTCTCATGCTGTTGTTCTAAGTAGCTAAACTCCGTTAAAGCTATCACTGCAATGACGCACATTGACTGGGAATTCACAGTATAACTGGAAACGGGGTTGCTTGTCATTAAATAGATTATATTGAGGTGTTTTGCAACTTCAGTGTAGTGATCTCCTAGCCTGGTTAAAACCAGACCATTCTCAGTAGTAACTGAGTTATGGTCTGGCAAAGCTTCATAGACAAATCATTTCCAAAGGGGCGTCACCAATGGGCGTCGCTCAAATGCCTCTCGGCGCAATTGGATAGACCTGAAAACCAATCAGAGCGATGAGGGACATGACGTATGCAGAGTGACGGAGAAACATTTGGCCATCTCTCAATATGCGTTCTTGTCTGTACTTGTGTTCTCAAATAGGAAATGTCCCCGGTTTCCATTTCAGAAATCTGGTCACCTTACCTAAACCACATATTAATGTTTAATATATTATTTTTAAAATGTAAACGAAAAGAGGCAGGGTGTTTTATACTTAGTTTTATTATAAATATATAAGATAATCAATGTAGGCCTAGCTACGCGTTGCCTGAAGCACATTCGTGTGGCACATTCTATTATGTTTAAGAATTGCTTTTTTTTTTTTTATGAAATGAGGCAGTGGTGTTTTATGACATATTCGTACGCAAACTTCTGACTTGACCGTGACTTGCCAAGTTTGACTCCGGAGAACGACCTCCCGAGGACGCGAGGAGTTGAACACTAGTCCGGTACTCTGCTAATGGACAAGCAGCGTTCTTGACAGTATCACTCAGTATATATTTGTATATGTAGTGCAGGCAATGCATATTATCTTCAATGCATGTTTATAACAAAACGAAATATAAAAAACCCAGCCTCTTTTCGTTTACATTTTTAAAAAAAACACACGCATACAACATCATTTTTAGATATGAAGGCTTCGAGTGTTGTTGCTCTTTGCTCGGGTTTTAACGAAAAGGAAAAGTTTAAATCGCTTAAAACAGACGCGATAGCTGATTCGAACGAGTGATGCTTCACAGCGGCAAATCTGCTTCAACGTCACTGCGCTGTCGTCATCTTGTAAAGCCCGCCCCAACGTTTCTAATTGGTGCCGCGATTTCTAGGGATTAGAAATGGGCTTGAATGGGCTCTTTGCCGGACTACTTGCAGAGCAAATCTAAATTTGCCGGAAGTTGTCTGGGTTTTCCCAGGCTAGTGATCTCCGTGCATATGGAATTCTGGCCGTTTGTTGTGGTAACGGAGAGGAGCGATGGTATCGTTAACGGAGTCCCAGTTATCATCAAGAGAGACTAACGTTACAAGGAAACAGCGATCTCTTCAAAAGGTATTTGAAGTATCTGATTGAAGATGGAGACGATCGTTAACTCGTGTATCACTACAAGTTGATAGTGATCACTGCTGCCTTACCTTTGCGTGATCACTGCAGCTCCTGTTAGCAAGCGCTTTCAGTGTGAGAGCGCAACATTTTCAGTGCCTTCAGCCTTCCACGTTGATTGGCCGGACTCGTGACTCCCAACAAATCAGATGGGTGATGGTCGGGCATTAGTCTACTCTAGGTCACAGATACGGTGCGCTCTGACAGAGGTGGCTGGATCAGAGCCAGATCGCGTGCATTTCAAAATTAAATTATTTTATCGGCAAATCGGTTTTGAAAATGACCGATACCGATAACCATAAAAATGCTTAATATCGGTGTCGATAATCGGCCACGCCGATAATCGATCGACCCCTACCCCGGAGTACTCAATTTTCAGAAAACTCATAATTTTCACTCGTGTATCAAGCCCATGATTCAATCACCAGAACAGATTTCAATAACATTGCTATTTAACTGAATGTCAATTTTCATGAGCCATAGTAAATAAGTCAAGAACAGAGACGCAATATATGAAGTCATATGGAGAAAGAGTGACCCAAGAGGATGTGCAGGAGGACAATGAGATAAAGCAGACTGTTGCTTTCCATCTGCAGTTAAGGATGGTTAAAATGAAGCAAACTTTGAAATGGAAATGCAATATAAAAAAAGACTCTTTTCATTCAGTGTTACTCAGCACATTTCTAGCACGCACACTAATAACCACATAACTAGATTTTTATATTCAGGAAAAAAGAAATTAGCGTGCTTGCAAGTCTCACCACTGCTCTGGTGTTAAAGGTAGTTCTCAGAGTGTTGCTATATAGTTGCTAATGTGTTGCTAGGTGACTGCTTACAGCAGGGGTCTCCAAACTCGGTCCTCGAGGGCCGCTGTCCTGCAGAGTTTAGCTCCAACCCCAATTAAACACACCTGAACCAGCTAATCAGTGTCTTACTAGGACCAGATAAGACCTTGATTAGCTGGTTCAGGTGTGCTTATTTGCGGTTGGAGCTAAAATCTGCAGGACAGCGGCCCTCCAGGACCGAGTTTGGAGACCCCTGGCTTACAGTCTAAAGAGCCCACTCTTAAAGTTGCAATTCAATGGAAACTATGACCAACTTGTCTTTCCTATTGTGACGTATATTTTAGTGTATCAGCTAATCAGATGAGAAAAAAAATTGGGGCAGAATTTGATTGTGTCTGTTGGCAACTGACTGGATAATAGAAAGTGATCATTGCAAACTAAATGAATGAGTGATGAAGTGCAACAGGATCCAGACTAGTGTTGACAAAAATCTATATTTTGAAACGTATTGATACTGAAATATCTGAAACGATTTCAATACTGCTTTTCTACAGTATCAATTAGGGGTGGGAATCTCTAAGCACCTCACGATTCGATTCAATTACGATTCAGAGGGATGCGATGCGATGATAAAACGATTAACGATGCATATTTTTTTCCATCCAGATTTTCTTTTTTCTGACATGGTACTTTTAAAGCAAAGTATTTGTAATGACCCATTATGAATTTCCTTCCAATATCTTTTATTAATAAAACAAATGGAAGTGATTTTACATTTGCCAGAATATGTCCCAACATATATCATAAAAAATCAACAGGAAAAGTGTCTGTAGCAGCATACAGACTTCAGCATATTCTGAATCACTAACATTTAAAGTAATAACCAATCACTAACATAAAGTAATAACCTCCTGTTACTGTATTTGCAATGAGCAATATAATCCTTCAGACAATAAAATAAACATTTTGCTGTACAAAATTATAGAATTCTGTACCAGCAGCTCTTATACAAAAATAGTGCTTTGGACTTCAGCATATTCTGAATAACTAGTAACATACAGCTGCTTATACACAAATAAATAATAGAGTCTAAGATTTATGACTTAAAACTAAATCCTGAGCACAGGCAATTATTTTGCTATATACCACAATTGAAAACAGCTTTTATGAAATGGACATCTAAACACTAAATTAACATCTGCAGAGAATACGAACATAAATCCTTGACCATCAAATTTGCGATAGAGTTTGTGGTCCTCTGGTTGGTGAGCGTTGAAACGTGTAATATGGTTTCTCATGTTTGTCGTGTTTCGAAAATATTTTAGTTTAGTTTGACACAACTTGCATATAGTGTGGCTCTTGTCCAGGTAATTTTCCCCTTCAACTTCATAGAAGTGCTTTCATACTAGGGGTGGCACGGTTCACAAAACCCACGGTTCGGTTCGTATCACGGTTTTAGGGTCACGGTTTTCGGTTCTGTACGGTTCTTGTTGTTTTTTTTAATCGTTAACACTCCAGAAATTTACTTCAGCATATGATATATAGCTTATCATCCACAATTTAGGATACAGTATTAAAATTTTTTAATATCATGTAGAAGTTGTTTCCTAACTGGCTGTCTACCGAGTCCGACACATTGGTGTAACATTTTCAATGTTAATCATGTCAATTTTGATCAGAACAATGCACTGTGGCTTTAATTCAGCTGACCTGATTAACAAATTTCACCATGAAGTGTTCCGTGTGTTTCACAATCACCATATGACATCCAGCGATGTGAAAAGAAAAAAAAAATACACGAAAACACAACACTGCCAGAAGTTTTTGCCCAAACTTCAAAGCCATGTTTACATTATTAAAACTAGAAGCATATCTTAACTTTTAAATGTTACATTTATCATGTGAACTACTTATATACAACATGTTATATGCATGTGTGTATGAGACAGAGGGGAACACGGTCGCATTTGCAGCAGATATATGCTGCCCATCATAAATCAAAGCATGAGACAGACAGGGGTCGGAGGAGAACACCGGAAAATGTGACAGAATGTAGAATATTTGTCTGTATTTGCAATACACGAGCCGCGGTTCAGCTGCGCGAGACAAACACTGCCAGTGTGTGAATGCACAACGGGCGCACGCGGCTCCCGCTCTCCATACGCACTGCATCTGCCCTGCCTGCTATACGTCGCTGGCGCATCCTCCAACTCCGGGCAGCCTTCCTGATCTCTCCCACTTATATTTGTACACGGGACGTGACCTGCAGCACTCCACTTTTACTTTATTTTACTGTATGCCCCCCACACACACGCACCCACGCACGCGCACACACACACACACACACACACAAACAAACAAACAAACAAACAAACAAACAAACAAACAAACAAACAAACAAACAAACACACCTCTTATTTCGCGCGAAAAGGACACCCACTGTCTGAGGTAACATACGGCACATACATTGCGCATGCGTCGAAATCATGCGGCGCACACGCTCCGAACCGAGACAAGCGAACCGAACGGTTCGTTTTTTTCATGTACCGTTCCACCCCTATTTCATACGCTAGCTTTTAATGCAGAGGGTGCCGGTCGGATTTCTCGCTCAGCTATCATGCATCTCTGTTATGTGCACGCCACAGACGGTCTGGGTGCTGCACTTCCCGCGCTTCAGAGTTGCGTCTTTTGCTTTCGTTTATTTCATTTGTCTTTTTATTCTGTTGCATTTATTTGTGTTATTGTTTGCAATTTATTTGTTCGTATTTTATTACTGACTGTTTACTTGTCTTTTTTTGTAAATTCCAAGTTTCAAATAAAGTCTCCCTGTGCTATGTGTAAGCCATTGTAACACAATTACCTAAGTTATCACAAAAAAGAGAGATCTATATGGAAGTATATGGCAGTTTTCCCCGCAGTATCGACAATGGTATTGAATATGGATATTTTTCAAGGTATCGTATTCCAGTATCATTACAACACTATTCCAGACAAGTGTGGATAAAAGCTCCATTTATCATGCAATTTACATTTACCCCTACAGGCTGATACTGGCCACAACAGAGCCAATGACAGAAAGAAGAGGTTGAGAATGAAAAGATGCAGAACAGACAAAACCAACAGATATATAGAGTAAAAAGTAAAAATGTAGGAAATAATAATAGACAGAGAGTAAGCGTATTAAAGAGCTAAACACAAATAGAGTTGAACGCTTTAACAAACCCCATCCAGAATGAATGATAATACAGCAGTTATTTTAGAACAGTGATATGTTAGTCAGACCTGTGTCCGGCTCCTCCACTCGGGTTTCCTGGTTCCCCATGGCTGCTACACGCTGCTCCACAGAAGACACTAATCCATCCGAGCAGAGCTCTGACACACCTGACAGTGCACACTCACTTCACTGGCGCTGGTGCGTACGAGACAAAGACAATGAGACAGAGGTGTTTGTCCTCTCCTCTCACACGGCTGGCTGTGAATCAGCAGCCAGACAACATTCCTGCTAACTGTCAGTCTGTCCCAGTGAAACTCTCTCAATCTTCTTATCATTCACTTGTTCTGTCTCTCTCTCTCAGCGTCAGCCAGCAGCTGCAGCAGGAGCGTATTCAGTATGTTATTAGTCAAGTCACTGTTTTGGGGGCGTGGCCTCCCTCTGTATATCTGCTCCTCCTCCAACTGAAGCATGAAAATTAGAGCAAGCAACTCCCTCTTTTATCTCGCTCTGCCTTCCTTCACTTTACCTCTATCTACAGAAATGAAGAGTATGTATGTTGGAGAGGAACAGATTGAAAGAAGAGGAGGTTCTATTTGCCTCCTTCCACAATAACTTTTCTGACATCATTCATCTGTTCTGTAGCGGAGGACACCGGGCAGAAAGGGGGCAATTACACTGGGACACACATGCACAAAGCCACAACATGTTTCTCTCATGGACTGCTGCATTATCACAGAAAAGTAGATTCGAGCCCCCGAGTTAGACTGATCCATTTTTTTCTGTTCTCAGTAGGAGGCATGAAAAGATAGATGTGTTATTTTCTTTAACCTCCTTCCTTCCCCCTCATTCTCTATTCATGTAGAACGCATGTGCGTTAAATATTCTTGCTAGGAAAAAAACATGCCATCTTTGCCTGAATCTGTCCCTGGCTTGACAATACAGATATAACTCACATCGCTGTTGCTCCCTGACTCTTTTCATCTTTTATTAAACGAAATACTTTTTCACTTTTTTCATTATTATATTTTACATAATTAACATACATTTCATTCAAAAGTCTGATACCATGAAAAGTCTTTAATTTACAACTATCTAATTTATTACATTTATTTCATTACAAAATATATTAAAAGTTACATTTAAAAATATCTACATCAATTTCAGAATGTTTTAGTTTTCGGTTAGTTTCTCTTTTGCTCAGCAGCAGTTGAGTTGCATGTACTCCACAAGTTTGTGTCAAACCTAATAAATCATCATTAGGACTACTAGTCCAGGAGTTTGTAAACAGTACATTGCAGATACTACTGTCATGTCCCATTCTGATATTCCTGTGTGTATTCATAGTTTTTACATGATGTCATATAGAAACGCCCACTTCGAGGTGAAAACAAGGCTTTCCTCCGTTGCCCGCCAGTCATTTTTACCAGGTATTAATGCAGTATAATGCCGTGTAAGACAGTGATATTAAAATACCAAATTCAATATACACCTTATTTTTATTTATGTTGCATACTTGTACTTGTACTTGTACTTGTACTGTACAGGAAAGCAGATGAACACAGAATATTATTGCAACACAAGGTTTTTCGCTAAGTGTATTTTTCCCATCGAAACCCATTATAAAGAAAACGTGTTGTGTTCATATTCTTGGCTCATCTGCTCACCTGTATATAGTATGAATCACCAAAAAGGTATAAACTGAATGTGATATTTTAATATCACAGTTTTCGTACATTATGGTACTTTAAGGGTGGGTTGCACAAATAAGGATTCTTTAGCTTGTAGTACGTTCACCCTCCATCTGCTGCTTGATCAGCTCTTCCAACGGTTTTACTGCGTAATTAATCTGTGTTTAAAATTAAGTGGTGCAACAACTCAATTTAAAATAAAACCCATATCAACAAATCCTAGATTAGCTTTAAATATTGCTTAATTGAATTCTTATAGGTGCAACTCACGTTAAGCGTTTTCACGTTAAGCGTTTTAAAAATGTCCAGCCATTTTTAGTGATTTGAAATACTGCAGCAGGTACTGTATATGGAGCATGCATCTTGTTCACATATTTTTGTTTTAAGGTGTCAATTTGACAAGCTTGTGCTGCAGTTCTATGGAGTTCTTTGACTCTTTTGCCCTCCAAAACTGAATAAACCCCAAAGTTTACTGCTGAATGCATAGCCTTTTAAAGTCCCTGTAAAGGCAATTCTGAGATTTGTTTCTAAACAGTTTTTTTACCATTTCTGTGTTCAGGTTTTTTTGGGTGGGGCTAAAACGGTGGCTCGATGACACACTGGAGCCAATGAGCATGGCCCCTGCCCTAACACTATAACAACTAGTGCACATTCGCATCAGTTCACCCGCTCATTTGCGAGTTGCTGTCAGTACCGTTAGTTACAACAGCCTACAGTTTTCTAGATAGTTACGCCTATATGCATATTACCAGGTTACGATAACTTACAAAACAGCTCAGTGTCTTTATTTAAATTTCCGAAAAAGCAACGATATCACATTAATTCTGTGAAGAGCCACCTTGATGGAGAGCTGAGGATCACCACCAACACCTGCCTCTGCAGTGAACATTTTACACCAGATAGTTTTACAAACTTTCATCGGAGACAACTGGGATTAACTGATAAACCGCTGCAGAATGGGGCTGAATGGACTACTTGCCGACAATTGGTGCCATCGTGGGCAGTACGTGCCTACTAATGAGTGTTGTCAGCTTTCCCACGAGTGTGCGTGGTTTCAGCGCAGACAGCGGTCATGCCCCCAGCGTTTGAGAACAGAGAATACTACTTATTTTTTCAAGATTTTGATAAGCTATTTTATTTACTTGCCGTTTTTTTATCATTCAAATTGGGCTGGGTGGTTAATAACACATTTTTCTGTGGTGTGACAATAAACTCAGAACATTTAATTTTGACTACACAAACTTTAAAGACCCCCTGTGGTGAAAATCAAGTTTTTAATGTTATTTATATGTCTTTGTGGTGTTTTTCATATGCTTTAGGACAAACCATGTGCAAATTCATCCGTCAACACCATTGCTGTTTTTTTCCCCTTAAAACTGCAGTTTACCAAAGACAGTCTCAAAAACACGGTTTGAAATCACAGTGTTTCTTACATGACAAAGTACCTTGTAACCAATAACGTCAACATGCGGGCGGGCTTTAGCATATAACTAATTGCTAAGCACGGGTCAGGCGAGTCTCAAGAGAAGCCAGGTTATCCTGGTATGTTTTTCTGCTGATATGTAAAATGATGTACATTTAGCAATATAGCGGGTGAATTATGTATATGATGTATACTATGATGCATACCAAAGCATACCATGGTTTGTGTAACATTAGCAACAGAGTATTAGCTGTTTGATAATTTACGTTCACAGGAAGAAAAAAAAAAACGTTTAAATATGTCATTTTGGTGATCAAAGATGAGTTTTAAGGGATACAATTAGTGACAGGGGGATTTTAATTAGTATACTGCATTTGATAGAATGTATAAACACAGGCACTTGGAATGTACACTAGAAAGTTTCTTCTTTACCCAGTGTCCGTACTATTTTTCTACAGAAGATATGACCATTAAAAATGTCTTTGTATTTAAATTGCAGTGGGGGTGTCTTTTCGTTCATACACAGTTCAGTTATTTATTTTGGGTGTAACAACCGCATTCTGTAACCAAACTCACGCCCATACATTTTCAGGACTGAAAATAACAACAACACATCTATCTTTCATGGCAAACCTGATGATCATGTTGTCCAGGATGATTTGAGATGATTGAAGCTAAATATGCTCTTTGGATCACATGGTCAATTTCACTAATTATACTGAGCTAGAAATTGTAAAGAATAGTAAATATTTATTTTAAACATGAAATATTATTTGTTTTAAATTCTTCAAAGTACTAAAATCTGTTTATTTCTGTTTTTTTTATGTGGTTTAATATGTGACCCTGGCCCACAAAACCAGTTATAAGGGTAAAAGGTAAAGGTAAATAAGCTTTCCATTGATGTATGGTTTGTTAGGATTAGACAATATTTGGCCGAGATACAACTATTTGAACATCTGGAATCTGAGGGTGCAAAAAACTCTAAATAATGAGAAAATTGTTGTCCAAATGAAGTCCTTAGCAATGCATATTACTACTAATAATACATTTATATATATATTATTTGTTATATATTTACTGTAGGAAATGTACAAAATATCTTCATGGCATCAAGGTTTACTTTAATGTTTATTAAAAGTAATGTTTATGTTTATTTAATATCCTAATGATTTTTGGCATAAAAGAAAAATCTATCATTTTGACCCATAATGTACTATGGCTAATGTTGGCTAATGTCACAAATATACCCGTGGGACTGGTTTTGTGGTCAAGGGTCACATATGGTAAAATAAACCCATATTATCTTGCTTCTTATACAGCTACTTACCAAATCAATAAATAAGCAAGCATGAAATATTGATTTGAGTTAATTTATTATGAGAGCAGCAAGATAATATGGTGTGATATTAGAAAAATTAAATCAGCAAAGATAAATAGAAATCAGTCAGTTGTACAGTTTAGCATTACACAAAACAATATAACCACAAAATTCTGCACATTTAACAATAAGAATCTAGTTTTCCAGAGAATCGTTTAATGACCTATTCTTGTGTTTTTATTTTCCCATTTCTGCTGAGCCTCTCCTTCTTTCATTTACTCAAGTACTGAAGTCTTTTTAGGGTGTGTGAATTATTAAAGTTATTAAAGTGAGTGTGAATTATTATAATATTATTTCTTATTGGTCTTATTCCTGAATTTTACTGAGGTTATATAAAGTCACTCCACCCTTGGTAAATAAGCCCAGTTCTAATCTGCACAGTAGCTCAGCCACAGTCACAAACAGAGGTAGAACAAAGCCTCTGTAAACTACAGCTGATCTGATCTGTGTCCACCCAGACCTCTTACCGTCTCATGTAACTAACCATACACGAGTTAGCACTGTTAGAAATTAAAATAATGTCATAGGTTCAACACAAGCTGAGCTCCACATTTTCTATTACCTCTAAATTTTTTGTTCATCTTTCAAAAAAACATTTTACTGTAAAGAACTTACAATGGAATTCAATGAGGCAAGGCATTCATGGAGGGTTTACAAACAAAAATGTACAGCTAATATTTTTTAAAGGACAAACTGTATACATTTTAATGTCTAAATTATCAATTTATAGTTACATCATGACTACTAGTCTAGGAGTTTGTAAACAGTACATTTCAGATTTTAAAATCATGTCCCATTCTGGTATTCCTGTGTGTATAAACCCCAACGTTTACTTCAGTTTTGGAGTGAACACTTAACGTATGCATACTGCTGAATGCATAGCCTTTTAAAGTATACTGCATTTGGTAGTATGCTAGCAAAGTTTCATCTTTATGCAGTGTCTGCACTATTTTTATACAGAAGATATGACCATTAAAAATGCCTTTGTACTCGTTTAAATTACAGTTGGGGGTGTCTCTTAACCTTGTCACACAACAATCGTTGAAGTGCTTCTATGGCCATGTTCACACAGCAATAGAATACAACCGTAACCGCAGTCCTGTATTTGAGATCTTAATACGGTTACGTTCATAAACAATTCAGTTTTTTAAGGGTGTAACAACCGCATTCCACAACCAAACTCACACCCGTATGCACTTATAACCGCATTCTCAGAAAACCCTGTGTGAACAGAACCGGACTGGACAACTAATTGTTTGTCACGAAAACTAAATATATGCTGCGTGTCATCTGAAGGTTTAAGATCCAGTCACTGTTCTCCACCAGAGATGCTCCCGTCAGTTTTGGGTTCTATGCGTGACTGTTGACGGTTAATAAAGATTTGATGGATGAATTCACGGCTCGATTGAATTCTTGTCGCATCAAAAGTGATAAGACTTTTCAGATTTATGGACGACGCCATCTTTGATATTACTTTGGTCACTGGTAAGTGACTATCGTTACTGGTAAGAATAAAGGCACGTTCTCCTGTACGTTCATACAGACAGTATTCAAGACACCACTGTAAGTTGCTGTGTGAACGGGACATTTCGAGACTCACACCTGTAGGTAAATGCTGTTATCATATGGAAGCATACGGGTCGCAATATTCAATTTTAAATGTAATATGTAAAATGGCAATGTATTTCTGTATTTAAATTAACATTTTCCAATGTTTCCAACAAATGTTTCTACACTAGTTTTAACATATAATTTAAACACATATTTTAACATTTTATAAGTTGCAAAAGGAAAATGTATTACAGAAATTATTATATATGTTTAACATATTTAAGGAAAGAATTGTAGCAAAATGATAATTTAAATGTTATTTTTCTTAATTGCATTTACACTCAGGGTTTGTTCACCCAAAAATGAAAATTCTGTCATTAATTACTCACCCTCAGGTCGAAAAACAAAAATAACAACTTTATTCAACAATTTCTTCACATCTTCAATTTCCTACGCAGTTTATGTTGGTCAAATCCTGTGTCAGTATCACACGCATATACGTCGTGGTGCTCATGTGAACAGCATCGGCCATTGGTAAGCCGGCGTTCTGGTGTAACTTGCAAGCGCTGTACTGTATTTACTACATCAACAGCATAGGAGACTGACACAGACATGAAGAAATTGTTGAATAGTCATTGTTTGAACCACTGTAGTCATATGGACTATTTTAACAAACCTTTTTTACAACCTTTCTGGACCTTGAAAGTGATAATTATATTGCAGCCTATTGAGGGGTCAGAGAGCTCTCAGATTTCATCAAAAATATCTTAATTTGTGTTCCAAATATGAACAAAGGTCTTACGGGTTAGGAACAACATGAGGGTGAGTAATTCATTACATAATTTTCATTTTGGGGTGAACTAACCCTTTTAGACACGATTGCATTTTCATTAAATGTCCCACAATGAATGTAGAAAAATTCAGTGGAATTGAAAATGCAACTAGTGTAGGAAATAGCTAATTTAAATTATATTATTGAATTTGAATTAACATTTTGCTCCAAACGTTTATTGCGTATACTAGGCATGTGCCGGTATCAAATTTTCATGTTGCGATTAATTGCTTAAGCTTTTATCACGGTATACGGTATTATCACGATATTGAAATAAGTTGCAAAAAAAGTGTTGTCATACTATAACAGGTTTAATAACTTTCTTATAACAAAAGAACCAAACATTTAAATACAATAAAGCAATACACAAAAATGTATAAAGTAAACAAAAATTTAAAACAGATTAAGTGCAAAAGAATTATAAAGAACAATAGGTAACACTTTACAATAATGTCTCACCAGTTAATGCATTAACATTAACAAAGAATGAATAGCTACATTTTTACAGAAGTTATCCTTCTTTGATAATGTTAGTTTAAAAAAGCAACTGTTAGTTAATGTAAGCTCAGGCCCATTAAATAATACTGTAACAACTTTTTATTTTAATAATGTGTTATTAAATGCTGAAATGTACATTTAACTAAGATTAATACATGCTTTAGAAGTATTTTTCATTGTCAGTTTGTTAATGAATGAACTAATGTTAAATAATGGAGCCTTATTGTAAAGTGTGTGATTGAACAACAGTCAGAACAAATTGAAAATTAATAGCCTTAAGTCTTTAAGTATTAAGTATTAGGTTATGTGATGACGAGGGAACCGGGGAAACGGCTGAATTTCTGCTGTTCCGTCAGCGCCCTCTGCTGTCAGAGAGAGAATTTGCACTTCAGTGTGTCTCCGTCACTCGTTCCGCCATGTGCTCCACTCATGCACGGTCTGTTTACATCAGTGACGCTCCTCTTTGACGTGTTGTTCATTTTAAACGGTTGATGGGTAAAGTATTCTTAAACTGCATTCTAAAAATCTGAATAATTCATAATAAATAATTATTCACAGTATTTTGAAGTGCCCACGATAACAATATTGTGCATGTTCATTATTGCGGAATATCGTATTACCGTTTACCGGTACGTGGCTAGCGTATACATTTAAAGGTCCCATGGCATGGCATTTTCTATTATTTGATAATGTTTCCTGAGGTGTACTTATATTGTTAGTATGATTTTTACATCATAAAATGTCATAATTTAGAAATAAAAGGCATTTTGTCTATACTGCTGTTTGCCCTGTGGCTGAAGGCCCTGTTTCAAGAGGCGTGTCTGCGGTGAGACTTCAGTAAAAACGCCCACTGTTGTGATTGGCTGACATCTTTGCATTTGATATTGATATTTGGAGGGGGCGTGGTTTAACGAGGTCTACGAGGCACGAGCAAGCACGCGTTTGGTGCCTCCGCTGTGGGCCAGATGCAGTACTGGGGGTCAAGGATGTTGAAGGCCGACCGGCCAGTGCAGCCCGAGCTTCGGCGTGTGTGAGGTTTATCTCTAAAGATGTTACTCTGCTGATGTTGAGCAGAAACGACTGTATGCACATTTTAGAACAGATAGACGCGACGAGGACGTACAAAAACACTGACTCACAAGATAGAAAACACGAAAACACTTGGAGAGAGAGAAGCCGCTGCGTGTGCAAGAATAATAAATAATTAGCTACACATCAGAAATCACTGATCAGTGATCGCAGATCAGAAGGAACTGAAAAAAGACTTCTGTTTTCATTTGTACATCCAAACACTGAGAAACTGCCAGCATTCACTCGTTCACAAGCCATGAGCGTTTGCATGGGCGTGCCAGATTCTCTGGGCGGAGGAAAGGGAGGTAACCGTTCCTGCTTGGACGTCAAACCAGGAGACTTCAGGATTGGCTAGTCTGGCCTGTCATTTTCTCAAAGGCAGAGAAAGACAGCCAGAACTCGGTTTTACACCGATCAACATTTCTATCCACTTGGGGACAATATTCAGGCTAGGGGAACTCATATTAATGTTGAAAAACCTCATAAAATGAAAATTTCATGCCATGGGACCTTTAAATACAGAAATACATTGCCATTTTACATATTGCATTGCCATTTTGCATATTACATTTCAAATGGAATATTGCTACCCATATGCTTCCATATTGTCAATCCCAAAACTGACAGTGTGAACGTAGCCTATTTAATTATATTTTAAAAAGTAATTTATTCCTGCGATGGCAAAGCTAAATTTTCAGCATCATTATTCCAGTCTTCCGTGTCACATCCTTTAGAAATCATTCTAACATGCTGATCTGGTAACATTGGTCCTTATTATCACTGGTTAGTATTTTTCTAGGAACCACAATTTTTTTTTTTCAGGATTGTCTGAAGGATAGAAATCTAACGTTTCAACTGTAAGATTATACATTTCTTTACTGTCACTTTTGATCATTTTAATGCATCCTTGTGGAAAAAAGAGGGGGGAAAAAAATCACCCTAAACTTTTGAACAGTTTATTTATTTATTTTCGCAGGATTTATTTTACAGAATGGAAACACATGGCCTATCTAGGGGGAGATTAACATGGCAGCCCTGTCTAATTAACCATCAACTTCAGCTGAGCCAGACTGTGAGTCTCTACTCCTGTAAGTGGAACAGCGTGACAATGCACTATTCACACATACGGTAAATCCTCAACACTGAGTCATACACTTAATGCGTCTGACAATGACATAAGCGCTATTACATCCAACCTAACTCCCCACATAAGCACTCAGTCTCTATATGGTAACTGATACAGCATCACAGAGCTGTGAAGTGGTATGTATTGGAAATGGGAGTGTTAATTAAAAAACAACGACACAGAGGGACAGGTTGTCCACTAACACTAGCATAGATGTTATTTATAGACAAGAGTCCATGTGCCTCTCACTTCATTTCACTTTTGAGACCTAATAGCAAAGGATAGCTTCATTAAATATTAATGATGCCCTGCTATGGCTGGCTAAGGTGATGTGAGTTGTCATATACAGTAGAAGTAGCTGAAGTCTCCATAAAGCTGCCTAAAAAACGATATTTCATGGCAAGTTGTAACTATTTTACATTTTGGCAAATTGGTGACGAATTTGTATGATCTCATTTATTTGTTTTAGTACAATCTGCACCACTGAGGTATATGTTTAGGGTGTACTTTTTATTGGTTTGGTTTGTTCATCATGTTTTTTTTAATCTAAAAATCTTATGGTTTTAATCAAGTTAATTCATACTAAATCACCAACTCATAAAACTCATTTAAGATTCAGCTTCTTAAGGGCAGCTGATATATCATGCTATGTAATAATAATTAAGACCAACTGTCCAAATATTAATGGCATTCCTTGGTTAGCAGCCAGCTACTTAATTGTTCAGCTTTAGTATATGAAAACATGACAACAAAGCACATCAACAGACAGAAAAGGAGCTGAAAAGGAGGTTGCCCAGCTAATGCACGAGTGAAAACATGACAATATTACACCATCATCTTCTCACATGATGAAATTATTACATAACTATACAGTCAGTGTAATATTTGCTCTCCTTTGATGCTAAGAGTTGTTTCACCAATGTTGCAAGAAAAATTGCATCACACTACATTTCCTGTCTAGTGCATGTCAGATTTTTATTTGTTATTATTATATAGTGTATTATATATTATAAGTGTAGTTATGAATAACATGTATTATAATGATATTGCCATTCAAAGTGAGCAATGTGGCCTCTGTAAAAAATGCTACTCACTGAATATGAACATCCAATAAACTTAATATCAATTTTTCTTTACTTGAATTTGTTCATATGAAAAAGTAAATAATTTATTTTTTACATTCCATAAGATTAACACAAATATTTTAGTACACAGATGCACAACCACTAACACCAACACTATTAAAAAAAACATTTATTCAATACTTAAATACTAATAATATAATCAAATATAACAGTTTAGAAATATGTAATTAATATGAATTTAAAATAATATAGGTTTTTTTTCTTTATTGATATTTTTATTCAGCAAGGAGTCATTCAATTGATTAGAAGTGACAGTAAAGACTTTCATTATTAGAAAATGTATTAGTCAAGTCAAGTCAAGTCAACTTTATTTATATAGCGCTTTTAACAATGTAGATTGTTTCAAAGCAGCTTTACAGTGTTAAACAGGAAAATAATGCAGCATAATTTTATTCAGCTGTATAGCCATTCTGGAAAAAACGCTGATGTCATCAGTTCATTTCAATTATCATACAGTGACAGTGTGGGCTTTAGATCAGTAATTAGATCAGTAATTTAGTTTAAATGGTTAATTTAGTTTATTAATTAGATTTATTTCGATGTTTAGTTGAAAAATTTAGTGTCCCCAACTGAGCACGCCAAGCCAGAGGCAACATTATATTATTAGATATTATTAGGAAACATGGCGTTAGCTTTATATTTCTTCGCTGCCTGATGAAACATACCAATTCACACAACTAACAGAGCGCATAGTAGATATAAAAAATGGGATGACTAGTGACTAAATTCTGAAAAAAGAGTTTTAATTATTTGACCAAAAACCACGCACACAATAAAATAGAATACTCTCAAAAACTTGCTATGTTAAGTCTTCTTCGTCAGTTAGGAACCTGGGTTTGTTATTTGATAGCAATGTTTCATTTGAAAGCCACATTTCTAGTATTTGTAAAACCTAGATGTCCCCTAATTGTCAGCTAACCGCTAGTCGACGAGAAGAGGCTTAGTCGATCAAATTTTAATTTGTTGGTTAGCTGCAGGAAAAAAAAGCTCCACAGTAAGTGCTAAGTGACAAGTCCGTGACAGACAGATTGTTAACATTGCTGGTCCATATGGCAATTACAGTAGGCCTGTGTCGGGCAGGAAATCCAAATATTTGCTAAACTCAGATAAGGCTTATCATTTGAAACATGCAAGTATTAGCCTAATGTTAGTCACTTTACAAGGCTGCTCGCTCAAATGTTAACTAAATGTGCACTATTTTTTGGCGTTCATGCAGAGATCACTTGCATGTTTTCCTGATAACCGCAGAGAGAACTTAAAATACACCATCACTTTTTGTCATACATATATGAGTAAAACATCAATCGAAACTGAACCTGAAAGGGTCTACTTTTATTTGTGTACACTTACAATAACAAAACAACTTGTGCTTTTGTAAAATAAAGAAAACGGTGCGCTTTCTGCCGTCTTGGTCTCCGTGAACTTCTTTCTGGAGCGTGTCAGAAAAATGTAAGAAACCTCATACTCATTCAAGCATATACTTGCCTCACAAACATATTGTATATGTCTTTAGAAAACTTGAAATGTCTACTTTTAAATTAACCAATTCAAATTCGAAAACAAATATTATCTGATTATGTAATGATATCCGTATGAAACATGCATTTTTCTCTATAGGTGCATTCGCTAAACTGCAGTCAACACTGACTCAAAAAACACTAGTTTAACAATAAATTATTAAAATATTCAGTAAGTCTCTTTGCTGTTTTTTTCCTGACATTCATAATCATTACTTCCCGGTGCGCTGCGTACATTATGTAAGGTCTTTATACACCACTGAAAACATAGTCATCTATATTATATTGCATTTCTGTCAATAGATCCTCATAAATAGTACACACTGTACCTTTAAGTAATTAAATTAATATCATAAACATGCAATTAGCCGACTATTTTCTTAAAAATTTGCTTATTTTCCCCTCCAGAGAATCTGAGAAAACTTGTAGAGGACCTCGATTGGTTCCAATGTTCGGCGCAGACTATCTGGTAATGTGAGGCGTTCACAGATCGAATCTTGCACCTACGGATCTGCTCTCACACAAATCGGGGGCCGCCCCGATCATATCAAACATGTTTGATATTTAGTATTTTAAATCAGGATGGTTACGTCAGTTCTTTCACAATAGCCAATGAGAGAAGTGAATGAGAGCACTTTTGAAATTGTGACCGCAAGCTGCTGTGTGCCGGTCCGTTGACCAGCGGAGATGGCAGAATGGTGTGTGGAGTGTTGCAACAACACATGTATTTGTATAACGTGTCTTTGAAAACATGAAACAACCGTACGGACAAAGAGAAGAGCTGAGGAGAAATCACCTAGGTTTTGAACATACTAGATGAGTGTAGAAATCTGCTAGCAAATGTAAACATTACCTGTTGAGACATCAATGACGATCTGCTACGTACATGTTGACATCTGCTTCCCCATGAGATCACGTGAGGCGCTCGTTCAGGCATAATAATCTTAATAATATCTTGTAGTGTGTGATGTGCAAAAATTTTAAAATCTTGTACTGTGTGCATGTTTGAGATTTGAGAGAAAAAATCTTTGAAGATTCTCCTTATGTGAGTGATGCCACCAGATTTCATAATTTAAAACTCCCCTAGTCTGAGCCCAGTTTAAATGAATGACTAATATTCGACTAGAAAAAATCTTTAGTAGGGGAGTAAAACCCTAGTCAAACCATATTTTTCCATCTTAAAAATATATCTAAATTATGACATATGCTCTCAATGTCAGATGCAAAAAAGTTAATTCATGCATTCGTGACCTCAAGGCTAGATTACTGTAATGCTTTACTGGGTGGTTGCCCTGCATGCTTAATAAACAAACAGCAGCTGGTCCAAAATGCGGCAGCTAGAATTCTCACTGGAACTAGGACGTATGACTATATTAGCCTGGTTCTGTCAACATTGCATTGGCTCCCTATTAAACATTGCACACATTTTTAAATCCTGTTGATTATGTACAGAGCTATAAATGGTTTAGCTCCTCAGTACTTGAGCAAGCTCCTATTGCATCATAGTCAAAATTCCGGCCAGCTGATAATACCTAGATATCAAAATCGACTGCAGGCAGTAGATCCTTTTCCTATTTAGCACCCAAACTCTGGAACAGGGTCTTCCTAGCATTGTTCGGGGGTTGACACACTCTGTCAGTTTAAATCTATATTAAAGACCCATCTCTCATAGCATACACATAACACACCATCCCATTTCTAAAATTAAAATCTGTTAAAAGAATATTAGGGTACATAACTTAGGTCAACCAGAACCGGGAACACTGATGAAAACTCCTGATATACTAATTTCATCATAAGTAGAATGGCATCTACGCTTCTGTTTAGTCTCTCCATTTCATCCTTATTATTTAATTCTTAGGTTACCGTAGTTAGTAAGGGTGCTTCAATCAGGATTTTTGGGGCCGATATTGATCACCAATAAACGGTGGCCCAGTAGTGCACAACACAACAAAATATAAAAAGCAAACACAAGTTCACAACACAACGAAAACAAGCCACAACACAACGAAAAAGCCACAACACAAATAAATCAAGCCACAACACAACGGAAACAAGCCACAACACAACGAAAAAGCCACAACACAACGTAATCAAGCCACAACACAACGGAAATGCTCCCAACCACTCGGGGGCATTCGGAGTGCGGTAAAGTTGCCACTGTTCTATAGAGTTGGCAATCAAACAAATAAATCAATACCACAATTAGTTCTAACAGTATGTAGGCTAACCATTGTTTATCGATATGAAATATTAATTTAAAATCACCTACATGCATTATAGCTGCATATTTATGCTCGAGAATGCTTTGACCCGATACCACGCCGTTAAGGGAACGTCTGCCAATTCCACCAATTGGTTGAAACGTATAATTTGTATGAATTAAAATTGCTTTTAACATTTAAAAAGAGACATGTTAAAATTCCACAGCTGGATTGTATTGGTAAAACTGACTTAATAATGCACAACACAACATTGGAATTTGAAAATTTAAAAAAAGTTAATTTAATTCATACAAATTATGTTTCAATTGGTGGAATTGGCAGACGCTCCCTAAGCGCCGTGGCAGCGGGTCAAGGCGTTCTCGAGTATAAATGTGCAGCTATTATGCACATAGGTGATTTTGAATTGATATTTCATTTTGATATACAACTGCACACTTAAAACTGATCGTAGTGTTTAAATATTTGTAAGATTGGCGAATCTATAGCACAATGCAAGGAAAACTAACTTTACCGCACTCCGAGAGTCCCCTAGTGGTCGGGAGCATTTCCGTTGTGTTGTGGCTATTTCGTTGTGTTGTGGATTTTTCGTTGTGTTGTGGCTTGAATTCGTTGTGTTGTGGATTTTTTGTTGTGTTGTGGCTTGATTTCGTTGTGTTGTGGCTTGATTTCGTTGTGTTGTGGCTTCATTCCGTTGTGTTGTGGATTTATTTAGTTGTGTTGTGAACTTATGTATGCTTTTTAAATTTCGTTGTGTTGTGCACTACTGGGCCACCGTACCAATACCATTCATGTGGTCAATTATCTCACCTAAATGTTTGATAACAATACATTTATGTTTTTACAATGGGGCAATTTTTCTGCACACTAGCTTACACACAGCACAAACTTGATTTCAATTTTTGAATTGAATTTACAAAAAAAGACAAGTAAAAAGTCTTAATAAAATAAGAACAAATAAACAAATTACAAACAATAGCACAAATAAACGGGTCAAAGACAAGACGTCACCGTTTTGGTGTCCGCATCAAATTCAATTTACTAAAGTGATTTTATATACATTAAAACTAGGGGTGGAGGAAAAATTCACATACCGGTAGTCACAAAATTCACAATTGCGACTTAAGATTTTTTAAGTCGATGTGATTAAAGTCAACTGCGTCGTGAAACCGTGCGACGCACACACTCCGAACCGAGACAAGCGAACCGAACGGTTACGTTTTTTTTCATGTGCCGTGCCACCCCTAGTCTTTTGTCTTTAGGTTGTTATATTTCTCAAAGATTTCTGCTTATTCTAAATCAGATACAGATAAAGTAGGACAGTAAAGATTACATTTATATGAATGCATTATTGAGAGAGCGATTGCATACCTCTACTAATAGTGAAGCTGTGGGTTTTAGTTACTAAGAAATATATGCTAGAACTAGAATTTTATTGATAAATCACAGAACAGTGTTGACAATACATTTCTGCGCTACTGAATGTTCCTGTGCGCGTGCGATTTGCATGTGATGTGCAAACTACTGTTTGTATGTGTGTGCGTTACAATTAAGCAGAGCATTAGCTTAGAATGGCGATTAACTTACATGTACAATAAGCTGTTTAAAACGTGCATTCACCCAATCAATTTTGAGTATCCAGATGGTAAATGATACATGTAGATGGTAGATGTCTACTATGTTTTTATTTTAGATGTATTGAGGTTCATTTGTTTTGTGTGGCTATATTCATACATACATTACATTCATTAAAGCTACACTGTGTAACTTTTTTAGTCTATTCTTAGCTAAAAACACTTCGTTCTTTCAAAAATATATGTGCTCATTAATGTATATTTACTTCTTTCAAGTAATAAAGTATTCTCGTAAGTTTATAATATGCCATTGAAAATACATAAGGTAATGGGATCTAACGGTGGTCGCCATGTTGCCCCTCCATCTTGAAAGTACATTAGCCAAAGAGGGACATACCCGTAAATTCAAGCTTCGCCTTTTGCGTTTTAACCGGTTTTGATGGCACTGTACAAAATTCTCAGCCTCGCGCATGTGCGCGTCAACTTGTTCAGACTTGTCTGGTGCATGTGCAGAGTTTTCATCTCAGCAACGTCCAGTAACAGAGTTATACAGAGTTTTCCTGGCTTGTTTATTCCTCAAAAGTCTGTTTTTCCTTGTGTGGTATTTCTGTGCGTTAATAACTCCGTAAGTAATAATAGTTATTGTCATTGTAGATGTGTTTCAGAGTGTGTCATCGCGTAATTCAGTTGATGTCACCTCAGAAGTATTTTTGTGTCAACATACAATAGCGTAATGCTCACCTATTTGAATCAGTTAATTCAGTTATTTTGTTATCAACAATGTTTATTCGTTTATAGAAAATATTTGCTTGTAATGTATGTTGATGGAAATATGTATCAGGTCTGATCGGCATATTAACAATTGTTATACAGAGCGCACTGCAGTGCTAACGTTAAAGCGGCGAACACACTTTTGTAACCCGACACCGCTTGTTAGCAGCAGCTGCGGCAGCTCCGCTCCTTTTAATGCAGCTGCATTTAGCGCCTATATATGGTACAATAAGCTCTGGTTTACGGTTACATTATACAAATGTAACTTATAAGTATAGTTATACAGTTCTTAACTGTGTATGTATATTTACCATCCTTATTTGTTCTCGCACAGAAACCACATTTATGTACATATCCACGCAAACCTGTTTACGCCTTGCAATTGGATGACTGAATAAACATTACTATCATCAAAGTTCACTCTGGATTAGCTGCAGTTCTTTCTAGCCGAATAATCAGGCCAGTTGAGTTCCAACCATCCCACTGCGCACAGAATATCCCACAGGCACCGTGTCGAATGTGGACGAGGTCGAACTGGAAGCCATGTTAATCTTGGACTAAATCGGCCACCGTAGGAGTTGAAAAGAAATCGGAATTGAGAGGAACAGAAACTAAAATTCACTGGATGGTCATATACCTTTTCACCACTAGATGGGGGAAAATATCACACAGTGTAGCTTTAAAACCATTCATTTTACCATGGTGAATATGCCATGGGTAACGGTTGCTTCACAACCAATTTCAAAGTTCTGTACGACTGCCGCTAGGGGGCAAAATACGACAATCGTAATGCGAATGTCGTGTGCAGCGGAAAGGCGGCTTAACACTTCTTTAACTTCAAACTTTAGCTGTGTATAATTGTGATTAACAAGCTCCCTATTTGATATAGGTGGCCAGTTGATAGCCTGCAATATAAGCTGAAGTAGAAGTTTCATCATTCAGAGTATGTTTTTGTCATGATAATGACAGTATATAGTAGTTTCGCATTTTATTTATATTACAAATAAATGAGGAATGTTTAGACTTAATAAACTTAATAAATATCACTATTTTAATGCATTTTTGTATTGTTCAATTAGTGTTATTGATTTATTTTAGATGCCTAGAGAGAGTTGGCAGGCACTGTAAAAAGCCAAAAAGCAAAAAATTAAATGCAGACCCAGTAGCTTGAGCGTCACTCTTAAGGCCCGGGGGACGACGACAATACTGTCTACCTTTTTGCCAAAATGTCATTCAGAGTAACACACAGTATATATTGTTGTAAAAGTTAAACAATATACTTACTCTGGCCTGCACTTATTAAAATACTATATATAAAAAGAATATGTGATCATACAAATTTTTATAATAATTGATTTTTACTTCATCCCAAAAACCAAAATTAATCTATATATCTATATAGTAATCTGTATTGTATAATGCGTTATATAAATAAAGGTGACTAAAGGTGAATTGTTACAAACAATTTCTATTTTAGATTCCTATTCATCAAAGAATCCTGAAAATGTGTCACGGTTAAGCAGCACAACTGTTTTCAACATTGATGATAATAATAAGAAATGGTTTTTGAGCAGCAAGTTGGCAACAGATGATTCTTTAAAAAATCTTTGTTTTTTATTCCACATAAAAAATGACATAAGGGTGATGTAAATTATGACACAATATGATTTTTTAGGTGAACTGTTTCTTTAAATAAAACAAAAACAACAAAAAAAAAACGAATTTCCCACTGTCCTTCTGTCTAGTATGTAACTATGATGATTTTCTGTCTATTCTATTGTTCTTGTCCTCATCCAACTCAATAATTGAGCACATAAGCAGCACCTCCTTCACTTACAAATAAAACAGTCAAGCATCACAGGAAGTATAAAGAATTCTGCTACACCCTGATACTGGTATTTTAACATAGGGCCAATCCCACAGATGTCATGTGGCCAGGTAGCATTCCTGTTCAACACAATGTCTATTCCAGCTTGTATCTTTCTTCTGTGTGTGGGAATGTTGACGAAAGAGGAATTATTGATATCAGACTCCATCAATGTACTCCAACAATCAACACAAAATAGTAAAATGCATAGAACAGTTTATCCCTTGTTTTCATTTTAGAATAAATTAAATATAGCGTCCTGTCTGAGGTCAATAGAGTGCACATGCACACTACAAAGACACAATCCCCCCATATCTCATTTCTCAAAGACAATTTAATCAGATCCACTTTGATGGTTCTGTCTAATACTGGAAGTCTAAGTCATGTTTTCCATATCAGCTTTGGATTCTGTTAATTTCTGCTGGGAATACAAATCATCTGTCATACTATTTTAGTATAGTTCAAGTCCAAGGAATGATCATTTATACAAATACATTGAACTGCCATCATCTGCATCGCTCTCTTTAATATCAGAGAACGGTCTCATGTTGCCCTCTAGAGGTGATCAGCTGCACTCACAAGAGCTGCACAGTGATTTTATTCTAAAAGGGACTTTAAAAGGAAAATCCCCTTAATAGTTCCAGCACAAAAATTATGTAATCATTTACTCACCCTAATGTTTTTTTCAACCTGTATCTCTTTCTTTCTTCTGTGGAACATAAAGGAATATATTTTGAGAAATGTCTCAGTGTTTTTTGTCTATACAATAAAAGTCAATGGTCACCAAAACTGCTTGGTTATAAAAGTTTTTTAAAATTACTTATTTTATGTTCCACTGAGGAAAGAAAGTAATACAGGTTTGAAACAACATGAGGGTGAGTAAACGATGACAGAACTTACATTTACATAACATTTTATGAAAATATCATGTATGTCAATTAGGGCTGCAACTAACGATTATTTCAATAATCGATTAATCTGTCAATTATTTCTTCGATTAATCGGATATTAAAAAAACATTAATTTTCAATCCTTTATTCAAGAAAAGAACTGACAGTGCAAATTCACAGTGCAAAAAATCTTCAGAAAGTGCAGTGGTTGCAACAATAAATCAATAAATCTTTTTTTTTTTTATAAAGAAAAATACTAATCAGAAAACTTAACAGGATGTTAGAACTTGTTCTCTACACTACACTCAGACGCACACACTCACAAACAAAATTAATGGGTTTAGTTAAATTGTAATGCATTAAGAATTTCTCTAAAATGTTCAAACTCAGTATATACTCCTGGAGAAAACATCTACTGTATTAACCTATTAATATGAATGATATTAAATCCAGACACAGATTTAACTGCTGTGACATATTAAAATATATTATGTAACAATTAAATAAAACTACTCCTAAAGAAGAACACAATGTCTTATTTTCAATGAATGATATGCATTCTTTATAACAACTTGCATACAACATTACTTATAGATTAAATATGGATTAAATAATTAATGTATAATAAATATAATGAATCCTTATTAAAACTAAAGAGTTGATTTTCTCTGTCTTTTGTTGTCTGATTAATATTAAAGGGTTAGTTCACCCAAAAATGAAAATTCTGTCATTAATTACTCACCCTCATGTCGTTGGACACCCGTAAGTCCTCCGTTCATATTCGGAACACAAATGGAGATATTTTAGTTGAAAGCTGATGGCTGAGAAAGGCTTCAGACAGGCCTCCATTGGCATTCAGTACATTGACACTTCCAAGATCCATGAAAGGCACTTAAAACGTCGTTACAAAGTCTATCTCACCATAGTGGCTCTACAATAATCTTACGATGCGACGACAATAGTTTTTGTGCGCAAAAAAAAATCAAAATAACACCTTTATCCAACTTGTTCTCGACTTCCGTGTATGCCTCCACGATGCATGCGCGAGAATATGACGCAGATCCGGCGTTCGGACATATGACCCAGAAGCGATTTGTTTACGAGCAGAGGAAGACGCGCGTGTCTAAGCTGTTGGATTCTACATTGATCGTGCTTTAGGTCTCGGCGTAGTGCTCAAAATGGGGCTTAAGTGTGTATTTCATGGATTCCCGAACACCGGTGCTATGTCATATTCTCGCGCATGCGTCGTGGAGGCACACACGGAAGTCGAGAACAAGTTGGAAAAAGGTGTCATTTTGATTTTTTTTTGCGCACAAAAACTATTGTCGTCGCATTGTAAGATTATTGTAGAGCCACTGTGGTGAGATAGACTTTGTAACGACGTTTTAAGTGCCTTTCATGGATCTTGGAAGTGTCAATGTACTGAATGCCAATGGAGGCCTGTCTGAAGCCTTTCTCAGCCATCAGCTTTCAACTAAAATATCTTCATTTGTGTTCCGAATATGAACGGAGGTCTTACGGGTGTCCAACGACATGAGGGTGAGTAATTAATGACAGAATTTTCATTTTTGGGTGAACTAACCCTTTAAGAGCACAAATGGAAGCAGGTTAATGGACTGCTGTCACTTTAAGACCGAATGCTGACCGAAAATGACAATAGATATTAGTCATAGTTTTTGTCATTCAAAGCTGGTTTTGATTTTCGTCTTGTTTTTGTCGTTTTTTAGGAAACTCGAAGGCACGTGAAGGCAGCATTAACGTTACCCTGCTGTTGAACTCCCTTCCTCCTCATCAAGGACTCCAAGATGTTTTCGTTTTAGGTGCTGAATCACCACCGTGGTGCTCCCATGCCATGTCGCGTCGCTTTTGCTGCAATGAACACACTTTTTTGATTTATTAATGCTGCTGGTACGCTCGGCTCGGTTTGCTTTTCCGCTGTGTGGTACGACGGGTACAGCACGGCTCGCCCGCTTCCACTCTGCTTTGCACTCAACCGTGCTATTTTTATACTCAAACATCTCCGCGTCTTATTGACGGGCATAATAGTCGCGCGACACAACGAATCGATAATGAAATTCGTTGCCAACTCTTTTAATAATCGATTTTTATCGATTTTATCGATTCGTTGTTGCAGCCCTAATGTCAATAACACATTAGAAGGTATTATGTCGTAGTTATCTTGTTTTCCAGTGCAAACATTTACATATTCTTAAATCAAGATACATTTGGGTTAAGAAAAATCTACCTAATTTAAAGGGTATTGATAAAGTATTGATAACTCATTGTTTTAAGCCTAAACTCAATTCATTTTGTAAAATTTTTAATTTTACATTTGCATCTCAAGTGAATGTGTTATGATTTATAACAAGTCCAAAGGTACTGTCTGCAAAGTGCAAAAACCGAAAAGCATTACTACAAAGTCATTAAAGTTATTCAATATTACACACTGTTGTGTCTCCAAATTCAGTTTACACTTCAATGGTCTCCTACTGGTCATACTACAACACTTAGTTTGATAAAATGTGTTTTTGCGTAATTTCTTATGATTTTTTCTTATGAATATATGCATATGCATTAAAGGGTTAGTTCACCCAAAAATTAAAATTCTGTCATTAATTACTTACCCTCATGTCGTTCGACACCCGTAAGACCTCCGTTCATCTTCGGAACAGAAATTACGGTAAGATATTTTAGTTGAAATCCGATGGCTCTGAAAGGCCTCCATTGGCACAATGGCACTTTACACTCTCAAGACCCTTAAAAGGTACTAAAGACGTCGTTACAAAGTCCATCTCACTACAGTGGTTCTAAAATAACTTTATGAATCGGTGACAATAGTTTTTGTGCGCAAAAAAAACCTAAATAACGACTTACATAGTGATGACGATTTCAAAACACGGCCTCATGAAGCTTCGAAGCGTTATGAATCAGTGAGCCGAATGATGATTCGGATCGCGTGTCAAACCCGCCAAACTGCTGAAATTTGGAGATTCAAACCGCTGAATCGACTCACTGATTCATAACGCTTCGAAGCTTCATGATGCTGTGTTTTGAAATCGTCATCACTATGTAAGTCGTTATTTAGGGTTTTTTTGCGCACAAAAACTATTATCGCCGATTCATAGTTATTTTAGAACCACTGTAGTGAGATGGACTTTGTAACGACGTCTTTAGTGCCTTTTAAGGGTCTTGAGAGTGAAAAGTGCCATTGTGCCAATGGAGGCCTTTCAGAGCCATCAGATTTCAACTAAAATATCTTCATTTCTGTTCCGAAGATGAACGAAGGTCTTACGGGTGTCGAATGACATGAGGGTAAGTAATTAATGACAGAATTTTCATTTTTGGGTGAACTAACCCTTTAAGGTCAGCCGCAAAAATAACCCTGTCCATGCCTTTTCAGCGCTCACTGCGTGTCTCCTGTAAATCCTGTGTTTTAACGTTAAAAGACGGTTTGCGCTGGCACAAGCAGTTAGTAAATGTGGCCCTATATAAAAAACTATTAAGTAATTTAAAAAGTAACAAACCGTATAGACTGCACACTACTAGAAATAAAACATGACTGCACAATATTTATGTTTATAGGTTGTAAAATCCTACTTGAAGCGCTGCGTGGTCTGTTGTCTGTAAGCTCAGAGATGGCTCCTGTGGTGATGGTCTTCTTCATCCGGGACACTGCAGCCACTGAACCGAGAACCGGTTTAGCCAGAGCATCATCACTGCTTGCCCTTTTTATCTAAACAGAAGAACATTAGTACTGGCAGTGAAAACAGCTGAGAATCAAATTTCTAATAAAATATGGGTAACACTTTACAATAAGGTTGTATTAGTTAACATTAGTTAACATGAACAACACCTCTGTTCAGCATTAGTAAATCTTTGTTAACGTTAGTTAATAAAAATACAGCTGTTCATGGTTTCTTTATGTTGGTTCACAGGGCATTAACTAATGTTAACAAGATTTTAATAATGCATTAGTAAATGTTGAAATTAACATTAACAAAGATAAATAAATGCTTTATAAGTGCAGTTCATTATTAGTTCATGTTAACTAATGTGGTTAACTAATGTTAACTAATTAACCTTATTGTGAAGTGTTACCAAAATGGGTTTTGTATTCAGCATTACAAGGCAATACTTTGTGAAATGGAAATGGGAGTTTCGTGACTTTTAGTCCATGTCTGTTATGTCGGAGGCCATTTATGCTTGTGTACGGAATACACAATGCGGAATGATTCGCCCACACAGGGTTCGCAAAATGTCTTTATCAAACAAACACAATGATTTATCTCTCATCCACCCACAACTAATTGGAATGTTATTTTTTATTACTTGGCCGACAAGACTGATGGATATAACTACAAACCGCACACATTACTAACACACACACACACACACACACACACACACACACACCAAGTGCATTGCAGACAGAATGATCAAAACTTCCACGATTGTATTTTTCCTTCAAATATCAAGTCAAGAGAGTGAACAACGCACATCAAGAAAGGAATGTTATTTCACTATTTAAGATAGCCCGTCGGCAGGCCGGTGATACGTTTTGGTAGCCTGTCTGGAAAACATCCAAATAGGCTAAGCCCTGGCCCAAACATGTCCGAGTCTTATCACGAATTGCAGGACAATGAACCAACAACACTAAAACCAATAAAGGATTCTCCAGCCTGTTACAGCGTGGTAAGTTATGTTCAGTTAGACACAGGTCCTGTGTACTGTACACGTTAGAAACACATCTTTTGGCGTGGCATCACATCTGGCAGCTTACTTAGGGTTTTGCATTTGTTGTTGTTTTTGAGATATATCCAGTTTCAGAACAGCAGTTTCAGAACAGCAGCAACAGAACAGGGAACTAAGGGGCGGGGCTTAAACAGTCATAGTTGCGCTACCCATACACGTGATTTTCTTTTGTTAATTATGAACTGTTTTCACATGGATTTTGTCATATAATCATATAATATACATATCATGATGTACAATGATCAACATTTTTAAAACAGCCTATTGATCATACTTAATGTCAATGAATGGATACAAACACAGTAGTTTCCCTTTCAAGGGAACTCGTGCTGCGTCGAAACGCCATGAGAACGCCTCTGCGTGATTGCGTCTTGAAGCACTAGTGGAATCAGTCCAATGGACAGACGGAACGTCATAGGCGGGTGACGTCATAGACCGGAAACTAAAAAGCACACGTGAACACAAACAGAAAATCTTCTTTGCCTTCAGAAGCGCTCTGTGTGAATCTTGTCTGTAAAAACTGGTGTTTTTTGTCTGTTTGTAGAAAAAGTTAGGCAGGAGTTTTCCACCTTTGTTCTTGTAAAAGAAAAACATAAAAGTAAAATGAATGTGACAGCAATTCACTGGATGTGTTCATTCCTGCCCTCGTTTCATTACGGGTGGGGGTGCATATTCTATGTGTGTTGACTGTCTATGTGTGCTCGCGTTCCCCGCGGCTCAGGTCCCTTCTGCCGAGGCTGAGCGGTGGCTTCAGTCGTGGGGATCACAAATAGGTCCGGCAGAGGGGTTAGAGATGGGCATCGCCCTTTCTCTGCCTTCACCTACCGGGTCCAGTGTTTCATCTCAGGGTTGGAAGCACGCTTGCGGTTCCTTCCGCCCGAGTGAAGACAGAGACAGTAAGCATATGTATGTGCGTCAGCTTTCATAAAAAAGGAGTGGGCGGACCTTCATTGATAAATTTCTCAAATGTGTAAGAAAAGCACGTAGCGAAGAGAATATAACGGCCCGGATCTCGTGTTTTCCGAGGCAACATGTAGATTACAGTCTGCAATAAAACAATGCATCTCACGTTTTGCTGAGGCAGCACGTAGATGCAGTCTGCTAAGATTATAATGGACAGAGCTTGTGTTTGTCGAGGCAACATGTAGATTATACAGTCTGCAATATAGTGGCTTTTTGATCTCGCGTTTTGCCGAGGCAACACGTTGATTATGTTGCCACAATGCATTTATAAATGGGGGAAAGAAGAAAAAGAAAAAGAGAAGCTCTTTCTCTCTGTTTCTGTTTGACTCCTTTTGCATTTTTCATGCCAATATGAATATTCAGCCTGTGAAAAGCTGAGGGGTTTTGAATGCATTTCATTTTGACAAATTAAATCATATTTCTTTGTGGCTTGAGAATTTTTTATATATGAAAAATATATACATATTTAAATAAATCCATGGTTATGGTAAGAGCACGCGTAGAGTGAGAGTGCGGTAAGAGTGCTTCGTGCCCTTTCTAATTCCAAAATGTGGAAGCAGAGTGAAGTTCTCTTAAGGCAAGGCGGTTTTGAAAAGACAGTTATTGTCATAAAGAGGGCTTTGTCAAAGTAAAACTCCTGACGACATCAATGTCAGGTTTCTGAGGGAACCCTCCGTAGGAAGGCGGTGTTCACCTCACTATACGGTGCCCGTCTCCCTTCGGGGCCCTCAGGGGACCGTTCTGCCAACCTTGCCACCTTGTGTGTTTCGGGGCGCAGTGGTCTCTGGCGAACGCATATCTCAGGGTCCACCCGGAAACGTAGTGGTCCTGGGATGCACGCCCCCTCCGAGGAGGGTCCTAGAGCAGTCAAGCCAGCTGTTCCCTGCCGGTTCGCCGCTTCAGGGCACTGTGCTTGCTGTTCTTGGTTCTGACGCCATCAACGTCAGGTTTCTGAGGGAAACTCCGTGGGAAGGCAGTGTTCACCTCATTATACGGTGCCTGTCTCCCTTCGGTGCCCTCAAGGGGACTGTTCTGCCAACCACGCCACCTTGTGTGTTTCGGGGCGCAGTGGTCTCTGGCGAGCACATATCTCAGGGTCCCGGAAACGTAGTGGCCCTGGGATGCAGGCCCCCTCTGAGAGGTTCCTAGAGCAGTCAGGCCAGCTGTTCTCTGCCGGTCCGCCACTTCAGGGCACTGTGCTTGCTGCTCATGGTACACCAGAGGCCAGTCTCGAGAGACTGGTATCTCTAATATTTCTGACGATATCAATATCATGTCTCTGAGGGTCCCTTCCGTAGGAAGGCGGTGTCCACCTCATTATACAGTGCCCTCAGGGGGACCCTTCTGCTAACCCCGCCACCTCGTGTGTTTCGGGGTGCAGTGGTCCCTGACGAGCACATATCTCAGGTTCCACCCGGAAACATAGTGGTCCTGGGATGTGCGCCCCCTCCGAGGAGGAGGGTCCTAGAGCAGTCAGGCCAGTTGTTCCCTGCCGGTTCGCCGCTTCAGGGCACTGCGCTTGCTGTTTGCAGTATGTCAGAGGTCAGTCTTGAGGGACTGGTACCAATAGAGTTTTGTTGGTAAAAACAAGAAAATCTGCTATTATATCTTGGTCGGTCCTGCAGATGCAGGCTCTGGTTTGCACAAGAAGTAGAGACTCTTCTGCAAAAGGAGGCTATAAAAAGGGACCTCTTCCCTGCAGGGAGTCAGGGTTTTACAGCTACTTAATTTCTTCATTATGCCAAATAATTATTTTTCTATAACACAGGAGGTCTCTGAGGCTCGCTTTTGGGGCAGAAGCGCACCAATATCGGGTACTTCCATTCTGTCTAGTTTTGTCACCCCATGGAGTGTGGGGGTTGTAGTAGTGCTGCAGGGCCTACAGGGCACCCACATACTCATTTATATCAACGATTGATTGATCTTTTGCTCAGGGAGCAGAGTAGAAAGCAGTTCAACATTGAGATGGTGTGCTTGCCCATATGGAAAAGTTGGGGTTGAGGCTGAATGCAAAGATAAGTGTGCTTTCTCCAGTACAGAGAAACACTTATCTGGGCATGATATGGGAGTTGGTAGCAATGTGGGCTCATTTGTCACCTGTACGCATTGCAACGATTCTCTAAGCAAAGCTAGGCCGGCCACTCTCTGTCAAACAGTTTCAGAATCTGTTGGGTTTCATGGCAGCTGCGTCCAACGGGGATACCTTTTTTGCCTGCTGAGCATGAGACCGTGACAGTGGTGGCTCATAACCAAGGAGTTTTCCCTGAGGGGATACCTGCTCCGCATGATTGAAGTCACACGGCGATGCCTTCGTGCTTTAGTTATGTGGAAAGATCCTTGGTTTATGTCCCAAAGGCCAATATTGGGGACTCATGTTTGTCGCGTTACACTAACGACAGAGTTTTCCTTTGCGGGCTGGGGGAAAACGATCATGAGTGGTCGCTCAAATCAGGGTCCTTGGCAGGACCATCAGCTCTTATGGCATATAATCACCCAAAATTGATGGTGGTATTTCGGAACCACTTCCGGCCATACCTCAGGGGCCGCCATGTGCTTGTTCAAGTTGACAAAGACACTTCTATGGTTGCATATATGTAATTCCAGGAAGCGAACATCCTGCTGAGGCAGGGCCTGAGGCCCAGGGAAATGAAGACTCCACACCTAGGTGGCGGAGCTCTTGTGGTTATCCAGCTCCTCCGGGACTAGACACCATGATACAGGAGTGAAAACTAATTTTGTCTGTTTAGTATTGTCACCTTTTCCGTTGAACATGGAGTTCATGTGTCCGTTGTTTTTAAAATAAAATTTTTAATAGGGACTAATTTTTTATATAAGGATTTTTTCTACTATGGTCACATAGTGTGAAATATCCTAAACCATTGCTTTTGGTTCCATCTAATAATTGCTCAGTCAGTTTTTTGTTGTTTCTTCTCTTTTTTGTGTACATATTCACAACAGACCTAAGTAAATGTTTAGAGATTTTTAGGTTTTAGATTTTGGAATTGCATGTTATCACTTGTGTTGCCAGAAGATAAAAACCTGGCAATCTGGGTGAGCCCATGACCTTCCATCTAGCACCAGAGTAGAACCAGTGACATCTGCATTAGATATGACGAACCTGACAAAAACTATGACAACCGGTTCATAATGTGTTACGTATTATTAATTATTTGGACATTTAAATCCTTTTATTTTTATATCCACAGGCTGATGACAAATGAGATAATGGCCAGTTTCAATATGAATGTAATGCAATGTCTGTCCAACGTTGGAGGTTGATGTCAATCTGGTGTTGAGTTTAGAACCCAATGTCAGATTGACGTCAACATCCAACGTTGGACGGACGTTGTATTTTGGTTGAAAATGAAAATCGGGTTGACGTCAGAACACAACGTCAATCTGATGTTGTGTTCTGACGTCAACCCAATTTTCTTTTTCAACCAAAATGCAATGTCTGTCCGACGTTGGGGTCCAACGTCAATCTGACATCATATTGACGTCCGGTGCCTGCTGGGAAATTGATCAAGTGACAGTAAAGACATTTATAATGTTGCAAAAGCTTTATATTTCAGATAAACTTTCAATTCAAAATAATCCTGAAAAAAATTTAGTACACAACTGTTTTCAACATTGATAATAATCATAAATGTTTTTTAATCATCAAATCATCATATCAGAATGAAGGATCATGTGACTGAAGACTGGAGTAATGATGCTGAAAATTCAGCTTTGAATCACAGAAATAAATTGCATATATTCAAATAGTAAACAGTTATTTTAAATTGTAAAAATATTTCACAATAATACTGTTTTGCTGTATTTTGGATCAAATAAATGCAGCCTTGATGAGGACAAGAGACATTAAAAAATCTTACTGGCTGAAACTTTTGACCTGTAGTGTAGCCTATGTAGGTATTATTTTCTTCACATTCATGTTACAAATAATACTGACACAAAGTATTATTTGTGGAGATTTAATTAATTGATCCTTGTGATAGCTGTTGCTCTTGCCTAGTTATAGTTCTTAGCCTTATTTTTTGGTTTTCTATAGCTTTGATTTTGTTTCTCTCTAGTTTAGTGGTCTTATTTTTCTCTCTCTAGCTTCCTGCAAGGTTGCAATTTTGTTTTTTTTATTTTTCTTTGTTTCTAGTCTTTTATTTCTAGTATTTATTTAGCACCTCTTGTTTGTTATAGTTTATTTTGAATTATATATTTATCTCTCTTGTTTTCTTTTTAGATTTCTGATACTTAGTTGCAGTTTCCCTATTCTTAGTTTTTATTTTTGCTCTTGTTTATCTCTTGCTGTCTTGTCTTGTCGTGTGTGTGTGTGTGTGTGTGTGTGTGTGTGTGTGTGTGTGTGTGTGTGTGTGTGTGTGTGTGTGTGTCTTGTGTTGGTTCCTGCCCTGTGTCCTGAGTCTCCCTTGGCCACTGTCTCTATATCCCTGGAAGTCAAGACTGGAGCTGATTCTGGGAGAGGACATCAAGTCAAAGGTTCCTGGTCTTCCTGCCTGGGTTTTCCCACCATCTGCCTGGTGTTCCCTACCAAGCCATCCTCAAGTTCATGGTCTCCCTGGACTGGTCTCAGTGGTCATCCTCCCTGCCTGTCATTGTGGTGTCTGTCCCCAGCCCTGCTGTTTAAACTCACACCTTGTTACTTGTTGTGCCCTGTCTAGAGTCTTGTTAATAAAGTCTGCGTTGTTCACTCTGCATCTGGGTCCTAAGTTTCAGAAGTCCTGACAGAACGAACCAGCCAAGTTTGGACCCAGCAGGATGAGCTTCCGTATCGTTCCTCCAGCAACTGCTCAGGAGAGGGTGGCGCTCCAGCGTGGAGTGGCATCTCATCGCCAACAGGGCCGGGAGGTGGGGTCCTTCACCCAGTTCTTCTGGACTATGGCTAAGGGCCTTGAGTACGATGATGCAGCCCTCAAGGATGCTTTTAACATCTGTCTGGATGACCCTCTACCACAGTGGGAGTGGAACAATGGAACAACTTCGGGTCCTGGACTTCTGGAACTTCTGCATCATCGCGGGGATTGGCAGATCCTGACACCATCAGAGCCTGTCTGTAGTGACGACCTCACTCTTCCTCCTTCATCGAGTCAAGCTATTGAACCTCTGTTCCTACTGAGAAACGAAAGTTGAGAAGGAGGAGGGCGGCTCGGACTGCTGCATCAGTCTCTGTTTCCACCAAGACAGTTCCAGCCGTTCCTGCCAGTACAGAGCCCGTAGAGTCTGCTGTGGTCAATCCTGAGCCCATCAAGTCTGCTATGGTAAGTCCGGGGTCGGCTCCAGCACCTGTGCCAAGTCCGGTGTCGGCTCCAGCCCCTGTGCCAAGTCCGGTGTTGGCTCCAAACCCAGAAACCAGTCCGGTGTCGGCTCCAGCCCCTGTGCCAAGTCCGGTGTCGGCTCCAGCCCCAGAGACCAGTCCAATGAGGGTTTAATGTCCTGGCCCAGAGGCCGCTCCCGAGTCAGTCCCCGAGCTCGCCAGTGCTGCCCAGGAGAGCGCACACGAGCCTGTCCCTGAGCACGCCAGTGCTGCCCAGGAGGGCGCACACAAGCCTGTCCCCGAGTGCGCCAGTGCTGCCCAGGAGGGCGCACACGAGCCTGTCCCCAAGCACGCCAGTGCTGCCCAGGAGGGCGCACACGAGCCTGTCCCCGAGCGCGCCAGTGCTGCCCAGGAGGGCGCACACGAGCCTGTCCCCGAGCGCGCCAGTGCTGGCCAGTGCTGCCCAGGAGGGCGCTCCTGGGTCAAGTCCAGCGTCTGTCCCTGAAGCTCTGGAGAGCCTTTCAGCAGCCTCCGAGTCAAGTCCTGTGTCTGTCCCTGAAGTCTTGAGGAATGTTTGGTTGTTTCCTGAGTCTGTTCCCCAAGGATCCACCTTCTGTGCCAATGCAGTCATGGCCCCCGAGTTCTTCCCTAAATCTTTCCCCAATCAAGAACCTTTCCTTAAGACTGTTTCTGACACCAAGGTCACCTTCAGACCCCACCCATTAGATTAAACCCATGTTCCCAGGAGGACCCCTAATTTTGTCCCTACCCCTCCCATCCCGCCCTCCCTGTTACCTGGCCCTTATGGGTTCCCGAAGTCAGCACCTCCCTGGTCAGTTCCTAACTACTCTCCTGGATTATTTTCCTCCCTAGTTCTGCCCCCCGGGTTTCCTGTCTGCCCTGGTACTCCCAGTTTTGTTCCCCGCCCACCCCCCCAATTGTTAACACCCCTGTTTCCTTTGCCCAGTGTGGACGCCAGGAGGCGTCCGTTGGGGGGAGGGTACTGTCAGGATCCTGCCCTGACAGTCTTGTCTGTTTTGTCCTTGTTTAGTGTTTCTTTGTTTGTCTTGTGCTTTAGCACTTGGCTGTGTCTTTGTTTGTGTGTTCCTCGTCCCGCCTCCTTGTTTCCCTTTACCACGCCCCCTTGTTTAGTCCTTGTCTAGTCCTCGTTTCACTAATTGTGCTCACCTGATCCTCATGTGCTCTGGGGCCTCATTTATAAAACTTTGCGTAGGATTTGCGTCAGAAGTGGCGTACGGATGAAACATAGGACGTGCATACGCACAGAAATATTCGGATTTATAAAACCGTGCGCACGCACATCCTACGCAGTTTTTTCCCTTAATAAATCACAATCAATTCTAAATGTAGCGCAGCTTTTGCGGCTTCATGTCACGCCCATAGTTGCCCATAAATAGTCTGTGAAACGCCCACAAGTTAATATTCATAATTTGCGAAATCATGGCAAACACAGAGAGGAAATCAAAAAAACCTAACTTCACTCAATGTGAAGTAGAAGTTATCGTTGGCGAGGTGGAAAAGAGGAGAACAATTTTGTTTGGAGGGCACAGTGTGGGCATTACTAATGCCAAAAAGGCACTTGAGTGGCAAAAGGTTGCAGACGCCTAAATGCTGTAGCCTCACAACCTCGGACCATGGACGAAATAAAAAAGAAATGGTCGGACATCAAAGTCGAGGCAAAAAAGCGTCTAGCGCTCCATCGCCAGAGTGTGTCTGCCACGGGTGGGGGAGAGGGGACACCGGAGCTGACCCCTCTTGATGAGAGACTGGCGGCAATTATTGGGAAATCCCTATTAATCCCTATCCCTATTATCTACGTGGAAATGGGAAATAGTTCAGTGCAACTGTAATTTCTTGCAGTTTTCTGAATGGTTGAGACATACGTCATACGTTATTTTATCAAAAATAAAATAAAAACTAAAGGCATATGCATGAATATGATATTCATGTCCGCAACTTTCCCTAGCGGACAATTAATAAATCTATCTATCTATCTATCTATCTATCTATCTATCTATCTATCTATCTATCTATCTATCTATCTATCTATCTATCTATCTATCTATCTATCTATCTATCTATCTATCTATCTATCTATCTATCTATCTATCTATCTATCTATCTATCTATCTATCTATCTATCTATCTATCTATCTATCTATCTATCTATCTATCTATCTATCTATCTATCTATCTATCTATCTATCTATCTCCCTAATTATCTATCTGTCTATCTAATTGCATCTATATCTGCTCCGCCAGACGGACACTTGACGAGAATATCAGTTTTGTAGGCTACATTATTTAATTCTGTTTACCATATTATTTATGAGGATGAATTGCATAACATGGCAATATTATTGCAGAACATATTTCACTTTTCTTTTTGCAAATATGTGTTAATTTGCATTTCTGTTGTAATTTTCGTTTGTTTTACACTGCAGATCGATCAAACGGGTGTTCGTGTAGGCTGTTAATTGTAAGACTTGCTTTGTGAAGTCTTCATGTTATTTATGACAGGCAGTATAGCCATTTCTTTTACACAACGTTCTACAGTTTCACGTGTTTCTTCCATCTGCCGACGGTGTCGCCATTTCTCATTTCACCCGTTTTTGTGCGTACGCCTGGGTCAGAGCTTGCGTGATGGACCGCACATTTTCCCGTCAAGTTTGCTTTTCATAAATACCAATTATTGCGTAGAGAGCGGCATACGCCTTCTTTTGTGCGTACGCAACATTTATAAATGAGGCCCCTGGTCCCAGTTTATATTGTGCTACTTTCCCTCATGTCCTTGCTGGTTCGTTGCGTTTGTGTGCATTCGTTGTCTGGCTTATCTTGTCCTTGTGATAGCTGTTGCTCTTGCCTAGTTATAGTTCTTAGCCTTATTTTCCCTAGCCTTATTTTTTGGTTTTCTCTAGCTTTGATTTTGTTTCTCTCTAGTTTAGTGGTCTTACCATCTGCCTGGTGTTGCCTCCCAAGCCATCCTCAGGTTCATGGTCTCAGTGGTCTCAGTGGTCATTCTCCCTGCCTGTCATCATGGTGTCTGTCCCCTGCCCTGCTGTTTAAACTCACACCTTGTCACTTCCTTGTTGTGCCCTGTCTAGAGTCTTGTTAATAAAGCCTTCGTTGTTCACTTTGCATCTGGGTCCTAAGTTTCAGAAGTCCTGACAGAATACATTTTATTAATTAATAATTATTTAATATTAAGACAAATAATATCTTTTGACAAATGCGGAAAAAAAAGCTTTAAAGGGTAACTTCAGTGATTTAGCATTAAGCTTTGTATTTAAACTGGGTCATTTATGTAGTAGAAATGTGAAATTATTTTTGAATTTGGTGCCTTCTAGACTGAGAAAAGACAGAAAATGTATTTGTCTCATGTGGATGAAAGACAACAACTCCTAGAATGTACTTGCTTCGCTGCCCTACGAGGCCACTCCGTACACCGTCGTTTTGATCTTCATAGTAATACAATCATTTCGTTCAGTTAGAGAATAAACACTACAATTAAAAACTGAACGTGTCTTTTCAATAAAGAGTGAGTGAGCTGAACGAAAGTCACGTCACAGACGCAGCAGTGTCAGATTTCCTTCATCATGAAGAGCTGAGGTAATGTTAAGCGCCAATCTGGCACGTTTTCAGATCGCATATGGAAGCTAAACTACCACAGGAATTCATTGAAAAGTTGAAACACTCACTTTACTCTGCACCGCGCTCTTTTACTATGATTGTTTGTGCGGCTGTCTGTGTCTTACATGCTGTGAGTGAGATCTCTCCTATATGGGCGGGCTGATAACATGCGGAACAGCTCCATCTAGTGGCTGTAGTTTTAGCCTCTGGCCAAAAAATCCTCCGATGACGCAAAATGACGATATTTGCGCCATCGGAGGAATTTTTCCAGAAATAAAATGCATAATTCTCTCGTCTCAGGGGGATATGAGGGGGGAAAGTACCATAATTTGAATATACTACCAAGTTTCTACTGATACAAAGCCTAATGCTAAATCACTGAAGTTACCCTTTAATGATAAAACGTGAAACACGTGAACAGATTCAATATTCGTTCACCACATCATGACAGAAATATCACGTTAACGTCTCATTGGCTTAACCCTCTGGAGTCTGACTGTTTTGGGGTCCTTTAGAAGTTTTGAAATGCTCTGACATTTGTGCTTTTTTCAGTTGCTTATAAACACATTAATGGCAAAAGTGTAATTACACTTAATTCAGCACAAACTGGGCTACCATAATATCTGAGCAACATGTGTGCACATGCTTGTATTTTTGAGAGAATAATGTTTATGCATGGTTTTTGAAAAAAAAAAAAAAAAAAATGTTTTAAAGGTTCCATGGCATGAAATTTTCATTTTATGAGGTATTTCAACATTAATATGAGTTCCCCTAGCCTGAATATTGTCCCCAAGTGGATAGAAATGTTGATCGGTGTAAAACCGAGTTCTGGCTGTCTTTCTCTGCCTTTGAGAAAATGACAGGCCAGACTAGCCAATCCTGAAGTCTCCTGGTTTGACGTCCAAGCAGGAACGGTTACCTCCCTTTCCTCCACCCAGAGAATCTGGCACGCCCATGCAAACGCTATATTATTGTCCTCGGCTTGTGAACGAGTGAACGCTGGCAGTTTCTCAGAGTTTGGATGTACAAATGAAAACAGAAGTCTTTTTTCAGTTCCTTCTGATCTGTGATCAGTGATTTCTTATGTGTAGCTAATTATTTATTATTCGTGCACACACTGCGGCTTCTCTCTCTCCCGACAGAACGGTGTTTTCGTGTTTTCTATCTTGTGAGTCAGTGTTTTTGTACGTCCTCGTCGCGTCTATCAGTTCTTAAATGTGCATACAGTCGGGAGTGTCTGCTTAACATCGGCAGAGCCACATCTTTAGAGATAAACCTCACGCACGCCGAAGCTCGGCCTTCAACATCCCCGACCCCCAGTAATGCATCTGGCCCACAGCGGAGGCACCAAACGCGGCGTGAGATTAAGCAGAAGGGGGGTAAGCGTGAGGGTATCCGGCTAGGCTAGCCAGCTTTCCCCACAATAAACTGGATTACATTCGATTACTGCTGTTGTGTCTTTGTTTGCGCTGTGTAAGTTACTCAATGCGCGTCACTGACGCTTTTCATATGATTGGAACATATCTAGAAATAATGCTTTAATCAAACTTACTAACTCGTTCATCTCGCTGTAATGGTACATTGCATGTGTTACAAAGTTGGTAGAATAATGATGAAGACGGACTCGGCGTGACTGGGACTCGTGTTTATTCAGAACTCTCAGATACAAACACAATAAACTCGCGCTGATAGACAGCGCTCTCACAACTCCGTAGTTACTAAAAATAACTTTGTTAGCAATCGCTCCGTCTCCGTGATGTCCGGTTCGCGACCGAATCATTCTTTTGAATCGGTTCTTTTTAGTGAACCGAACCAGTTCACCAAATCGGACTGAATCGTTCTAAACGGTTCGCGTCTCGAGTCAGCGCTGATCCATAATTTACTAAAGTTACTAACTTTCTGACATGAGTGACAGCCCCTCCGACTAGAAATAAACGAATAACCTGAAGTATATTCTAACTACAACAGCTCTGAACTGAGACATGCTGAGAGAACTGATGAGAAGTGAACTCAGGTCCATCTGTCTCTCTGGCAGCAGCTCGTGCGTCGTAGACCTCGTTAAACCACGCCCCCTCCGCTCATTTCAAATGCAAAGATGTCAGCCAATCACAACAGTGGGCGTTTTTACTGAAGTCTCACAGCAGACACGCCTCTTGAAACAGGGCAGTCAGCCACAGGGCAAACCGCAGTAAAGACAAAATGCCTTTTATTTCTAAATTATGACATTTTATGATGTAAAAATCATACTAACAATATAAGTACACCTCAGGAAACACTATAAAATAATAGAAAAATGCCATGCCATGGGACCTTTAAATGAAGTCCTCAAAACACACAATAGACATGTTTCCACAAGACTTGACCTAATGGGTGTTGTTGCCTAGAGTTTTTGCCTCAAACTGATGTGAGAATCATTGAGCCTACTCATTCACATAAAACAATATATATATTTACATTTTGTAAGATACTTTTTCTTTACAAAGGCCATATGCGAGGAGGCGTGAACAACAATGAATAATGCTGGGTATCCCACCTGAGAGACAAAAGACCCACATAATGAATGAGCTTCAGGTATGTGACTGAGAGAGCAACAGGACAAAGGAAATATATTTTGTTGTAGTTTATTTAGAATGTAGTCAACAAAGTAGGGCTGGACCAGAATATTCGAATATTTGTTCGAATGGGTTGGTATTCGATTTTCAAATTTGTGATTTGAATATTCGTTGTTGTTTTTTTCCACGAACACCTGGCATCCCGCTCGAAACCGCTCTCATTCGCGCTTGCATATGTTTACACTATAAAATTCAAAACATTTTTCAATTATCTTATAGCCAAGCCATTTTTAATAACCTCGTTATAATATAATATAATATATATATATATATATATATAATATAATGTAATATATTTGCTTCTTCTTAGTGTTCCCTGCAGCAGAGCGCACAACTGCATGAGCTTATATGGCAGAAGCCATGTCTGAGCTTGCATTTTGGGTTAAACTGCGTTCGTTTGACATTGTGGAAAATAGAATAATAGAATCAAAATGTATTATCCTTTTTACACGTTAGGGATGTGACGGTGAAAACATGTTCCCTCACCGTTTCCCTCATTGTTGTGCTTGTGCACGGAGCGGCTGAACGCATGCAGCCGTGCGCAGTTTACTTTCGGTTTGCCAATTCAGGCTTGAATTGTGGGTTCATTAGCTATTATTCTTAATGAAAAACATAGCAACAAAACAGTACAATGACAAACTCCCTTAAATAGGCGCTTTCACATCGTTTTGAAACCAAATATTCTGTGATCATCTTGTAATTTAGCTCCTCGCTCTCGTGAAGAATATGATCTGACTGCTTCTGATGTGCTGAGACGCCTGTTAGTTTGGCTGAAGTGGCACGTTCAGTTTTTTAATTGTAGTTAGTCTTAGAGCCCTGCACGGGCCTCAAATCTAGGCCCTAGCCAGGCCGTGTCCGACAGCTTACCAAAACTATTGGCCCGAGTCCCGATTTTATTATTTTTTATTTTATTTTTTTATCCTCCCTATTAGGTCTACACATCGTTGCAGCCATTAAAATAGTTCAGTTTTGTTTTTAATGTCAAAGTAGTTATATTTCGTTTCGTTTCTTTATTAAGTTAATTAAAAAAAATGTTTAAAGCATTTTTTTGTTTGTTAAAGTAAAGTTTTTTTTTAAAGTAACGACCAAGCGGCCGACAGTGAGTTAACTGCATGTTTGATCAATTTAGCCTTTCAAATCAACACTGGACTTGTCTTACTTATAATACAATCCATAGATATAAAACACTTCAAGCACCACAATTTTAGTTTAAACGTTTAGCCTATCACCACCACCACCACAGTAAAAAGGCATTTTCGACAAGCTGAGGCAGGCTGATAAGCTGCTCGCAACGGCGCAAACGAAACAAATAAAGTGAAGTGAAGTGTTTTTTTAATTTTTTTTATTAAATTTATTTTATTTTAGTGCCATATAGAACCTTTTTTTTTAGTAAACATTCCTCCCTATTACACACTGTTGCAGCCATTAAAATGGTTCAGTTTTGTTTTTAATGTCAAAGTAGTTATATTTCGTTTCGTTTCTTTATTAAGTTAATTTAGAAAAATGTTTAAAGCATTTTTTTGTTTGTTAAATTAAAGTTTTTAATTTAATTTGTCGACCAAGCGGCCGACAGTGAGTTAACAACACATGTTTGATCCATTTATCCTCTTAAATCAACACTTGACTTGTCTTGCTTATAATAAAATCCATAGATATAAAACACTTCAAGCATCACAATGTTGGTTTAAACGTTTAGCCTATACTATCACTTTTTTGAACCACTTTTAGTGCCATATAGAATCTTTTTTTTTTGGAGTGTTCAAAAATAAATAAATAAAAAACAGGCAGGTTGTCTTAACTTACACGTCTCCGCAAAATTAATATAAATCCGATCTTCAATTCTTGCGCTAGCCTGTGCACATTTAACGGAGTTCACGTCAACGCAATATCAGAACGAGTGACCGAAGCACTGTAAGAGCATTTAGTCTCATTGGTTTTAATGAAGATGATTGTGTTTTTGAGCATCTAAGACGTTCGGCAGTTTGCGTGTTGAATTGCTTTACTCATTTGCGGCGATAATCTAAACACTGTGTAAGCCGTCTTGACAGTTGTGGTGTCATGGTCTCATGTTGTTTCCACCAGCGCAGCACACCTCATTGTTTCTTTTAATTAATTAATGTCTAAAATATAAAATGAAGGAAAAAGCCCGCATTCCCCGTTCGCGAAGCATATAAGCCTGCCCGCATGAAGGATATGAACAGAAAAGTGACTTTATTAAAAAGTATTGTTGTTAAATATTGTAGAAATCGATCCGATTAAAATCCATGTGAAAACAGCTTATATTTAACAAAAGGAAATCACGGTATGGGTGGCGCCGCTCATTTCCAGTTCGGTGGATGTGGTTCTGAAACTGCGGTTCTGAAACTGCGGTTCTGCAGCTGGATACTACTGTTTTTTTTTTTTACTCAAGAACCTTTGCTGTGTCAGGGTCCCATCACTCCCACTTCTCATCCATTCCATTGTCATATTAAATCATACAGATCACCTTGCTGAGTCGCAGATCAGAGGCGATGGTGCTGGATGATCTGGAGGTCTTCATCCCGATGTTGCTGGAGTACGAGCCTTGAGAGCTATTTGTAGACAGTTTTGCACGCTCTGGAGCACCCATTCTGGGCAGTGCCGCCTTGACGGTGCCCCCTTTCAACATGGTCTTCTCAGTTTGCGACTCTCGCTACTTGTTCTGTGGAAAAAGCAACAAAAGTAAGCAGAGAGTCAGTTTCCCATTAATTATATTAATAATATTCTAAAACACCAGTGCAAATGTAATGTACACACATTACACATTCTATATCACACCTAAAATTCCACTTTAAAGTCCAGGTCATCCAGTCAATATAAAGACGTTTACTCTGTTTAATTTGGACACTGATGTTGGAACTCTCAACATGTACCAGACTGATGTATTTAAATTTAAAATGTACAACATTTTCATGTTCATGCCCCGTACCCCCTATAGGGACCAAGGTCCACCACCATAGCCTCACAAGAAAAAAAAATCCTGTGGGAAACACTGGAGTTAGATGTTTGAGTTCAGATTATTGTACAGGAAATAGTTTAATCCCTATGGGATTGCTGGAAACAAGCACTTACCACAAGTGCTACAATTCAGAGTTTCATCATAAATACAGAATCTGTACCTACAGAATTCAGCATAATCAGAACACCCGTTGTTAGAACACAAACATTCTTGCATGTTGGTTTAATAAGTGTATTCACCTGCCAATAAGACCAGTCAATGTAGTACGCTAAAATAGAGGTCTGTTACACGACCCAATTCAGATGAAACCTGAAAAACTTTAGAATTTGATACAGATTTTTCATGTAGGTTATAACTTTTAAGGTTTACGCCGATTAAAATTTGTTGGAAGTTATTATATATATTATTTTAACGTTAAATTAGCCATGTCTGTGAGACTGTGCATCAGGGACTACTTGCTACTTGAAGAAAAAACAGACCAGTACCAGTCTGTGAACTGTGAAAGCAGGGCAATTTAGAGGGAGAGAAATAGGGAAGAGAGACAACCCAGAAAATCTTCCAAGGAAGCTTCCTGTGACTAAGCATGTCCTTTTTTGTGATTTAGTAATCAAAAGCCCCTATAAGAGACCCAACCTTCTCAATCCAGAGTGTAGGTTTAGAAAATGTTTAAAACAACTAATGCACAGAAACTGGGTGACTCAAAGTGATATATATATATTAGTGACATATAGTGAACAAAGCAGAGGTAATGTGAGAGGAATGGACAGGTGGCCATTGACTGAAAGAGGCATAAGTGCTCTTCAAACCAGAGAAGTGAAGAGGGTGAGGGAGCTAATGTGTTCTGCAGAGAGCTGAGCATATACCCTTGTGGGTTGCCCTCATTGACTTGAATAATGGTGGGGTGCAAATGTACAAAGGCTCAACCATTAACAACATCCCAAGAGATGTGGAATGATAAATATATGAACATCGAAAATCAGTGAGAAAGACTTGCTCAGTTCACAAAAAACAAACAAACATCTTCCTACTTCCTGCTTTTCACTCTCTCCATTCTTGTCTGACTGGGTGTGATTTGCTGGGGGGATAGAGGGGTTTTCCCCCTCTGGCCTAAATATCCCTGCCTCTGCTGAATTATTTTTATTTATCTCCCCTCAATGCTACTTCACCAAAAGACTAGTATATAAAATATCTAATATATAAAGATTACAATATATAATGCTAATAATCCCAAATATATGTTCATGTTAATATTTCCTGCATAATTATGTACATAAAGAAATCTATTTTGTGTTAAGTCAGTTACCTGTAGTGTTGCCAAGTTTTCCGTGGGCAAATAATTTTTTCCGTGGGTTGATTTCCATCCTTATACATATGATTTTGGCACTCCAACACCCCGAAAACAAGACGTACAAATTCAGTGGAGAATTCAGCCACCCGATGGAGAAAATCGCATTGGGCTAATTTTGGGCTACTTTTGACTGGGCATTGGGCTACTTTTGTTTTGCGCAGAGCCGCAGACCTGGCAACCCTGGTTACCTGTGTCGGCAGTGTGCAGCAGACACACCCATCTTAACGATTTCTATTTACACATTTATCTGAACTTTTTAGGCCAATGATGCCCTCTGTTAAGGAAGCGTAAAATGGCTTTTCGAACGCTTCCCTGCTGGCAGTTTGGAACGCAATGAACAATCCAATCATCTTATATAGATCAGTGGTTTAACCACAGCAGTCGACTTTTTTGGCAAACAAAATGTTGGTTTTAATAGTGTTAAAGGGTTAGTTCACCCAAAAATGAAATTTCTTCCATTAATGACTCACCCCAATGTTGTTCCACACCCGTAAGACCTCCGTTCATCCTCGGAACACAGTTTAAGATATTTTAGATTTAGTCAGAGGGCTTTCAGTCCTTTGAATGTAAGTGTAAGCACACTTTGCTGTCCACGTCCAGAAAGGTAAAGAAAACATCAGCGCCAAAGTGACGCTGCAGACGTAAGACGCTGTCGTGTTATCTGGTATCTGCTATCGCACCAGATAACACGTCACAGCGTTTTACATCAGCAGCGTCACTGTGGCGCCGTGAACGCGGATTCAAACTAAACCGGAAGAGAAGGCAATGCTTAATAAAGTCTTAGTTTTTGTTATTTTTGGACCAAAATGTATTGTTGACACTTCAAAAGAGTCTAACTAACCAAATGATGTCACATATGGACTACTTTGATGATGCTTTCATTACCTTTCTGGACGTGGACAGCAAAGTGTGCTTACACTTACATTCAAAGGACTGAAAGCCCTCGGACTAAATCTAAAATATCTTAAACTGTGTTCCGAGGATGAACGGAGGTCTTATGGGTGTGGAACAACATTGGGGTGAGTCATTAATGGAAGAAATTTCATTTTTGGGTGAACTAACCCTTTAAGTTTCAATGTCTGAGCTAAGCAACGTCCTAGCTCATTGGAGCAAAATTGAGCACATTACTAATTAAGTTACATGAACATATTTTAACATTTTGCGTTTTTTAAAAACACATTGTGTTTTTCAGTCCATGTAAACGCAGTAGGGCTGTGCGATATTGAAGAAAAATGCGATATCCTTGTTAAATAATGCGATATTCGATATGCAATACGATATTGCTTTAAGTGTGTAAAATCTATTTCTTTACCCAACTGATATCTTTCACTTAAAGCATAACCGACTGTGTTTACATGAATACTCATCAAGACAGTCATTTTGACATAACTGTGAGTGTATTTGACAGTTCGAGTGTGTAACAAGACACGAAAAAATGAACGGCTTGTGCGCACGTTTCTGTGTGTGTGCCAGACAGCGCGAGACTGCAAGTTTCGCAAGTTATTGCATTTAATAACTCTTTTTAATGTCAAGCAAGTCACATAAGTAACAGTCATGTGCTCAGTCTATTCTCTGCTATATGCGTCAACCTAAAACGTACACTTTTCACAATGTTGAAGTAGCCTATTAAAATCATTCAGATATTGCGTGCCCTTGCGATATGCATATTGCGATATGTACATTTGCGATATTTCAATAACTTTGATATATTGCGCAGCCCTAAAACGCAGCTAGTGTCTACACTGGATGCGGCACTCTACAAGAGCTTACGCTACTTCTGAGAACAGAACAAATGGATTCAAAATAGAGCTGAAACAACTAATCGATTTAATCGATTAAAATAATCGAACCCGATAAATAAAATAGTTGTCAACTTATTTAGACATCGATTAGTTGGTAAATAACTTTTATTTGCCGTAAGCGGCTCATTTCGTCCATATTTTAAATCTGCGTTGACCAAAGTGTAGCAGTAATGAGCCACCGGAGGTTTTACTCAGCCAGTACAGCAGGAGAAGTAACGAATAGCCAATAGCTGGCCTCGTTTTATGTCACGTGCTTCTCGCACAGCGTCTCTGCAGCATTCAGTGAGATGGCGGAGGAAAGCGGCAGTGGAGTAGTAAATAACAAATTTTTTATGGACAGAATGTGCATCTAGAAATAGTGGAGTGGAAACAGAGTGAGCTGATGCAGGAAAGGGACGTGATCCAAGTGCCCAAAACCTCAGAATTGTTTATTTTAAGCTTCAAGCGAATGCATTAGCGTTTAACATACCCGACAGATGTGTGTATGGGTCTGCAGCCTCAGCGCACAGTGTGTGTGTGTGTGTGTGTGTGTGTGTGTGTGTGTGTGTGTGTGTGTGTGTGTGTGTGTGTGTGTGTGTGTGTGTGTGTGTGTGTGTGTGTGTGTGTGTGTGTGTGTGGGCATGTTTTTGTAAAATATCAGGACACAAATGTGTATAATGACATGGGTATGACATAGGTATTACAAAAAGAGGGTGAAATATGAGGACGTTCCCCATGTCCTCACTTTTCAAAATGCTTATAAATCATACAGAATGAGGTTTTTTTCACAGAAAGTAAACTGCACAGTCTCCTGTGATGGGTAGGTTTAGGGGCAGGGGCAGGGGCAGGGGCAGGGGCAGTGTAAGGGGATAGAAAATACGGTTTGTACGGTATAAAAACCATTACGCCTATGGAATGTCCTCACATTTCACAAAAACAAACGTGTGTGTGTGTGTTCCTGCAGAACATTCATCTTATCCACATAAGACTGAGTTTGTATTTTTTTTCTTTCTTTAATATCATTTTAATGTAGGGATTTGCTTAGTAACTTTTTTTGTACATAATGTATAGCACAAACATCCCCTTACAAAAATTATGCAGTATTGATAACCATTTGTATAACCACACAAATACCATATAGTTAAGCTATGGATTTGAAGCAAAACAATGGTTAATTTGTGGTTAGCATTGAATAACTAAAATAACCCTGTTATTTATTTATTTATTATTATTATTATTATTATTATTATTGTTTGTTTTGTTCATTGTAAAACCAAGGGTAATTTATGTAATAGTAGATATATTCACTATGTGAGTTTTCATAGCACGTTTGTTAGAAGGACAGCGTTGGACAGGATGTGGAACGGTGTGTTTTACCACCGAAAAAAGGAAAAGGTTTTTATCAGATTAATCGAAAAAATACTCGACCAACTAATCGATTATCAAAATAATCATTAGTTGCAGCCCTAATTCGGAACCTCAAGCTGTTGAGATGCGATGCGACAAAATTTGCACATGGTGTAGACACCATGCATTGGACCACTTGAGATAGATTGACCCCAAAAGCAGTGGACATTGCAGTGGAAAAACAATTCTAAAAGCAATTGAACCACTCCAATTCAAACGCCTGTAAAACTACACACTTACATGCACACTGACTGCTGTTGGTGAGAAGACAGTAAACGTATGGTGGGTGGGTGTAATTAGAGGAAGCCTGTGAATGCTTATCTGATTACAGCACAGTATGAAGACAGTTTGAAGGACCGGTCATATGGCATAAGTACCCAACAGGCCCATCTGAAGATCACACAGCAAACAGAGGGCACACAAGTATAACGTGATAATGATAACCCACATCTCAATAGGTTGCAGGTCCACAGCAACAAAAGCCTTGCATAACGAGCCACGTAATATAGAGCGTCATTGCAAGTCTCACTGTTGTTGCATTAGTTACGTCTTGCATATTTGCATCTCTTTGTATCGCAGCCAAAATTTTAGCCTTAGGGACTCAAGAGAATTTAGCATTTATCCTTGCTATTAATAGCCGACAAAAACACAGCAGTTTCAGCACAAGAAAAGTTAGTACACTTCACTCTACTAGCTTTCAAACAGAACGCTACACTGGCACAGAACATGTACAGTTATCTGAATTAGGGTTGTGCCGATAGACGATAGCATCGTGTATCGACGATGACAATATTATGATTATGAAGATGATAATTTGGCTCGTTTTGCCATTAATGTATTAAATTATTATAATTACTATTATAATTATTTTAAGCCTAGTATTATGATTAAATTAATATTAGAACCTACAATTAATTTGCCTTCCCTAATTTCATAACGAAATCACCACATTACCACACATGCGACATCACACATCACAAAATTAAATTGCAAGGTAATCTATTCACTAACTGTCAAAGCTTATTATAAAATATATGCATCATTCTTATTAGGGCTGAAACAATTCATCGAGTTACTCGATTAACTCGATCACAAAAATTCCTCGAGGCAAAAACTCTTTCTCGAAGCCTCGTTAAATTCCTATGACGGAAAGTAAAGATGTCCATAAATGGCAGAGAATGTCTAAAGTTTGGGGTCATTACATTCTTAAAAAAGAGAACAAGGTGCAATGTGTCTACTGCAAAGTAGACCTGGTATTCCACAGCAGTACGACTTCAATGGTAACGTAGCCTAAGCCTATACATTGATGTTCGCTGATTTTAATCCCATACTGTATTTGTAGCAATGTCGTGATGCGGTTTGACTAGATATGATGTTTAGCTTTGATGTTTTTAAGTAGTAAACGTATTCACGTTCAATTGCAAGAGAGTATAGCCTAAAAAAAGAACCCCTTCCCACACACACAAACGCACCCTCGTCTCTCTCACGCCAGTCAGACCAATTGCGGCAATGCATCACATATGTTTAAACTTTTGTGTAGCCACGCAACAATAATTTCAGCATGCATTCACTGTATACACCGGGACATGATGTTGTGACGCGATTTTTCGAATGGATGCTTCACCTAAAATGCATCGCAATGCAAGTGATGCAAGCCAAATGAAGCATTCTATTGAAAATGAATGTATGTATTTCTGCCATACCTAACTGAAATGAAGCAAGCAACTGGTCTGACTAGGGCGTCACTCTTCCTCACGCACGGCACGCGTACACACACACACTCACACACACACACACACACACACACAGCTAGGTTACCATACCAAATAGGCTCACCCCAGAAATTATATATTATTTGTTAGTAGCCTAATGGTAAATGCTGCAGATGTAGAAATCTACATAAAACAGATATTTACTTTCATGTCAGGGCTAGATTACAGCTTGAAACCAGTTGTGCATATTAATAAAATGCTTTTAAATTAAATTTTAAATTAAATTAAATTGCTTTTCCTCTTCATTTTATTTATGCTTTATTTTTTTGGGTTGTTTTAAAACACACATTTAGTATCCGATTAATCGATCGATTAAGTGCTAGATTAATCGATTACAAAAAGAATCGATAGCTGCAGCCCTAATTCTTATACAGTTGTTGTTTAAGCTAAGATGAAAACGGCATAGATGTTTGGCAGAATTGTATTGTTTCCATAGCACATTACCAAAACATTTAATGACACTAATAACACTATACAATTGCAAATTAATCATAATTATAATAATAATATCACTAAAATGATATAGGCCTTATAACAGTCAGATCCGAACATAGATCAAATCAGTCATCTGTGAAAATCAAAAGTATTAAGCCATTAAATTAAGATATTTGATATAGGCCTACCGTTATCAGCTTTTTTTTTAGGTAGATTCATCGATTCATTATTAATAAACACTCCACCTTTGCTTGCAAAATATAAAGATTCTCATATATAAAATGAAGTAATTAAATAATCAATTTAATGAGTAAAGAAATAAGCAAATAAATAAGCAAATGAATGATCAAATAAGTAGCTAAGCTCCGCACCTGATGATAGTATTGTGTATTGCAGATCTCATAGGCTGACGATAGAATGATATGAAAATGGAGCATATCACCCAACATTAATCTGAAGATAATATAACCTTCAGTTTGTCAATGAAAAACATGTCGGTCTCATGATGTTGTCCCATATAAAGTGACCCAAATTGAAATCCACCGACCAAAAAGCAAGGAGGCAAAATCTAAACCTCAAAGAGCAGGCTTTAAAAATGAACCTAGCCAGAATGTCAGATTGGTAATTATGATTTTTACACCCTCCACCACTGTATGAATTGAATCTATTTAAATAAGGATCAAAGTACTATTCTACAAACCATTTTATATGAAAAAAGTGTCCTCTCCACATATTGCACATTTAAATAAAGTGCAGTTTTAATCCAATTCAATATCTTTTCTCTTGACTCTATGTTGGGCACTATATAGGGCTGGGTTGATAATATCGATTAATTGGATTTAAGCAATCTTTTTTTTTTCCTGGTTAATAATTTTTATTATCCAATATTGAATCTTAATTCCCAAGAATTGAGCTTTGTCTATGATTTGTGCTTTGTTACGTTTGATATGGAACAAAGTACCAGCTTCTTAAATTCTTTAAATTTTATCATGAACTTCAAACAGAATATAGTTTTAACGCTCTTGAATGTGGCGTGGCAGATCACTGTAGCGCCACAGTTTGAACGGCAGCACAAAGCACTAGAGAACCGATCGTCTCTTTTTCTTTATTACTAGTTACAGCACAAAATAGACATGAATGAAAACAAGTTTTTATGACAGCCAACATTGAAATGTTTATATATAAGTCCCGTGGCTGGCTGGCGGAGGGAGTTTTGTGTGTGTTCTGTATTCAGTTTGTTTATTAAACCCGTTTGTTTTTGGAAGCCCTGGATCTCCTGCTGCACCACTACATGACCGTAACAGCAATGGTTTATTGAGCCTTTTTTCTTCACAATTTTAAGTTCTAGTTACTGTATGCATGATGCCCATTCACAGTCCTCTCATAGTCCTATCTGTTGTGATCTAACAAACACCCAGTAGTGAGTACCACATCATTTAGAGGGCTTGAAGCAGGGCTGGAACAATTTGACCTAAAATCTAAATCTCGATTAAGTAAACATTTTACCTTGGTTATGATTAATGAACGATGATTTTGCTCTTGTTTTTGCGTTCCTTTTTTTTGACCTCATAGTTCACTGATAAGGTTTGTACTGTAAATATGTTCAACTATTAAAGGTGGGATATTTTTTCATAATGAAAAAGTGCATTTCTTTGTGATTTTACATAACTTGAAGGAAACAGCTCCCTTTTTTAGCAGTTATTGTCTATGGGTCGTAACATTTCTTACAGATTTCTGTTTTTTGTACATCAGATACAGATAAATTATCACAGTAGGCCTACATTACATTTATTTGACTGCATTAATGAGAGAGTGATTGTGTGTGTGAATTAGTCATACCGTCTATATTAATTATGAAGCTGTGGTTTGTAGTTACTTCCAGGGGCGCGGGAAGTGGGGGTTGCAGCACCCCCTGGTTTCAAAGGATTGCAAATGCAATGCAAATTTTTGTTCATTTACATTTATTCATTTTTAGAATTGAATCATTTATTTGTAATAAACTTTTAAAGTGGCCCATTAAAAAGTATTATTTATATGTTGAATTATGTTTTTAAAACATACATGAGGTCATATTGTGACCGTTGCGGTGTGTGCGTATAGGGTAATATTTCCTCCAGAGTGAGAGCGCCTTTCTGAAGATTCCATTAATTTCTGAAGCTCATTCCGCTCAGCACCGCGCGCTCAACCCAGAACTCCCTTTGTGATATGCTGGATCAAATATAAGCTATCTGAAATAGTTAGGGCTGCCACTGACTAAAGTTTTTTTTTTTTTTTCTAGTAGTTGTTCATTTAAGCCGTTGTTCACGCAGCGCCGCCGCCTACATGTCATTGTCTGTTATAAACTATTTTCGTATTATTTATTAAATCCAGGCAATTTGGTTGATAAAATATTTATTAAAATTAAGATACAATTTATACAAAACAAAATTCAATTTAAAAAAAGGCTTTCAACAAAACAAAACTTATTGCAGTGTTATTGAACTTATTGAAGACCCCCGTCTTCTGACATAGGCTATTATACATCTTATGTGTCCTGTTCACTTTTCAACGTACATTAAATAAAAAAAAATAACATTATAATATTTAAACTGAAACTAAATACGTGTTTTAATGGCTACAAGCAGTGTTGGGTGTAACTAGTTACTAAGTAATTAGTTACTGTAATTTAATTACTTTTCCCTTGAAAAAGTAAAGAAAAGGGATTACTCTTATTTTTTCTGTAATTTAATTACAGTTACTTCTGATGTAATTTAACTAAATACTAAATACAATTATATATAATACAATAATGGAATTAACATCAACATTTAAAGTCTAACTTTAAAATGCATGTTTTTATGTATCCTTCTAACATTTGTAATACTTTGGTCAGAATAATTTATGTAGTTTCATTTTATTTATTTGAATGAATTAAAAGAACCGTTTTATGTCTATCCTTGAATCGCTTAACTAGTCGAGATTGATATATATTTGGGAAGTAGCCTAATTAGTAATAAGTAATTAAATACTTTTTGGAGAGAGTAATTTGTAGCTACAGTAGGCTAATCTAATTACACTATTGAAGATGTAATTAGTAACTATAATTAATTTTTAGAGTAACTTACCCAACACTGGCTACAAGTATAGTAGGCTACAGAGAAATGTCATATCAGAGCGGGATTTGAGCGCACGTCATTTTACCGGTGAGCGGTTGCTCACATGCTCTGGTAAGGTAGGCACGTTTTTTGCGTCAATTTGTATTTCCTGTGTTGTAAAGTAACAGAAAAACCAACATCGAGCTAACGTCTCAATCCAACATCATATTGACGTCAGATTCTAACATCATTAGACATCATTATCAATCTAACATCATTGATCCTTTGTTGGTTTTTGGTTGCGGTATTAACTAACCAAAATCTAACGTTGAACCAACGTCTCAAGCCAACATCATATTGACGTCAGATTCTAACATCATTAGACGTTGATCCTTTGTTGGTTTTTGGTTGTGGTATTTACTAACCAAAATCTAACGTTGAGCCAACGTCTCAAGCCAACATCATATTGACGTCAGATTCTAACATCATTAGACGTTGATCCTTTGTTGGTTTTAGGTTGTGGTATTAACTAACCAAAATCTAACGTTGAGCCAACGTCTCAAGCCAACATCATATTGACGTCAGATTCTAACATCATTAGACGTTGATCCTTTGTTGGTTTTAGGTTGTGGTATTAACCAACCAAAATCTAACGTTGAGCCAACGTCTCAAGCCAACATCATATTGACGTCAGATTCAAACATCATTAGACGTTGATCCTTTGTTGGTTTTAGGTTGTGGTATTAACTAACCAAAATCTAACGTTGAGCCAACGTCTCAAGCCAACATCATATTGACGTCAGATTCTAACATCATTAGACGTTGAACCTTTGTTGGTTTTAGGTTGTGATATTAACTAACCAAAATCTAACGTTGAGCCAACGTCTCAAGCCAACATCATATTGACGTATATTGATATTTTATTAGTTTTAGGTTGTGAAACTCTAACATGAAACAGGAAACTCTAACATCATTAGACGCTGATATTTTGTTGGTTTTAACACATTTGTAGTGACGTAGACCTCCCGAAACTACTAGTGTCGAGAAGCGGGCGTGTTACGGATACGTGGTGTTGTCAGACGAGGCATGCAGTAGGCGGATGTTTGTATTGGTGCATTTCTACAGTGAGCTGAAATGACAAGAGTGCACATTTGGTAAATAAATATAAAACAACATTTATTCATCACACAACTATTTACAACACAACCAAGGAGGCTTTGCTTGAGTTGTTTCTCCGGATTTTGTCTGTTTAGTATTGTCACCTTTTCCGTTCTACATGGAGCGTCTGTTGTTTTAAAAAAAAAAAAGTTATATAAGGACTCATTTTTTATATAAGGATTTTTTTCTACTTGCCCTGCCAAAATATTCACTGGCCCCACCACAAAAAAAGTAATAAATAAAATAAAATAAGCCCAGTATTGTTTTTGTTGTTTTTGATCCATGTAACCTTAATAAATAAGGTTATGACTCCAAAAACTACTAGCCTAACTAATGTATATTTTAAACATTGTTAAAGACAATCAGTAATAAAATAAGAACAAATAACAAAATTACGAGCAACAGCACAAATCAATACAGCAGAACAAACATACAAATGATGTAGGCTAATATAGGTCTAAACTAGATTTTCAGGTACACAAATAGTAATCAAATGTAAAATATTACTGCATAGTCTGCATTAAATTATATATCACTGCATATAAGTATAGATTAACCCTTATTAAAAGTTATTCCATCTGAGTGATTTTTTTTCTGTCTTTTCTTATCTCTACGATATTTTCCACTTTCCATGTTATACGGTAGGGGGCGCTATTACACATCCCCTGAACTAGTACAGCATCTCTTGATTAAAACAGGCGAAGAAGAAGAAGCAGCAACGACAACGATTACAGACTGGTGATATCACTGAATTCATAGTGTGAAATATCCTAAACCATTGCTTTTGGTTCCATCTAATAATTGCTCAGTCAGTTGTTTGTTGTTTCTTCTCTTTTTTGTGTACATATTCACAACAGACCTAAGTAAATGTTTAAAGATTTTTAGGTTTTAGATTTTGGAATTGCATGTTATCACTTGTGTTGCCAGAAGTTAAAAACCTGGCAATCTGGGTGAGCCCATGACCTTCCATCTAGCACCAGAGTAGAACCAGTGACATCTGCATTAGATATGACGAACCTGACAAAAACTATGACAACCGGTTCATAATGTGTTACATATTATTAATTATTTGGACATTTAAATCCTTTTTTTTTTTATATCCACAGGCTGATGACAAATGAGATAATGGCCAGTTTCAATATGAATGTCATGCAACGTCTGTCCAACGTTGGAGGTTGATGTCAATCTGGTGTTGAGTTTAGAACCCAATGTCAGATTGACATCAACCTGCAACGTTGGACGAACGTTGCATTTTGGTTGAAAATGAAAATTGGGTTGACATCAGAACCCAATGTTAGATTGACGTCAGAACCCAACGTTAGATTGAAGTCAACATCCAACGTTGGACGGACGTTGCATTTTGGTTGAAAATGAAAATCGGGTTGACGTCAGATTGACGTCAGAACCCAACGTCAGATTGACGTCAGAACCCAACGTCAGATAGATGTCAACATCCAACGTTGGATGGACGTAGCAATTTGGTTGAAAATGAAAATCGGGTTGACGTCAGAACCCAACGTCAGATTGACGTCAAAACCCAACGTCAGATAGACGTCAACATCCAACGTTGGACGGACGTTGCATTTTGGTTGAAAATGAAAATAGGGTTGACGTCAGAACCCAACGTTAGATTGACGTCAACATCCAACGTTGGACGGACGTTGCAATTTGGTTAAAAATGAAAATCAGGTTGACGTCAGAACCCAACGTCAATCTGATGTTGTGTTCTGACGTCAACCCGATTTTCATTTTCAACCAAAATGCACCGTCTGTCCGACATTGGGGTCCAATTACCCCAAAAGACAAAATTTTGACAAAACTTTTTGTGTTTTGTGAGGACGCAAGTAAAAGTGATCTGGCTTCAGGGCACGCGTGTAGTCAGAGACACGACAACTCGGCTCTCTGTCACAAAAAAAGCTCATGAGCACTGAGCAGAGATGTTTGCCATATTGTTGTATATGAATAGTGTAAAAACGCTTGAATGTTAAACTGGCAAGCCTTTAAACGCATTTATTGACAAACTTCATGAGGACGCAAGTGAAAGTGATCTGGCTTCAGGGCTTGCACGTGCAGTCTGTGTGCGTGTAGCAGCGCATATAAAAACGGCGATTAACTTAACCTATAAACTGTGTAAAACATGCAATTACCATAGCATCCAGATTGTATAAACAAAGATAACTGCTCCTGAATCTTTCCGTGCACCTGCAAACTGCTGACAGGCCGGAGTCACGTGACTAAAACAAAATAACTGACATGGGAAAATTACGTTCGTTAGAGGTTATGAATTTCGATTACTTTTGATTAATCGTCCATCCCAATTTTTATTTTATGCAAACATGTTATGCAAGCACACAGACCTTTATCTATAGATAAATATAACAATAGGAATATTGAATCATCTTGGAGAGTTTTACTGTGCTAACTGTCGTAACCAAATGCGACACTCTGTTTGAATGCGTCAGAGTAGTAATGGGCGATAGAAACGATATGAGATATAAACTATACAAAATTGTCCTACGATAGAGATTTTAATTCTATTGCACTAATGCATGTTGATGATGCAATCTACCCACGAAATTTAGAGCCACGAGCTGCAACGCATCATCATAGTCATCATCTATAATTATATATCCATAATTTGGACTTGGTTCGGATTTAAGCCGTCCAACGAACAGCAACAAATTAAACAATTTACTGTAGAGTATGTGGGGCAACAGTTCTGGCAAAGAGAGGTAACGCAACAAATCTGTTTTACCACCTCAAAACAAAACATGTCACTGAATTGCCAGGCAATGCAGCCAACCCCAAGATCCAGTATGAAGAATACAGGACATAAAAAACAGGAACTGATACAGACCTCCATCCAACAGGTACATTTCAAAAGGTACTCCTTACAGTAGGAAGAGCCCGCAATGGATTGAAATTACCAGGGCCATAATTGTTTACTTGTGTAAGGATATGGTCCCTTTTCAAATGGTAGAGATGGCTTTAAAGCCATGATCAGAGCTATTGATCCACGATACGAGGTGCCAAGTCGCAAATACTTTACAGAAACAGAGATGCCAAAATTGTATGCCGAGCTCAGCGAAAAGGTTCAAAAAGAGCTGTGTGACTTGAAATATTTTGCCACTACAACGGACCTGTGGTCATATAGACGGTTTCAACGGCAACAACATAAACAAACGTTACTGCGCATGCACCCTTTTGTGGCCCAAACTTAACTTCCAGTAGTCGTCCGCAAAGAATCAATAACAACAGAGGCTGCGTTATCTTTCTTAAGCGCTATCATCTTTCATTTTAATTGGGCAGCATTATCTTAATTTACATGTTTTTATTGTTTCAGCATGTTTATAATAAATAATCTCCCATTTCTGTCTGCAATATAGAGTGGGGGAAACGCCCCCCCTTAAAGGGTTAGTTCACCCAAAAATGTAAATTCATACATTAATTACTCACCCTCATGTCGACCCCAACCCGTGAGACCGTAGAGAAGAAGAAAAATATCTTAAATTGTGTTCCGAAGATGAACGAAGGTCTTACAGGTTTGGAACGACATGAGGGAGAGTAATAATGACAGAATAAAATTTTTTGGATGAACTAACCCAAAACTAACTAACCGTGAACTAACCGTGTAATGCCGTTTTCTGTACATTATCTATAAATGCTTGCGCGCTCGCCTTCAATCATGCAATGCATCGGAATAACATGTTTCTTTGTTTCATAACATAATATTAATGATGGGAAAGTTAACTTGTAGATAAAGTACCCTATTTGAGATTGATTGTATATGAATGCATCACAAAAAATCCCGTGCTCTATTGCCTTTAATAGAGGACAAAGCGAAAGTTGTTTTGCACTCCGTGATAAAGGCACATTTAAATATTTTGTGGGAAACATAAATCCGATCAGTCATCCAGATGACGACCACTTGACCACTTGTAAACTCGCCGTGTCCTGACTGACTGATGATCACGGTGATCACATGTTAATGCCAAGTGCACATTAGACATACAGTCTAAATTACATTAGACGCTGCTCTCGTATGACTGGATATTTATGAAGCATTTAAGGCTTTTTGGTGAGTCGCACACACTGTTTTTACGCTGGTGTCATATTCTCTCTGCTTGATCGTTAATATTTATATCAGGTTATCAAAGAATAGTACGTCAAAAATGTGTTTCTACTGAGCAGTGCGCCATACTATCCCCTTGCCAGACCTATAAACAAACACAGACCGGAAGTTAACTTCGGGCCAGGCGCGTAACCATGGCAACGCGCGTGCATCCGATGAAACCGTCTATATAAAGGACGATTGGAATCTTGGCAGCCGGTGTTTGCAGACGTCGTACTTCCCCGCTGAACATACGGCCGAGGAGATAGCACAAGGGCTCAAGGGCTCAAGGAAGCGCTTGAGTCATGGGGTTTTAAAGAAGAACGGCAAGTATGCATCACTACTGATAATGGAACGAACGTGGTCAAGGCAGCGTCTGTGAATGAATTGACCAGGCTGCAATGCTTCGAGCACAGGCTGCACCTCGCCATCGGTAGGTTAAAACATTTTGTGCATAATATTTTAACATTACACTGTAATATTTGCCTATTACTGCGTACTTACCTGCCTAATGTTGCATTTGCGTTTAGAGATGTAGAATTTGCCTCTGTAAAACTTTACAATAAGGTTCATTAGTTAACTACATTAGATAACATGAACTAATAATAAACTGCACTTATAAAGCATTTATTTATCTTTGTTAATGTTAATTTCAACATTTACTAATACTTTATAAATCTTTTTAACATTAGTTAATGCACTGTGAACTAAAATCATGAACAGCTCTATTTTATTAACTAACATTAACAAAGATTAACAAATCCAGTAACAAATTTGTTCCTTGTGGTTAGTTCATGTTAGTTAGAGCTGACCAAGGACATGAAAAGAGTCATCATAGAGTACTTAAACGAGAAGTAGCCTACTCAGTCCCAGAAACAGTTAATCTGCTGGATATGGCTTCCTTGGTCGACCCACGGTTTAAAGATACATATACAGCTGATGACCGCCAGGAGTTCATCAAGAACAGAGCAGTAGCAGAAATTCTGTCACTGTTGGAGGTGCGAGCTACAACGGTCACAGAGCCACACACAAGCACAGAAGCTGCAGCTGATGGTGCTGAAGCTGCTGAAGTATCTATTGAGAGGCAATCCAAGAGGGTGAAACGGAGCCTGGGAAGCTTATACTGGAAGTATTTTCTTTATTCAAAAAAATTATTGTGCTTTCATTTTGCACTTTATGTTTTCATTTGAAGTATCTGTGCACTACACTTTGAAGATTTTTGTATTTAAAATAGCCATTTTATTTTTTATAAATAACATTTGCGTAACTGAAAGTATTTTACATTTATAGTATTTATTACAGTGTCTGTTCTTTAACTAAAAAGACACCAGTTTTTCCTGTTCTCTGCATCCTGGGTGGCATTTAAGAACCAAGGACTTAACTAAGTGTAGTGCCTTTTAAAATGGTTTGAACTAAAGGAAAGAAACCCAATACTTTAAGCTTTTTCTTTGTTAAAGTCTCTGCATAAACTAGTGTAACATTATGTTGTACAATTGCAGTTTTGCACAATAAATGTTCTCAAAACTACATACAACGTTTCTTTCTTTCTTAAAAAAAACATTTAGCAGTTTGGCTTTCCTTAGGGTCTATGTAACCTGTTCTGAAATGGTTCTATTATAATTTACATATCACAATATATAATCGCTATCGCAAGAGGCTGGAATATATATCGCAATATGGATTTTAGGCCATATCGCCCATCCCTACCGCAGAGGAGAGAAACGTTTCCATCAATTTTAATTTAACTTCGTAAATATTCGAACACTGAGTAGAGCTGCACGATTCTGGATAAATTGAGAATAATTTTTTTTTGTAAAATGGAGATTCGCGATTCTCCCATGATTCTGAAGAAAAAATAACATCAGACAACTAAACAAAATAACATGCAAACTAGAAGTTCTGACAAAATGGTCATTGCTTTAGTCTATTTAAAAGATATATTAATTTGAAAAAAATATATATATTTGAATGGAGTCAATTAATGACTCATTCATCATGACTTATTTAGTTATTAGATAAATCAGTGTTTGTGAATAAATCTTTTAAATTAATGATTCAATGACAAAAACTTTTTTAAACACTCACTTGTCGCCACCACAACATGGGCAGCGGCAAAATACACCCTGTTCAGGATCCGCTGATGCTTGTGATGTGAAACAGGCATAAAAGACATAGCAGAATTGTGCTCATTTAGGAATAAGATCGCGTGGGTGTTTGAATCGAGATTGCGATCTTTTAACGATTAATTGTGCAGCTCTAACGCTCAGTAATCTATCGTACTAGGTTACTTCATGAAGTGAATGAAGTGTTTTTTTCTAGTGAATGACAATGTTAAAACAACAAGTATGATATTATATTATGATATTAGACCATCCATATTGCACACCCCAACTAATGGGCATTCAAATGTAGTCATGTACTTTGAACCAAGCATTTGCCATTGAGATGAATGGAAATGCTAACAAATAACTCCAGGAGTTATAGACCGCCAAGTCTCTTGAAAATCAGGGAGAAGAATGATGTAAAATTTATTTCTGAACAGCATGCTAAATGCTAAATGTTGGGTGAGTCAAACAGTGTTTTTATAATCACAGATTAATTCCTCCTACTTGCAATGTGAGCATGATTCAGTATAACCAACTTCCTGTTAGTGAGCTACAAAGGAAGAGAGAGAGGAAGCTCATAATGACTCTAGAGTTCTCAGTTTCAGCTGTTAATGACCATTGGATCTAAAGATTTTTTTACTGGTCACTGCTAATTTCAAAAAGGACTACATGGTTCTTTCCTTTCAAAAAAATAATAGCATGCTATTTTTCCACAAAAGAAAACTGCATAAACAAGATAAAGCATAAACATTTATTTTGTCAATGCATTTAAAATGAGGGTGAGGCAGACAAATCCTTCTGATTTGAGGTTCAGTTTGTCTTCTGTAGAGTGTATTGCATGGTATCGCTGAGAGTCTGGTCATGTTTAGGCAGAGTCGGTTTGAGAGGATGTAGAAGCTAAATATCAGGCAGATATTTAGATATCTGCAGATATTCATCACTTCATCACATCCTCTAAACTTTTTTCTGGCCTCAGCTAGAGTCTTAAAATAAATCAAAAGCATTTCAACAAAAGGGGACATGAAAATGTGGCACAACAGTCCAGCTTAGTTGAAGACACGAAACTAAGAACAGGGAACTTGAAATGAAAGCTGTTAAGTGCAAGTAAATGGCCTCAGTAATTGGCCTCAGCTCTATCATAGGCACATGCACACACCCAGCCACAAATATGTAAGTCCTCCCATTAAAGCACCAGTACAAGTTTTCAAACCTGTCCTGGAGGCACCCCGGCCCTGCATATTTTGTATGTCTCCCTGATCAGACACACCCTATTTAGTTCTTGCAGTCTTTACTAACGAGCTGATGAGTTGAATCAGGTGTGATAAATGAGGGAGACACACAAAATGTGCAGGGCTGGGGTGCCTCCAGGACAGGTTTGAAAACCACTGAAGAGGTCGACCGATTGATCGGTTTTGCTAAATTATCGGCATGATAACCAATTGCTGGAACAATTGGTTATCTGCAAAAATCCATAACGATAGAGCAGCTGAGGAGGGTTTGCTGTCATTATACAGTATGAAGGTGGCCTCAAGAGGTGAAATCATTCAGTAATACACCGTTGCTGTGAGATGCGTTATGGTTCTGCTGTGATCTTTGTTTGGAACAATTTTTGCTGCTGAAATCGAACAAAACAGTCAATATTGCATCTAAAATGTAAGTGACTTAATGTTAATTAATTGTTTATGGAACTGTCATATGAAATCAGTGTCATTTTAGGCCTAGTCCACACGTACACGGGTATTTTTATAACCAGAGTTTTTCCTCCTCCGTTTAAAAAAAACAATCGCGTCCACACAAGCACGGTTTAAAAAAAATCTCCGTCCACATGAAAACGCAACACTGCGCTATGATTGGCTGCCTGATTTCCACATGGGTCCCATCCACAGAGGGATGCTATGGGCTCAGTGAAACCCTTCTACAAGTTTACTTTGGACTCAGTGACAGGTAACTGTACACATGGGCAGGCCCAAGTGGACTGAAGCTTCACACACTTGCATTACTATGTTGTATTATTGCATTCTGGCGCCTCTGTTCTGCAATACAATGAGATAACTGCGCATGTATCTGTATAGGCTACGTGTGATAAGCGCTATTAGCAGAGTTATTAAAAGCTACGTCTGCCATTGCATAGACTCGACAAGGTACAATTGTATTGCTCAAATTAATACATGCTGTAAAAATGTATATTGCATAATGCATATAGTTCATGTAAGCTAATACATTCTTGTGGCATTAGAACTTGCATAGTGTTACCTATGAAATGTACATGCATGTTTCTAGGTTATAGGTAAAGAAACGAATATGACCTGTAATATTTTAATGTTTAAATTATTTTCTAAAGAATTTGTTCTGTAGAACATCTCATTTTAATATTCACATTTATATGTTTTTAATTTAGCACATTTTCATGGATCAGTACTGTTTTTTATTTCATGTTATAAAGTTCAGCACTGTTTTACTTATGTTTTTTCATCCAGTATCCATTTTAAAAACTATCGGTCGATTAATCGGTTATCGGCAAGTGTGGTCCAACCTAATTATCGTTATCGGTAAAATCCACTATCGGTCGACCTCTAATATTTAGTAGTGAGGAAATTTCACGAATGGACTTATTGCACAGGTGGCGACCTATCATGGACCGAATTCACTGAGCTCCTGAGAGTGACCCATTCTTTCACAAATGTTTGTAGAAGCAGTCTGCATGCCTAGGTGCTTGATTTTATACACCTGTGGACATGGAAGGGATTGGAACGCCTGAATTTAATTATTTGGAGGGGTGTCCCAATACTTTTGGCAATGGTGTATCAGGAGATTAAAGATTCTCAAAAAGAGATCATTCTCCCTACAGCCATTAGTAGTGATTTCAAACAGTCACAGTAGAGAATGGCGTAGCACATACTTGCAGACTGAAGTCTATTAATACTGTGATCACAAGGGTATCAAACCATTCCCAGAGTCCCAGCTAAATCACAGTAAGCAGCTTTCAGCATCTATGACGCTATTGTTGTTCCCCATGTGTAATTGACTACTGTCAGGATCAACAATCACTGTTATGCTGTAACCTCCTGCTGAAAAAGACCCTTTACAGGAGTAGAAAAATGGCTCACAATTCAAATCACAATTTAAACTATATTATGTGATCTGGTGTCAGATATGTTTTCTAACTATAATGTGTGTGGGGGGGGCATGTTTTTGTGAAATATCAGGACACAAATGTGTATAATGACATGGGTATGACATTGGTATTACAAAAAGAGGGTGAAATATGAGGACGTTCCCCATGTCCTCACTTTTCAAAATGCTTATAAATCACACAGAACAAGGTTTTTTTCACAGAAAGTGAACTGCACAGTCTCCTGTGATGGGTAGGTTTAGGGGCAGGGGCAGTGTAAGGGGATAGAAAATATGGTTTGTACGGTATAAAAACCATTACGCCTATGGAATGTCCTCACATTTCACAAAAAAAAAAAAAAAATTATAATAGAGCTTTGTCATAATTATAACAGAAAATTATAACTTAGAATATTGTGTTGGCCAACAGGGGCCTTCAAGTGTGATTATGTTTGGTGCTGTTATCCATGTGGTTCAGAAATTGGTTCACTGCACCTTGGGCCAGAGTCCTGCACGGGTTCGGGTACCCGACGAGTGACCCGCGAATATTGCTGAAACGGGTGAAAAACATCCTAACTGTGTCGGATACGGGTGCGGGTCGGATCGGACAAGGGAGAACACGGGTAAATCATTTCAAATCCATATCAGTTTATTTGTGCCCATGCGCCCTCCCAGGAGAATCACAACCGTGCCCGCGCGATCTGCCTGCACTGCAGTTTTCGAGATGGATCCTGAGGAGTTGAATAAAAGATTGATTATTGGATAGCCGCAAATGTGGAACTTCATCACTGAGGAAGCACGCAGATAACCGTGATAACAAACCAAGCACAAGCAGTTCTATCGAACAGTATTTTTCAAAAGGGGACAGAACTGAATGTGCCTCGTAGAGATGATAAGGACACATAACCAAGTTCTTCATGATGTAGCCTTTTGACAGCTTTGGCTGAAGTTGTCCTTGTGTTAATGGTCGTGTAATAACTTCTGTATGCTGGCAATAAACATTTTTGTAAGTGTGTCTATAATGTGATTAGACATGTGCCGGTAAACGGTAATACGATATACCGCAATAATGAACATGCACAATATTGTTATCGTGGGCACTTCAAAATACCGTGAATAATTATTTATTACGAATTATTCAGATTTTTAGAATGTATTTTAAGAATACTTTACCCGTCAACCGTTTAATATGAACAACGCGTCAAAGAGGAACGCGCACTGATGTAAACAGACCGTTCATGAGCCGAGCACATGGCGGAAGGCGTGAAGACGCACTGAAGTGCACATTCACTTTCAGACAGCAGAGGGCGCTGATGGAACAGCAGAAATACAGCCGTTTCCCCAGTAACCACAATCCGGTGCTCGTCATCACATAACCTAATACTTAAAGACTTAGTCATTTTCAAACTTTTTTTTTTTTTTAAGTTTTAAATTACATGCCCTAGATATTGTTTGAATATGTTCTGACTGTTGTTCAATCACACACTTTACAATATGGCTCCATTATTTAACATTAGTTCATTCATTAACAAACTGACAATGAAAAATACTTCTAAAGCATGTATTAATCTTAGTTAAATGTACATTTCAGCATTTAATAACACATTATTAAAATCAAAAGTTGTAACTATTATTTAATGGACCTGAGCTTACACTAACAGTTGCTTTTTTAAACTAACATTATCAAAGAAGAATAACTTCTGTAAAAATGTAGCTATTCGCTCTTTGTTAATGTTAATGCATTAACTGGCGAGACATTATTGTAAAGTGTTACCTATTGTTCTTTATAATTCTTTAGCACTTTAATCTGTTTCAAATATTTGTTTACTTTATACATTTTTGTGTATTGCTTTATTGTATTTAAATGTTTGGTTCTTTTGTTATAATAAAGTTTTTAAACCTGTTATAGTATGACAACACTTTTTTTGCAACTTTTTTTAAATATCGTGATAATACCGTATACCGTGATAAAAGCTTCAGCAATTAATCGCAACATGAAAATTTGATACCGGCACATGCCTAAATATGATATGCTAAACTGATTTTATTTTGGGTGCTGGTCGGGTGTCGGTTCTATTTTAAGCGGGTTGGGTTGGGTGCGGATTTTAATTAATGCAGCTGTCAGAAAACTGGTCGGATGCGGTTTTAAGCACTGCGGGTAGGTGGGTGCGGATTTACAAAATCGGACCCGTTCAGGACTCTGCCTTGGGCACATCAGAAAAAAAAGTTGTTTTGAATGTAACAGAGACTAATAAAGCCACACAGACATTAAAATTACAGTTTTATTAAACCAACCATATTGGTGCACTTTCACCATTGTGAATAAAGTTACTGCTTTTTGTTGTGAGATCTCCAAGTGGAAGGACTGAGATGTGAGCACAGTTGTTTTAGGAATATCCTGGCCTAAAGTTTGGACAACATGAGCTTCTTTGTGTGAGCGTTTGGAATCTGTGAGTGTCGGTAGAAGAGTGCCGTGATAAAGGGTTTCCAAACTTTGCGCAATTTATACACATTTTGTTTAGTTTTTTTGTGGTTGGCCACTCATAAAACCGCTATAAGGGTAGAAGGGAAAAAAAGAGCTAGAGAAACTGGGACAGTTAGACTGCATTAAATACCATCTTTATGATTTTTGTTATTATTATTTTCAAAGAAAAATGGCAGCATTTTGTAAAATGGAACCCACGAGTGGCCACGTCTCAGCGTCTATCTTTTGAGACTTTCCTAATGAGCGAGACATTTAAAGAGGGCTTTATGAGCCGCTAAATCCTGTTTTACACCCAAGACACAGATTTCAAACGTGATTAAGGCCAGATCCTGCATTCTTGCAGCCCAGGATCACACAAGGAAAACGAACCTTGCTTTTAAATGGTGTCAGACAGGCCACAGCATGATATTGTGGCAATGTGTTTTAAACAGACTCCATGAGGTGGACAGAAAGCAAGGAACTTGGGAGGCAGTGGGGGAAAAAATCTCTGATCAGCCAATCTCGAACCACACTCAGGTGTAAAAGAAGAAACCATTTAGCGGTTCACTGCAGGTGAGCCAACTGTGGGTAATATTCTCACAGGCAAGAGTTAAAGGAACACTCCACTTTTTTGAAAATAGGCTAATTTTCCAATTCCATTAGAGTCAAACAGTTGAGTTTTACCGTTTTTGAATCCATTCAGCCGATCTCTGTATCTGGTGGAAGCACTTTTGGCATAGCTTAGCATACATCGTTGAATTGAATTAGACCATTAGTATCGCGCTCAAAAATGACCAAAGACTTTCAATATTTTTCCTGTTTAAAACTTGACTCTTCTGTAGTTACATTGTGTACTAAGACCGACATAAAATTGAAAGTTGTGATTTTCTAGACCGATATGGCTAGGAACTACTCTCTCATTCCTGCGTAATGATCAAGGAACTTTGCTGCTGTACCATGAGTACAGCGGCGCAATGATATTACACATTTGTTTTTTGGTTTCAAAATTGCAGCAGACGTACATGTAAGCACGCAGTATACACGTAACTTCGCGAAACATTAGGAAATCATAGTAGATAACATATCTTTATTTAGAGCAGGTGGTCTTGAACGAGTCCAAGCACAACATAAGACAATGTAGTGATCCAATTGCGTCACAATCATGACACAGTGTTGAAAGTTTAACCAATAGAAACTAGATCTCGGGTATGCTGGGTGAGTATCGTGGGTAGACCAATTGTGGAGACCAATTAGACACTGTTTTACAGCTGGAGGGCGCTTGGATTAGCCATGATTTACCATGTGCCATTCATAGTTTTCACGTGAAGTCACCCCATTATAGGAACGCCTATAAAAAAGGTTTTCCTCCATTGCCCGCCAGTTATTTTTACCAAGTTTGTAGTAAGTTTCAATGTAGTAAGACAGTGATATTAAAAGACCAACTTCAATATACACCTTACTGTTGTTGCATACTTTGTACAGGCAAGCAAATGAACACAGAATATTAATGCAACACAAGGTTTCTCGTTAAGTGTTTTTCCCATCGAAAACCATTATAAAAGAAAATGTGTTGCATTCATATTCTTGGCTCATCTACTCGCCTGTATATAGCATGAATCATCAAAAAGGTGTAAACTGAATTTGATCTTTTAATATTAAAGGTGCATTAAGGCACTTTAAGGGTGGGTTGCACTAATGATTCTCTAGCCTGGCATCGGTTCATCCCGATCAGCCCTTTAATTCTAACGGTCTACATAGTTCTGTGTTTAAAATTAAGTGGTGCAACACAAGTCGATTTAAAATAAAACCCAGATTAACAAAATTGATTAGCGTTAAACTTTGCTTAATTTAATCCTTATTGGTGCAACTCACCCTATAAGTGTTTTTCACGTTAAGCGTGACTGAAAACTATGAATAGAATAGAATGTAAATTGAAAAATTTAGAAATTGACAATTACATATTGGCTCAATAATGACTTCAAAATAATTATCCCCATGCAAAAATATGCATTGTACTAATCATAGCTTCACTTAGAATTAAACATTTACATTCACCGACCATATTTATTTCAAAGTTGGAAAAATCTGTTTTGTCTGAATAAGTCATTCATCCAAAAACTGTATACGCATGCGCAAAATACTCATTAATCAGGATCTTATTGTTTATTCTATGTACTTTTATTGTGATGTTTACACAGGTAACTAGTATTTATGCTCAGTGAAATCACTTGGTTAGTAATAATTAATCCTTGGTTAATAATGTTTTGAAATAACAGCTGGTCTACCTAATCCATTGAATGCTTGAAGACAAATACACTTGGAATGCGTAACTACGGTGTACTCCCTACATTTTTGCTTGTGTCTGCTGCACGTGTTTTGTGCATGAGCCGCAAAACTACACACTCTAATGATGACCTTGTTTAATCAACCATCAATACGTTTTATTGCTTAAACTTTATCAACAATTAATCGACTATTGATTCATTCCTAGCGACTTGTCTACTCTGAACCCTTCAATTATAACAGTAATAGACAATGTTTTTACTCTCACACACTCTTACACTGACGCTTGTGAAAATAAAACTCTAGTCCTTTTATTGTTGACAACCAATGACTGTAAATAGATGCAATGAGCAGTCACATGATAAAGTAACAGAACGTAGTGTAACAGTGTTAATAATGCAGAGGAGTGGGTAAGGCCTACAGCCAATACAGACAGTCTCTCTGATATTGCCACCTGTTCTGTAATGGGAATAGAAATAGAGAAAGAAAGTGAGTCTGTGTGCTGCATCTCACGGAATCTTTCTTTTCTAAATTTGATCACTGATAGAGATGTAGAAAATTTTGAATCTGGGGCAACTAGGGGTGTGCGATATATATCGTCTGCGATAATATCGTAATTGTTGTTTTAACGATGAGCGATCTGACATTATCGAGTATATCCCTCACACCCAGAGAGTGCACGCACACACTTTAGTTTTGTTGATTAGACTAGTGCGGGTGCGCATTAGAGTTGCAAGTTTCAAAGTGAAGCGCAGCACTATGTTCACATCAGCTCAGCAGCCTGTGCTTTGTAAATCCTGCTCCAAACAAGTGGTCTTGCTGCTCCCGCGTGGAGAAAAGGAAGTGTTGCTTTCGGTTGCGTTCGTATAGTTTGTTTGTCGCCATGTCGTCGAGACGCTGTTATTTTCATCCCGGAGTCAAGTCACCTTTGTTTGGCTTTCCCAGGGACGCTGTACTTAGAGATCATTGAGCGCATGCATCCCCGTTATGGTAAGAGGCGTGACCTTTCCGGTAACGTGCGCTCTGCGTGCCCTAAGCTGCTGTCGAATCACAACACGGGAACCGCTGGCACAATCAGAACTCGTTACGTATTTCTGAAGGAGGGACTTCATAGAACAGGGAAATCTTTCAAGCCGTTTTGAGGACAGTGAAAACAGCGGTATACAGATAAGTAAATTGTGTGAAAAATACTGTGTTTTTTTACACGCGAAACATGAACACATGTTATATTGCACACTGTAAACACAATCAAAGCTTCAAAAAAACACGAAAAACGGGACCTTTAAGGACTTCCTGAAGTTTTCTGTCAAAATAAAAGTTGGATGGTTTAACATATGAAAATGAACAGATTAAGACAGCCATAAACATTGGTAAATTCTAATAAAATAAAATAAAATAATTTTTCATAAATAATTTCCCATACTCGTACTGAGAAGCACTTATTAACAAAAGAGCCCTTAAACGCTTTAAGGGCTTCCTTAAGTTTTCTGTCAAAATAAAAGTTGGATGGTTTAACATATGAAAATGAACAGATTAAGACAGCCATAAACATAGGTAAATTCTAATAAAATAAAATAATAAAATAATTTTTCATAAATACTTTTTATATTTAGTCATTTTAATATTTTTATTTAGCAATAATAATAATTATTATGTTATAGGCATATTACATTTATGCTTTCATTTCATCCAGATTGGAATAATGTAATGTATTGTACTTGGGTGGTCACGCCTTCAGCTTGTCCAAAATGCTACCAATAGACTGTTGACTGGAACAAACAAAGAAGAGGGAACATATTTCACCAGTGCTGGTCTCGCTCCACAGGCTCCCAGTCAAACATCGTATTCAGTTCAAAGCATTATTGTTCGTTTATAAGGGTCTGCATGGTTTGGCTCCTCCATATATTTTTGATATTATTTAATTTCATCATAATACATCCAGAGGCCTCCGAACAACCAATAGTCTACGGTTGACTGTTCCAAGGACACGTCTCAAACTGAAAGGAGATCGAGCCTTCTCAGTGGCTGCTCCACATCTCTGGAATGATTTGCAACTTTACATAAAAACATATGATGGTTTAAAGCTCTTCTTAAAACTCATTCATTTATTATTGCATATATCACCAGGTGCAGTAACAGTTGTCAAAATATTGTGCATTGTCTGTTATTGTGTTTTGTGTCCGAATCCTAAATTTGAATTATTTAGTTGTTTGTTTGTGAACTCTGTACAGCAATTTAGCCAACAGCTGTCATTTTTAAATGTGCTTTATAAATAAATGACTGATGTTAGATATACAATTACAAAATGTAGGTCAAATTCTGCAGCCAGCCATGCAACAAGCACAAGCACGTCAAACCTGTTTTTTCTGTGTGTTTGTTTTTGTAATACCAATTTTAATAAGAAAAATCCCAATTCAAATCAAATCGTGCAGCCCTGATGCAGAGACGGGTTAGTTGTGCATATCGATGCAATAGCAAATTAGAGTTGTCTTGAATTAGTCTATACCTATCAGTAATAAATTATAGTTTTTGTCATTACCATGCAGCCCTACTTCTATGTTTTAATGGTGAATTTTTAGTTTGTGAAAGGGCTGGACTGGCAGTAAAAGGACCGCTGCTTTTTTGAAGTGCTATTGAAAACACACTGTACAACTGCTATATACATCCATAACCATATCTAACTTAAAGGCTCGATGCAAAAACTCTGAAGACATGAATAATGACACTAACATGGCTCCCAATAGCAACATGGTTTTATTTTACTCATCCATTTTACTCATCCACTCATCCATTTAAATGTTTGAATTCCTTCATCAAAGGCATCCTGTGTTGTCTCCTTTTCATTCAGATGCTGCAAAACTACAGTGTCAAAGAAAAAGAAATCAAGGTAAGACTAACCAATCCCAGAGTAAATATCACCCATCTGCATTCAATGTCTATTAGCCAATGAACAGTGAGGCCAACACCTACATGCTGGTATACAATAGCTCCCTTTACAATATTAACATGCTACAATGCATAAGCAGAAGACGGAGGCATGTGCAGTAGGGGCATCTATTCATGTCTTTCAAATGACCCAAGACAACTACACAATGGACAGACAAAGGTCTCTATTTATATATTACTCTATGACATGACTAGTCTTCTGAAACACATGGAGAGTCCCAATCCACATACCTTCTGCCCTAAATCAGATGCAAGAATAGAATTATTCTGTCTCAAATCATGTTGTTGAAAAAAGCATGTCAAAGGTGCCCAAATGGTATACTATTTCTGGAAGGTTTACAAAGTGGGTATCAATGCTTGTCTTTTCAGCTAATACTGCCCCCCACGACCCCTTGTGCTTACACAAGAAAAAGATGAACAGATTTTTTCAAATGAAAAAAAGTGTGGAATGCAAGTTTAAAGCTGTCAGTTATTTTTAATGTATGAACCTAATAAAGTAATAATTCTAAGGTAATGAACTAGACACCAATGTATACAGGAAACGAAATGTGACATTTCGGCTACGTACTGAGGCACAGTTTGCCTGTCAATATCCTCGAAGTGGCGGATTTTCGTTTGCCCTCGATTTCAGGGAGAAACTGCTGTCTTTTCAGCGCTATGTGATCGGCCTAAGGAAAAAATATTCATATCCCCTGGATCAGATAGATAATGCAGATCAAACACCTGTGTTTTTTTTCCAGCATCTGCCACTGTACATAAAAAAGGTGATAAATCAGTCATAGTGAAATCTACTAAATAAGAACTTCAGGTTATTTTCATGGTAGCTATGCGATAAAGTGTTTATTTCTGAATGTGATTGTTGTTGGTACATTTTTACCAGTATTTACCCTACATGTTACCCATCTAACTATTATTTGTTAATCTTGAACTGAACAAAATAAAAGTAAAAAATATAAAACTATTTTCAAATCTTCCTATTTTCAGAAACGTCTTATAGTCGGCAACTGTGACTGTCAACAACACCGCGTGCAGCACCTAGAAGCCCGGTCTGCAAAACGCATGCGCAGCATTACGCATGGCGCGTAAGCATTTTATTGAGCATTTATCGAACTGTTGTTTTCGTTTTATCGAGGAAAAATATTTTGCGGTAATTATTTGTTGATATTTATAAGATATTGTTTTATCGCCCAGCCCTAGCCTGAATGATAAAAAAACGACAGAGTTATTTGAGTCTGTTTGGTAGGGCTGTACGATTAATCGAAAAATAATCGAAACCGAAATTCAGAACCTCTAACCGACGTATTTTTCCCATGTCGGTTATTTCGGTTTTAGTCACGTGACTCCGCCCCGTCAGTCACATCAAGTGCAGTTTGCAGGCACACAGAGAGCTGCAGGAGCAGTTATCTGTGTTTATAGATCACTAAAGTCTGCATGTTTTACACAATTTATACAGGTAAGTTAATTGCCGTTCTTATAGCCTACGCTGCCACACACACACACACAAACACACACACACACAGACGGCGCGCGCAAGCCCCGAAGCCAGATCGCTTTCATTTTCGTCCTCATAAAGTTTGTCAAGTAAATGCGTTTAAAGCTTGCCAGTTTGAACATTTAAAGCGATTGTGATATGCACTATTCAAAAACAATACGGAAAACTTCTCCGTTCAGTGCTCAGCTTTTTTCTGACACAGAGCCGAGTCGTGTCGTGTCTCTGACAACGCGCGCGCGCGCCCTGGAGGCTCTTTCTGGATACTCTGGATACCTGGATACTCTTTCACCTGCGTCCTCACAAAGCTTTGTCATTTGTATGTATTTTAAGGCCTGCCAATTTGAACATTAAAGTGATTTTAGACCATCAGATGTATTATGTTGAACTAATGCCTGATATATTGTGACAAACGAACACTCAGACAGAAGCTCGCACATCACGTGACGATCGCGCGCAGAGAGCAGCGCAGAAACGCAGTGTCAACGCTGTCCTGTGATTAAATAAGTAAAGTCACTAAAGTAGCTTAAACTCAACCTTTATAGGCATATATTTTAATACCTTTGAAGTAAGTACAAACCACTGCTTCATTATGAATAGAGACGGTATGACCAATTCACACACACGATCACTCTCTCATTAATGCATTCAAATAAATGTAATGTAGGCCTACTGTGTTAATTTATCTGATGTACAACAAGCAGAAATCTGCCCCATACACAATAACTGCTGAAAGTGAACCGTTTCCTTCAAGTATTTTAAAATCACAAAGAAATGAACTTTTTCATAAGGAAAAAAAATTCCACCTTTAATAGTAGAAAATATTTACAGTAAAAACCTTATCAGGAACTTACTCAAAAACTGTATGAGGACAAAAAATGGAAAGCAAAAAATAAATAAAATAATAATAATCGTTCAATAATTGTAATCGAGGTAAAATGTTCAATTAATCGAGGTTTTTATTTTTGGTTAAATCGTTACAGCCCTACTGTTTGGCACTGATAAGAAAAAAAGAGAGCCGATCGCGACTCGAGAGGGTTAAATAGTGGGCGGGCCAAGTAATATAAAAATAACATTCCAATGAATTGCCGGTGGATGAGAGATAAATAATTTTTTGTTTGACAAAGACATTTTGCGAGTCCTAGCTGTGTGGGACGAATCATTCCGGTTGTCGTTTTCCCACATGCTTTCAAAACAACGCTTCACGTGTACTCACGGGGGAGCCGAAGCTCATTAAATATGCATAGCTTATCCAATCATACCACTGGGCGTTTACTTCCAAGTCTTCAGTGCGGCACGCCCATAAAAACCAAGCGTTCCTTGAGAGAGGCTCAAAACCAGGGCAGAAAATAGCCTATTTCTTATTCATTATGATGTTTTTGAATGTAAAACCACGCAAACGTCATAAGATGACCTCAGACACCACAGTATAAAAAATAAAAACAGTTCATGACACCTTTAAAACGTATTTGTAGTTATCGTCCTTGGTGTGAATTCCCTTTATATTGCCATCATCACATGTTGAAGTGCACAGTATTTGGGATGCAGACTAAGACCCAGCTAGGTGAGCCCTCTACAGGAAAAACATCAGCAACAGAGGGTCGGCTACATCCGGTTCTCCATTTCAGAAAAAATATCACATGAATGTAGTCAGTATAGAATAAATACATAGGATTTTAACATCCACTTAACTTAGTTTCACTTCACTGTCTGCTGCTAACAAAACCAGAGTGCTTTCCATTCTTACTGCTGATTTGACATAACGAGTTAACCACAAGACCTACTCTGCAAGTCTGGACAACATCTGTATCTCATATGAACAACTGTGTTTTAAGTCCCCTTTATTTAGACCAACCTTTAACTGAAGGCCTGCATTCAACTTCAAAACTCTGCAAACTGTCTGAGAAAGGAAAACTTTTTAGTAGTAGGGCAAGATTTGTCAAACAACAGATGTGCCTTTATTTTCTGAGCCACTAACAGCTGATGTAGACAACAGACATGCTCAAAGAATTGCCAATTAGACAAGTGTAACTCCGCCATTTGTATGTAGGCTCCTGCCACCCCACTTAGGAAGGGTAACAGTGATTTTTACTTAAAGTGTAGCGCTGTTATCATGTACATGAGTGGAGCGCTTCTCAGCAGCTTATAATGTTCATCTGGAAACCCAACGTGCGCAATATCAACTATATAAACCTACGCCAATTTTGTGCTTAATCGCATTAGTTGGATCAGAGTATTGTGTTAAAATGAGGTAAAGTTATGCCGAGTTCAGACTGCACGATTTTCAAACTCGTCGGATCACTGCTCTTTTCACACTGCATGACTATCTGGGCTAGCATTCAGTTGCTGCCGTGTTCATCCTGCACGATGGATCGGCGACAGAGGGTTTCACATTGCATGACTGTACAAGAGGAAGAATCGCAGACAACTCTGTCCCGTCCGCAAACCAAACCCACGTGAAAAGTGACAAGGAAATAACGTGTGCGTCAAACCGGAGTTCTCACGCAAGACTGGAATTGTTATTAAAAATATAGACTGCAGAAAGCTTGCGGTCAAAATTGTCTGTGCAGTGATTTGCAGCAAAAAGGAGAAAAAGAAAATACGATTATGGAGGAGGAAATGGTTGGGGAGATGCGGGGAGCAAGGATAGTGTTCTTGGATAGTGACTTGGAGGTAAATAATTAATTTTGCTAAGTGCTGCTGTTGCGGCTGGTCAAGCAAATGTTTGTGCTTTGTTTCTGTTTGATATAATTGTAAATACATCTATTAAAATACTGATTCTTGATTTTCAATCAAAACACATTTAACGCTGACGCAGCAGGAGTTTGAATCGCCAACAGGTCCAGATATTTAGCATGCCAAATATCTCACAGGCGTCGGCGACTCATCTGCGATTCTCTCAGATGGCGTCTTTGATAATTCACACTGCATGATTGTCACTCGCATGAACGAGAACCGTTTTGCCCATGATTTCGGGCATTTGTCTGCGATTTCTCAAAACCTGTCGGTGAGTCAAAATCGGGGCTAAAATCGGGCATTATATACGAACAACGAACAACAATACTGTGCTGGCGTATATAGTCTAACTTTTATTTGAGGAAATCTGTTAATAATAGGCTATTAGGTTTGAACTTATTGGTCCTGCGCTGCTTATTGATTCAGTTAATTTGAATGAAAATACATTGTATGTTAGGGTGACCAGACGTCCCGAAAAATTCAAGACGAAATCTAAACTGTTGTCCCGAATCCCGAATTTGGCCCTAATTGTCCCGAAAATTATACTAAAGCAAAATCTTGAGTAGTTATTGTCTGATAAACATTAAAAACTGTCTCCGGAGGTTGAGTCGTCCTGCAACCAGCCCCCGCCGGCTGCTCATTGGCTGCAGCATCTTTTTTCTAAGTTAAAAAAAAAATACTGGCTAGGCGCGAATTTAGATATGCATTGATAAGCTAATTTTCATTCATTCCGTTGGCATGGTTGGTGTAGCTTACCGGAACCCCAACACACTGCTAAAAAGCAAAAACGCCTCTGCAGGTACCGGGAAGAGTGGGTGGGGAAGTATCCATGGATTGCCACAGCCTTAAGCGATGAAAGTAAAGACAATACAACCTTTTTGTCCCCTTTTTGTTTTAAGCCTTGATGAAGAGAGTGCAAGTTGCTGCAGCCTCGAGGAGGACAATAGGTGCGTTTACATGGAGCACTGTAATCGGTTTAAAAGTCCAATCCGAATGAAAATGCTCCATATAAACACTTCAGTCGGAATAAAAATGCCCAAACCGTATTAAATTGTAATCGGTTTGAGAGGGGTGGGATAAACCTTATATCACCATGACTGAGCGTGAGGGTGAAATTAGAATATGCCACCGCTAAGTTTACATATTACATTATGGTGCCCACCGCGACACCGTGTTTTCAGCTCATCCAGCTCACTCACAGTAGAGCAGGAATCACAGTTCACTGATGACGAGACAACAGTAAGGCGAGATGAATGACAAGACCATGGCGAAGGATTTGTTGCGCAACAGAGCCTAAGCGTCTGATAAATGTCTTATCTTAAAGCTACACTGTGTAACTTTTTTAGTTTATTCTTAGCTAAAAACACTTAGTTCTTTCAAAAATATGTGCTCATTAATGTATATTCACTTCTTTCAAGTAATAAAGTATTCTCGTAAGTTTATAATATGCCATTTAAAATACATACGGGTAGGGGTTCGAATGCAGGTCGCCATGTTGCCCCTCCATCTTGAAAGTACATTAGCCAAAGAGGGACATACCCGTAAATTCAAGCTTCGCCTTTCGCGTTTTAACACTCGATGGCACTGTACAAAATTGTTAAGAGATTTGTTTTCCCAAATTTGTTTTAGATTTATCATGAGATTTGTTTTACATTCCAAAATTTGCCATGTATTGTACCTGATATATATCCAAAATAATCAATATTGAACTGATCACTACCTTGTAACATGCACACTGCGCACTGCTGTTATTTTACATACTGCTCCGCGTTATAGACCAGGTAGAACAATTCTCCCAAACACTATAGATAAATTCACAAACAACCTACCAGATTTATCTCAGCTGCTCAGTGTACCCAAACACACAAATGAACTAGAGGAAATGACTAGCAGTATGAGCACCATTTTCTCTAGTACATTAGAAACGGTTGCACCAATCAGATTAAAAAAGGTTAGAGAGAAAAGTACTGCATCGTGGTACAACAATATTACTCACGCTATCAAGAGAGAAACTCAAATGGAAACAAACACATTTAGAGGTCTATAGAATCGCGTGGAAAGACAGCACTTCCCGTTATAAAAAGGCTCTAAAAGCAGCCAGGGCTGAGCATTACCATAAACTGATAGAAAATAACCAAAACAACCCCAGGTTTTTATTTAATACAGTGGCCAGGTTAACAAATAAATGCACATCACCTGAACAAAATATCCCAGTACAGTTTAGTAGAAATGACTTTATGAATTTCTTCACTAAAAAAATCGAAAACATCAGAAATACAATCATAAATGTACAACTAGGGCTGGGCGATAAAACGATAACGATAATTAGGGGTGCTCCGATTGATCGGCAAAAAGGCCGATCTCATGATCCGATCGCATGCTGACGACACATAAAACCCGTGCCTGCCGTGAGAGCTAGGGAATGACCAGAGCCATAGAGAGAGAGAGTTGCGACAACGGAAGTTCAAAACGCTTGATAGTCACGTGATTCATGTAGACCTCGAATAGTTCCAGGAAGTGCTTTGGCGGGCAATTCAAATTGATAGTCACAGTGACAGAACTGCGATTTTTGGTAATTAATAGTCAATAAATGCATTGATTTTCAATAATTTTATTACACATCGACATGTGTATGTAGCATGAGTATGTAGTTACAGCGATGTTGTTTTTAAAATATAATTTTTTTAAATGATGGATAATCTACACAAGCAGGCTTTAATGTACAAGTTATTTTGATTAAGATGTGCTGATAATTTAAAATCTTACTGATTAAACGTCTTACCTTTTAAAAGTGCATCACAAACGGTCTGTTTTGCTGTAACTCTATGGCGCGGCTGCTACTTCCGGGAACTATTGAGAGTCTCCACGAGCCGCCATTGCTGTAAAAAAAAAACGTTCCATTGGAGTCAATGGAGTTGTCGCAACTCTCTCTCTCTATGGCTCTGGGCATGACATGCAGCGACACCATCTCATTCTCTTTCCGGCGCGGGTAAAATAATTATAACGCTGAAGGTGAGGTACAATTCATATTTCTATATTAAATAACTTTCTGTGAGACGTAAGTTCACAAACAGCGCGAGTGAATCACCGCGTGCGTGCGCTCTCTCTCTCCCTTTCAAAATGCTCAAATGGCTTCACATCATCACATCTGCACTAAAATCAAGCTGCACAGTTGACAGGATTTGCCACTGTTGGCAGGATTTGCCACTTGCACAATCGAGGCAGTGTCGCATCGTCACTAAAGTTTATCATTTGCATTTATTTTTAAGTCTTGCCAGTGTTCAAACCGCTCAGCACTCGCACGCTCTCCAGACCGTGAGTGCGCGCACACACACACACACATACACAGGCCATCTCACAAAAAGCTTGCGAGAACAAATTGCGCTGAAATGGTCAGATACACACAAATGTATGCACTAAATTACCGTCTTGGCGAGTATGCAAGTAAACCCCATCGTGACTCGCGAGTGAACGTTTGTGCAACTGTAACCGTATCCGTGTTCACTCTTAAAGTGACAGCTGTCGAATAAACTGCTGCTGTCTCTGAGTTTTTCTTTGTCTTGTGTTGTTTGATGAACCTTTATGGCACTCACTGCTCTTGAATGACTAACTTTTGCAACCTTAAGTGTAAGGAATAATCTAATTTAATTTATTCAGGGAAGACCAATATTAATTTACATTTGATTTCTTATTAAATGTCTTTAGTATTTCTTACCTCAATACTAATGTTAGACCTACCTGAAAATTAGTCTTTAAAAACAAAAATGCACTGCATGAACAAATATTTAGATGAGATAATTATATACATTTATTATATACATTTATTTGGGAAATATAGCCTACAGTAGCCTTAAGTTATCTCATTTTCTAAAATAAACACTTGGTGGTTCTTCAAGATCTTGACTCTAGCCTATTTCTACAGTTTTTTCTCAATAGTTAATTTAGAGTTAGTTTAATTTCTACAAATGGTGCAAACTCTGCAAGATTATAGATAAAAGATTACCATTCCCCTGCCATTCTGTGATCGGCAGTGATCGGCAATCGGCAGATCATGATCTTGGTGATCGGTAATCGGCCCCAAAAATGCTGATCGGAGCATCTCTAACGATAATTATCACTAAATAATTTTTCTCGATAAAACGATAACAGTTCGATAAATGCACAATATAATGCTTACACGCTATGCGTAATGCTGCGCATGCAGTGTGCAGACCGGGCTTCTGGGTGCCGCACGTGGTGTTGTTGACAGTCACAGTGGCCGACAGGCTTGGAGGAGTGGAGTGGAGTGGAGCAAGAACAATGAGCGATAGTGAGGAAAATTCAGGGCTCACAACCAGCTCGGAGGACAAAGATATCGTTGACAAGAAAGGTCACTCAACTTCAACTGGTTTGACTTTGGAGATATTTTGGCTATTTGCAATCTGACATAAAACAGAGCGACGTGCACTGCTTAACATAGGTTTACCACACGGTAATATAATAATTCAATTATCTTGCTTCTTCGAAGTTCTTCCATATAGCATTGAGCCCAACACAGCGGTAAATCTACATTAATGTCATGCTCATCTCTATCTACCCTATTCATTAACAACATGTATTCTTATTTCACTTATTTCTGTGCCTTAATTATTATATTGATTAATAATAGATTGTTAGCTAATCTGTGTGCTTTGTATATGTGCATTTCTGAAATGCATAACATGGACAAATCACTTTCAATTTTAAAGAAGACTAGGGGTCGACCGATTATCGGCGTGGCCGATTATCGCCTCTGATATTAAGCATTTTTATGGTTATCGGTATCCGTCATTTTCAAAACTGATTTGCCGATAAAATAATTTAATTTTGAAATGCGCGCAATTTGGCTCTGATCCAGCCACCTCTGTCAGAGCGCACTGCTCTGTGACCTAGACTAATGCCCGCCCATCACCCATCTGATTTGTTGGGAGTCACAAGTCCGGCCAATCAACGTGGAAGGCTGAAGGCACTAAAAATGTTGCGCTCTCACACCGAAAGCACTTGCAAACTGGAGCTGCGCAGTGATCACCCAAAGGTAAGGCAGTAGTAATCACTATCAACATGTAGTGATTGCTTGGATTTGATTTGAAGTTGCATTAAATCACTACACTTGAAGTTGCAAAACACCTCAATATAATCTATTTAATGACAAGCAACCCCGTTTCCAGTTATACTGTGAATTCCCAGTCAATGTTCGTTTCGTCATTGCAGTGATAGCTTTAACGGAGTTTAGCTACTTGGAACAACAGCATGAGAGTTGAAAATAGCCTCACATCGGTGCTAGTGTAACTAAAACCTATTATAGCTGCTCGCCATACGACCATCTTAACATTATATTGTGAACAGATTATCAACACGAATGAATTCACTCACGTCTGCTGCCGCTGCGGGTTATTTGTGTTCACGTAGCTTCACTGAACAGCGTCCATTAGGGCTTGTACTCAAAAACTTTGCATATTTGGAGAAATTTTGCTTTGTTCTCACATGATTGCAAAATATTTCATAATACAGAATACCATTTCTATTATTTCTCACTGAATTATGCGATCTGATGAGCTAAGAGCGTTTAGATCGAGCTGTCTCCTGATTTGCGTCAGTGATCTCTGCGCTCTCTCATTCTGAATAGCTGTCAATCATCTCACATGGCACGTTTCTGGCTGTCCTGTACACTTCCTGGTTTTTAGCTCCGTGATAAACAGTCAAACAAAAGCTTCTACACATAAAAAATAAAGAGAATCAATAAACACACAATTAGACTACGGGTTGTGTGTGATTTTCATGCGATTTGGGGTATAAATAAAGCAAATAAAATGCTAAATATAACATATTACAACATCATTATTAAATGACACACATATATATATATATATACACATATATACACACACATATGTGTGTGTGTGTGTGTGTGTGTGTGTGTGTGTGTGTGTGTGTGTGTGTGTGTGTGTGTGTGTGTGTGTGTGTGTGTGTGTGTGTGTGTGTGTGTGTGTGTGTGTGTGTGTGTGTGTGTGTGTGTGTGTGTGTGTGTGTTTTTTTTTTTATTTAATCCATTGATGTGCAATAGTCACCTTTTTTTAGGCTATGTTTTAGTCATCAGAAAATAATTATGTTAATATTAACAGTTCTTCCAATTAAAGATATGGTAAAAGAATTTAAAGGGAGACTTTGTCAGAGGCCTTTTTATTCTTAATATTGACATAAATTTTCATTTTTACACTAGACACATATGTCGGTTCAAAATATTGGTTATCGGTCTACTTGATCTGTAATAATCGATATTGGCATCGGTCCTGAAAAACGCATATCGGTTGACCCCTAATGTAGACGCATACATTTCCTGTGAAGCTGCTTTGAAACAATATGTATTGTGAAAAGCGCTATACAAATAAGTTTGAATTGAAAAATTTTAATTGAATTAGGACTGTCGCGTTTGGTCGATACAATCGACTTCGTCGACGCTGTTAATTAGTCGACGTCAATATTTTTAGTCGACTGGGTAAGTTGGGTACGATATGAAATTGTATTAGTACCGGTACTTTAAAAATGACAGCGTTCTAATAAGAGCAGTATTTCTTAATGTGCGTCGATGTGTGACAGCAGGAGTGAGGACGTGTGTGTGAGCTCTGCTTCCACCTTTCACTAAGCAATGGAAGCAGAACAGTCAAATATATATGTGCAGCTCAGGAAAAAGAAAGCAACAGAAAAGTGCGATGCGGCCGGGACGTGCTCGTGCGCGCTGCCAGACTCTGACTTGAAGCGCGCGCAGCCTGTTCTGTCGATTTGTCCTACCTTGTCAGATTTTGCTACCTCCCATTAAAACAGTAGGTAGCACAATTCGACAGCAAAAAATGCTGCCTATCAGATTGTGCTACCAGCATCATATTCATTTGATTTGAGGCTTTATTAATATCCATACCTACCCCTACCCTGAACCTACCCTTAAAACTATGTAAATATTTTAAATAAATAAATATTAAATATGGATGTAAAATGCTACCTATCAGATTGTGCTACCAGAATCATATTAATATGATTTGCTTTATTAATATCCATTAATATCCATACCTACCCCTATCCCTACCCTAAACCTACCCTTAAAATGAAAATATAAAAAATACAAATAAAAAATATTGATGTGGGCATGCGCAGTAAGCCTTGGTAGGACAATCTGACGGGTAGGATGAAATGTCAGGACACCGGCCAAGTGAGTTTTTAGGGAGTTTTTAGGGAGGTAAACAATGATAAAACAATGAATAGTAACTTCTGTCATATTATTCAATTACTTTTACTGTTTTTTGCCATGGTATCGATTCAGTAACTTATCGGTATTGAGGTATTTTAGTCTGGTATCGTATCGAAGTCGTATCGTGGTATCGTGACATCACTATTCTATATAAAAAGTATTTGCTGATATTCTCTTTTTTTTGTTATGTTGGTTTACAAATTTGTACCTTTTTATATTTTTACTCTTTTAGTTTTACATTTTGTCAAGGGCTTGTTTACATTTATACTTTTTTATAGTATACTGCTACTGCTGAAGGCCAACGTTGCAAGTTAAATTAAATGTTTTTAATTAACATTGTTGAAAATTATTGTGATAAATTAGTCAATAGATTAATCGATTAATCGACAAATTAGTCGATAGATTAATCGATATAAAAATAGTGGCAGCCCTAAATTGAATACATCGGCTGTACACTCGTTATTGCGGTGCAATATGGGATTGAATGAGTGCATTCAATAACGTCCACTATGGTTTCGGACATCACTACAAATGGCTGTCCACTTAAATGGTGCCCTATTTAAGGGTATAGGGGGCAATTTCGGATTCAGCCTTAATGTCCTGCAGAGTTTAGCTCTGATATGCCTTAGCACAGGTGCCTGGAGATGTCTAGTAATAATGAAGATCTTGATTAACTTAATTAATAGTTTAATTATGATTGTAGTTAAATTCTGCAGAATAGTAGCCTGCCAGGAACAGGACTGGAAACCCCTGGTCTAGCATCATTTGCTTGAAGATGACACTTGGTTTGATATTTTGTACCGCAGTACAGTAAAATTCGTAAGTGTGATTTAAGTGCCCAAATATCTCTTGCATCACATGCCCTATTTGTTTATTCACTGAATGTTACTGCATGTATTTTACATTATTTCTAGAAGACTTCAGCAACACAATACAATATTTGGCTCCTAAGAGCTAAATCTTCATGACTGACAATAATCACAGAAAACATAAAAAAAGGTCAGAATATTATAAATATACAATGTCTCATAGGGGGTATTATTCAATACAGCAATTAGTTCACTTTGGGCAAACAAATGACACACACAATTACACAAATAAGCCTATAGTAACCAACTATTAACTACTGTACAAAAATTAAAACTGGCCAAATTGTCAATGTAGGGTAATGTTCTTTCTGCCTAGAATGTGAACCACTCCATACCAGCTGTCTTTCCTACTACTGATATTTCTAATTTCTGCTTACCTAGGTTATAACACTTAAAAAATAAAGTGAATCCTGGAGTACTTTACCAAATTATAATGCAATAAAAACAAAAGCAGCAATTATATAAAAATCCAGAGTTCAAAATAAAAAAGCACTGTCTGTTGTCCTCAAGGGTCAAGAAACGTCAAACCTCAAGACTGGCTGGTATGAAATTAGCTCTGGCATTTCACTATCTGATGTAGCGACAAAATTCCACGCAGTTACCCAGGCTGACTGAGATTTACACAGCAAGTATGCAGTCCATTTCCTGTCGTCTGAACGCAGACCTGCCAAATGCACTTCCAAATATTCGGATTGAGAACACATCTGTCTCTTCTACACTTAAGATTCTTTAAGTCAAAAAGCAACAGGCTTCATTGAACTATAATACAGTCTGTCATTATCCTAATCGCCATCATCAAAAATTTTCACAAAACAAATTCACTAATAGGTTGTTACCTTTTATCCCAAATTCCTCTGTAGTGTGGAAGGATTATTATTTCCTAAAAGCAGAACAAGGAACAGCCGGCAGAATGAATGAGCAGCGTTAGATAGACTGAAAACACACCTCCATCTGCCAACTCACAGAAAACATAAGAGGCTGGTGCAACAATCATTGTCAGTAGCAGCCAAAGGGTGTGTACTTGTGTGCTTGAAAAAATGCAAACCATCTACAGCAAAGATTCAGTGACAACATCAGCTGTGTTTACGTCAGGATCACCATGTGGGGCGTGTAGTCTAATGAGTGAAAATTGAAAAATCATAGATACAAATAGGTTTAAATACCTTTGAATACCTTTAGGGTCTCACGCATAAAATGTCCATCAAGATACAAAGGTAAATTGGAACATGTCCTATCACCCTGCTGTCTTTATGTCTTCAATTAGAGTCACAGCCCTCAGTCCTCCTGGGTATTGCTAAACTAATCCACCCACAAACCAAACAGCAGCCACAGAACAAGAGAGAAGGGGAAAATATGATCAGAGGAGGACTGAATGACTGCCTGTAAACAAGTTGTGAATAAAGTCAGTTCCAAATAAAGTCTTTCTCCAAAGTCAAAACAGGCTTCTCTGGTTTTCAGAGAAGTCCAACACTGTGTCCTAACCAAGTGTGACGCTGATGGTGTGACGCAGCAACAAGCAATTTATGTGACGTTAAACTGTTGCATCCATTTTTTGCTGTTCACACAAGGCAAAATGTACATTGGCATTGTGATAACCAAATATGTCAATCAACACAATTTCATCATTGACACTCACATATAATTTAAAGGAGACCTATTATGCAAAATTTACTTTTACATGGTGTACATTAATACATTAATGTTCAACAGTCTATCTTGAAGCCAAAATGGAAGTGACTTAAACTGCAATTCATCGACTGGTCGCTATAGACAGGCTCCAAAAAACGCTGCCTCTGTCTGGCCGTAATGCTGATACAATACAAAAATGTTACGTCTAGCTAGTCATAAAATGCCTCAGCTGTTTAAACATTATAACTGTTCTGTTTTTGGCTGTAATAATAAACTCCCGGCATCTGAGCCACTGAGGATGCAGTGGATTAATTTCATTTCTGAAGGGAATGTGCCCCAGAAATTAGCTGGGGCACACAAAAAATAAAAATAAAATCTTTTTTTAAATCCCCATGTTTTCGGTGCAGATGTAGTGGTGACGCGGTCATGTAACCAGAGGGTGGTGCTGCCAATAACGCACCTAAAAGCTGCAACAGAAGAACACATTGTCTCACACGCACACTGTAGACTTTCGTGGCATATAATGGTTACGGTAACTTGGGAGTCGGGACGATGTCAAATAAGAGTCAAATGTTTCAGCACATTACATTATATGGCTCTATGGAGTTAAGATATCCTATTCCCTAATGAATTAAACAGTTTGTTATCATACAGATTGAAAGCGTGAATGGTCTCTCTCCCTCTCCCTCTGTTTATGTGTGTGTAGCCTATATGTGTGCATGCGGAGGAGGGGTGCGATTATCAAATAATAATCGAATAATTCCCAGCGATCATTGAATATTATTTTTGCTTGAAATGCCCATCTCTAAATCATACACTGGGCTGCTTTGCAAACAAGGTTCAGTAAAATGCAGGATTTGCACAAAAGTTGCTACTCAAATATGGATTAATGCCAACTCTTCATGATCCAACTTCATATCCAGAACATGTAAGTACCGCACTTTATAATGTGTGTTTGCAATCAAATCGCCTTTCTGAATGTGCTAATGTGGCTAAAGTTACCATTGTCTCCAGAGCTTGTTCAGTGTTTCCTACAGATTAGAAACCAATTTGTGTTGGCGGGCGGGGGCGTGGGTTGTTTATTTGGGGTTGTTGATTGGCACAAATATCGATTCCGAGATCTGCATATAGCCTACTGTACATATAAGGAAAAATAAGTTTGCCTTTTTAGCACTATTTTAAACTTTTCTTGGGTTAAATTATATTTGCTTGCATTCATTTATATTCACTTGTGTGTATTTAAGTAACATTAAAAAATATTAGGATGTATGTTATTAATGTTTTAAAATTTTACATTTAAAGAAATCTAGTGTTTGATCATGTCTAAATATGTATTCAAATGCAAAACCTAAAAATAAGTAAACACACCGTTATGATCTGCAATAGTTTTTTGAGCAACTAGATGCATGTATGTATATTTATTAAAGAGCCATACAGGCACCTATAGTGGGTAAACCATGGCATTACAAATTAAATGTATTATTTTTCCAGCCACAACATGATTCTAATTTGCCACTTTGCAATATAATTCTCTATTTTAACCTTAATTACTACACTAATTGTAATATAAATAAGAAAAATAGTAGAAGAAAAATATTTTTATTCATTAAATGGTCATTAATGGACCATAATTATTGCACAAATAGTAGGCCTATTTAGTACCAAAAGATCTCATCAAAATATTCAATAAATATTATTAAACTAAAATATAGAACATTTATTTAATTGAAAAATAGTTCATGTGTATGGTGACATTTGACCATCAATGAGTATTGAGTGAGCCATTAGAAAGGATTATAGGGCTAAATACAAGAAAAACATTAACATTAATGTTAACAATGTTGCATCTCCATCACTTTCCATAATAAAATGATCCTATATGGTTGACGTAATAAACAATGCACACTATGCTGTACTGTTTACCAAAAAATGCTGCAAATACCTGTACAGTGAAACTGTCGTCTATCTATTCAAATGCATTGACAGTGCTGGTTTGTTTGGAACTAATGAGAGCTCTGTGAACCACGTGACCGTGCACGCCGCCGTGAGATGAAAGCATGTCGCAACTCTGTTTTTCAACGCCTCTGGCTTTAATGTTATGCCACATTAGCGCCAAAAAGCTATTTATTGTTTGAATTTCATATTAAAACTTTAAAAAATTGAAAAGTATGGAAGGATATCGCAGACAATTTTCAAAAGGAATTGCAAATTGTATTTGCAATTGGGTTTTCAATTTGTGGACACATTAAAAGTGACATAATCCAAACGCAATTGCAAATCGCGCATTGCCATTTGCATTTTCATTTACGTGAACGCACAACGACTGCCAAAATTCAAATGGAAAAGCAAAGTCTTTTTGCAATTACATTTCCAATGTCTTACAAGTTATGACCCTGCCATTTTGGAATAGCAATAGAAAATCACCTATTTGCTCTTACATTTCCTCCGTGTCCTGCCACAACCTGCAAAAAATTCAAATGCAATCGCAATCCCGTTTGCCTTTGCATTTCCGATGCCTCACACAGTCAACTGTCAATCAGGCTTGAGGGCGGGGTTTATCGATGTAGTCTGAAAGTAGGCCGTTGCTCCACATCGAGAGGAGCCAGCTGAGGTGGCTCGGGCATCTATTTCGGATGCCTCCTGGACGCCTTCCCAGGGAGGTGTTCCAGGCACCGGGAGGAGGCCCCGGGGAAGACCTAAGACACGCTGGAGGGATTATGTCTCCCGGCTGGCCTGGGAACGCCTCGGGGTTCCCCCGGAAGAGCTGGAGGAAGTGGCTAGGGAGAGGGAAGTCTGAGCGTCTCTGGTTAGACTGTTGCCCCCGCGACCCGGCCCCGGATAAGCGGAAGATGATGGATGGATGGATGGATGATTTCTTAAGTATATGCATGCTTCCTATATTGCTTATGTTTGTGTGATGTAAAAGCCATCTAAAAAGCTCAAAATGGCTCTGTAAAGAAGATACACTGCTTTTATGCATTTAAACCAAGGCATGTTTGATGTCTAAAGGTTTCTCTTTCTTTGTCTGAGTCAATGGTGCAAAATATATGATTATGAGATGTACCGTTAGTATGTTTAGTCCTTTTGGAGTGAAACTTTACTAATTCTGGCCTCCCGCAAGAACATTCCATCGAGTAATAAAGTCAGAACAAAGAAATTCTCTCCCGCCTGAAATTCACACCAATGATTGGTCATCTCAGGGAAGATGGGCGTAGGTTAATGGACTTTAAAGGACAGTAACACAAGCACATCTTCGCTCAGTCAACTTGCAAGGACTCCGACAAGACAAATTTTCCTCCCATCACATCAGCGCGGTTCGCGGGCTTCGGCCACGAGCCCGCGCGCCAAGCTGTTTGTTTCCTTTGAAGATCGACGCGCTCCGCGACACGGCCAGCGTGCGTAGTGGAACCTTCTCAGGGCGGACGAGATGAACTTTCCTTTCCAAGACACTCGCTTCTAAACACCTTTAAATCTCCCGCGGACCGACTAAGCTCCGGAAGGACCAAACGGAGAGAGAGCTTCAACGCGCGAGAACTCTGAGAAACGCCAACGCACGCATCTTGCTTTACACAACACAAAGAAACCATGCAAGTATCAATTCTATCGAAATTTAGATGCGTTTTAAGATTGTACCCCTGTTTAAGGTGATAATGGTTCTTGCTGGCTCTAGTGGTTACGTTTGGAAAAGTGTCGGAACGGACCCGATCATACCCTTCTGTCCTCCCTCTATTTCTATCCTCTTCATTCTCTTTCGTTGACTTTCCGTTATTTTGTATATACATGTATTCTTTATTTAGTCGTATTTAATCTTATCAGTTATTAAAACCATTGTATCCACGTTTTGATTGTCATTGTTGCCACTCACAAAACATGAGTCCCTTTAATGTCAGATCTAAGCTACGAGCTCTTATAATTATCTTTGAATGCTTTAATTAATATCATAGTTCGGAAAATGTATCCTTTGTGGCCAAAGGGATAAAATTTACCGAAAATTGGGTAGAAGACCTTGTGAGAGTTGATAAGGATTGTACTGCGCCTTCGTTAAATGGAACGCATCAGAGGAATCATTTTGAATCAACTCCTTAGAGGTTATTCTGTGATTATTTAATATATATCCGTAGTTAATTGCAATAAATTGTTGTTAACCATATATATATATATATATATATATATATATATATATATATATATATATATATATATATATATATATATATATATATATATATATATATATATATATATATATATATATATATATATATATATATATATATATATATATATATATATATATATATATATATATTGCATAAATACCTAGGTTAGGTATTCCCCTTTTTGGGGGATTTTGGAGATTTATGATTCGATTATAACCTGTTATGATTAATCATAAATCCCTAAATATTAATACCCATAATTCCCTATTGAGCTAATTTAATAATATATGTAACCCTAAAACGCTACACTGAGCATTGCTGTTACTAAAATAACTGCACTGAAATCAGTTCTCTTCTAATAGTCTCATTGATTAGACCAGAGCTGTGACATAGTGTGGTGTTGCGGTGGGATGTGTGATGCTGAGCTGCTGTGTAAGCAACATCCTTAATGTAATGTAATTAGCCTTTACTTTACACATACTCACATTCAAGCAACCACACACACAGGCTACATAAGAACTAATGGTTTATTTATAAATTTTTAGTTGCAGAAGCAAATCATTTATTCATATCGTCTCATTTATATTTACCCTACAAGTGCCTACATGTTTTTGAATACCCTATTATGCTATTTTAAAGCTACACTGTGTAACCTTTTTAGTTTATTCTTAGCTAAAAACACTTAGTTCTTTCAAAAAAATATGTGCTCATTAATGTATATTTACTTCTTTCAAGTAATAAATATTCTCGTAAGTTTATAATATGCCATTGAAAATACATACGGGTGAGGGGTTCGAATGCGGGTCGCCATGTTGCCCCTCCATCTTGAAAGTACATTAGCCAAAGAGGGACATACCCGTAATTCAAGCTTCGCCTTTCGCGTTTTAACACTCGATGGCACCGTGTCGAATGTGGACGAAGTCGAACTGGAAGCCATGTTAATCTTGGACTAAATCGGCCACCGTAGGAGTTAAAACGAATTCGGAATTGAGAGGAACAGAAACTAATATTCACTGGATGTTCATATACCTTTTCACCGCTAGATGGGGGAAATTATCACACAGTGTAGCTTTAAAGGTTCTTAATTTAGTTTTGGAGGTCTCCTTAGGGCTGGGCGATTTTTCCCCCTAAAGAAATCTGCGATTTTTTTAATAAAAAACTCGATTTACGATTCGATTCGATTTTTTTTCCCCGCCCCCCATTTAAAACAAAATAATTGCAAACTGTACATATATTTTAAAAATATATATTTATTATATTTAATTAAAGTGCATCAATATAAAATTGCAACGGCAAACCCTTTATCTAACTGAAAAGTCACTGTGCAGTGTGCAACAAAGATTGTTAAACATCCAAATTATTTATACTGTATTTGGGTTGAGCTAATAAACAACAAAAAATCCTGAGGTAACTCTTAGTTAATTGAACATGTAAACAGTAACACCATTCGCCATAAAAAATGTAATTGCATTTTAAACATTCTTTGCAAGGAAAATGAGCCTATCAACAACAGCAGGCTTGAGGCAAGCTCGGTTGTTGAAGAGTTGTTTGCTTTGCAAACGGGGTGCTAGCACTAACGCCACTAGAGTGGTTTTCTTTTCGAAGAAGGCAACACTTCTCCCACTCAGCCGCATGTCTTCGCTTTAAATGCTGAAACAGATTTGTCGTACTGCTGCCAGAAACAACAGCCTTAAGACATAGTTTGCATCGAGGTGTTGTCTGTTCCTCATCAGATGCCGTAAATCCAAACCAATTCCACACGACTAAAGTCGAAGAACATTTTTTTGGAAGGAGCTGCTCTCTTTCGCCGGCTGTTTCTGCCATATTGTTTGTGTATCCATGCGCTGCCCTCGGGAGAGGGGAGGGGCAGAGGGCTGCGCCGCCCGTTGAGTGTGCTACGGAAACCCTGAAGGAAGATTTGGCGAATGCAAAATGTATGTATTGCGCTATACTGCAGAGGGGGAGAAAAAAAATCTAAAAAATCGATTTTTGGAAAATATGAATCGATTTGACCTACCAACTCGATTTTTACATCAAATCGATTTTTTTTCCCAGCCCTAGGTCTCCTACAATAGTTTTGCGTGCAACTAAGGTCAAAAACACTTTTATTTTCTCATAATATACATTAGCCACGTTTACATGCGCACTTTTTTGTCATTCCGATTAAAATCATTCCGATTGAAAGATTCGGTGGACTGTTTACATGAGACCATATCTAAACCGATCTGGTGTTTACATGTGCTGACTTTTAGTCGGAATCATTTTGTGACATGTGCTGTGGGTAATGTTACTTAACCAATTTGAAGCAGTTGTTGAACTTTTTTTTAATATCTAACTTACGAGAAACAGAGAAATGTCAACACGTCCTCTCCAGCAGCTTGAATGTTCCCCGTTGAAATGGCAACTCTCAAAGTCAAGAATAGCACAACGGCGAGCGCGCAGAGTATAAACACGTCCCCAAACGAATGAGACGTGCTTTTAAAAATTTTTTTTTTTTAAATTACATTATCGAACGCATTTTTTATTGATATTGATTACGTGTCTATCGTGAATCGCGATACATATCGTTAACGTTTTATCGCCCAGCCCTACCACTGACTTTTAAACAAGTTATACTAAACTATACAGCTGTACTACAATATTTAAGTTATGGAGAATATTAAAGGCAGTCCGATGGACGACAGAGAGTCCTCGAGCACATTGTTATGAGTTTTACTACGACACCTGACCGGAGGATGTTCAAAATCCTGCCGCGCCACTCGCATCGGTTTCCATTAAATTACATTACATATGTCCAACTCGTTGTTATTGTATTGTACTCACGCATCAACGCCACTTTGTTCACAACTTCAGTTTGGTGATTATTCACTGAATGAAGCATTCGGTGTCCTAGACGCGACATGTGCTAACAAAAGAAAAAAATGTGCGACAAGTAGCCTAGTAGATGCTGAGTTTCGGTTAATTTGTGACGCGCTCCAAAAACAAGTTTGCAGAAAGGAAACTGCGACGGCAGAAGTGTCATCCTGTTTGTTTTCTTTATTTTCATTGAACTCTCTCGCTTGCTTCGCGCCAGTGGACACCTGTCATTCAATAACATGGGCAGTTTCACATCGTCAGCAGAGTGTGAGTAGCACGGGTTTTGTTACTGCCCATATCAATGAATGAGAGATGGCTGAGCTTCATGCTCAACTTCCATAGGAATGAATTGAAAACGCTTGCTCTGAAACAAGTCTGTTTCCATCAATTAATTAGAGCGTTCACATCGGAAGCCTGACGGCTGACTTTCTCATTCATTAACATTGGCAGCAAAAAATATGCGCTGCTCGCGCATGACGTGAAACAGCCATGGTAATAGATCAGGATGCACCGAAATGAAAATTCTGTCCAAAGCCGAACCGAATAATAATAAAACACTTGGCCGAAGCCAAAGCCGAATACCGAATGCGGTTTTTCGATTTTTTTCTTTCTACAAAAATTCTACAAAACTACAATTTTAAAATATTTATTTAACACTGAAAATGTTTAAGCATTCCAGCAGACATTATATAAACAAAGCACAATATAACTTAAAATAAAAATAAAAAAAGTAAAAAAAATAATAAACATATTTTTATTTGGCCATCTTATCTTATCTTTGGCCTATTATGCCTACAGGTACCATAATCAAATCACTGAGGGTGCTTCTGAAATCACTGAGGGTGCTCTATTAAAGTGCAGATGTAGGCTAAGAAACGGCTCCACCACAGCAGTGAGTGTACAGTGAGACATTTAAAATGATTTAGAATTTAAAAAATATTTTGCAACAAATATTTTTCTATTAATCTATTTGTCTGCCTTTACATTGCTTTAATGTTTTACTATTCCACTGTCACTTCCGAAACTTTGCACCATGCAATTGGCCATTAATCCTTTTTGCAACATGAAAAATAGCTTTAGTCAATGGATTATAGAGACTGTAGACTCGAAAGCGAGCCAAGACCGATCCATTTACCACCACTAAACGCTGTCGCTATGTCAGTTCCTCGCGATCTCACAAAGCACAAAGTTCAATGAAGCTGCTAACAATGCACAATAAATATCTTACTTACGTCGATTCATGTCTACACTTTGTTTGTTTGTTCATGAGAGGTTTTGCAAGGTTGTCACCGCTGCAGAAACACGTTGCAAATGGATACATTTGACGTTCTACAGACACAAATATGCACTGGAGCATTTGCCAATATATTATTACAGTATCAACTGAGTGTGCTCTGGCTTGCATTTGAGGGTGCTTAGACAGTGTCTGCAAACGGCCATTTTTGTGTCTATCTTGGACACTTTAATGCTTCCACACTTCCGACATGTTTGCTGCATTTAGAAGCGTGCCCGCCTCTCTCTCACACGCGCTGGTTGCTATATTTGATCGCGTCTTCAAAAACGTCATTGTTCGGTTAAATTTATTCAGTCTTTTTACTTGACCGAATAATTTTGGTTGTCGTACAATCGGTGCATCCCTAGTAATAGACATAGCGGAATCGTTGTCATTTAAAAATAAGATACGCGTAGGTGTCGGAATCGAGATCGCAAACTTGTAACGATTAACCGTGCAGCTCTAGTTGGCAGTGAATTTGATGGTTTTACATCATCAAATTGACCTATCGGTAAGCCCCGCCCCCCTTAGTTACTGTTGCTAACTCGGACAAACAAACGGAGTTGTTATATCTTACAATGACAGCTGTCAGTGTGAAAACCTTATCCCAAGATGTTTTTGGACACAGAATGTAGCGTATATCCCGTCCGAATAATGGCCAAACTTTACTGATGGTTTATCAAGTTTATGTCCTTTTTCACTCCAAAAAATCATCGTAAGAGCTGAACAAACAAAGCATAAGAAGTGCGCATTAACGTTTCATTAACAAACTATCTCTCTCCGTTGCATTACCATTAACATACACAGCAAATTACACAAAAACACTCATACAACCAACAGTAAACAAACGTATACACAGACCGTATGCCTTTTCGAGGGTGCAGTTAATAACTGGTAAACTTTGTATCTGCAAAACAACTCCGATTCTGCGTGCGAGCTCTTCCTTTCGTTACCCGTAGACTATAATACCCATCAAAATAGGAGTCCTCCTTAGTAGGACAGATAATGTAGACCTTAAACATATCTAAAATTAAATTAATTTACATATAAAACCAGTTTAATATGGAGAGGCACTGAAATGTAGACCTTTTTAATCTAAGTTACAGTGTTACATGACGCGAGAACAGTTAGTTATTTCGGTTTGTATGTTAGCAGGGACTTTAATCGTAACTTAACAAGAGTAATGCAAACAGAAAATCCTCTCAGGATCCCTGGAATCAGTGTTACAGTACCTCAGGCATGACATTTTAGCATTTTTGTAGCATAAACACCATCAAACCGATGAGAGTTTCGGATTTTCCAATGTTTCTCTATGGCGCTGACACCTAAAGATGTCCGAGTTCCGGTCCCAGCGCAACTGATACTCAAAACTGCAATTGGCTCATCTGCGTTCGAGGGGAGGGGATAGGTCGGTAGATAGGTCAATTGCGATCGGTTTCGGGAGAAATCGGCGAATTTAGTGACTACCAATCAATTCATAGAATGTGATTATCGGCCAATACCGATCTGCGGCCGATCGATCGGAGCATCCTTATTTTCCAGAGGCAAAAGACTATTTATAGTGACTTCATCTGTAAGTGTGCTTTTGTTAGAGCAATGGGGATGATGTGACCAGGAAACTGGGCTGTATCATGTCAATACTTTCCTAAATTATCAAAGATATACTTAAGTGTTTTTGATATACTTTAATTACCAGTCAAGGTCTATATGACTATTAAAAAAAACTCAATTACACATATATTAAAGGTTTAAAGATGTCTTAACTGCTGGTATGACCTCAAAAAATGCTGCATCGTACAAAAACACTCTAGTATACATAATAAAAAGCAAAAAATATTTAAACTTATCATTTGTGGAAGCAGGGATTTTATTCTGATCAGACTGCTGCAGTATAGAGTCATAGAGATGCAGAGAGCTCTATTTAGGGCAGTGTGTGTTCTAGAGAGCTTAGCTGTCTATGCCAGAGACACACTTGCTATTTCCTTCGATGGTTTACCCAGAAAAAAACTTGAGGCTGTAATTACCTACAAATAGCTAGACACAGGGTGATTCAGGGAAGTTTTACTTATAGGCTGTTTTTAGCTTTATTTTGGTTGGTGAAAGGAGAAGTATGAAAGTTTTCAAATGAAAAATTACTTGTTTTCCATAGGGGTTCTTTTAATCGATATGTAATCACACTAGAGGACTGACTACACCCAGGACTGATTTACTTGATTGACTTATGAAGATGCAAAAGAAGTCTAAACATTTCCTCTGGAAAGGGCATGTTTAGATCAGTTTAATTTTTAGGTTGTATGCAAAGCTGTAGTTACGAAAGCTGATTCACTCTGAAACTCCAAAAATTATGGACTTACGGACGGCTACATTTTGTTTTATATCTTACATTATAAGTTTCGATATAGAAATAGCTGTACTCAACCAGAAGGAACAATACAAACTAATCAACATGTCTAGAAAATAAAATAACCAACAGCATTAAAGGGGCTATATGCAACATTTCCCCCAAAATAAACGTAACAATAGCCTTTTTATTTTACTATTTATGACTCAAACATCTGCTGATGAGCATACTGACACCTTGTCCGCTCACAGTGGGTGCACCTATAAGCCTGTATCCTATTTTTCCTATTTTCTGGCGGGTCGTTTTTTCCCGCGCTGTCTGCGGATGTGACGTCACCACCGCTGCGAGAGCGAGCAGAAAATAAGAGCAGTTCTGTTTTTTGGCCACAGGTGTCAGTCGCGAGTTTAAATTTCAGAAAAACGCATATAGCCCCTTTAAGTTACGCCAAGATAACATTTGACAGCATGAAGAACCAGGTGCTTTACAATTTCATAATTATGCCTTTCAGTATCTTTAATGTTTTCAACTGCGCTGTTAATTAATGAGAATAAGTACAATAAGTAAAAAGCAGATTTGTGGCCATATCAAAATTTGTGTGAGCACTTAATAAGCCTTTGGAGATCTATTCAAATTCAGACAGCAACTTCTCACAGACACCCATAGCAAAAACAAGAATATTTGCTACAGCTGCACAATATAGCAACTCTAACTAAAAACAAATGGTGAGAAGAGTGGAGGTGCTTCAAAACACAACTAACTACTGTAAATCCTATAAATTCTAGACCATTTGAATGGACGAAAATATTTGTTCATGATATTACCCACATCGGAAAACATCAACAAACATCACTGCATGTCACTACATCACAAGTAACGTTATACCACAAAAAGTATTTTTCTTAAGAAGTTTGAGTCAACAATTCGTGAGACCCTTTTTCGAAATCCCGAAAATTACTAATACTGACACACACACAAGACAGAATGACAGATAGATCGATTTTTCATTGAAATTAAGTTGTCCATCAATTCTGAACACTACTATCTACATCTGAACAATCTTAACACTGAGACTTTTCACTATTCAGTTCCCTTCATAAACCAAACGCTTTCAAATAAATGAAATATGACATGTCAAATACCGTCACTGCATCTCCGTAGTGACTGGAGCTTCATGTCTCTACGTTAGTTTACACAGCTCTCAAGATAGAACTACGTTACTGCAGTATTTCACCACACTGACTGTGTCGCTATCCAGAGAAGACATCAAGCGGAAATCATATAAAATAAAAGCAGTATATGTGAGCTTTAAATCGCTATCTTTATCACACTTAAGGGCCGGTGAGAAAGCCCATCAGCCAGACAGCGGTCACCGTTTAAAACAGCAGCTCGTTCACTCTCGCGCGCAACACGAAAACAACATCCGTTGATAAAAGTGCGGGTAAGTACTGATGACTATAAATGATTTCTTGAAGTGATAAAATAAACGAAACCGAATCACTGCAACGACAATATAGTCTCCGAGACAAAAAAACAATGATATTCACCTACTCACCTGTTCCCTGACACAGAGGAGCGCCGCTGGCCACTGCTACCAACTGAAGATGCTCGAGCGCCAAAACCTATTTCCCCGCCAGGAGGCGCGCGAGACATTTGGTGCAGTGAACGAGGGGCACGCTGGGTATTGTAGTTGGCGTGTACATATTTCATATTTATTGATATTTGCATTTAAGCTTCTGAGAGGATCAGAAACAGTCTACACATCTTTGTTTATTCAAGATATAGGAACATAATAATATTGTAAATATATTCAAAGAGTCGTAAGTAATCATAAGAAAAGTAAATAATTTTAGGATTCAGAACACACACACAAAATTCTATTATATAAAACATTCTCAACGTCACAGGACAGTCGTGATAGGTGGACTGCAGTGCCAATGCAAAGGTCACCTCCCTTTCTGTCGAATCTGCAGAACCGATTACTACTCTTATTATTATTATTAGAAATTAATTTGTAAATGTCGCGTGGGGTACACATATAATATAATGAGTTTTTACGGGACTTTAAAAATAAGCATTATTTATGTTATTTGGTCGTTTTTCGTATGAATATTGACGAATGTGCTCTTGTTTAACCTCCTTGTAACGTGACTAAAACATGCTTTGTTTTAACATGGCTGCGCCCGCAAGGAGCACGGATGCATCACTCTCAGTTACTACAGGTCAATCGGCAACTGTTTCATCTGCGGAAAATGTTCCACTACAGTACAGTTTTCTTTTGGATCACCTTATTGGTGACAAAAGACAGATTAAAGACTTGAATCCGACCGTTATGGGTGCTTTGCCGAGTCCTCAGAAAACAGAGGAGCAGAAGATGATCGAGAGGGGAATGGAGAGCTGCGCGTTTAAATCACTGATAGCGTGTGTCGGAGGTATTCCATTGATAGACATTTAACACGTTTTACACTGGTTCCATATACCTGATCAAATAAATGTGCTGACATGTTTGACAGTTCAACAGCTTATCAATGAACACAGTAACTCAAGAATTGGGCATATTGTGGTATATTTCATAGCCTACTAAAATACTGCGTAATGCAAAGCCATATAGTACATTGCAATATTTATTGAGTTAATACAAATTATTTATATGTGGATGATAATTCATATGCGAGGTTTTGTGATGAGACAGGTGATATTCTCAATATCAATATATATTTAAATCAGAATCAAAATCAACAGCTCAAATTCAGCATTTCTCTCTCCTTTAGGGTTTGTCTTGGGAGGTGCTTTTGGTGTCTTCACAGCTGGAATTGACTCTAATGTTGGTCTTGATCCCAAAGACCCCCTAAAGACCCCCACAGCAAGGGAGGTGCTGAGAGACATGGGGCAGAGAGGAATGTCATATGCTAAAAACTTTGCTATTGTGGGTGCAATGTTTTCATGCACGGAGTGTCTCATAGAATCGGTAAGTAACATTACCGTTGTCTTATTTTGTCTGTCAGACTACATTCGATTGTGTCATCTCCTTTTTCTCTAATCAAATAAAAACTAGTCTCGCATAGCCAGACTAGTGTTCATTTGACCTCATACATCAGACTGTCAGCAGAAGGTTTGGACTCCCATTGCAGCTTTTATTGGCCAAGAACCCCCAAAGAGTCTGACTGACATGTAAAGCAACCAATCAGAGTTTATGTTTAGGCGTGAAAATGTAAAGTCGATTTCCCAACAATAACAGACCGCAGTGCAACCTTAGATCATTAATGACATGCAAACATCTGTTTGGAGCATATCTCTCCGCTTTTTAATGCCAACAAGCAGTTTTTGGGAGAACCGAACACAAAACTAAATAGGCCAGCTGCGATGTCAGCGTCTGTTCTTTCATGTTTATCCCTCATATGCTGCTGATATCCCCTTCTCGGTTACCTGATCTTTTATAATCAATGTGAGAGGGCACACAACTAATAAAATTGGATCACTAGGGAATCATTCCAAGTGCTTGCAAAGGGTTGGTCCGGCTTGGGAAATAATAATCTTCCCATATCCAGTCGGCAAACAAGTTAAAATATAATTTCGACTAAGTGCCTCAAGCAAAACTCTTGGACATCTTTTAAAAAGTCTATGCCGTGATCTTCACATACTTTTGAAAATCCAGTGTTGAGTTTATCCCGATTAAGCACTCGTTGTTACAATTGTAAACATGACGGCTTTCTTCCATGAGGGGGTTTTGTGTAACGACCGCTGTTTTTCCAGATGGACCATTAAAGAACACGACACGCACGTCTTCTGGAAATCCTGTAAAATTCAACCAATCAGATGACTATTTCAAAACTCCCAAAGTGTTTACAATTTTGTGCGCCTTAATAGAGGTTGACTGATTGATAGGTTTTGCTGGAACAATCGGTTATCGGGAAAAAATCCATACAGATAGTTTTTCCTGGTTGCGTCTGTTGCTGACGCAAGGCTGTGTGTCAAAACATTTCAGAAATTTCAGATGAAGATTTAAAAAGACAATGGAACGGTGTATTATACCTGGGCTCGACATTAACACTTGTCCGCTTGTCCGGGACAAGTGGATTTTTTGAAGGGGCAAGTGAAAGAGAATTTTACTTGCCCGACGGACAAGTAGCCTGATAAAACGTCATTAACAAAAATAACTAGGGAATCACCCAAATGCAAGAATGATTCTGCATTCATTACTGTTAGTGGCGATTGACAGTGAATGATAATAATGTATAATGAATTGACGGTAACTAACGCACTGTTTATGCTCGCGCAGCCTCTCGAGGAGAAATCGAGACAAATGTGCACCGCTCACACAGAGAAACTCAGTTAACACACTACCTTAAAAATGTAGAAATGTGTTTATTTATGTTTATAATATGATACAGAACGTCACATTCCCAAGAGTGCTGTTTTCCTGAATAACATCACGACTGAAAAGGACACTGATTTCAAATGACAGCTCCATAAACAATTATTAACATTACGTCACTTACATTTTGATGCAATATTGAGTGTTTTTGTTCTATTTCAGCAGCGAAAATTGTTCCAAAAGATCACAGCAGAACGCGTGTCACAGCAACAGTGTGTGTTAGTGAATGATTCAGCGTTTTAAATGAATCGATAGAATCAAAGATTCAATTAATTATTTGTAAACGACCTCCTCATTCTTGAATGAATCAGCGTTTGAACGAATCGACTCAATGACTCACTCATTCGGACGGTCACCTGCTGCCACCTACTGGTGGTTTAGTTTCATCTTTCCAACATTTATTTGTATATTCAAAAAATATTTAAAACAATCTCATAACATTATTTAATGCAGGTGTAAATTATTTAATTTGACTGGTAACAGCCAGTGTCATCTTCTAATTTAATTTATTGATCCAATTTAAGAATATAAAAGGAAATCTGAATCATAGCCTATATTTAATAAGATTAGGGGAAAATGCCCTTTATAAAAGGTAAAAATATCACAAATATGCATATGTCAAAGCTGATTGAACACTGGTGAGAATATTGCTTCAGAATAAATTTTATTTACAACACACACAAAAATATTTTTTTTTTTTCCGGACAAGCACATTTTTACTCGGACAAGTGGATGGAAGATTTACTTGTCCGAAGGACAAGCGTGTGAACATGCTTAATGTCGAGCCCTGATTATACAGTACATGTTTTCATATTGTTATAAAGTAATTCATTTGTTGACTGCATTAGTGGAGAACAGCAGTATGTTTGCCGTCGAGGCTGAGAGGACACTATTATTAGTAATTTCTCAAGCGGTTAAAAAAATGTGGGGGAAAAAAAACACACAAGCCCGATCTAATTGTTTAATGTCTTGATTGTTACCATCTATTTGCATTAGTGTATGTCCAGCTGGTCCCTTTTGTGCACTCTTTATGCAGCAAAGTTGCATATTTAAAGCTAGTGACATGAGAAAATAAACTGTATCGTTATGTAGCTGACAGAAAACAACATGAATCAGAAATGCTTTCAATTCAAAGTTATTTTTTATTAGATAATCAAGTGTTCTAAAATAGAAGCAAATAAAGTGAGACAGTATACATACAATATACATATCTGTCTATGGCCTTTTGTGTAGATATTTAAAGATGGCCATCTTTAAGCATGACTGTTTGGATTTATGTGAAATGGTAACACTTTATAATAAGATTCAATTTGTACATTAACTAAGGTTAATAAATGTATTGTTCATTGTTAATTTCAACATTTACTAATACATTTTTACATTTTTAAAGTCGTTTCTCTTAACAATAATGCACTATGAATTAAGTATCACTATCAAGGTATAATTCATATATTCATATTATAGTCCAGTACATTTTCATTATCAGTACTGTTTTTCAATTTTTGTAATAAAGTTCAGCACTATTTTATGTGTTTGTCTCAGGTTTCTATGGGAACCGGAGCTTCTAACAGCAGCTGCAGTGACGCAATGATTTCTTTTATTCCTGACTCTTTTATTTTGAAGGCGGGATGTATTCAGCCATATTGTGCATTGCAGTTTCTCCCATTCATAAGTAATAGGAGTAAACCGTCTTTTGCCCTGCCCAAATAGTCTTTGTTCTGGACCACTTGTCAACTTGCATGACGTATTTCCTGTTTGCCCCAAGTGTTCAAGTAGGTGTGAAGACTGCATGTGTGTGTAGAACTTTTGATTACCCATTGGGACACACTTGTAGTTTAGCAAAAAATGCAAGTGTTTACAGAGCTTTTTTTTATTTTATTTTTTATACTTTGCATTTTAAAATTATGGTGCCTCTAATTAAGGGATTAAAAGCAGTTGTAAATGTTCTACAAAATACACATAGGCTACTCATGTTTGCACCAATAAAATGTGCAACACTTTGTTTTATTTACCAAATTATATGTAATGTCGAATTTAGTTTAAATTAAATTCTCACGATTTCGGGGCACGCGAGTTCCCGAACATAATGCATGATGGGAATCATGGGATTTAGCCTCGGAGCGGTATTTGAGATAGTGCATTAAGGGCACTGCACTTTGGCATTTTTAAGTCATGGGACAGCGCACTACTTCCTGTCGCGTACACACACTCTCAAGTGGCCATGACCGCAAATCTGGGTATTTGGACAGGGCATTTCAATATTAGAGTCTTTGCTTATGCATCAGATGTTCAGCCAACGGTCCATGGACATGATGTCTGAGGTTGAGTCTAAATAAACACACATTATCACGTGGCAACTTTTAAGTCCTAGGGGGAAAAAAATTGTAGATTACTGCATATGTAATACATAAAGGATGTCTTCTTTCAGAACGGGAACCATGATAATATTGACAATTATTCCTAGTGAAGAGTAATTTCTTTGACTTTGTAATGTAGTGGCAGTTTACTGAAATGAAGCAGCCTCAATGACGTATGCAGCCGACAAACGCAATCTGCAACCTTCGAAATGGGACACAGGACATTTTTTAGTGTTTACATTATCTATCCACTTAAATGTACTAGCCATCTTTTTTATATACTGATGTAGACTGTATGAAATACTAGCAGTATACAATTTCAAACACGTTTGACTAATTAATTCAAATTAAAAAATAAAATGTACTTGCATTTGCTTCTGCTGCTAAATATTGCTCAGGTTAATATGGAGTAATGGCGCCACCTAGTGGTTGTATATTTGAGCATTCTTTCTACTCATCCATTCCTTGTAGGATGTTTTGTAGAGATTTTTCAAAGACCAATTTTTCAGTACTGATCTTCTGTATGAAGAATGGTTTTATTTCTCTCTTCTAGCATCGTGGGAAGTCTGACTGGAAAAATGCAGTATACAGTGGCTGTGTTACAGGAGGTGCCATTGGATTCAGAGGTAATTTTTGAACTTGGAAGGATTTAGATGTGTGGTAATTGTTTAGGGCTGTTATTATTATTTGGACTATATGAGTAAGCTGTTCCTCTCTTCAATAGCTGGTCTTAAAGCTGGAGTTCTGGGCTGTGGAGGTTTTGCTGCTTTCTCTGCTGCCATTGAATACTACCTCAGATGAACATCAGCTTCAGGACTGTTACGTGTTCCTCACAGTATAATGGAAGACCTTATCACGAGGGACATCTTGTGCAATCTTCCTGTTTCCCACCAATCAAGAGGTGCTCCATCCCTCCAGAAGAGATTAGGTTGCCTGAGTGGACCAATAGGACAACAAACTCGAGCAGAAGTTTTGTACAATCTAAGGGATGTCTTGACCTTTCTGTCTCAGACCATCTGATGAGCTATTTGTGCATAATTGTACTGAAAATGTCATACTTTGTGCTGGTTGATGCTCTGAGTGAAGTAAGTTAAAATGTATAGTATTACACCTTGTCTGTGGAAAAAATAAAAAGAGGTATCAAGTATTTATTGAAGTTCGTAGTGTATAGGTTATAAATGCCGTTTTTTTTTTCACATTCGTTTCCTCTGTTATGTTGTGTATGTATCAGTGATATGTTAACACGCAGCTTTTTTAGTAAACAAAGGCAGCTCAGTTTAAAAGAATTCACCAAATCAGATTTATTTTCTCCAAAGTGGTGTTTGGATTTACAAGTTTCAAGAAAATAAGCTCAATTAAGTGTTTATATTAGTTTCACTCAGTATCCCTTTTCTAAAAGGAGTTCTTAAGATGTCATCCTACAAACAAACAGAAAACTATATATTTATATGAAATCTGATACAATATATGTGTGAAAATCAAAATGTGATCAAAAATAAGAGGCAGGGAGTGCTAAAGGTTGTGCATTAGGAAAATCACAATGAAATCATGCTTTGAGGTCAAGCTGACATAGCAAGGAAACAAGTTTTCCTCAGCAGGAAACAGATAATGCAAACATGCTTTCTGGCAACTTCCCAGTTCTCTGAAAAGTTTCCTTTCCCACTGGCCTCTAACATTAATAATGCTGAACGGAGTGTGGAATGTGTTGGAAGATAAGATGCTTCTCAACCCATGCTAAAATCTAGTTGTAGGTGCGTAACATGAATTTAAACCGGCCAATACATTGTCCTATCGTTTCATGAGGAATGGATGCAGTTCAGAAAACTGGGTAACATTATAGAGTTTTAGAGTTTAGATTTTCTTTAAATTAGCTCTAAGAGTGCAAATATAAAGACAACACAGCAAGCATACAGAACCTCACTTAACAATTTAAGACTTTGAAGGACAAAGTTAGCTGTAACAATTTATTCAAATTATACATTAAAATCAAACCTACTAGCATAAAGGGTTAAAGTGTACAATACACTGTGCCTGATGATGCAGAGATTTTTCTTAGTTTTGTGTAATGTACTCCGAACATAAAACAAAAGTGTGAGCAGAGACAGTCACAACCTAAAACACCACCTGCCCAGGGCTGCTGTGCGCTGAGATTGTGTCAATCACACACAACTTTAATACAAGGCACTGTATTTTACGATATTCCAGACAACACATAGTTTGGGGGTAAAACAAAACTTTTATAGATATTATAATATTTAATATAGCTCAATTTTCTATCCTCAGACTTTTATGCATATACTTGCCTTCATCCATTCCTCCGTTACATCCATTTACAGTAGACTATAAAGCTCCAAGCAAAGCACCCATCAAACCAGCAAGAGTCAAGACTAGTTTTGATATGTATTAAAAATCATAGCAGCTGATAACACTCCTGAACATCTACACCTCTTATTTCTCAACTTCTGTCCTTCTCACAAAACCTGTTAAAAGCATGTCTGGGTCATATGTTTAAGAAAATGAAGTCCGTTACATGACCATTAAGCCTTTTTTATTTTATGACAATTAAACATGTTCATTTCTCATGCGATCTAACATTAGAAAATTGGCTTAATGTTAATTTTATTTGTATTTATTTATTATTTACTGCTTTGGGGGGTGAAATATGATCTGGACATGTTTTCATCAGATTCACCCAGTTTGTAATTTACAGTAAAACAACAAAGCAACGTGGCCAAATATTCCAGTAAGAGAAATTCCAGTCTTTTTGCCTGAGCCATAATTACAGCCCGTCCTGTAGAGATCTGATCCTCTGTGGATGTTGAGCAAGGGGAAGGCAATGATGTGGAGTCTCAGACAGTTTAGCTACATGTCACTTGTCTATAAAAAGTGCCTAAGAATCTTTGGTCTACCAAACCCAAAAAAGTGTTGAAAAAGATATTTTCAATTATAAATGTGTCTTATGTAAATCCTTTTTAATCACAGTCTCATCTTTCATCTCTAAATAATAATTGATAAATGATAATGTCTTTATCAAACCCTGAGCTGAGAGAGGAGGCCTTGAAGACACTAGACTAGTATTAAAAAAAAAAAAACACGATTATCAGCATCATACACTGCACTATGATTTAAAGGTTAAGTGTGGCATAAATAAGCCTGTTGGACAGTACATTTAGTGATTTATGGTAATGTTCCATGCATTTCAAAACTCAGGATATAAACCTGTTCATATATTCTAGGCGTACACTACACAGCCAAAAGTTTGTGGACATCCTTTTATAATTAACAATAGGCCCCTTATTTCAAGTGAAAACAAATCTACGCCATACAATGCCATTCGACAGAATTGTGTGCATCCAACTTTGTTCGACAGTTTGGGAAGAATTTAAGATGTTATAGCAGCTAAGGAATGACTAACTCCTAATTAATGCCCATTGATTTTATTTTAAATGCTTGTTTGGTGTCCACATGCTTTCGGTCATATAGTGTATATATAACATTATGGGTATGTCTTATAAAACACAGTCTAATCTGAAAATGAATGAGTGAAAAATGAGAAAATTTGAGAAATTAATGTTGGTTTTGAGAAAAACAACTGTGAAAAGCATTGACATGATACACTAAAAAAAAAAAAAAAAAAAAAAACACATCAGAAACATAACATGCATTATGATTATTATGGCCAACTCCTCTGCCAAATGCATCCCACCTCAGCAAAACTAAAGAAAGCATAGTGTTGCCATAGACAAGCAGCAGCAGCTTGAAAGACTGCATAGTTAGTTTTGAAAAGTACTAAAGCTTTAGAAATGGAGAGCAAAACATGCATTCTCGCTCTTTCAGTCCAGCAAAGACCCCGTTCAGCCTCCTAAAGAGTAAGCTGGGAGCTTATACACACTGTTACATAAGTCTTCTTTCTGTCTCTTGCACACAAACACACTTGCTAAAGGCAACCTTTAGGTCCAGTTTGTCTTAGAAACACACTAAATAAGAGTGCATGGCCACGTACTGAGCAACATTTGAATCAGACAGTTCAGCATTTCTGAAAATGCTTAATGGAATCTAGAACCGTTAGTTGCATTAATACGGCAGCCAGCATTCACTAAATGTATTATGAAAGATGCTGCAGGTTATGTTAAAAGCCCTAAAAACAAAGGCTTCTGAGTTCCTTGCTACACTTGCACAAGCTCTCATGTGCCACAGATTATCCCTACAAATGACCCTAAGCAACAGCAAATCACCCATTTATACTGCACTATTCATCAATATATAAATAAATACAATTATTTATCTACAACTCAAACTTGTAGGCTCAGTTAATAGAAAGATTCATAAAAAAAATCATGCCCCATGTCAAGAGCATTTCACACTTCACACTCACAAACACGACACTATTACCAGGGTTCCCACTTCTTTTGACCAGCAAATTTCTGACTTTTTCCACGATTAGAAATCTAGAAATTATTTAGTAGACATAGCAATCATAAAAAGTGATTTATAGCCGAAATGATTATTCCTCCGTAGAGCTGAGCATAACAAAATAAAATGATGAAAGATTACGATGACTGTTCCACAAATGAAAATCACAAACATCCTCTTCCCAAGACCATAGGAACCCAGTATTGTGCCCTTTAGATGTACAAAGATCAGTTTTCAGAGTAGGTGGCATGCAACTTATCTGTCCTTGACCATGTGTTCACATGAGCTATCCAACTACCCAAAATCCCTTGCTTTGAAGCCCCCTGTGTTATTGCTTTGACTACTGCCTGGAGATGCTTTCGGGCATAATGCGACCTAAAAGATATGCCAAGCGTTATGTGCTCACTCTTTGTACCCTGCAAAGACCCCATCCCCCTATAGACTCGAGTCCTGTGTATGCCATTTAAACCAGGGATGAGCAACTTCGGCCACTGTCCCGCAGAGTTTATCTCCAGCCCTTATCAAACATACCCGAGCAAGCCAATTAGATTCTTCCAATTACAAAATAAACAACAGGCAGGTGAGTTTTTTATCATGGTTGGAGCAAAACTCTCCAGGACTGTGGCCCTCCAGGACTGAACTTGCTCATCCCTGATTTAAACAAAGACCGACTCTCTACTGCCCCCATGTGGATGGGAAGACTTCAGATTCTCAAAAGGCCCGCAGAAGCGAAGCAGAATTCATTAGCAGCCTCCAGAGCATGTGTGGGACGGTGTGTGTTAGAGGAGTGTAAACAGTCACAGCAGGGCAGTGTGTGTGTGCAAACACATTCACAGAACTCTAATGAGCTGTAAACAAGAACAGCAGCACTGCAGCCATGGAAATGCTTACCATGTGATCGGAGGTTTGCGCCAAGTGGGAAGTGATGTGAAATGTTGTTCTGATGTAATCTGAAATACTGTGGGTTTAATCTGATGAATTTATTATAATGATGGCTATGCCACTCACCTAATCATTTCCCTCATTTAAACCAGAATATTTTTGTACTTTAAGTACAAGGGGCAGAATTTCATGTATTGGACAAAAACAAAAAAACAAAAATTAACCAATTAAATTCCAATGAAATTTAAAGACATTAGTCCAAACTGTAACAGATACTCCAATCAGAGAAGGAAGAGAGGGTCTTGGCCCTCGATAACTGACCTAAAAGAGGTTCCCTGGAGGTCACTGCAGTGAATCCAATGGAGCGGCATTGTAATGGTTGAACATGTAATTGTGAGTGTGTACGTGGAATGGAGTAAAGCAGAGAAGAGTAAAATGAAGAGGAGCAATAAGGGTATGTCTAACATGAAGTCTTGGTTGTACTGTAACAGTAGTAGATGCAGTGTCGTAGCCTTCAGCTGTGACGTTGGTTGATTGTTTGTTTTAGATAAAGACCTTCACTAATCAGCCTTGGAGATATCTGAGAGAGGCTCGGGCGAGGACAGCGGAGAGGCCTGGTTCTGAGCATCTTGCTGACGCTTGTAGAGTCGGTAGCCTTTACGGCAGAGAAGGACGAACCAGTAGACCTGCGGCGACAGGATGCAGAGGTTGCCCAGGTTAGTGGAGAGCGGCAGATGGAAGGGAACGCTGTAGAGAGGGATGCCGTAGTGGGAGCCGTAGGCCCAATACATGTAGGGGAAGAGTGCGATGCGGAACATGAAGAAACTCAGCAGCACCATGCCACCATTAATCTTGTGCAGCCAGCATTCCTGCATTCCCAGCTACAGGAAGAGACAGTCAACAGAGAAAAATGAGAGGAAGAGAAAGGGAAGATTAGAAGATCTGGGCAAAACAGGGTTAACTTTAAAGGCATAGTTCACCCAAAAATGAAAATTCTGTCATCATTTACTCACCCTCATGTCATTCCAAACCCATAAGAATTTAATCTTTAAAGAACAAATTAAGATTTTTTTTTAATGAAACCTCAATGGTTTCTGTCCCTCCTAGAAGAACCTAGAAGTTAAATGTAAATTAATTCATATGAATTATGCGTTTTAATCTTGTGAAGCGATACAATCACTTTATATAATGAACAGATTAAATTTTATTCACATTTAAACACATACATAGAGCATGCCACATATAGTAAACACAGAAACTTGTGGGCGCCACATGCTAGAACCTCATTGGATCTCACACATCACGCTCATACTTTTGTTTAGATGTAAATGAACAGATTTCATTTAGGCTTTTATCATATAATGTGATTGTATCTCTTCACAAGACTTAGATTTAGCTGCTCGGTTAATATGGATTAGTTTTAGGATGCCTTTATGAAGTTTTTGGATCCTCCAAGTTTTAGTTACCTGGACTTTCAGTGGAGGGACAGAAATCTCTCAGAATTCATTAAAAATATCTTAATTTTTGTTCATTTTTCATTGTGTTCATCAACTCTTCTTATAATAATATTGGTGGATTCTTTGAATGATCATTTTAGATGTTCAGTCGTTTATTCATTGTGCTTCTATTTTTGTGAAGGGAAATGTCACGTAGTCTCAGTTCAGGAAACATGCTCACAGACCACCTATGGACTGTTTGCAGGCCATCTGATGCCCAAATCACACACAAATGCCAAGTGATTTCTAAAATAGAAACAATATAATAAAAAAATTTAAATAATAATAACACCCTCATGTCATTCCAAACCTGCACGTATTACTTTCTTCTATAATAACCAAATATTTTGACAAATGTCTGTGAATTTATTTATTTTTTCATCCTTCTAATAGAAGTCAATGGGCACCAAAAATGTTTGGTTACAAACATTCTTTAAAATATCTTCTTTTGTGTTCTGCAGAAGGAATTCATGCAGGTTTGGAACAACAAGAAGGTGTGCAAATTATGACAGAATAATTTTTTTTTTTTTTTCATTTTCAATCAAGACCTTCACATCCTCTCAAAAAAATTATTTTGATTGGTCCCTTCACATGTCGGTATCATCCTGTTTAGCAGTTCTTTGTCAGAAAAAGCTGCAAAGCGGACCAGACTTAGTCAAGCATCTGGCAAAAAATAAATGTCACTACAATTACAGATTCTGGGACTGCTTTGAAATGTAATACCCATGACTACCAAAAGGAGGCATGTGGAGGCACATGTGGTGCATGTCTGAAAGCAATTTCACCTAATGACTCCAAAAAAGCAAAGACCAAGAATCAGCAGAAAAAGAGTTATTGAAAAATAAGTAAATAGAGTAAAGAGATGGAAGAAATCTAGCAGTGAAATGCTGTTATGCAGTAAATGTCCCTATCAAACACCATTATTAAGGCTGCATTCATTCATTTGGTTTGGGATCAGTAAGAGATATTTAAGAAATTAATACTTTTATTCAGCAAGGATGCATTAAATCAAAGTGACAGTAAAGACATTTAAAATGTTAAAAAGAGTTATTTTTTTAAATAAATGCTGTTCATTTGAACATTCTCTTCCTTAAGAAAAAATGTATCACTGTTTCCACAAACATATTAAGTAGCACAACTGTTATTAACATTAATAATACAAAATGTTTCTTGAGCACCAAATCAGAAAATAAAAATTATTTCTGAAAGATAATGTGAAAGAAGACTGGAGTAATGCTTTGCCATCACAGGAATAAATTACATTTTAAAATATATTTAAAAAGAAAGTTATTTTAAATCAAAATAGTATTTCACAATATTACCTTTTTGAACAAATAAATGCAGCCTTAGTGAACATAAGATAATTCTTTCAAAAACAAACAAACAAAAAAACGTAATGACCGCAAACTTTTGAATAGGTCTTAATACAGGATAAACTGAATATCACAATATTTAAAAATGTAAATCATATTAGTTTGTTTTCTTAATCACAATTTTACAAGTGCGTTAACAAAAAAAAGAGGTGAATTTTAAATTATTTTACTTTGGTTCGAGAGGATTTTTTTAAATGTATCTATTTATTTTTGACCATATCCCAGGGTCCTTAACATTCACTTCCAACATGAAAACCTGGCAAATTATTAATTATTATTATATATTATTTTCTCTAATCAAATGTTCCAGGATCATCATCCAAGACATAACTGTTGGTGGGAAAACAACAGCAGGAAACATGAGCAATAGATATTATATATTTATAGATTTTCACTTTAAAGCAGAAGCACTGTGTAAATGCTTGAATTGTTTGGTGCGCTGACAGACCTCCATCTCTGTATTTAACCATTTATCTTGACTAAAAGGAAACAAGAAAAATGTTAACTGGCAGCTCATGAGCACTGTGAAGGACAGCTGAGTAAAATACACAATCATTTTGTGAGAGTGTGTGCATGGGTTACCTGAATGAGGATTTTGCCCACTGAAACAAAAGGAGTGCTGAGTTCTGTGAGGAAGAGACAGCCAATGAAGTAATCACCCTGGTCCATTCTGAAGAACTGATGTACACAAAGAGACCAAAAACCACAGTCAGCACAAACATGAGCACACACACCACCTATGTGAACAATAAGGGTGTAAATATGTAATACATCCATCAGAAAATGAAAATTAAATACATACAATCCCATTCAAAATGTGGGGTCAAGTATGAACTTTTTTAATTTTCAAGTTTTTGAAATAAGTCTCTTTTGCTCACCAAGACTGCATTTATTTGGTTAAATTACAGTAAAAAAAAATATTATATTGTGAAAAAATATTTTTTAAAATATATATTTTAAAATGTAATTTTTTCCTGTGGTAGCTAAGCTACATTTTCAGCATCTTCAGTCTTCAGTGACACATGATCCTTCAGAAATCATTCTAATATGCTGATTTAGTTCAGAAGAAACATTTCTTAGTATTATCAGTGTTGAAAACAGTTGTGCTGCTTAATACTGTTGTGAAATATTTATATTAATACTTTGAAAAATAGAAAGTTTATAATTTCATTACAAAAAAAAAATCTTACTGACCCCAAACGTTTGAACATGGTGTATTGCCTTTTTTTTTTTTTTCAAAGTAACTCAAACAGTAAAACAGTTCAAATCAAGCTACATTAAAGTTATAGGCAATACTAAATTAAAAGACAAGCAAAGTGAAATTGACCCTCATGAGCAAACACAAAGATAACAATAGACAAAATGGAGAGAATGGCGTTTACACAGACGCAGATAATGTCTAGAAATTACTCTATGGCTAGTTTTGCGAATGGTCCACATCATATGTATTGGTTATGATACACAATGCTGGATATGGTGGATCAAAGGTGTGTAATGTGTGTATAAATGTAACAAGATAAGAATGACCAGTTAGAACAGCTACCTGAACCCTCCCAGCTAACCTGAAGCGTAATCTTATACCACACTGTTTGGGGGGAGTGATGGGAGTCTGTCTTCTATAATATTTATCTATATTTAATAGATCTATACATCCTCTTTGTTCATGCAAAATGCCTTACTGTATGGTAATGTATTAAATAATATCAAACCAAAAAAAAAAGAAAAAATAAGTGAATTGTTATATATCTTGTCTACAGCCAGATGTTTTGTTGTGGTGATCTAGGGCTTTGCCCTTCTTTGTGATATTACCATACATGTCAAAATCTGTTTTTCCATGTTTGTGACTTTATGTTTCGTGGGACATTTTGTGGAACAGGAGCACAAAGCAGCGTGTGTGGGGGGTGGTATCTGAGAAGCAGCTGTGTGTGAATAATGGAAGCGTGGGTAAAGTGATCTCATATCACCACTGACAGCCCAGAGACACCAAACAAAAGACCAGGTTTCCATCAGTGTGTGTGTGTGTCAGTCCCACTGCATGTACTCTGGCAGTGTAACAGCTGCTATTAAGGTAATTGTTTCTCATAGAATCAGGTACTTAACTGACACAAAAGCACTGCATTCCCCTTTTTACATTCCCTCCCATTTGGTCCTGGCTATAGGTGGATGTGGTTATTTGAGAAGGCCCATTACTCTCTCCTGTCATATTATTGGTTGTCATATCACTCATCCTGAGTCTCTATTCCTGTATTTCTGTCCTCTCTCTCACCAGAGTCACAGGCAGAAGGATGGCGAGTAGTGCAATGTGATGGAGGACCAGCAGGAACTCTTTCCTCACAAATGAGTTGACGGTTCGTAGAGAGTGGCTTTTATAGTCCTTGTGACCTTTGACCCGGAAGCGATAGTAATGGCTGAGGTACATGGCAAAGATGTCATATGACATGTAGGGGACGCCATACCAAATGACAAAATAGGTGGTCAGCCAGTGTCTGGAACAGAAGATGAACAGAATAGGTGAACAAATCATGTGTGGAGTGATTTCAAACAAATTACAAATATGCTCAATCTCATACACCTTTTTATTATTCTTTTTTAAAGCATTCTAAAAGTTATTATTTAAAAACTGTGCAAAATTAATATTTTGCATTATATTGATCAAAAGAGACCGTAAATACATTGATTTTACATCAATACAGAAGATTTCTATTTCAAATAAATGCTGTTCTTTTGAACTTTTAATTCAAAGAATCCTGAAAAAAATGATCATGGTTTTCACAAAAATATTAAGCAGCACAACTGTTTTCAACATTGATAATAAGAAGAAATGTTTCTTAAGCATTACATCAGCATATTAAAATTATTTTTTAAGGATCATGTGTCTAATGGCTGCTCTGCCAAAATTCAGCTCTGCCATCACAGGAATAAATTACATTTTAAAATACGTATATTAATACCAAATGTGTATACCCTATGTTAATATAGCAATTGATGTTATAAGGAATTTATATATACTATATCTATATTAGTGTATATTATAATCACTGTTGTTATTATTATGAAGTTTTTTTTATTTATCTCCAATTGAAAGGCTGTGGAACAACTTTTGCACTTTATATGTATGTATGTATGTATGTGTGTGTACGTATATATGTATGTGTGTATGTCCTTGTTTTTCTTTTTGTTTTGCATTCTGTTATGTAATCTCACTTCTCACTTTCTCAATAGAATAATTATAGAATAAAATGCATATATATAAAAAAGAAAAAAATTATTGAAATTGTTATAATATTTCACAATATTGCTTTTTACTGTATTTTTTTATCAAATAAATGACTTCTTTCAAAAACATTTAAAAATGTTACCGACCCCAAACTTTTGAATGGTAGCTAGATTATTCTCAAGAAAATGAGTGTTGTTTTCCTGTGCAAAATTCGCCACCACAATGTTGTGGGTGGTTGTCAGGGCCTATAAGTGTGTTGCTATACGGTTGCTAAAGAGTTGCTAGGTTATTTCTTACTGGCCAAAGTCAAAAAGAGTCTCTATGATATTCTGGTTCTTTGATATGATTTGGGTCCCTTCTTCAAGTTAAGGGTATGACATTTTTGGCTTAGCAAAGCATACCACTGAGAAACAAGAGATCTAAAGCACTCATGTGGGGCAATATATTAAAGAGTTCTTTATTAAAATAGAACTGTACCATTAAAAATTTGAATTGACATAATAGCTTGAAGAGCCTTCATGAGGGTGTGGATTGAAACAGACATATGTATTCTGTTTCGTAAGGTGTAGCTAAAATGTGTCATGTTTGTTTGCCACATTTCATTATGTCATTAGCTAGTGGCAATTTTAAATAGGCTACAGGCTACAGATATTGTCCAAATTAGATTTTACATTATACATTTACTATGTGGCAGGATGTATTACATAAAAATATTTTTTTTAATCTATTAATAGATGGATGGATATAATGTTATAAAATAATACTTTATGCATTAGAAAAAAGACAAAAGACACATTTGTCCGCAGAAAATGGCCCTTTGGGGACATCTTCAATTGTAAAAACAGTTTATACATTATTTATGCATTATTGTTTTTGGGCCAGGCCATTATTTATTATTACCTTTATATAAAAACAATAGAAGTCTAAGATATGTACTCATTTTTGATAGCTAAGTAAACGTTTGTGTGTGTGTGTTTGTATCGGATAACCTACAGCAACGTCACACTGATCCACAGACTTTGCACATGTGATTAGTGGTGAATTCTTTAATTAACACAAAGAGAGCTTACAGCTACACTGACCTGAAACATTTATACACTGTTCATACACTCCACAGATGAGATATGCATACATTATATGGTAAATATAAGATTCACATAGTTTTTTTCAAGAACTGTATTTATTTTTCATATACTCAAAAGCCTGGGCCATAGGAAAATGATTACCATAGACTTAAAAGTTAACATACACACATATCAACGAACAGTATGTATAAACTTTTCAGAAGATTTGGAATATAGCACAATTTGTTTATTATACTTTTATGGTGGTTACTTTATTATTTTTGGAGTCCTGGCATTTTGGAGAATGTATAGAATACATTCTGTATAGTATCATCGTATGTATCGTATGCAACATCTTATTGTTCAGAAGTTTGGGGTCAGTAGGTTTTTGTTAAAGAAATTATTACTTTTATTCAGCAAAAATGCATTAAATTGATCAAAAGTTACAGTAAAAACATGTTACAAAAGTTTTCAATTTCAAATAAATGTTGTCGATTCGAACTTTCTATTCACCAAAAGAAACCTGAAAAATTGTATCATGGTTTCCATAAAAATGAAACGGCATAACGGTTTTCAACATTAAAGGGGTCATGAACTACATTGTTTTATTGTTTTATGCTGTTTCCTGGGGTGCACTTAAGTTAGAATGCTTTTTACATTAAAAATTGTGATAATTTATAAATAAAAGGCATTTTTCCTACCCTGATTTTAGCCCTCTGGTTTGAATGCTCTGTTTTAAGGGGCGTGTCTGCTGTGAGAGTTCAGTGTAAACACCCACTGCTGTGATTGGCTAATCAAATTGTCTTTCCATTTGAAATAGCTAAGTATTACTCTCTCTTTTAGCGCGTTTTACCATTACAGCTCTCATAGTTAACTAATCGTGAAAAGTGTTGCATTACATTTAGATCTATGGCATTATATTAAGATCGTGGCATGAAAGGTTGCAAAGATGAACATTGTAGCCGATCACAGACATGCTAAGCGCATGAAAGCAGTGATCCTGTCATTGCAACTCAGTTTCTGTACACTAACAAATGCTTTCGTCTTCACTAACAGTGCAAACGTGATATAGTTAAGAGATTTGTTGAATAAAACGGGAGTCACTGATAAACGCGTCACTGATAAACTCTCGTTGTTTGATTGAAAGCTCCAGCGCTCGCTGCTCCAACGATTGCAAAGGGAGCTTTCTTTGATCGCTTTCTTTATATAATTTAATCAGCGTTAAATAACAGATTATTTTCATCCTACTAAGAGAAACAAAGCAAGTTGACGTTTAGTCACAAAGAACATCTGACTGTACATGAATCATTAAATTTTAGATCAAGCATTTGAATTAACAGCAGCTTACACATCCTATGAAATATCTGAAATATTTGTATAAATGATGACAGAATTTCCATTTTTGAGCGAACTGTTCCTTTAACACTCACAGTATCATTGGATGCTCCTTGTCACTGAGGATCATGGCTGCGCATGTGCTCAAGCCAAGTATTAAGCCTTTGGGGGATTAGCAGGGTGGTTGGGAGTTTTCTCTAGGCCTGCCTGGCAAGTGCCTTCGTGGATTACTCTGTTATGCCACAAACACATGCACGCATTTCACCCAGCACACATGAACAGGTGGCAGAGGCCGAAATTGCAGGTGTCAGTCTAGTGCCAGGGAAGGGCAGAGGGAGGAAGGGCACAGAGGAAGGTAACAGCTGTTGCCCTGGGACTCCATGTACCTAATCTCCTCCTCCATGTGTCCTTGGGGTGGGGGCGGAGCCAAAGGGGTCAGCAGATGTGGCATGATAAGAGGGAAGCACTGTTTCTCGGAGGCTGTTGTGATTGGCCACTGAGGTGAACAATGGCATGGGCAGGCAGGCTCTAATGGAACACCTTCTTAAAGCAACATAACAGCAATTTTGGACATCAAACTATGGAAGTAGTTTAGTGATGCTTTAGAGAAAAGGATTTGAGCAAATTTCCTATTCTGTAATTTAATTCTGTATTTTCATAATTTAGTAGAACAGAAAGTACACTACCATTGAAAAGTGTCTTATGCTCACCAAAGCTGAATTTATACAGTACAATACAGTAAAAACAGAAATATTGTGAATTAATATTATATTTTAAGATAACCACTTTATATTTTAATATAATTAAAATTTTCAGCACCATTACTCAGTCTTCAGTGTCACGTGATCTTTCAGAAATCTTTTTAATATGCTGATTTGGTGCTCAAGACAACTGTTGTTCAATATGTTTGTGGAAACTGATACATTTTTCAGGATTCTGTTCAAAAGAACAGCATTTATTTGAAAATAATAATTTAAACGTTAACGTAGAATGAAATTGTAATTGGTTACTGGAATAAGTAATACAGTTTGACAGGCGCCTTATTTCTATTATAAGCACTGTATCTAGATGCCTTCATAGCAGCACAAATGTAAACTGTATTGACCAATCAGCATCTAGTGCTGCTTTATCTGTTTTATCATTACCTTTACACAAAGATGCAGGACGATATATAATATCGTTTGCTGCAGAAAAGTTCATTATTGGTACACTGTGAAAGGTGTGGAACAGGATTGGTTCACTTACCGGTCCATAATCACATTGCCTTTGCAGGAGGACACCACGATGATTCCAGCTGCAGTGGCCATAACAGCGTGAATGGACGACACCAGCCTAAGAGAAAGAGAAGACAAATTAATGCAGGTTACCTCACATTAAGATATTTCCACCCTAGAATACCCTATAAACATAAATAATACTTTAGTTTTTATGCAACAAAAAAAATCTATATTATTTATATGGATCCTTTGAAGCATGTTACAGTGACTTGGACAATAATTTGACAGTTTGTAATTTGACTAACTAAATGGCACATCAAGGAGAGCTAGTGGATGTCAAGAATTTCAGTGAATAACTGAAATTTACTTAAGTGTAGCCAGAATATTCTGACTTTAGTCTTTATTTATTAAGTCATGACTTGGCGCCCGTGCCTGAGTTAAGTGACAGTGCCCTGAGAAGCTTCCGTGTTAATTAGGTTAAATGTCAGAGTGAGCCAGGCCCGAAAGTCATCAACCACCATCAAACCTTAATGGAGATAAACACTATATTACCAAATGTATTGGGACACCCCTCCAAATCATTGAATTCAGGTGTTCCAATCACTTCCATGGCCACAGGTGTATAAAATCAACCAACTAGGCATGCAGACTGTTTCTACAAACATTTGTGAAAGAATGGGTCGCTCTCAGGATCTCAGTGAATTCAAGCGTGGTACTGTGATAGGTTGCCACCTGTGCAATAAGTCCATTTGTGAAATTTCATCACTGCTATATTCAACGGTCAACTGTTAGTGGTATTAAAACAAAAAGTGGAAGCAATTGGGAATAGCAACTCAGCCACAAAGTGGTAGGCCAAGTAAAATCACTTGAAAAGAGTGGGGTCAGCGCATGCTGAGGCGCACAGTACAGAGAAGTCGCCAACTAGTAGTCAATAGCTACAGACGGAGCAGCTGCATCCAAGCCTTACATCACCAAGTGTCAGATGCAGTGTTGTAAAGCACGCAGCCGTGATGAATCACGCTTCTCTGTCTGGCAATTTAAAGGACGAGTCTGGGTTTGGCGGTTGCCAGGAGAACGGTACTTGCCTGACTGCATTGTGCCACGTGTAAAGTTTGGTGGAGGGGGGATTATGGTGTGGGGGTTTTTTTTCAGGGGCTGGTCTTGGCCCCTTAGTTCCAGTGAAAGGAACTCTTAATGCTTAAGCATACCAAGACATTTTGTACAATTTCATGCTCCAAACTTTGTGGGAACAGTTTGGGGATGGCCCCACAAAGCAAGGCGCATAAAGACGTGGATGAGCGAGTTTGGTGTGGAGGAACTTGACTGGCCCGCAGTCCTGACCTCAACCCGATAGAACACCTTTGGGATGAATTAGAGCGGAGACTGCGAACCAGGCCTTCTCGTCCAACATCAGTGCCTGACCTCACAAATGCACTTCTAGAAGAATGGTCAAAAATGTACTGTTATAGTTGCAAAGGGTGGGCCAACTCCATTTTAAACTCTATGCATTAAGAATGGAATGTCATTAAAGTTCATGTGCATGTAAAGGCAGGCATCCCAAAACTTTTGGCAATATAGTGTATATTCATTAGGGAAAAACTGCTTTAAAGACCAACCTTATTTACTAGTCTCATAGAGTATTATTATAGAAAAAATTAAAAGACAATTTGAGTAAAAAGAATCCTTTTGACTACTGATGCTTATATCCATCACCTTTCAAGCTGAATTCATTAATAATAGTCATCGGTCATGTGATATCTCTGTCTATGCTGACTGACAGTCTGTCCGTATTTTCTCTTGGACCTATACTCTAAAAATGCTCATTCAATTGTGAATGACCTGAGAATCAAAATTGCAAAAGATTTTTCGGTAACACTTGAATAAGGTTTATTAACATTAGTTAACATGAACAAACAATAAACATTACTTCTACAGCATTTATTTAACTTAGTTAATGTTAATTTCTACATTTACTAATGCATTTCTAAGATTAAAATTTGTTTCTGTTAACATTGGTTAATACCCTGTGAACTAAAATGAAGATTAACATTTTTATTAACTAAATATCTAACTTGTTGTTAGTTCCTGTTAGGTAATGCATTAACTAAAAGGTAATGTTAACAAATGAGAAGTGTAACCCTCTCATTTCGAAAAAAAATTATAGCTTGTTTTGTTCCAAGCAAAAAGTTTGAGGCTGAAGAGACATTACATTTGCAGATTACAAATGGAAATGGAAAAAAATTACACATTCAAATTATATAGTCTGACAAGGTCTTAATGACTTACACAATTTTACATCTCATATACTGTAAATGTTACATTTACATAATTTGACTGGAAAATAAGACAAAGATTACATAATAATTTGAACTGTAAGCAGAGGTTGTGTTAGACTTTCTGATTGTCCATCATTTTCAAGTGTGGGTTCCTGCATGTTGTAAGTAATAGGTTTTCCGTAATGTCTTTACAATTGGTTGCGAAAGCTGCCTGTTAGGATGTGTGGTAGGGTTAGGGTTCATTTCTGCTGTAGCATTCACCTTTCAGAACCCCCCTACCTTTCATCACTGCTGAAAAATTTCAGTCAGTGATGGAAAATATTTGGTTAATGTGACCTCTACCTGTAAGCCCCTTGCACAATAATGTAATGTAATGTCTTTGAATTATCTTCATTTTAGGGATTTTCTCAGTAAGTATTTATATAATAATATATTTTTTTAATAAATGTAATTAATATAATATATAATATAATATAAAACCTTAATGTTGAAAAAATAATAATTGGCAAGTTATTTGTCAACTACCCAAAGATAATGATCAAGAAAAGTTTTTTGCAGCATATTGCAGTCTTTATAAAGCACAATATATTAGAGTCACATTAGGGCTATGAAGCAGAATGAAATGAAGTGTAAGTTCATTGTAGAGCTCAGTCTAAGCCTCTGACTGCCTGCTGAGCTGCACGGCTGAGCATTGTACATGGGATGACGCTTGCTCGTCATGACAACGGCAGTCACGTGACCTGGGCCTGACAGCTTACGCCTGAGTTGGCCACTGGATAAGCGCTACCCTCCACAAACACACACGCATGGAGCTCTGCTCCCCACATCACTCCATCTTTGGAGCCTTGCTGCCTGAACACTGTCACAAGACCCATTTTACACAATCCACTCTTTGTATCCCCCTCTCTCTCAGTTTTTCTCTAACAAGTTTGGAAAGAAAGAAAAAAAGGGGGGAGAAGAAAACGCTTTTAGTGTAGCTTTGGGGATGGCTTGCATTACATACTCCAAATATCAAACATAGATAAAAAGTAGCAAACAAGAGTGTTCAATCCAAATACAATTACAAACTGTTTTAATTAAAGTTTTAGTAATTTTGTGTTATTTGCATTTTTTTGTATTTTTATAAATATTTTTATTAGATTTTATTTCTTATTTTTGTAGTTATTTTAGCAGTCGGTATCCAGTGATAGGAAGGAGATCTATAATACCTAAATAGATCTCTTATAAACCTATCTGTTTGCATTATCATTGACTTCAAAAGGCACTTGTTTCATCCCAACTGTGATTTGAAATCTGCTTATTTTGCTTATTGGCAGTCAGTTCAAAGTTTTTTGATCATGAGACTAATTACATTGGAGCAACAGTAAAATAATGTAACCACAAATGACACCAATTAACAATTAACTTATCCCAAACCGTTTAGTGACAAATACAGGAGAAAATATAAACCCCACTGATATAGATACATATGGAAAATAAGGGCCATGCAAACCAGTCAAACCTTGACCCACACCTAGTTTATTACGACGAGGTACCTTCATACAACAGCCACTGTTAAGCCACTGACTGATTAAGCAGCAATGCAGTGGCCTTTGAGCATTGCGATTCCTCTTACTTATTTTGAGAGACAGTGGTCAGTCTCCTATACTGTCTTTATTTTCAATAGTACTACAACAACAGTATGCCTGTCTGTCTGTGGTTCAGCTGTGTTTGATTAGAGACAGAACAAAGGCCTCCTTCCAGATGCAGGGCACCCCTGTTGTTAAGCATCTAAAAGTCATGTTTGCACTGTTAATCCAATTAAGTCTAGAGTTTCAGTTAGCACACACATTTTCTAGTTTCCAGACTTTTAAGCGGAGCAGTGAACACCCTTCAATATGTTCTGCCCAGACTTCCGTTTTTAACTAAAAAAAAATATTTAAAAGAAATTATATTCTTCCATTCAAACTTGTCACTATCCAATTTTTTACCAAAATAATTCACGATAACAATATATCACAATATCTATAGAAAACAAATAATGCTATCAGTCAAACTAAAAGATGGCGCCCACAGATGAATCATCCATTCATTCATTCTCCAAACCGCTGGTCCAATGTGGCTACAGCATAAAATCATACAGGTATAAATTAATTTCTTAATTGATTATTAAATTGTTCAATTAAGGTTTAAACACTGAAGAATGCCTGCAAAGCCGAAACGTAAGTGTTACGTATGTGCGGATCATAGATGTACTTTTAATGGTGAAATGTAAATTAATTTAATCTAACCCTGCGGTACATGAACAGCGTTGATCCTGGATGTTGTCATCTGCAATCGTGCCGACCGTACCATGAGGCTTCTCCCGTTTGCATTGTGATCTGTAAACCATTACTTCCAAATTAATCTCCCACCATATTTATTTTAAAATCTTTTATATATCCCTCCATGGCATATAAAAGTCCCACTCGAATGTTCCTCGACGAGAGGTGGTCCTTCTGTGTCACAGACTTTATTGTGATTTATCTTCTAATTTGTTTTTGTTTACATGTTTGATATTTCTGTGAGTTTAGATTTGTTTAAGGTCTGCATTATCAGTCTTATCATAGTCTATGGAGCAATGAGGGTAGTGAAAGGGAGAGCTGTTTTAAGATACAAAGTTTACAGTTTATTACCACCCCGAGAAGGCATAAGGTCTGTATATGTTTATTTACTCTTAGTTGTATGAGTGTTTTTGTATAATTTGCGGTGTGTGTTAATGATAATGCAACGTAGAGTGTGAAAGTTATAGACGTGAATGAGACGTTAATGTGCACTTCTTATGCTTTGTTTGTTCAGCTCTTATGGTAATTTTTTTAGAGTGAAAAAGAACACAAACTTCATAAACCATCGGTTAAGTTTGGCCATCAATCGGAGGGGGTACGCTACATTCGGTGTCCAAAAACAACTTGAGATAAGGTTTTCACACTGACAGCTGTCATTGTAAGCAAGTTAGCAACAGTAACAAAGGGGGGCAGGGCTTACCGATTGGTCAATTGCCAGGTTTTTTTTTTGGTTATTAACAATTATCTGAGAAAAATACTGTGATACTATCTCTGTTTTATATACAAGTAAATGGTCCTTTCAAGCTAGATGGTGCACATTAAAACCAGAAAGACACCACCTACGCTCCATCTTATGACAAGCTGCCTTCATATATTGCAGCTCGTTAGTATACCAGGGAGCTGAGCAGACAAACTTGAGATTTTATTGGTGCAAATGTGTCCAAGCCTGACGAAAGAACTGTGTTTAACACAATCCTCCAAAGGAGCAGATGGCGAAAAACAATTCAAAGAGGAATTTATAAAAGCAGAAAAATCGGGGAGATCAATAGATTTCCATTTGCGAAAAATTAACCATTCGAGTGAAAGGTATATTTTGTCACTTGATTAATCTGTATAAAAATTATCCAGTGCAGGTGTCTAGATTATCCAATGTTATTTTACATTTGATTACTTTTTTATTCAGTTTCTTACCTGCATACTACTCTTAGACCTACCTGAAAAAATAAAGCAGTCCATTTCATTTGTATCTTTATTCTATTGTATTTATTTGTGCAATTGTTAGTAATTTGTTTATTTGTTCTTATTGTATTACTGTTTACTTGTCTTTTTAAATTCAATTTACCATTTGAAATCAAGCTTCCTTGTGCTGGTGTGTAAGCTATTGCAACAAAATTACCCCATTGTAAAAAAATACATTGAGTTAGCAAATATTTGTGAGATAATTGTAATGGTAATTGACCAAGGTTTATATATGAGCCTGCCCTTTATCATATAATCTTTATCATATAAAGTGATCTCTTCAAGGGATCCCCTGGTGTTAAGACTTGTATGGCTTAATATAACATAAATGATGTCTCTTACTGAAATATGTAGTAGAAAACCCATGAAAGATCCACGTTATTTAAAAAATCCATTATACATTTGGACAATGGGTAGCGCCATTTTGTTTGTGTTCTAGGTTGATGACTTAGAATGGTTGCACTCAGCAATCAACTGGCGCTACCCGTAGCTATTACTCGAAAAATGTTTCAGTAATAGCATTTAAAACACACTCAAACACATGTGCACACAAACTCACGCGCACACACACACACACACACCAACAGATCAGCGCGTGCTCACACAAACACACGCTCAATCAGCTGTAATGTTATACTTGAGGTTGACTTGCCTAGTTTGTCACCTGGTTCCGATTCGGCAGGCCAGCACTCTCCCTGGCTGAATCTGAAATCGCACCCTATACCCTCAAATAGGGCATTATTTGAGGGGACAGACATTTGTAGTGGTGTCCGAAACCATAGTGGTTATTGAGTGCACTCATTCAATCTCACATTGCACCGCAATAACGAGTGTACAGCCGATGTACACACAACAGCTGTCCGAATTCACTCACTCGTTTTCATTCCCTCCTTCAAGTGAACTATATTAGTGGACTAACATAGATAGTGAATGAGGGTTTAAGGGGCGATTTCAGATTCAGCCCGTCGTGGATACTGACGAGGGCAGCCCATAACACATCTCGATTGAGACAGAGCAGTCTGTCAGATGTGTGTGTGTGTGTGTGTGTGTGTGTGAGAGAGAGAGAGAGAGAGAGAGAGAGAGAGAGAGTTTGGGTGCACATGTGTGTTTGAGTGTATTATAAATGCAATTACAAAGCACTTAATTGGTTTTGTTTAATTCTGAAACATTTTTCGAGTTGTGTTGTGGTAAAAATAGCTACGGGTAGCGGCAGTTGATTGCCGAGTGCAACTATTCTACGTCATCAACCTAGAACGCAAACAAAATGCCCATTGTCCAAATATATAATGGATTTTTTAAATAACCTGGATCTTTCATGGGTTTTCTACTACATATTTCAATAAGAGACATAATTTATGTTATATTAAGCCATATAAGTCTTAACACCATGGGATCCCTTTCAGAAGAATTTTTGGATTGCCTAGACATTCAATAGATTGACAAAAAAAAAAGTTATATTAAACATATCTACACTGAAAAACACTAGTCTTTGCCCCCATTTTTTCATGAGCTGAACTCAAAGATCTAAGAATTTTTCTATGTACAAAAAAGGCCTATTTCTCTCAAATATTGTTCACAAATATGTCTAAATCTGTATAAGTGAGCACTTCTCCTTTGCCGAGATAATCCATCCACCTCACAGGTGTGGCATATCAAGATGCTGATTAGACAGCATGATTATTGCACGGGTGTGCCTTAGGCTGGCTACAATAAAAGGCCACTCTAATGCCGCGTTCCAGCCAACCCGTAACCCGTGTTTTTCCAACCTTCTACCCGTGAAAGTGCACTGGAACGGCAGCCAAACCCGTGACTTCCCACCCGTGAACTCGTACTACATCGATGTACTCCTAGTTACGAGTTTTGACGTCACATAGCCCGCGAAGCAACAATGGCAGCCCCCACGGCGCAGTGTTTATGAAACAAATATACAAATAACGTAAAATAAAAGGTATAACAGCTTTTCTTGCCGTCTGCGCTGTTTTTCTCCTCCGTTTCCCTCAAATAAACAAGGAGTAAGCACCTTTGGCGATAGAAATGATTGTAAATGAGCAAACACCCCGTACGGTCTGACATGCTTTGTCCATACTTGGGCTGAGCGCTTGAGTGATTCTCTCTTTGCCTAGCAATCGGTAAAGCACACTATTTCAGTTGATCTCAATGAATGCACAGTTTATTTTACGCACAGTAAACACTAGTGTGAAGCACGCAACAGAGCGCTCAGTGTTTTACACACACTCAAAGAGAGAGCGAGAGAGTCTCATACCACGCAGAATTGACGCGCTACATGTAAACAATATTCTTTGATGTATTTTCCTGTAAAATAATGGCTTTCATTTGGAATTATTCAGCCTTTATGAACCAGAAGAAACTAATGCGCAAACGGCAATCTCATTAGCTGGCGCTCACCTATTACTGTCCCTGTTTTGATTTCAGCAAATCAGTTTGAGGGAACGCATGATTAATCTTCATGAACCCAGCAGCTCATCAATCCTTAGTGTGGTTTATTTTTATTAGTAGTAGAATTCATAGTATTATTATCTTATCAGCATTATGTTTAGTTTTAGTTTTTTTTTACAGCAACACTGAATGACCAACCATGTCTTAAGCTCCACCACCAGTCCTAAATTCAGTTAAAATACGACGCCATACACGATCTTAGCGCTGCATTTGATACTATCGACCACAACATTCTTTTGAATAGACTCGAAAATTATGTTGGCATTAGTGGAATTGCATTGGCATGGTTTAAATCATACTTATCTGTCCGTTATCAGTTTGTAGCAGTAAATGAAGAGATGTCGCACCGATCACAAGTTCGGTATGGAGTACCACAAGGCTCAATGCAAGGACAGTTGCTTTTCACCCAGTACATGCTACCACTGGGAGATATCATTAGGAAGCAGGGTGTTAGTTTTCATTGTTATGCTGATGATACTCAGCTCTATATTTCTTCACGCCTTAACGAAACTTACCAATTCACAAGATTAACGGAATGCATTGCTGATATAAAAAATTGGATGACTAGTAATTTCCTGCAACTTAATTCAGAAAAAAATATATTTTTTAATTATTGGACAAAAAAACTCCACAAGTAGTAACCTAGAATACTGTCTAACACTTGATAGCTGCTCTGTCGTCGTCAGTTAGGAACCTGGGTGTGCTCTTAGATACCAAGCTTTCATTTGAAAGCCAGGTTTCTAGCATCTGTAAAACTGCATTCTACCATCTTAAAAATATATCTAAATTACAGCATATGCTTTCAATGCAAAATGCTGAACAGTTAGTTCATGCATTCATGACCTCAAGGCTAGATTATTGTAATGCTCTACTGGATGGTTGCCCTGCTCGCTTAATAAACAAACTCCAGCTGGTCCAAAACGAGTTCTTACTAGAACCAGGAAGTATGACCATATTAGCCCGGTTCTGTCAACACTGCACTGACTCCCTATTAAACATTGCATTCATTTTAAAATCTTGATTATTACTTACAAAGCACTAAATGGTTTAGCTCCCCAGTACTTAACACATTATACTCCATCACGTCTATTGCGGTCTCAAAATTCTGTCTAGTTGATAATACCTAGAAAATCGAATTCAACTGCAGATCCTTTTCCTATTTAGCACCTAAACTCTAGAACAGTCTTCCTAGCATTGTTCGGGAAGCAGACACACTCTGTCAGTTTATATCTACACTTAAATCTCTTTACTATGGCATACACATAAAAATAAAAAAAATTCAATTAAATTATTGTTAGGCTGCATTAGCTAGGTCAGCCGGAACAGGGAACACTTCCCATAACACCTGATGTACTTGTTACATCATAAAAAAAATGGTATCTATGCTAATGTTAGTCTCCAGATCCGGGCTGTATCCAGATCAGATGGTGGACCTGCGCCCAGACATGAACAACGCATCCTTGAAGTGTCTGCAGAGACCGTGTCAATTAGACTCCCCCTGAAATTGCCTTATCGACACGGCATCCTCAATAAACCCGTTTCCGGCGTGATGACTACGATCTTTCGAATATTCCTATTTAATAATTGTTTAATCGACACGTCAGGGCTCCAGACTGCGACCAAATGGTCGCATTTTGCGACTAAAATTTGAGAGTGTGCGACAGAATTTTACATCCAGTCGCACATGTGCGACCAGTAAATTTGCCTGCTGTCGGTACTGGAGAAATTAAGAAAATACACTTACTATTTATAATTGATAGACGTTATATCTAGCAAATTCTATCTTTGCCAGCCGTTTCTATAAGAGATAATATTAAACCATTTGTCCGTGATGCATTTTTGCTATTCTCAATCAGAAGAGAGAGAAAGCGAGCGAGCTCTCTCACGTGGAGCTACAGCGCACACAACACCACAGTCAGCTTAATGAGTGACGATGGCCAAGAGAACTACACACAAGTTTAGTCTGCTTAAACTTTAGGGATGTGCTGTGATATTAATCTAATTTTATTTTCGATTTCGGCTTCCAAGAATTATAAAAAGATGATATGAGGTAAAACTATTCCTATAGCCGTGTTCCGTCGAGCGCAACATCCTTCCCTTGACAGCCTTGCGCTTTCTCTCCCTAAATCTAAACTTAACGTCAGAATCAGTGATTGTTGTAAACTGCAGTCTCTACTGTTGCTAAGCTGCGGGATGTGTTTGATAATAAAGAGCTATTAAATGCACAATAATCAGCGCAAGAGACGCTGTTTCCAACTTCAAGGCGGCTTATGTGTGCGTTCTGCGAAATGGACTGACTTGCACTTTATATTTTAGGCTTCGTGTGCGCGTCTAAACCATCAAATAAACAACAAATAGCCTGTGTCAAAATGACCGGATTGGAGAGTAGTTACTTTAACAGTTTATATCTTAAATGGGTGTAAATAGTTTGGAGAAATAAGAGAACATGATATTATTAGTTCTGCATTCGGTCTTAAAGGGGTAGCGTCTAATAAACCTGCTGACGATTGAGCCATTAATTCGAATCGAACAAAAGGCAAATATTTCACATCTCTTGAATGAATAACTTTAGCTTTTATAAGCATTAATCTATCAATTTATACAGTGAAAACTATGCAGTGTTATTTTACATTTCATTACTTTATTAGATTTCTTTGTAGGTTTGTTCTTTCTAAGTAATATTAAAGGGGTGGTAAACCACGATTTCACTATTCTAACTCTAGCTAGCGTCTAATGTTGCTGCTTGAGCATAAACAACATCTGCAAAGTTACAACGTTCAAAGTTTAAAGCAAAGGGAGATATTTGCTTTTAAAGAAATCAGTTTCTAAGGACTACAGCAAACGGCCAGCAGGCGACTACACACATTCCTCCAGGGTTGGAGACATCAACAGGCTCAATATTTACATAAACCCCTAGCCTGGCGTGGCCATACTCAATTCTAGTCAGAATATGAGTCTGGTACCGCTCCATTGAGCTTTGATTATGGGGCGTGTTTCAACCGAGCCAGGAAAGACCTCAATTGGATAGACCCACAACCAATCAGAGCAACGGAGCGACGCGTAACGTTAGTTGTCAAATGTCAACAGAACTCAACTGCACTGTGTTACCAAGTCCGTGTTTTTCTCCATGTCCGCGGGTTGAAGCGACCCCAATTATGTGATTATATAAACCCAGGAATGCGAATTTTAGCAGGCAACCTTGCCAAAATAACGCCAACCAAACGCCATTTTTTCCGGAGAACCCCCCGGAAAGTTATTGTTTTGGGCTATAGTTTTGAGTAGCAATTGTGCGCGACATTGCAAAAACACTTGGAAACCCTGTCTGCACGCACGCTGGATTAAGTAACGTTACAAGAAAAAGATGAGTGTAAACGATCTTTGCCAGTAATAAAATAATTGAAGGATACACAGAGTACTTACCAACACGATCATCGTTTCTGAGAGAAATAGTGAAGGTGAATGCATATACGAACAAGTTCTCCGTTTAGGATAAGAGCAAATTCAACCCAAGAGCCTTCGATGACGTGGATGATTACGTTACTGTTGATCATCTGTCCATCATCGTCTAAAGCCCGCCCTGATGATTTCATTGGTCCGAACAGTTTCTGTTCGGGCATAATTCCTCCTCTATGGAGCGAGTCCAGACCGAATTGCCCGAGCAAAAAAATTTGTGGGCGGGGCTAAATTCGGCTGGCATCCAGGCTAATAAACCCCTCCTCCGAGAATATTAAATAAGGGGGGGGGGGGGGTGAGGCCATATTGTATCGCGGCGCTGTTGTGGTATAGTTAGGCTGGAGTGTTGTTGCCGCGATGCCAAGGAAACGCTGTTATTTTCATCCGGATTGCAAGTCTGGGGTACTTGCTTTGTTATCTACAGGCATGCTAAACGTGGTTCTGTGTGTGATTTGGCTAACTTACTAGTAAAGCCAGTGTTTAGTGTTCGTTTTGGGTTAGTTCTTGCGACAAATATTTGGCTATAATCGTTCTAAAAATACAAAAGTAAAAGTGCCATTCAGTAGCGATCACTATAGACCCGCAGTCTTTACTCTTGAGGACTTAACAGGTTCTGCTCAATCATCTTCACTAAAATGTTCTGGGTCTGATTCGGGCTCAGATTGGTATGGTTTTATTGACACCATTGTTTCTAATACTGCCAAAGCACAGTCTACCGGTAAAGGTAAGGTGACGTTTCCGACAAACGTGTACTAGGCGGTTAGCGAATCACAACACACTGGGCCAGCTAACCAATCTGAGCCCATCGCGTATTTTTGAGAGACTGGCTTCATACAACCCGGAAACCATCAGACCGTTTTTACAAGGAGGGACAGAGCAGTGTAGAATAAAGGTCAAATATGTGAAAAATAATGATTTTTTTTTTTTAAACGAAGCATGAACACATGTTACAGTGCACCCCACAAACACAATCAAGCCTTCAAAAGAATGTGCTTTACCACCCCTTTAATGTTAGCAGACCTTCTGAATGCCTGCACACTGGTCCATTTACAAATAGATTTTATATTTTTGTTTAAACATTGCTGTTTCCTTTGCTATAGTGTTTTACTTTTCAGATTATAAAGCCATGTTAATTATGTTCTTAATTATGTTTTTTTTTTCATTAAAAAAAAACATACACAATAATAAAAAGAATACTGGATCGATAAGTATCGGCAAGAGTAGTAATACCGTTAAAACCTTAACGATACCCATCCCTATTAGTAATACAATCAATAAATTAAATACATCAACTAAATTACTGATCTGCCCACATTGTCACTGTATGATAATTGAAATGAGCTAGATAACATCACCGTTTTCTCCAGAGCGGCTGTACAGCCGAATCAAATTCTGTTGCATTATTATCCTGTTTAAAGGGTCATGAAACCCCCCTGCTGCAGCGGGGGGTTTTTTACACCTTAGATTTGAAAAGGCTTCCAAAAAAGGGCATGGTCGACTGCGAAAAGGTGGGATGGGTATTGTGTGGAAAGAGGGAATGGTTTGCATAAATAGGGGAGTGTCATTAGGCGCATTAAAATTAGCTAATTTGCAAACCGACAATGCACAGACACAGGTGACATGGATAGCGATAGCGATACCGATAGCAGCAGTTACAGCGGTTCTGAGACATGTTCACACGTTGGCAATGTTTACAACAGAGAGATGAGATGAGGGATGAGTACATGAGAGAGCTCTGAGATCATAAGTGGCGTGCAGCAGGAAGAACAGACAGAGATCGCTCTGAATGTCATTCAGCTCTTCAGATCAGCATAATTCAGTGAGAAATCAAAAGAAATATTCTGTATAACGAAATATTTTGCAAACATGTGATAATAAATCTATATTTGTCCAAATATGCACACTGTTTGGCAAGATGAACAACGCGCCGACGTGGTTATGCTCTCATGAGAGAACATGAACCACCCACGAACACAGTCTCAACATGCTTGCGATGCGATGGAGTGGGGGGCCCACGGAAATGTACTCGGCAGGGTAGCCTCACTATAATCCTCAGGTTACCCAGGCTTATCAGCCAAAGTACCCCTTTTCTGGTGCACCAGAAAAGAAACTAGATCGGGGTATAAGCGAAGGGACTCAACCCCGTTTGAGGTTTCATAGTCTTGACCGCGCATCTGAAGTGCCGAGCGACGCGCGCTGGGTTGCCGTGACAACCCGCACTGTCGCCCAGCAGCTAGAATAAATCTATATTTGTCCAAATATGCACACTGTTTCACTAAGAGCCCGAACACATGCGGGTTAGTGCATGTCTGTGACCACAAATAAAACGGAGAAGACATGGCTTTTGATTCTTGTTGATATTTCATTCAAAATATTGTTCATTACAGATCGGTTATTTTGCACTCCTGACATAAATTAAGACATTTATGTCAACGCTAGTAGGTTTGCCGTGCGATTCCTCAAGTTAATTTTACTTTACCGAACCTTTGTAGCAATGGCTTCCACAGACGGTGTCCCGGTTACCTTACTTCGTATCAGCGCGACCATCCGCCTCGGCTGTTCCACCGTAGATTATCGGTCTTTACCCACACAAAAGTAATCCAGGGAGCACCTTCATGGCACGCTGAAAACAACACCTCACTTTACTCCTTGACTTTTCCGCACGCTGCTTCCAAAACTTCCCCACCACGTCTCAACAATAATGATGGAAGACGAACCTGACAGAAGTGACTGTCTCATGCATAATAACTAAATTATAATTTATGCATACTACAGCGCAGTAATTGGCTTGAATGAGCTTTATGTCATGAATATATGTCAAGAATCAATCGAAACGGTCGACGTCAGCATGTTCGAGCAGCCCCATACTTGGGCCAAAAGTACACGCTGACATCAGCTTTTGTGACGTTGCTCCGGCTCAGCTTTTCAAACCGGAAGACAGAAATCGCTCTGAAAAATGCAAAAATAACTATTTTTCACATATGAATAACATTAATGAGTACCTTTAGTGTTTTCAATGATGTGCAGCCTATACATATCTGTTTACATCTCAAAAAAGTGTTTTGGGGTTTCATGACCCTTTAACACTGTGAAGCTGCTTTGAAACAATCTGCATTGTAAAAAGTGCTATATAAATAAAGTTGACTTGACTATACGACAACATGTTCCAGTTCCTGCCAATATCCAGCAACTTCGAACAGCCTTTGAAGAGGAGTGGACCAACATTCCACAGGCCACAATCAACAACCTGATCAACTCTATGTGAAGGAGATGTGTTGCACTGCGTGAGGCAAATGGTGCTCACACCAGATACGGACCCCTCAATACAGTAAAACTGCACATTTTAGAGTGGCCTTTTATTGTGGCCAGCCTAAGGCACACCTGTGCAATAATCATGCTGTCTAATCAGCATCTTGATATGCCACACCTGTGAGGTGGATGGATTATCTCTGCAAAGGAGAAGTGCTCACGAACACAGATTTAGACATATTTGTCAACAATATTAGAGAGAAATAGGCCTTTTGTGTACATAGAAAAAGTCTTAGATCTTTGAGTTCAGCTCATGAAAAATGGGTGAAAAAACAAGTGTTGCATTTATAATTTTGTTCAGTTTATTTGGCAGTATATGCAGCGTTTTTTCCCGTAGTAACAAAAATGGTATCGAATATTGATACTTTTCCAGGTATCGTACCCAAGTTATACATTCCATTATCGTGACAACACTACCTTGATACACAACTTAAATGTAACATTACAACTTGTATCTGCACAAAAGGACCCAAAAGCAAGTGAACAAAGTTACGTGCTAGCCAGAAAGTTTAACTCCCTTGTGGAGGAGCTCTTCCTGTAACAACGCACTGAAACACAGGGAAAAGCACAGAGAATTTGTTTTTTCCAATATAAATGTTATGTATATGGCTGATTGGTGCTGCACATCTTGGACTGTATTTTCATCTACTTTATTGAGTGATTCCAAAATCCATGAAGTGAAATGATTTTAATTCAAACATAGGCCTACTGCTGAAAAAATATGACAAGAAAATATGACAATAACCCAATCATAGTCAATAATGTCTGCATTCTGTTGGAGCTGACGCTAAAGAGTGAATGAATGCTGCGTAAATTGAAGCGCTTTTCTAGAGGGTTAATAAACTCAACAGAACACATTCTTTATGAATGCGCATGTGAACTTGCCCTGAATGTGCTTGTCTGAATATGCAACTCCCATTGTGGATGTGCCTAATCCCATAACAACAATGCTGAAACACTGGCAACTACAGCACAAAGAATTTACAATATTCAATTACAATACTGTTCTTATTATAATGTTATGTCGACCTCTTGGTCCTTCTAGTGGCTCCGCTCTGGCAGAACCAGTCATGGTTCCCCGAAATGTTGCAGCTGCTGTCAGCAGCTCCATGGCCAATCCCACAGAGGAAGGACCTCCTTTCCCAGGCAAAAGGGACAATTTGGCACCCCCGACCCAAGTTGTGGGGCCTCCATCTGTGGCCTCTCGACGGGAGCCTCTGCACCTCCCTCAGAGAGTCATGAATACTATTTCAGAGGCAAGAGTGCCCTCTACTAGGCACCTTTATACAAGAACTGCTGGATGGGGGGTGCACCCCATCCATGCTCAAGGTCTAAGTTGCAGCTACCACGACATACCACGCTCCCATTGCCGTGGGAAGGTTGGTAGGAATGACCTGATAGTGAAGTGAAAAAGGGTTATATTTAGCACCAAAAAGGGCTCTGCTATTGTTACAAGCTGAAGAACCCTAATTTGTTACTGTTTAGAACCATTTTTGGTTGCGACCCGGTCTGGTCACTCAGAGTATATCTTGAATTCTCTAGCCAATTCAGGCAGTCAGAACAGCTTTTTGTGTGCTTCAGAGGCCCCACTAAAGGACTGCCGGTGACAAAGCAAAGACTATCCCATTGGATAGTGGACAGAATATTGCTGGCTTACACCTCCTTACAATGCCCTATTGGAGTGATGGCCCACTCCACTAGAGGAATGGCCTCCTCCTGGGCATTGTCTAGAGCAGTGGTTTTCAAACCTGTCCAGGAGGCACCCCAGCCCTACACATTTTGTAAGTCTCCCTCATTTATCACATCTCTTGTTAGTAGAGACTGCAAGAACTAAGGGCGCTTTCACACCTACAATGTTTGGTCCGGATTTTCGGACTTTTCAGTTTGGTCCGAATCAAAATTACAGGTGTGAAACCTCCCCCGTACCACGGTCCGGACCAATTTGGTCCGACGAAAAGAGGTAGTCTCAGTCCGGATCAAACTGAACAAAGGTTCAGTTCGTTTGTAGTGTGAAAGCATTTTCTGTATGGTTCGGACTTTCAGACCATTTACAGGAAGTTCCTGGTTATATTTAAATATTATGTTATTTTTAAATTTCATCTAGGCTACATTGATTATGAAAAGTGAAAAGATGCGCAATATGTCAGAAGACAGAAGGTCAGAAATGATTTTGAAAGAAATTTTGCATGATTTTGCTTAGAAAGCCTTTCTTTAATGTGAATTTAATTTTGTATAAATTGTATCTTAATTTTAATCAACGTTTAATCAGATAATTGCCTGGATTTAATAAATAAGAAGCAAATAGTCTATAGCAGACAATAATCGTGGGAGCGATCACATGCTTTGCACATGAACGTCTCAAATGAACCGAAACTCAGCAGGCTACTTGTCTCACAAACATGAGAAATATAAAGCTTGAAATGTCCACTTTTAAACATAACGAAAAGAAAATAGTCAAGCAATGCGCACTGTTTAATAGTGGCAACGATATGCGTCCGTTCATTCATTCTTGTCAAAGATGCTGACGTCAGACGCACGTCCGTTTACAAACCAATCAATGTCCAGATGCAGCCCACATAGATGATGACGAGTGGACGCAAGTGTGTCATGTAAAGTTCTTTAGTGCGCTCGCATAATTACAATGTGAAACCAAACCAAAACTAACCAAATGTATAAAATGTATCAAAACATGAACTTCGGTTCGGACCTTGGTGCAGACATTCAGGTGTGAAAACGCCCTCAATTGAGTGTGTCTGATAAGGGAAACATACAAAATGTGCAGGGCTGGGGTGCCTCCAGGACAGGTTTGAAAACCACTGGTCTAGAGCAGTGGTTCTAAAACCTGTCCTGGGGACCCCTCGCCATTGCACATTTTGTGTGTCTCCCTAATTTAACACACCTGATTCAAATCATCAGCTCATTAGTAGAGACTGCAAGACTTGAATTGTGTGTGTATGATGAGGGAGACATACAAAATGTGCAGTGGGGAGGGGTCCCCAGGACAGGTTTGAGAACCACTGGTCTAGAGGAGTGTCCACTGGCAACATCTGTGTAGCGGCCGGCTGGTCCTCGCTCTCTACCTTTGTCAGGTTTTATAACTTGGGACGTCCCTGCCCTTTAGGCTCAGATCTTGTCTGCTTGAGCCAGTCCAGGACCCTTGTAGGGTCTAGTCTGCTCAGAGTGTTGCCCCATGATAGGATGCCCCAAGGGATTCAGCCTTGTGGCCTTGGGCAAATTCTTACTTCACCCCCAGGTATTTTCACCCCAGTATGGGTCTATGAAAGGCCTGTTAAGGGCCCTTACCTCAAGTGCCCTAGGACTGGGCTCGCGACCATTTGGGCCCGTTGAAATGCCATTTGTCTATGCAAATACACAGAGGTGATTAAATCAGGCTTCAGCATTTCAGAGAAAAGGAGTTTCCCCCAAAGCATTAGTAACTGATGCAATGCTCATTCCCGTTATCTCAGGGAACCGAGGTTACGTTAGTTACCAAAACGTTCTGCTGTCACCCTTCCCCCCTGGGGACATGTCCCACCCATCCCACCCGCAACTAACGTCTATGGTGATAATTAGACGGACGAAAAAATATGTAATGTGTTTATTTTTCATTCAAAGTCGATGTGTTAGAAGCAGGAAAAATGGGCAACTGTAAGGATTTGAGCAAGTTTGACAAGGGCCAAATTGTGATGGCAGGACGACTGGCTCAGAGCATCTCCAAAACTGCAGCTCTTGTGTGGTGTTCCCAGTTTGCAGTGGTTAGTATCTAATCAAAAGTGGTCCAAGGAAGGAACAGTGGTGAACCGGCGACAGGGTCATGGGCGGCCAAGGCTCACTGATGCACGTGGGGAGCGAAGGCTGGACCGTGTGGTCCGATCAAACAGACAAGCTACTGTAGCTCAAATTCCTCAAAAAGTTAAGAAGTCCACACGGAGACGAGTTTAGCGTTTAGAGTTTAGGCATTAATATAACACAATCTGGTAAGTAGCAAATTTATTTATTGTAATTTTATTGTGAGATTTTGCCTCAATTCCTACCATTGCTGTACCCCTTCTAGCCACAACTCTTCTTCTCCGTTTTTAGTGTATTTCTGTGGCAGAATTACAGCACCACATACTGGCCTGGCATGTATACTACATTGTTTTGAGTCTGTTTCAGTGGTTTTGTGTACGCAGATATTTCTTGAGACGAGGGGAAAAAAGATTGGATAGGGAAAGCTCTGGCTTCGTGTGGACGTGGCCTTAGTTCATAGTTGTAATCATCCTGATTTAAAATATCATGTTTGATATTGTCCGGCGGGCCCGATGTGTCCGTAAGCAGATCGGGAGGTTTAAGACTTGATCTGTAAACGCCTCACATTACCAGATAATCTGGGCCAAACATAGGAACCGACCGATGCCCTGGACGCAATTTTTTATTCGAATGTCGGAGGGGTAAATCTGTCATAAATCGGCCTGAAACTCCTGTAGTCTGAGCCTGGCATTAGAGTGATTCAGACTGATTGCTTCATTCTAACATGTCCACACAGAGAACTGATCAACTGAATCAACACTTCTGTGTAAAAGTCCAGAGTCTGCGTCAATTCATTATCACTCCTCTAAGAACCTCCATCCTCTTCACTGAGTCCAGAGGCCCTCAGCACATCATCTAACTACCATCAACCAAGATCAAAGATCAAATTCCCTACCTATCAATCTACATGTCCGTGTATCCATCTCGTGTTAACTATGCAGTACGTCATGTTGCTGAGCACCAACCCTCAGATGACATCTCAAGAAACATGACAGCTCATGACAATTTTATGCAATCTAGTACCTTTTCTGATACACAAGGGCAGAGAACAAACTCCATTCAGTGATGCAGCTGTTGTTTTTTTGTCATTGATTAGTTATTGATTTTCCTATAGCGTTTTTATCTTGGCTTTCTCAAACTGTCTGCAAAAATATACAGAATCTAAAAATAGCCAATTTATGTAACCTTTGTGCTGAGTGTTAGTTTTCTTAGAAGGGAAAGAACGTGATGAAACAAATCTGAACGAAAGGGGCTTTCGCACTGGAGGAGCTATTGGCGGAACTACCCAGTTTGCGTTCACAATTTTAGCTATAGGAACACCTTTTGGGGGATAAATAAAATAAGCTCCTACTTCAGAATAGAGTCTCACCCAGCACAATACTACCAGTGGCATAAGTGTATGTAGATTGGCCGAACTAGGGATGTGACGATCCGATACTCAGTATCGTTATCGTCTCTGATGCTGCCCTTTTTGCCTGATTGGGTATCAGTCAGATGAGACCAATCCAAATCCGATATTGCGCATACTATTCTGTGTTAATGTTAAGCCCTACAAAAGGCACAAAAACATTAGAAAGCACCATAAAGCTTTTGTGCAATATATTCCAAATGTAGCCATTCCACAGTTTTATGTTACAGGTACAGATGAATATTTAAGTCATTAAATTCAAGTTCACGTAAATGCTTCTCTCCGCTGCAACTGTCATTCATTCTCCATTCAGCAACAGCGTGTCGCGTTCGATTACGACAGTAATCACGACGAAACTCTCTCCAAGATAATTGCATGTTTCTATTTTTATACTTGATCTGTAGATACAAGTATATGATTTTGCATAAAAGGACTTTATCTTGCTAAAGTTTATTTTGGTTTCTAAATCATGTTACTTTCTCCCGGGTGTCTGCTAGATCGCAACACTGGAGTAGAGAGCACTATTAATTGTTCTTCACGTGCACAGTAACTGAAATTTAAAACTGTTAAAATAAAAGGCTCAATAAACTATTGCATAGACAATTTGCATCTCTTCCCTTTGTGTTTTGAACTTTTCAATGCGAAGCACAGTTTTTTTTAGTATTGGATCAGTACTCGTTAACATCCAATACTGAATCCCAGGTATTGGAATTGGTATAGGAGGCAAAAAAGCAAGATTGGAGCATCCCTAGGCCAAACGCATGCCTAACGAAACACCGGCACCAGCCATTTTTAAAAAGCAGCGTAAACACACAGTTATACTTACTCAACGAACTAACGAACATGGAAAACAGCGGTAAGATTAAAAAAAACAGAAAGCTAATGCTAAAGGCCTTTGTCTGCGGTATTGTGTTCTCTTCTCAGCCTCGATGATATGTAGCACTGCAAGTTGTCTTAGGAGATATAGTCTCTTAGCCATCCTTTTCGCTCTTTTAATCGAATAATTTATACATCTACATTCCATCTCCGTAATCACGAAACCCACGACACACAACCGAAACACAGCTCTGATCACGGCGTCTTCCATCATCCAGTTGTTGAGGTTGTTGTATGGCGCACTTAAATGATGTTGTTGTCAGCTGGCTTACGTCACATCAGAGTTCCTACTGCCGGAAAATGTCCTAGGGCAGGTGTTTTTAAACCTGTCCAGGAGCACCCCCATCACTGCACATTTTGTATGTATCCCTCATCTAACACACCTGATTAAACTCATTAGCTTATTTGTAGAGACTGCAAGACCTGAAGTGGGTGTCAGATTAGAGAGACATACAAAATGTGCAGTGCTAGGGGTGCTCCAGGACAGGTTTGAAAACACCTGCCCTAGGAGAAATGTAGTTCTTGGCGGACCGCCCTGGTGGCTACTTCCTATAAATGAGCATAACTACCCAGTGCGAAAGCCCAGAGAACAGGACTCTGTTGTTACTAAGAATATTGTTATTAGAGCACAACCGATTTATCGGTCTGCCGATTTTATCGGCCGTTATGAGCCTGTCGCAAATATATCGCATATATGCACAGATATGCCACCGATATAAACATTTTTTTACAGAACATAACGCAGAGAAAATGCTTGTAAATGGTGTAATTACGTAGTTTGTGCAGCAGAGCGTGCTCCATGGTTTGCTACTGGCAAACCAGGTCACTGTAGCGCGTGTGAAAGACACTCGGGCCACTTGACGGAACTGTCACTTGCCCACTCGGGCCAGTGCTGCTACATGTTCACAGAAGTTGCCAATTTATTCAAAATATTCAAGCACACATAGATGAGAAAGTGTCTGTCAGTTTGATACTCACGCGGCTCAGCAACACACATTCTAAGTGCGCCCACGCGTCTCACGGTGCGTGAAAAGTCACAAAAAATTTGTTGAGTTTTTGTAGAGTATCATGGTAGACACATAGTCGGTTATGTCTTAAGTGAATGTAAACATGAAATTTGCCAGTCACCGCCAGTGTTTTTGGTCATTTTCACAAGTTTCATGGCCCACAGAATATCTTCTTGTATGAATATCTGAACAGGCAATACATCAAAATAACAGACCCTCTGTTTTATTCTAGCTTCATGCATTCTTTTTTTAATCAACATTTGAATGTGGGTAAGTTTCATGAAAAAAAGCAACATTTTGAGAAAAAAAAATAGTTTTTCAAAGACTACGTCTGGATCGGATTCAGTGCGATGAGCAAAGCACAGATGGAGTCGATCGACTCCATCAACACTAGGGCTGTAACGATACACCAAACCCACGATTCGGTTCGTATCACGATTTTTGACCCACGGTACGATACAAACCTCGATATGGGGGGGGGGCTTTGCCTTTGACAAAACAGTTCAAAAGATATTTTGAGGGAAAAAAAATACATTTATTAAATAACATTTGAAAAACCTGTAAAAACTGAACACCAACAATATTAACTATGTAAATTATTAACAAAATACCTAAGTAAATTAAACTATATAGCCAAAGCTATAACACTTCTGTTTTCTTTGTAATAAAATACTGTTGAAAAAAAAACAGAACTCTGCCTCTTTAAGTATTTCCGATAAATGGTCGCTTGTATGGCTCTCATACACAGCGCGTGTTTGGAGGACGGGTTTGCTATTTGCCAATCGGCCGTAATATAGTGTGCGGTTATGGTCATATAGCTGTCTGTGGCACGGGACGTCCATCCATCGGTGGTGATTGCGATGGATTCAGCAGTACTCAACCCTTCCTCCACCTTAGCCTTTGTTTTCTCCAGATATTTTGAGAGAAATGCGCCTGGCTCGGTAATGCATAACGGGGCTCGAGCACACTAAGTAAATACTTGAATCCCTCGTTTTCAACAACCGAAAAAGGGCGCATATCCAGTGACATAAAAATTCCAATTGCATCTGTAATTTTTTGTGCTCGATCTGAATTGGCTGGAAACTTTGCTTGGAATAAACTAGGCAGTGTAGGCTGCTGCTGTTGGGTTGTTTTCTGTACACAAGCTAAACTGATGTCGGGATGGTGCCTTAAAGCTACACTGTGTAACTTTTTTAGTCTATTCTTAGCTAAAAAACACTTAGTTCTTTCAAAAATATATGTGCTCATTAATGTATATTTACTTCTTACTTCTCGTAAGTTTATAATATGCCTTTGAAAATACATAAGGTAATGGGATCTAACGGTGGTCGCCATGTTGCCCCTCCATCTTGAAAGTACATTAGCCAAAGAGGGACATACCCGTAAATTCAAGCTTCGCTTTTCGCGTTTTAACCGGTTTTAATACTCGATGGCACTGTACAAAATTCTCTGCCTCGCGCATGTGCGCGTCAACTTGTTCAGACTTGTCTGGTGCATGTGCAGAGAGTTTTCATCTCAGCAGCGTCCAGTAACAGAGTTATACGGAGTTTTCCTGGCTTGTTTATTCCTCAAAAGTCTGTTTTTCCTTGTGTGGTATTTCTGTGCGTTAATAACTCCGTAAGTAATAATAGTTATTGTCATGGTAGATGTGTTTCAGAGTGTGTCATCGCGTAATTCAGTTGATGTCACCTCAGAAGTATTTTTGTGTCAACATACAATAGCGTAATGCTCACCTATTTGAATAATCATTCAGTTATTTTGTTATCAACATGTTTATTCGTTTATAGAAAATATTTGCTTGTAATGTATGTTGATGGAAATATGTATCAGGTCTGATCGGCATATTATACGAGCGCACTGCAGTGCTAACGTTAAAGCGCCGCACACACTTTTGTAACCGGACACCGCTTGTTAGCAGCAGCAGCGGCAGCTCCGCTCCTTTTAATGCAGCTGCCTTTAGCGCCTATATATGGTACAATAAGCTCTGGTTTACGGTTACATTATACAAATGTAACTTATAAGTATAGTTATACAGTTCTTAACTGTGTATGTATATTTATCATCCTTATTTGTTCTCTCACAGAAACCACATTTATGTACATATCCACGCAAACCTGTTTATGCCTTGCAATTGGATGACTGAATAAACATTACTATCATCAAAGTTCACTCTGGATTAGCTGCAGTTCTTTCTAGCCGAATAATTAGGCCAGTTGAGTTCCAACCATCCCACTGCGCACAGAATATCCCACAGGCACCGTGTCGAATGTGGACGAGGTCGAACTGGAAGCCATGTTAATCTTGGACTAAATCGGCCACCATAGGAGTTGAAACGAAATCGGAATTGAGAGGAACAGAAACTAAAATTCACTGGATGGTCATATACCTTTTCACCGCTAGATGGGGGAAAATATCACACAGTGTAGCTTTAAAGGTCCCATGGCATGGCATTTTTCTATTATTTTATAATGTTTCCTGAGGTGTACTTATATTGTTAGTATGACTTTTACATCATAAAATGTCATAATTTAGAAATAAAATGTATTTTTTATATACTGCTGTTTGCCCTGTGGCTGAATGCCCTGCTTCAAGAGGCGTGTCTGCTGTGAGACTTCAGTAAAAACGCCCACTGTTGTGATTGGCTAACATCTTTGCATTTTAAATGAGCGGAGGGGGCGTGGTTTAACGAGGTCTACGAGGCACGAGCAGGCACGAGCTGCTGCCAGAGAGACGGATGGACCTTAGTTCACTTCACATCAGTTCTCAGCATGTCTGAACTGTTGTAGTTACAGCATATACTTCAGGTTATTAGTCTATTTCTAGTCGGAGGGACTGTCACTCATGTCAGAAAGTTAGTAACTTTAGTAAATTATGGATCAGCGCTGACTGGAGACGCGAACCGTTTAGAACGATTCAGTCCGATTTGGTGAACTGATTCGGTTCACTAAAAAGAACTGTTTCAAAAGAAAGATCGTTCACGAACCGGACATCACTAATGTACCAGAGACGGAGCTCAGCGATTGCTAACAAAGTTATTTATAGTAACTACTGAGTTATGAGAGCGCTGTCAGTCAGCGCGAGTTTATTGTGTTTGTATCTGAGAGTTCTGAATAAACACGAGTCCCAGTCACACCGAGTCCGTCTTCATCATTATTACCAACTTTGTAACACATGCAAAGTACCATTACAGCTGTCGAGATGAACGAGTTAAAAGTAAGTGTTGACTTTTAAATAGCATTATTTTTAAAATAAAATAAAAGCGTCAGTGACAGTGTTGAGTACACAGCGCAAACAAAGACACAACAGCAGTAATCGAATGTAATCCAGTTTATTGTGGGTCTAGGCTGGCTAGCCCGGATATGCTCACGCTTACCCCCCTTCTGCTTAATCTCACGCCGCGTTTGGTGCCTCCGCTGTGGGCCAGATGCAGTACTGGGGGTCGGGGATGTTGAAGGCCACCGGCCAGTGCAGCCCGAGCTTCGGCGTGTGTGAGGTTTATCTCTAAAGATCTGACTCTGCCGATGTTCGGCAGAAACTCATGACTGTATGCACATTTTAGAACCGATAGACGCGACGAGGACGTACAAAAACACTGACTCACAAGATAGTAAACACTGTTCTGTCTGGAGAGAGAGAAGCCGCTGCGTGTGCACGAATAATAAATAATTAGCTACACAGCAGAAATCAATGATTACAGATCAGAAGGAACTGAAAAAAGACTTCTGTTTTCATTTGTACATCCAAACACTGAGAAACTGCCAGCGTTCACTCGTTCACAACCCATGATCTCTCAAGCGTTTGCATGGGCGTGCCAGATTCTCTGGGCGGAGGAAAGGGAGGTAACCGTTCCTGCTTGGACGTCAAACCAGGAGACTTCAGGATTGGCTAGTCTGGCCTGTCATTTTCTCAAAGGCAGAGAAAGACAGCCAGAACTCGGTTTTACACCGATCAACATTTCTATCCACTTGGGGACAATATTCAGGCTAGGGGAACTCATATTAATGTTGAAAAACCTCATAAAATGAAAATTTCATGCCATGGGACCTTTAAGATATGCATCTGCATGTTGGTTGTGTTGCCGGCCGGTTAGGGAAGCTTCTTGAAACACTTACGGCAAATTGTGTGGGTATTGTCAACTACACGATTGCCATCCTTGTTCTCCACCGGGTAGCCGAAATGTTGCCATACTGCTGGCTTAAAAGTATTAGGAGGGTCCGCGATCTCTGGGTTGGTTGCCATGTTTCCTTGCGTGCTTCCACTAGCTCGCATGACGCGTCACATGATTGGAAAGCTTAGGGTATCACACGTAATTGGAGGACGCTTACAGATAAAATTAAAGAATTTATCCTCAACTAGTTTTGTGGTGTAGGTCTACGTATTTTATAATGTTAACTTCAAATAATACTTATAGTAATTTAAAAAATGTGGTTGCATTGGATCTGGGCAGGAAGGATAATTCTGGGAGTTGGAAGGGGTGTGTCGCGATTCTGCCTTCTCACATCGCGATACAGGTTCGTGGACCTGCGCATTGCGATTTCATATCGCATATCGTTACAGCCCTAATCAACACCCCCAAAGCTTCACAGTCCTATACCTCACCCTGGGTCAACATTTCATTCAATAACATTGTTGTTATGACATCGCTCGTTTCTGCTTCTTCTTCACCTCTGTATTGATCTGGAGATTCTGTACTCATCCAGGAGATACATAATAGCGCCCCCTACCATATAACAGTGAAAACAAGGAAAGCCGGAAAATCTCGTCAATGGCATGGAAGGGTTTTCTCATAAAAGACAAGATAACAAAAGACAGAAAAAAAAGAAAAAAAATTCACTCGCTGCTCTTGACTAAATACCTTTAATAAGGGTTAATCTATATTTATACAGTGAAGACTGTGACAGTGAAGTGATACTTTACATTTAATTACTATTTCTGTAGCCTACCTGAGAATCAAGTTTAGACCTACATGAAAAACCTGAAAATAACTTTTTCATTTGTATGTTTGTTCGGTTATATTAATGTACAATATATGTAAATTATGTATACTCTATTCAATATACAGGACCAGCCAAAAGTTTGGACACACCAATGGGAAATTGTGTCTAAACGTTTGACTGGTACTATACTATAATAGCTTGTTTTATAATGGCGGTGCAGTACGGTTCAGTACAGTTCAGTACGATTCGGGATGCTAAACCCTGATCCGGCTTGCTTTTCCACTGCCAACAGCACCCTTTTGATTGGCGTGGTGTAGTGATCGACGTCATTCTCGCGCAAAGAAGAAAGTGACACAGTAAACAACAACAGTGGACAACATATACAGCAGATCTTGTTCTTGAAGAAGAAGAAGACACGCTTTATTTGAGCAAAGGCTGCAGGCTACAAGGAAAAACAGCCGAAAAAGCACGCGCAAGTGACGAATCTGTGTCAACCAATCAACTTTCTACAGTGAGTCTAGCTCAACCCATTAGTACCGGACACCTGTGCTAGGTACCCAAAAGGAAGGGTGCCAAAAGAAAGTATGGTCTGGTATGGTATGTGTGGTATGGTATGGTTCGGAATTAGGGTACCATTCACAAATTCTGACAATGGAAACAGCAAAAATTGCATGCCGTACTGAACTGTACTGAACCGTACTGCTTGGTGGAAAGGAGCCATAATATACACATAAACAGTGATGCCAGTAACGCGTTACTTAGTAACGCGTTACTCTAATTTGACCACTTTTTCCAGTAACGAGTAATCTAACGCGTTACTATTTCCAAACCAGTAATCAGATTAAAGTAACTTATCCAAGTCACAGTGAGTTACTTTTTTTTGTCATTTTCCTTAGTAAAAATATATATTTTTGCTTTCTTGTTTAGTCTCAGCAGGGGTTTTCCTGCATAGAGAATTACGAGGCGGCCGCTCCGTCAAATTTCTTGCCGCCTCCGTCTGTCGACAAAACTCAAGACAGGCAGTCACTTGCTCAGATTAGGCATGTCGTGATAATTAAATAATCATCAGAAATATATATTGTCACATTATCCTTCAGCAATCATTATTAGTATATTATTATTTGCTAGTAGCCTACAAAGTCATCTAAAGCCATTCCATAGCTGAATGTCTTTCCTCCGCTGTAGCTGTCAATCATTCTCCGTTCAGCATTCAAGCTGCGCGTCGTTCGGTTCCAGTCAGCGGTAAAGCTCACTCCATATGATATATTCCCGGTATAATACTTGATATGTTGATAAAATAATTTATCTTCCTGGAGTTTATCTTGCGGTTTCTGAAAGATGTTGTGCTCGCTACTCAGGTGACAACACAAGGACTATTAATTAGCATCACACGCACAATAACCAGAATTAAAAACTGTGAAGAAACAAATAATCAGTGAATGTTTGGACCGATAGGCTACATAGTAGACTAGGATTTGTGGGCTCGACGCTCATCTTCTCTTTATGCCGTGGACTTTTCAATGTGCACTCGCGCTGCACTGCACACTCTGATTCCATGTTGCTTTAAGCGCATCATTCTGCACCCGGGATGCGCATAAGCGCTTTGTTGTCGCTCTGTTTTGAAGCGTTTCATATATTTTCATAGTTTTGTGCACTTAAAGATTATTAAAAAATATATTGTTCTCACGGATCGATCATATATTTGTTGTCCCTTTACAGAGCTGCACATTACGTTTACAATAAAATATAAATCTTGTAATTGTATATTATTTGTGTAGGCCCATATAATTATTTACATTCATATATAAATATAAATTAAAAATTAAATATAAATTGTTTTTCATAAATGTATTTAATAAAAACACAAAGTAATTTGTACCTTTTCATTAACATGTTTAGGGTTTTATGTTTAGTGTTTTATGTTTAGTGTAGTGTAACATGTTTTATGTTTAGTGTTTGCAAAAACGGTTGTCATTTTTATGTTGAGGCTGCAGAGGTGTTGTCGGCAACTGATGAATGTAACTAATAAAGTAACTTGTAATCTAACTTAGTTACTTTTAAAATCAAGTAATCTGTAAAGTAACTTAGTTACTTTTAAAATCAAGTAATCTGTAAAGTAACTAAGTTACTTTTTCAAAGTAACTGTGGCAACACTGCACATAAAGAATATACACATAAAGATATATCGATATCTGACTTTTTTTACTCCTTTATACTGTATTGGCTCCCAAAAACCCATATCGGTCGGGCTCTAATTCTTATGCTGATACAGCATCATTTTTTAATGGTATTAATTGATTGACTTGGAACACAGGGGTGCCCAATCTACCAACCTGCAGAGTTCAGATCCAACCTAGATCCAACACACCTGGCTGTAAATGTCAAGTGCCCCTGAAGATCTCATTTAGCTGGTTCAGTTGTGTTTAATCAAGGTAGGAGCTGAACTTTGCAGGGCCAAAGCAAAATTACAACAAAAATTGCAGTTTAGCCATAATAGTAACTGACCTCCATAGACGCACCAGTCAGAAAACACAAACATTGATAAAAAAACTTTATAAAACACTGCAAAATGGTGGATGGCAAAAAAGAGCAAAGAGATGTGAAGCAAATCATAGGCATTAGCTGGGAATAAGGCAATTGATTAAAAAAATATATATTCTCAAACAATTGCACAGCAGAAACATAATGTGAACAGGGATTATGTTAACATTTTCTAATGGCGACAATAATTCAGACAAAGAGTAAAAATAGGCAAAGTGAACAAGAGGTGATAAATAAAACTATCAAATAGATGTAAAATTCTGCATTAAATTTATGAAGCCCAAATATCCCAAAGCTGAGTGCACACTCTTGTTTTATTTTATATTTAGATGCATCTTTGGTTATTGTATAAACTAACAAGCTTACTGTCAATGGCAATTCATGGTGAACCCACCCAGAAGTGATCTGAAACTGCTTATCTGCAAAAACATGCATGTATGGATGACCACAGATAAAGGTTCCCCTCATTTACTATTTAAATTTAAATTTAAATAGTGGCTAGTTTAAAAAATGCAGATGTTGAGTTTGAGAATATCTCGCACTCGGGTTAAAAGTCGACTGTGTGTACTCGGTTTATTACCCAGATGTGTTTGTATCGATCTGACTTCAGGTTCATTGATCACTGAAGACCTATTTCACCCAGGCATGTTTGCATGGAAATCTGACAACATAGAAGAGGTCTGTACATCTCTGGAAGTTGGTCCATTCATGCTCATTCTCCATGGACTGTCCATGGCTGAATTGATAAGGGAATGATTAAGGCCATGGGATCAGCTGACCATATCATAGGATAAAATGAGCACAACATAGTCCGATTATAAACATAATTGATCCCTTAAACACACATGCCTCGACATGTATAACTCCATCACTCTCAGTGCTATAGGGTTTTTTAACCAGGTGCCCCTGTCTGGGATTGCAAACATATTATTTTCTTTTATATATATATTAAACAAAAAACAATTCTAGATTTCAAAATGTATTTCTAAGAATAGCAGGTCTGCATGAGGTCTGATAAGTGAATGTAATAATTATGTTTGTAAATGTTTAAAACGTTATACTGCACTAAGGAAATCTAGCTTTTACTAAATTGGGGCCCCTGAGTTGGCTGAAAGCCTGTTTTGGGGTCCTTTGGTCTGTAAAGCCCCTGCTACAGGTCAAGAGGCAAACATTGCATCTGCATTTTAACAGCTGGTATAAGCGTTTCCATCGAGTTGTTACAATGCACCACAGCTGCAAAATAGCTTTATATGTGAATATTACTGAGAATGGGCAAATCTGACCTTTAAATCTGACAGAGTGAGGCTCATTTTACTACTAAACAGCACTAAACCAGTAGGTGATGATACAAGAGCTGTCTGGCCTTACAGAACTGCTCAACTGTCACCAAACTCACCTCTCGCTGACCAGCACGACGTCGGCATCTGTCCACTGCTTGAAAATGGACGGAAGCACTTTTCTAAAAGTGAAGAAGAGACCGGGGAAGACCACAACGCCGCAAATCAACACTTGCAACATCTTGTCCCGCAATAAAACCTGATCTGATGTTTGGTCGAAAACAAGATATCGCGTTAAAATAGCAGCGCTGAGTCGGTGTGGTCAGGGAAGCATTAGAGCAGCGGTTCCCCTGCCTCAGCAGCGCTCACTGTACTGTACACACACGAATAACGGTGGAGGTGTCCGGTGATTGATTGCTCTTCACTCCTGCTTCACAAGCCGGGACCAGCGAGTATTCTGTTACATGTTAAGGTTCGTGAACTGACGACCCACTTTAGCATGCGATATCTAATTGTCAGTTATGCGAAACTGCACAAACGTCCGCAGGAACGATTAAAATAGGCTGCTTGTTTAGAGCGGGCGCTTATCCGCTGCTCGGCGAGCGTTGCTCATTCCTGCGCGGGTTTAGAGTTGGAGAACAGCAATGGCCGAGTCGAGAACGGAATCATTCTTATGAGTCGGATCTTCTCAATGAATCATTTGAGCCGGTTCACAACAAATATCTGTTCACGAACCGGACTGAGCGGTTCTTTTTATTGAACACACATGTAATATGTCACTCATACGTGCTAATTAATTAATTTAAAAAATATATATTATCTAAATCTATCAATTTTCCAAATTATATTGCAAATAAAAAAGGAAGACAAAAACGAATACATTTAAGTCTCTTATCATCCCAGCAATTTACAGGCCTGTTTAACCTTCTTATATTTCGATTATAGAAAATAGTTACAAACTAAATATTTTTAAATATAGAGAAATAAGGCTTTGTCTTCATACACTTAGGTCTAAATTTATAAATATATGTATAAAGACTTTACCCAGAAAAAGAATCAACATTACATAATGAAAGAAAAAAAAATCTGCTTTGTCAGAGAGGGTCATGAATGAACAGCTCACTGAATCATTGAAGCATTGTGAGCTGATAATGAGAGCATTTAGAAGAAACGGAAGATTTTACTAATTGGCCGAATAACATAAATGCCACTACAAATAAAATATGCTGGAAATATTTTCACGAAACAGAGTTGGTTTAACGAATAGCTTTTTTTGCTAACGTGTTCAGAGAGAATACATTAATTGTAGTATTGTTTCAATGCAAATATTCGAGGCTAATGACTCAAACATCAAAATTAGCCTACATATGGCTTTACTGTAATTTTTAAGAGCATGTTATATGCTACGTTGGGGCACCACGTGATGACGTAAAGCCTCACTGAGCCGTTTTTTTTAACGAACCGTTCGAAAGAACTGATTCGCTGAAATGAGTCAAACTTCCCAACACTGGAGAGCACGCAGCTGCATTGAGCAACTCCACTCACACTCTATTCGCTCAACAGCGCCATCTAGGCGCTTCGCCGTTAATAACCCCAAATCAACTGTTTCTAAAATAATTTACGTTTAAAATGTCAGTGTCTTTAAAATGTCTTTTAGCTTTAAAAAAAAATTAAGTTCACATCACGGACAATGTCTTGTTGACTGTAAATGTCTTGTTGAAAGCTTTGATTAATGAGCTTTTTGGAAACGTGTGGATATGTTTATGATGTCTAGCTTAGCCGATTTCTTTGTGTAGACGAGAAAATGGCAAAAAGTTTAGAATCAATGACTTTATGAATTGTGGTAGCTACAAGTGATCACACCGTGCTGAGTAGCTACACATACAGGAGACCCTTTGTTCCCAAACAGCCTACACAATCCTAATCCATCTGTCCCACCAACCCCCACCTCTTAGCTGCCCATTCATGCTGATCTAGGAAAGACGTGAATGTGACTTCAACCCTTAAGTCCCCAGGACATAGTTTCCTCTCACTGGGACCAATTACAAATGCTCCTTGTTGTACCTTTCCACGCCACTGCTCCACAGTTTTCCCCATCCAGCATCTACTATGATTAACCAGTTCTCATAAACCATGTGTCAAAAAATAACTTAATAATGTGGACACAACAAGATTTCCTCAGGCTTGAAGTGAATTATAAACCTATAACAGAAAGTTATCACCTGCAATATTCTAGAACATTTCCAGAGCTTAAGTTATACATTAATGATTTTGTTTTAATGTTGAACATTCACAAATTCTTAAATCCCTGACATGTCCCACAATGTTATTTTATTGCTGTAGGCTATAGTTTTTAAAGTAATATTTTACGAATGGCTTTATCTTTTTTAGTTGATTCTTGACACAAATCAAGATCATTTCAGATGCTTTTCTCTTTATTTTATTAAAATTATAACATTAGCCTAAGTGCACCCCCTTATTTTGAGTAGCAGTATTTTAGTATTTTATAGCAAGAGAAGAAGAACAAGTTAGTCTCCATTCAAAATACAAGTAAATATTAAGTAAATACTAATAGTCGGGGAGCCAAAGTCTCAAAAATGGGTTGAACCTGACATGGTCTGCCATACTTTTTATTTGTGTTTTTTCTGTTAACGTTGACCCTAAGAACCAATAATTGGAGGGTCTGCTCTGCCGGAAATATCGCGAAAAAAAAATTGTGGCCATTTTAGTGTATGCACCCTTTATTTTTTATCTGAAAAATTTGAAAAATGAATTTTTTCCTCACATCCTCAGTGGGTTGGTTAGGCTGTTAATAAATGCATTCCAGGTACACAGAACACATGTGCTGACAACATCCACTGAAAAAATAACTCTTAAAAAACATTTCTAGATGATTTTGCATCAATTTAATGCAAAAAATAGGTGTTTACTCACTTTTTTTCCAGTATTTTCATATTTACTTCATTGGCAATCAACTATTCCCCCAAGTTATGACATCTGTCAATATGCCATTCTTTTCACCAAATAGTATACTCATTCCACAGAAAAAAATTATAAAAATCCAACCAAAATCAATGGATCTGTGATGATTTCACTACTATTTGGCGATCAACAAGCTCAGAACCTCAATAGAATTTTAGGCTACTCTGGATATACTGGATATTTAACATGGTTGTTAATGTCCACATTATTAAACATCATGGCCTAGGCATCTTTTTAATTTCAACATAACCCTGTTCTCCCAATGGAAGAGTGTTGTGATCTTGGCATCTGCTTGGCAGACATCCTGGGCAAGAACTTGTTCTTGCTGCTTAGGACTGACTTTCACCCGGTCGTCCTCACCTAACTGTGGAGTTGCATCTGTTATCATCCATGCCAGGTGGTTATACAGGTTAGAGCTTACTCTTCGGGATGTGTCCAGGTATGATATCTCTAGCTGCAGTGACGGGTCTTAAGTCATACTTCCAGGCATCTGCTGACTTCCACTGGCTTGAGCTGTTCTGGCTTCTCTTGCTTCCTTCAGGATCTGCTTACGTTGGTTCTGGAGGTCCTTCCATATTCTCTTTGCAGTGTTGTAGGAAGAGACTATGGTATCATCTGGTGTCAACTCAGATATTTGCATCATCTGAGAATTTTTTCCAGAAATAAAATGCATAATTCTCTCGTCTCAGGGGGATATGAGGGGGGAAAGTACCATAATTTGAATATACTACTGGGTTTCTACTGATACAAAGCCTAATGCTAAATCACTGAAGTAACCCTTAAAGTTCCTTCAAATTTGAGAGCATGCAGCCAACATTAATTTCTGCTGGAACATTCAGGCTGGAACATCTTTTCTGTGGAACAACCATTATTTTACAATTGCCACCTACTTCATTGTGTCTTCTAAGGCGGGCAATCAAGGACTGACATCTGTATGAGGTAACATTCTGAACTCCATGGCTTTCCAAGTATTTACAGAATTCATCCCTCAAAGCTGTAACTAAGAATATGGGTCTTTGAAAAAGGGCTCATCTATCCGAGATATGAGTTGGTTCAGTGCAGCATCATATGGTGTCGTGGTAGTACTAGTCCTTCCCTGTGAACGAAGACACTTTGTCAGGTAGTTGGTCATGCATTCCTTGTGGTACCGGAAGACCTCAGCAATCATATCAGAACACTTGTTTCCATCAGGACCACAAGTCTTGTGTAGTATCTCTTCATCTTCAAGTTTGTTTGCTTTTTCCCAAACTGCATTCTGTCTGTCATAAGTGGCGATCAAAATGAGTGATCTATTCCCCCTGGTTGCGCATGCTCTACTGATCTGCCTGCATTGTCACCATGGAATAATTGAAATGAGCTGGATTAAAGAGCTTGACTTCTGGCTTTTCAACTTTTTTCCTCGTCTGGTCAACAGTTTTACGATCTGTGTACCTCGCACAACATTGTGTGTGCCACAAAGTATTCCTCCTCAGAAAGTCACATTGAGGTTTCAGCCCATTGTCAAGTCTGTATGAGACATCATACTTTCTGTTGGTTACAGCATATAGGAGGGAAGGGTAGCCTTGATTTGTCAGTTTCTGAAGAGGACCAGCGTCACTGTCTGTTTTCTGACAAATTATGCAAGCAGTATAGTTGGGACTGAGCAGCTTTCTCTTCAGCTGTTTGGTTAAGAACTCAGGCTTCATCCTTCATTCTTCTCCAATTCACATCACTCCTCTCCTGTTCTCTCCTGTTCACTCCTCTCCTCCTCTCCTCCACGCTTCTCCTCTTTTGTTTAATCCTCTCCTCTTCCTTTCTCCCCTCTCCACTCCTATTCCATCCACTCCTCTCCACTCTTCTCTCTTGTTCAATCCACTCCTGTACTCTTCACTCTCTAGTCTCCTCTCCTCTCCAATCCACTCCACTTCTCACCACTCTTCTCTTCTCTCCTCTCCTATCCTCTCCAATCTTCTCCTCTTCTACTCCTCTCCACTTTTCTCCTCTTCCCTCTTCTCCTCTCCATTCCTCTCCACTCTTCTTTCTTGGTCAATTCACTCCTCTTTTTCCTCCACTATTCTTATCTCTTGTTCATTCCACCCCTATCCTCTTCACTCTTCTCTCCTCATTCCACGCTTCTCTTCCGTTCAATCCTCCACTCTCCTCTCCACTCCACTCCTCTTTACTGTACCAATCCTCTGCTGCCTTCTCTTCTCACTATCTTTTCCTCCACAGCAAACCCAATAAGATCAGAACCAAATCTGCAAATGGGAAATATTGTGCATTCAGGTGAAAGAAATCATCTCAGGTTACGACTGTAACCCTTGTTCCCTGAAAAGGGAACGAGACACTGCATCTAACGACACTTTGGGGACGCTCCCTAAGCATAGCGATCAAGCAGACGCTCCATGCGTCTCGTTCCCTTCTCAGGGAACAAGGGTTACAGTTGTAACCCGAGACGTTCCCTTTCGAGGGAACTCGCACTGCATCTAACGACACTTTGGGGAACGAATACCCACTAGGCCACACGACAATCACGCCCAACCTAGTGTGAAGCTGGAACCCAGGCACACTTAGGACGCGAGCACTCTAGTGCCAGCGAGGAAGCGAGATTCCAGAAAGGAGGGCCACAGAGGATGCCATGTCTCTGGAATGAGCCCTCACGGCTATCATTGAAGGCAAATTACGCACCTGATAAGTCATGGCTATAGCCTGGACAATCCACTTACTGATTGTCTGTTTTGACGCAGGAAGCCCTTTCTTGGGTGAGCCAAAGCACACCAACAACTGGTCTGACTTCCTCCACTGTGAAGACTTCTCCAGATAAACTCTTTTTTCCAGAACTCTGCTCTGACCGGGCAGAGCAGGTGAAGTCTCCTTTCTTCCGCCGTCACGTGAGGTGGAGGATGGAAGGCCTAAAGAACCACTGACCGTGCCACATTCGATGGCACCTTGGGCACATAGCCCGGCCTCGGAAGTAAGATGGCCTTAACTCCGCCAGGGGCAAACTCCAGGCAAGTTGGCGTAACCGACCCCGGTCCTCCACCCTCCTCAGTAAGTGATAGCAAGAAGAAAGGCCACCTTAAAAGGTCAGGTTCTTTGCCTCAGCCGACACGGTTCGAAGGGAGCCGCAGACAACCCTTCCAGAACCACTGCCGGATCCCAAGTTGGGACTCTGGACCGAGTCGCAGTCCTCATCCTCCGAGCTCCATGGAGGAAACGCACAACCAAATGGTGCTTACCCAGAGGCCCATCACCTACAGGTAAGTGGAAAGCTGCAATGGAAGCCACGTACACCTTAAGTGTGGATGGGGTAAGACCTGCGGAGAAACGATCTTGGACGAACTCCAGCACTGAAGCCACTGGGCAGTTGACTGGTTCCACCTAACGCTCTCTACACCAAGTGGAAAACACATTCCACTTCATGCTGTACAATCTCCTCGTGGAAGGAGCCCTGGAGCTGAGTAAGGTCTCAACTACATCTGCCGATAGGCCCGCCTCTAGGTACCAGGTCCCCTCAGGGGCCAGACCCAAAGGTTCCACAGCTCTGGCCGGGGGTGAAATATTGTGCCCCCTGCCTGAGACGGGAGTCCTGCTAGCTGTGCTACGATGTTCGAGAACCATACCTGGGTCGGCCAGCAGGGTGTTATTACAGTAAAAGTAGGCTGATCACTTCTTGGCGGACCCGCTCCAAGACTCCCGGGAGCAGAGTGAACGGGGGAAATGCATAGACGCAGCAGCCACGTCTGTACTTGAGAGAAAACCACAGAGGGCAGTGGGATGTCTCTCGAGACGCGAACAGATCCACTTCCACTGGGCCGAACCTCTCGCACATGGCTTTCACCACCTCTGGGTAAAGTCGCTTCTCCCCAGGCCTCAGCCCCTGCCTTGACAGGATGTCTGCTCCCTTTTTGGTCCCCGGGGACATATATCGCTCAACAGTCTCACTTGGGACCACAGGAGGATCTGGTGTGCCAGTCTGCATAGAGGGCTGACCACTGCGACCTCAGACCCCCTTGATGAATTAGATATGAGACTACTGACATATCAGGACATGGTGGCCGCGGAGGTCCGGGAAAAAGCTCCTCAGAGCTTTGTAGACCGCCAGCATTTTAAGGCAATTTATGTGCCAAGAAGGCCAAGGACGACATCTCAATGCCGAACTGACACTACTCACGACTGGGCCAATATGAGCCAGTCGTTGATGTAGATCAGTACACGGATGCCTCGGAGACTCAGCTGGAGCCAGAGCTGCATCCATGCACTTGGTGAACATGCGAGGGGGAAAAGCCAGGCCAAAATGAAGAACCCGATAATGGTACGCTTCGCCCCCGAAAACAAACCTCAGGAACTTCCTGAAGGATGTATACATGGAAGTATCGTGACAAACCAGTCCTCAAACTGGATCTGACTCACGATGGTTGGAATTGTGAGCATCTCGAATCTGAATCTCCTCAGAGAACGATTCAAGTACCTCAGATCTAAAATTGGATGCAACCCCCCCCCTCCCTCCCATCCTTCTTGGGAACTATGAAGTACTATGAGCCCGGACTCCCTGTCTGGCGGAGGAACAGGTTCTATGGCCTCCTTTACCAACAGAGAGTGAACTTCCTGTTCCCTTACCTGAACCTGCTCTGGGACCACTGCAGTCCAGACCACCCTGTTGAACTTCAGGGGAGGGTAACCGAACTGGAGTCTGTATCCCTTTTCTACAGTTGCAGGGCCCAAGCAGATATATTCAGAAGGCATAACCATGCACCGAGATAATCTGCTAAGGGAACCAGCCTCTCGAGGTTGGCCTCAGGTGTCAACCGAGCCTCGTTCCCGACCCCCTGAAGCAGCTGACCGGCAGGGAGCAGTCGCAGACGTACTTTAAAAAAAAAAAAACCCCATCCCTTTGAGGAGTTATGGCCGTTTAAAGAAACCACCGAAATTAGCTAAAACGGCTAAAGCTAGCTAAGTAAACTAGTAGAGAATGAATTCTGCTGCTGCTACAGGGATACGTTTGGGATGAGGAATCAACAGAAATATACATGTTTGAAGACTGGCGTGGTCCTTTCAGTTAATTACCAGTACAATATCCATATTAGGCCTACCGTTCTTTGCCCAAAATGCTGGGGCAGACCTGTCACATACCACAGACAATGATGAGCAGCTTCGAAGTCCGTTAGTAACCGTTGGCTACCGTTTGTTGGCTGTTCCAAACTCATTCAAATGACTAAGATCATAAGTGTGCCGTGATGTTAAATATCCAGCATGTTTTTCATAATTTTGAGAGTAGCTTAAAATTCTATTGAGGTTCTGAGCTTGTTGATCGCCAACTAGTAGTGAAATCATCACAGATCCATTGATTTTGTTTGGATTTTTATAATTTTTTCTGTGGAATGAGTATACTATTTGGTAAAAAGAATGGCATATTGACTGATGTCATAACTTGGGGGAATAGTTGATTGCCAATGAAGTAAAGATTGAAACATTGGAAAAAAGTGAGAAAACGCCTATTTTTTGCATTAAATTGATGCAAAATCATGTAGAAATGTGTTTTAAGAGTTATTTTTTTCAGTGGATGTTATCAGCACATGTGTTCTGTGTATCTGAAATGTATTTATTGACAGCCTACCCAACCCACTGAGGATTTGAGGAAAAAAATAATTTTTCACATTTTTCTGATAAAAAATAAAGGGTGCATACATGAAAATGGTCACAATTTTTTTTTGCGATATTTCCGGCAGAGCAGACCCTCCAATTATTGGTTCCTAGGGTCAAAGTTAACAGAAAAAACACAAATAAAAAGTATGGCAGACCATGTCAGGTTCAACCCATTTTATTGAGCTTTTGAGACTTTGGCTCCCCGACTATAACATTTAAGGATAAATATTAGACACATTTTTAATCCAACTATTAATTGAGTGAAATGATACAAGAAAAAACAAACATTTTGTGAGGAAGCTGGTCACACTCTATATTATGGGCCTTTAACTGCTTACATAAAATGGTTAGGTACAATGTACTTATTGTGTTCATGTTGTATTGCAAAATTATTGTTACACTTTATTTTAAGGTGTCCATAATCAGTGTAATTATACATATAGGGCTGAGTAATAATAAGTATGTACTTACTATAGGGTAAGGGTTAGAATGAGGGTTTGTTTTAGGGTTACAGTTGCATGTAATTATGCATAATTTATAGTTATTACTAAAGTAACATGTAATCAGATAACATTTAAATAGTAGCAACTATTAGTTAAAGAACCTTATATAAAGTGGGACCAGAAGCTGCATCAAAAACAGTCCAAGATAATTCCTTGGTATCCCTGTTGGAAAAGACAAACAAACAGCATATGCTATGTTTTGAAGCAAGGCAACTGGTTTGAGCTGGTTTATGCTGGTCCTAGTTTGTAATGAGCTGGTTTAAGCTGGTCCTGAGCTGGTTATAAGCTGATTCAGAGCTGGAGCTAGTTTCTTAGGACCAGTTTAGGACCAGCACTTGACCAGCTCATGACCAGCTAAGGACCCTCTTAAACCAGCTGAAACCAGCTGCCATGCTTCAAAACATACCTAACCAGCATATGTTGTTTTTTCAAACAGGGATATGAACCTTTATTTTAGCATTTCTTTAGTATGTTACTTTTTTCCAGTACTCAAGAATCAGTGAATTATTGTTTATTATTCTTTACAAACATTAATTTTAACTTAATGTGGAGAGATTACTTAATGTCAATTTAGTCTGTTTGCAGAAATTGACTTGTGTTTATTGTCAGAATATGATTATTTCAACATTACAGAAAATACCATGACATGGTTGGTGACCTATGATACCTGTAATAACCTGTTAATTTCCACACAGATAATTTGCTTGCAATAAATCCATGAAGACTGTGGCTTTTTTATAACATCACCCTCATAAAATGATTCGTCATTGTAATTTCAGTATACAGATTTGGTAATATATAGGATATGTGATATGAAGAATAATATAAAACAGACAGATGAGTGGAGAGTGACTAAAGTGCCAAGATATCCAGCCATTCAGGTCTGTAATTAAATTTTGTGGCAAACAATATACACTCACCTAAAGGATTATTAGGAACACCTGTTCAATTTCTCATTAATGCAATTATCTAATCAACGAATCACATGGCAGTTGCTTCAATGCATTTAGGGGTGTGGTCCTGGTCAAGACAATCTCCTGAACTCCAAACTGAATGTCAGAATGGGAAAGAAAGGTGATTTAAGCAATTTTGAGCGTGGCATGGTTGTTGGTGCCAGACGGGCTGGTCTGAGTATTTCACAATCTGCTCAGTTACTGGGATTTTCACGCACAACCATACACTGTAAAACATTTCCCCGTTAATTTACAGTAAACTACAAGCAGCTAGATTGACATGTAGAATGCTGTAATTTTACAGTGGACCTGCTGTAATCTAAAACAACAGTTTAATACTGTAAAACATATTACAGTACTGTGCTGTAGAAAATATAGGCTGCACAGTATAATACTGTCAAGTGTTTCGCTCCCGTTATACTGTTATTTTAGTGTTCTTGCTGTAATCTCCATACATGGTTTATTACTATAAAATGTATTAAAGTACTGTAAAATGTGATCTTTCCATTGTAAAGATCTGCTAGAAACTGATCATTTAAAATTTGCATTCTAAAACAAAAAACACTGAAGATTGCTGGCAAACAAATGGCTCAAACAAAAGATGACTTCAAAACATGCTTTTATTAAAGCTAATAACATCAAATCCATTAATTGAATGACATTATTTTTGCTTCACCATTGAGACATTGTGATTTTATGTAAAAAATCTGGTTGCAGAACTCAATGCTGATTAAACCTGATTAAATAAAGCCCCACTCCATGATGTTTTTTTAAGAGGGTGGCCACATGAGGATTGACAGTTGTTGCCTTTTTCTGAAAAAGCTTCCCCATCTTCTTGGACACCACCTTTACCTGGCTGGCTTTTGTTCCTCTTTCAGGGTTCACACCAATAGAACGTCTACAATGTAATTACACAGAAATATAATATATTAGGTGAGGTATAAAGATTAATTGCACTTTAGACATTTAAAACACATTGCATTCAAATTTGCCATTATGGCAGTATTATGGCAGTAAGTTTGGCATTATGAGACCTGAGTATCTTAGAGTAATGTAGACAACATTATATAACTTTGTCACCAGTGTTAAAGGGATAGTTCACCCAAAAATTAAAATGTTGTCATCATTTACTCATCCTCATGTTGTTCCAAACCTGTATGAGTTTCATTCTTCTGTTGAACACAAAAGAAGATATTTTAAAGTATGGTGGTAACCAGATAGTTTATCAGACCCCACTGACTAGTAGGAACAAATATTACACTGGAAGTCAATAGCTACTGTCAACTGTCTGGTTACCAACATTCTTTAAAATATCTTCTTTGAATACAGAAAGAGAGCAATTAAATAGTCTGTTCTATACTGTTTTATACCCCATGTCTTGCTTATGTGACACTTACCCAGCAGTATCAGTTGTGGTCTTGCAGGGTGCACTCAACATCTGCTGCAGTGGCAGATATCTGTAGAACAGAAAAATATGTAGTGAAATGAAAATGTGTGTACAGTCATATATCAGGCATGAAGTAAATACTAAACATGTGGAATAGTACTTAGCAAAACTTACATCAGCAGAGTACGGAGTATGAGTCCCTCTAGTGTCACACTTGATGGCTGAAAACGTAGAAAAAGTTAGTGTGCCCTCAAGGAAATCACACTTTGCATTTGGCAAAAAACTATGTAACTAGCATACGCTAATGCATTGCTGCAGATCTTAGCACATATGTTGCAGGTTATCATTTTTATACTACAATCCACAGACCTCCACATCAAAATAATCTTACCATTTTAACTGACAATTTTTTAAGATATAATCTCTCAAGGAATAGTGTTGTCTAAAACAGAGAAGTAACTGCCAGAAGTAACTGTTAGCCTCATTGCTTTAGTGCACATTTTAAAACAAAGACCAATACCTGACGTAGATTTGATAATAAATCAAGTCAATATCACAAAGTAAAAATGTTTCAGTTTGCATTTACCTTGATAAATTGGCGTAGCCACATGCAGATGAAACGCCGTCCACTGATCTGTGCTGGCAGGGTCACAGTCGGAGTGAAAATCGCCTTCCTTAATTTAATCGTTGTCTCATTTTTCTTTATCACAATAAAATATTCAAGTAATGTAATGTTAAACCTTAAATGTAATGCTAATCCTTTTTGGTTGCACGCCTATTGATGGGATTTGATGCTTCGTGATTTTCCTATGAGTTGTGAGCACGCAGGCTTAAAGGAACTGTATGTAAGAAATATATTTCAATTAATCATAAAATGGCCCTGATATGTCACTATAGACATTAAGAAATCATGTTAATTTCAAATACTTATATCACTGACAACGGTTGTCCGGCCAAGATATTGTCATTTTAAAAGTGAAGTTGCAGCCCTCAACTGATGTTGATGTTGACATGTTGTGTTTTGGCCTGAAGCGCCACCCTCCACCTATCTACCAATCACGAAGTCAGTAGTGTTTCTGCATTCGGGTTGCCAGCTCTGCTCTAGTTACCACAGCTGCAGCTACAAACTTTTTGGATAAACAATGTCTAACTTTACGAAACCTAAACGACCTCGTTATGAATCAGAAAAACGTTGTGACAGAGTCCGAAATAAAACAAGGATTTGTATAAGAGATGCCTTTGAAAGATGGAGACGGCTGAAAACGGAGAATAATTTGAAGACTGATGCCAACGTTGCTAATTTTCTCCTGGACAGGTAAGGTTCATGTTTGGCTAACTTGTACTTAATGTAAATGGACATTTCAAATATTCATGACAGTCGAACAAAGTTATGCATGTTCGTGCAAAGTAATGTTAGGTTAGCGCAGATGGAGGAGGTGGATCATTGAATTGAAAAGGTAACGTTAAGGAATTGTTTGGTAAATAAAAACGGCGAGTCGTCATTGCTAACATTAGTAATGCATTATCAGAGCCCGTTTCTCTGTCATTATGCTGAGACGCTGAGGAAATCAACATTAGCACGCCTATTATGGCAATGTGAAAACGTATTTGAGACAGTAGCCTAACGTTACCTCGGTAAAAATTATTCCTCATTCGTTCTTCGCATATATAGTGGTAATTTTACTATAATATACTATAGTATTTTTTCATGTGGGAATGCACTGTCACATACGAGCGTTCATATTTACGATTATATTTGGCTAATCGCCATAAATACATTTTTGCGATTCATAATTACTTCACAAAACATCGCTCTTGAAGCATAAACATAATTAACAGAAAGAAAAAAAAACTTACTGTGTACGACTCGTCACTTGCCATTGAAAGCTCCGTGTAGCAGCCTACGTTCCTGCTGGATCCTGCAGCCTAGCTGGCAACCTCGAGTCAGGGGGAGGGGGAGAGGGGATACACCGCTCTACAGTAATTTGAAAGTGATTGCAGTACCAGTTTTGGCCACAGTCCTACATACAGCTCCTTTAAGCACGTGACTATAATAAAAAAAATACTGTACACTCTAAAAAAAAAGGTTCTATATTGCACCAAAAATGGTTCTTGGCTCGTAATCATAGGGGAACCTTTTTTAGTGCTATATAGCACCAATTTTGGTGCTTCAGTGGTTCTTCAGCGGTTCTTCAGAGGTTCTTCAGCGGTTCTTCAGAGGTTCTTCACCGGTTCTTTGACTAAGGTGCTATATAGCACCTCTGAAGAACCGCTGAAGAACCACTGAAGCACCAAAATTGGTGCTATATAGCACTAAAAAAGGTTCCCCTATGATTACGAGCCTTTTTTTTTAGAGTGTACTATCCCGTAAAACTGAACAGTAGCTTGCCGTTATTAATTTGCTCGTCAAATTCTGCCTCCTTTACAGTATTCAGCTGTATTTATGAAGAACAGTAAATTACGGTACAAAATTTCTTGTATTTTTACAGCTATTTTTTACAGTGTAGGGTTTACAAAGAATGGTGTGAAAAGGGAAAAACATCCAGTATGCGGCAGCGGCAGTCCTGTGGGTGAAAATGCCTTGTTGATGCTAGAGGTCAGAGGAGAATGGGCCGACTGATTCAAGCTGATAGAAGAGCAACTTTGACTGAAATAACCACTCGTTACAACCGAGGTATGCAGCAAAGCATTTGTGAAGCCACAACACGCACAACCTTGAGGTGGATGGGCTACAACAACAGAAAACCCCACCGGGTACCACTCATCTCCACTACAAAAAGGAAAAAGAGGCTACAATTTGCACGAGCTCGCCAAAATTGGACAGCTGAAGACTGGAAAAATGTTGCCTGATCTGATGAGTCACGATTTCTGTTGAGACATTCAGATGGTAGAGTCAGAATTTTGCGTAAACCGAATGAGAACATGGAGCCATGATGGCTTGTTACCACTGTGCAGGCTGCTGGTGGTGGTGGTGTAAGGGTGTGGGGGATGTTTTCTTGGCACAGTTCATGCCCTGGATGTGCATCCCATAAATCTCCATCAACTGAAAGATGCTATCCTATCAATATGGGCCAACATTTCTAAAGAATGCTTTCAAAGCCATGTAGAATTAAGGCAGTTTTGAAGGCGAAAGGGGGTCAAACACAGTATTAGTATGGTGTTCCTAATAATCCTTTAGGTGAGTGTACATTTATATTTCGTTATATATCGTTTTTATTATTATTATTATTATTATTATTATTAGTTTTCCTGTTCAGTAACAAGAACTTTTAGTTTACATGAATTAAGAATGAACAATAGCCTACATCTATAGCATTTATTTATCTTAGTTAATGTTAATGTAGCCTACTCCTACATTATTCAAATCAACAGTTGTATTTGTTAAATTTGTTAATGCACCATGAACTAACATGAACAAACAATGAATGACTGTATTTTATGTTAACACAAATTAATAAATACTGCAACAAATGCATTGCTCATTGTTAGTTCATGTTAGTTAATACATTAACTGATGTTAACGAGTGAGACCTACAGTAGTGTTATGTTTTATATATATATATATATATATATATATATATATATATATATATATATATATATATATATATATATATATATATATATATATATATATATATATATATATATATATATATATATATATATATATATATATATTTGTCTTTTTTTTATTAATTATCCCAGGGTGCTCGATGTTTGTTGGTTAATATTTGAGCCATGTGTAGAAACATCTTCATCTTTTTAATCCTGCTGCGTTCAGGTATTGTTTGCATTTTTTGTATGGGATTTGTAAGTGGTAATATCAATGTACGTCTATAAGTGTACTATTTACAGTGTTGGGAAGGATACTTTCAAAATGTATTTCGTTACAGAATACAGAATACATGCCCAAAAATGTAATTTGTAACGTATTCCGTTACGTTACTCAATCTGAGTAACGTATTCTGAATACTTGGATTACTTCCGGTTGTGCTGATGATGGCTCTCCGACATCACGATGGAGTGCCGCCCTCGTTGCGAGTCTTGCACGAGCGACACACACTAATCTAGTCACTAATCTAAGTCTATAGTTAACCTAAAAACTTTGCACTTAAGGGATTTATCTGTAAATTAAAGTAAGAATATATAACTAATGCATATATGCTATTTTAAATATTGTAGTCTATGCCAGAGACGTGACATGTTATGGAAATACCATGTCAGGCATCTTGACAGTGTTAGCCTCACTGTGAATTTAACTTAAAATATTTAATATTTAATTTTGTACAAGAAAACAGTCCTTATTAATGAATTATTAGTATACAAGCCTATTGTAGTGTCTCATGAGATCGTGCTCATTAACTCTTGCTCCTGCATGGAAGCGGCAGTTTAAGATAAACGCAGCCTTCAGCGAACGTCAAATAACTCTTGTCTGGTTATTCATTTTAAAGACAATTTGCCTTAGCCATAATATCAAATCAATTGAAAGAATGAAGGTGATTCTGATAACACACATTTATTAAAACACAGAAGAACAACAAATCAAGAACAAGAAAATGGGACTCAGACCGAAACGGGATTTACCAGCACAATTAACTTTTTGTTGTGCAAAGCATAGACTACAAAATAAATCAAATGTTATTGAAATATTGTAAGGTGGTTGTATGAACTACACGAAAGAACATTTAAAGAACAATATGCAAAATCAAAATTGATCAGCTCCGTAATGGATTGTGAAAAGTGCATGTAACCTATTGGAAAGCCAGTAATTTGGGTGAGGAAAATAACGAAATTATAGTTTTTATGTAGAAAATAGTATTTAGGTAAAGAGATAGGCCTATAGTAAAATAAAAATAGCTTAAAAGTGCACAACTCTTCTTAAGTGGAAGAAAGCTACGTTTTCACCCTTAACGTGCAAACTATTGGAAAGCGGATGAGTCATTAGTTGGGTTTGTAAAATAACGAAATTATATTTTTTTTAAGTAGAAAACAATATTTATGTAAACACATACAGTAAAATAAAAATTGCTTAAAAGTGCAACTCTGTGGAAGAAAGCTACGTTTCCACCCTCACGTGCAAACTAATGGAAAGCGGATGAGTCATTAGTTGGGTTAGTAAAATAACGAAATTATAATTTTTAAGTAAAAATATTTATGTAAAAGAGATACAGTAAAATAAAAAATTAAGTGGAAGAAAGCTATGTTTTTCCCCTCACGTGCAACCTATAGGGCGGATGAGTAGTTGGGTTTTTACGAAATTATAATTTTAAATAGAAAATAATATTTATATAAAGAGATATAGTAAAACATAGAAACGCTTTTTAGTTCTTCAAGCCTTCTCTGGTATTTTCATAATAATAAAGTGCTGATTGACAGACTTTATCACTAATAGCTACTAGCTATAAAATAGGAATGCATTGTCTGCATCATTCTGTGATAAGAAGCCATATCAGCTTACAAACACTCGACTGACTATATGAAGTGAGTTAAAACATGTTATTAAACGTTGTATTTTGTTGAACAACAGGTTCATGAACGCTTCGTTCTTGCCCTAGCTCTGTTGTTCTCTGTTGTCTCTAGCTCCCGCTGCTCCTCTTCCGGCTCCATTGTGATCAAGCTAACCGCGTCCGCGCGTTTTCATAATAGGGCGTTCTGGGAAATGCATGGAGTTGTCTTAATTTATTTAGAGAGTGAATAAACTCGTGAAACCGAGAAGTATCGTAATGTAGGCTAATCCATTGATTTCAACAATGTAACTGTATTCTAAATACCAACTGTTTAAATTGTAACTGTAACGAAATACAGTTACTCATAATTTGTATTCTGAATACGTAACGCCGGTACATGTATTCCGTTACTCCCCAACACTGACTATTTAGCAAAACTAAATTTAGCTGATATAGTAGGCTACTATAGCTAGAGATTAAGAACTCTTGATTGTTTCTTGTTTTTCTCAGTGGTCTTCTGTGCAGATAACACTGTTGAGAACTTCACCGAAACAACTGCAGTGATGTCTGTGAGCACTGAGTCTGCTCACACACACAAAACACACACACACACAAGCCTGTTCTCTTCCTCCACATCCATGGATCTGTCCACTACACAGATTCAGCCCAACAGCACTGTCAGTGAGTCCTCAGGAGAACCACAAGGTTTAACATCAGGCCAGATTGCAGGTGTAGCTGTAGGATCCATCACTGGCGTGGCAACGCTGGGTACATGATTTAATTTGAGAATGTTTGCATTATGCACACATTTTCTAATTTATTTGTGCACTGTCCCAAGCTTTAAATCAAGCCATTCTCCTAAATGCAACAATACAGAGACAGTAACCCATTAAGATGATGTTATTTCAAGTGCATACCATAATAATACGGGTTAATTTCCATGTTCTGCAAGCATGTTCAATTTGTTCTTATATCTGAAACGTCATGAATACCTTCAGAAATCCTAGTACTGCAAATTTTAAGAAATACAAGGTACCATAGGAATAGAGCTGCCATCTTTGGGTAAACTGACCGGTTTGACTGAATAAAATAACTATCTATAGGCTATAGCATTTCCTATATATAGCCTTTATTAATTATAATGCAAAAGGATGTCCTCCTCTCTTTTTTTGTATTTTACTTTATTTATTATTACTTATCATTTTGTTAATTATTTATTTATTGTTAAATAAATTAGTTGTCATAGATGTTGTCATGGTAAGGTTTTAACCATAAAATAAACCACAGAGAGCAATGAGGATTTTTTATAATGTGTAAATGGAACAGTTTGGATCAATCACTTAATACACAGCAAGTACTTAAATCAAGCAACAAACAAACACTTACTTACTTTAGGTCCTCTTTTCATTCCAACTTCCCTTCTGGTCTAAATTTTGTAGGGAAATATGGGAACCAGTAATTTAACTTTCCTCAGACTGTTCCATTTCTTTCACTTCATTGCCACCAGTTTGGGAGAGAAAGGCACCTTGCTTAAAGCTTCAGGGCTAATAATATTATGCTAGTCAAATTTTAAAGTATACACTAGATGTACACAAAGATATCTTTTTGTTGTTGTTGTACAGACAATTATGTAAAACCAAATTATATACAGCAGATGGCAAGCTAATAAACCAGATCTATTAATAACTACAAACTAATAAAATACCTTAATCAAAACGTAATCAGCATGATATTTACCCTCTGCTGTTTTTGCTCTGTCTAGGTGGAGGGATATATGCAGGGCTGAATTACATTGGCAAACTGGGTGGCTAAGTTAACTCTCCCATTGTATTCCATCATAAAATAATCATGTTTTTAAATACATGTTTTATGTATATGTAGATCATATAGTAGGTGTAGTAGATCATCATATTAACTATGAATAGGAATGTTTGACATCTACAAAGTGTCACAATACTACTTTTCAAGTATACCAATACTTTTATCATTTATAACCTGACAGATGTAGTTTTATGAAACTTTTCTCTTAAAGCGCATTCTATATTTGTGACATATTTCCAAGACCATTTTGTCTTAATTTTTAACTAAATATCATATCTATTGTTTTTATGATTTAATACAAAATTTTTGACGTTGTCTATATATTTGAAGAGTTGTTGTCTTTTGTATGACATGGACATGTGCAGCACTTGTTAGCATGAATGTACTGTGGTATACATTTATGATATGTCTATATTTCCTTTGTGTAAACAAAAGCAATTCTGAGTTTGTATCCTGGGAAAACACAAAGCACTGGAAGGCTGTGTGTGTAACCATAGTGTTTGTGTGTTATGATAAAAAAGCACATAGGAGGCAGGAATAGCAGAGTGTTCAGTCACACAGCAGGTAAAAGACCTCTCTATCTCTCTCGCCATCCAAACAGGACAACACATCAAATATTTATCCTTCCCTCCAGCAACTGCTTATAAACTCTATCCAGTTTAATCCCACATGCTGTGCATCTCTGAATGCAGAGGAAGATAAAGATAGAGACAGTCCTGAATTGGCCCTGAACTACAATGTGTGTGTGTGTGTGTGTGTGTGTGTGTGTGTGTGTGTGTGTGTGTGTGTGTGTGTGTGTGTGTGTGTGTGTGTGTGTGTGTGTGTGTGTGTGTGTGTGTGTGTGTGTGTGTGTGTGTGTGTGTGTGTGTGTGTGTGTGTGTGTGTGTGTGTGTGTGTGTGTGTGTGTGTGTGTGTGTGTGTGTGTGTGTGTGTGTGTGTGTGTGTCATTGTGCATAAAGTGCAAAACTTAAAAATGATTAAACTCAAACCTTTTTGACATTTTCAGAACTAGCTTCACACCAAGTACTTTTAACCAAGTGAAATTCAGTCAGCTCTTTGTGAAAAGTTTCACTTGTGAAACTAAATGTGCTATTGCTACTAAATGCTTAAAATCTTGGTTTTAAATGTTGTTATAATGCAATAAAATTTGTATATATCTGTAAGTGACCACTGGATATGACACAATGAAAGGTATAATTAATCAAGACTGGTGTGATGTTTACTCTAGAACATGTAACAAACCCCTGTGATTGATCTATAAGCGTTAGTCTGGACTGACGCTTTCAAGGTCAAAGATTAGGGGTGAATATTTTAAGTGTATGGGTTAAGAAAAGGGCAGTTGGGTAAGAGCAGTTTGTCACTACCGCTGAGAGGAGGGTTGAGTTACTAGCACAGTCAGCCAGAGGAAGTGAGATAATTCTCTCCTTCTTCTCACAAATCGAGTTCTTCTCAAACAGATCAGCTACTTTAGCCTGGAAACCTAATCTGAAACCTAACACACACACACACACACACACACACACACACACACACACACACACACACACACACACACACACACACACACACACACACACACACACACACACACACACACACACACACACACACACACACACACACACACACACACACACACACACACACACACACACACACACACACACACACACACACACACACACACACACACACACGTTTACTATCTTTCTGGGGACTTTCCATAGACGTAATGGTTTTTATACTATACAAACTGTATAGTATATCCCCTTAAACTAACCCTACCCCTAAACCTCTCTGTATTTGTACATAAAAAAATAAAATAAAATAAAACTCATTCTGTATGACAAATAAGCTTGTTTCCCCGTAGGGTCCCCACGGTGACACATGAGTCAATGCATTCAGGCTGAAGTCAGGTTGAAAAACATGAACACACACGCACACACACACACGACCTGTAGCACTAATAAGCTCAGTGCCACAATAAGTAAGACTTGAGTTTCTCCGCTTACAGGTCATTGTGTGCGTGCGTGTGTTAGAGTGATAGAGTGAAGACTAACGTCACCCTCTAGTGGCTATACACTGGTATAGTGCATGGAAAAAACTTACTTGATTTGATTTGTTCTGGGTTTAATATAAATAATAATTTCATAAAAATAAAAAAAATCAACATTACATTTATTTAAATAATATTAATGGAAAATACAATAAATTCATAAAATTAATATAATTTGATTTAATTTTAGGTTATGTAATTTTCAAAATATTTTAAATTGCTGTTTTTTCAAAAGAAGTCTCTAATGCGCATCAAGGCTGCATTTATTTGATCAAAAATACAGTAAAAAACAGTTATACTATGAAATATTATTACATTTTAAAATAAATGTTTTCTATTTGAATATATTTTAAAAATGTATTTTAATGAATGTGATGGCTAAGCTAAATTTTCAGAATCATTTATCCAGTCTTCAGTGTCATGTGATCTTTTAGAAATCATTCTAATATGATTATTTTGGTGCTAAAGAAACATTTCTCAACATTAATCAATGTTGATTATATAGTTCAAAAGAACACCATTTATTTTTGATATAAATATTTTGTAGCATTATGTCTTTGTAGTGTCACTTTCGATCAATGTAATGCGTCCCTGCTGAATAAAAGTATTAATTTATTACAGAACTAACTTAATTGTATATAACTCTTACATTAAGTATAATTACAGTATGTTTCAGTTTCTGTGTTAGGTTTTGTAGTCCTTAAGTCCTTTTGTTGATTGGTTCCCCGTTCATCAGTCTTCATTAGGCCTATTCCCAGGTGTGTCTTGTTATTTTATTAGCCCTTGTGTATTTAATGCTGCCTTCACGTGCTATCGGAAATTTGATGATTCCGACTTCTGAAGTCGTGATTACGAGCGCACTGCATTCAAGTTTCAAAATGTGAGGGCGTTCATGTGCAATGTTTACCTAGGAAACTCGTATATTACGATAATTCCGAGAGCACGTGAAGGCAGCATAAACCCCTGGGTTTCCTCCGTTCTTTGTCAGGTCATGTCCTTCATGGCTGTCTGTTGTGGTGCTTTATTCTTGTTTTCTGAGTTCACAGATGTTTTGCTTCTTGTTTTGTTAATAAATGCTATTACTGCAATTGGAACTTTCTCTGCTGCATTTTTAAAGCTCCTCTTTCGTTACAGAAGACCTGACCAAGAACATGGGAAAACACTGGGGTTAAAAACACAAGATAAGGTGCTGACAAGGGACAGGTGAAGGTGATTTGTTGTCTTGGAAACCAACAAGAGGGACTATGGGAACAAACAGCCAAGGTAACAAGGCAATTGAACACAGAAACAAAGGCGACAGAAGCACTTCAACTTAAAAGTAATTTACAAAACAGGGAAACCTAGGCTGGGATCATGAAACACAACTTACCCACTGGCACATCTTCTCACATTCTCTCCCTGTTTTTATAGGCCATTTCTGCAACACTATAATTCATGATCACTATACGCATATTGTAATGAAGTAATGCAGACAATTCAAGATTAGTCATGTAGACATCTGCTTTTAATCATATTTACTTCTTTTAAAAAGCCAAGAGCTTTTGATATGCAGTACACGACTACAGTCACATTTCAGACACAATATTACCACTCTCATTTAAAATCTCTCGGTAGAAAAAAACATTGTCTGTTTCAAGCACAATGATAAGCTACATTCACAACATTCACTTCATAAATAGAGAAATAATACATAAAGGCGCACACACACAAATACACATACACCCTCCTGGTGGCTTCCTGTTTAATGAGGACTCGTTCCCAAATTAAACTGAATATTGTAGTCCCTGACAGAATGAGGAAAAACATATTAAGGCCTCTTTCAAATCTGGTATTGCCCCAGAAGGAAAACAATGAGTCTGAAAAATGCCTAAAGAGGGAATACTTTGTATTCTTCTGGAGATGGATTTCCATGGACCGTTTTCACATTTCCGGGGTTCTCAAAAGCAGAAGTCATCATAGTTGGGTAAACTTCTATAGTGGTGAACGTAAAATACAACATATTTTTTTACGTTCCCTTTTCTCCAATAGCAAAGGAAAAATCCATGATTTCCAGCTTTTTTATGACTTTCCAAAAGAAGAAAGTTTGCCGTTATTCCCTCAATTGTTGTATTAGACACCCTTGCAGTAGCGTTAACCAGTTTTCTGTAATTCAATGCCAAGGTAATATAACACAAAGTATAGTATTATACATGTACATTACATTTTTTTGAAAATGAAAATATAAAAAACGTATGACGTTCATTACTGTGGAAATGCTTCATCACTGTCTGTGAAAAAGGTCCAAGGTTTTCCTTTTTGGTTTTACATCTCCCAGCCACCAGGGGGCAGTCTTACAATCTTCTCTGTAATGGTGAGGGTTTTTGGAAAAGGGCACAGTCATGCATTAGTGTAAAACTAAGCCCTTCTAATGTGCATATTCTGTTGAAAATAAGCAAATCAAGCAAAGCAGATACATAGCTTGAAAAAACCTATCTGTTCGAAATAGTAAACAATCCATTGAACAATCCAATCATCATTTACACTGTTGACCTATATGGTCCCTCAGCAAGATGACCTCTTGTTTAAACTAGTTGTAATTAGTTTGAAATTAAGTAAAACATTGAACTCCTGTTAATAAATTATATAAAGGATGGGGAGCGTTTGAGTTGTGGTGACTGCTTGTAGACCCGGACGGCTCCAGTTACACAGTGCATAGAGTCCTACAGTATCAGTCTGGAGACTGACATGTACACACACAAATACACACACACAGTCCTGCTCATTCAAGAGAGGTAGTAGTTCTCTTTCTGTCTTTGTCCGTTTAAGTTTATTAAATCCATCCTCAGAGCAGCAGCCTCTTTCAAGGGGAGTGATGGATGGAAGAGCCCTTACGGTGAAGCTCAATCTGGGCTTGGAATAAATACTCATCCCAGGCTTCATTCCACTTTGAAAGCCACGACCATAATTTAATTCCAGTGTGTGTATGGCCTTGGTAAATAGGCCTGGGACAAAGTCCCATGGTCCTCCAAGCATGTAGACCCTGACCAGTATGTAGTTCAACAGCAGCAAAACAGCTTTATTTTATCCAAGGCTTGTCCGTTTCAGGCTTAATCACATGCGTGAAGAGGTTGCAGATTCATAGAACAGCACATATGCATCGCTGCTGCGCACCTGGCTGGATGACATGGGGCTCACCCTGAAATAGAGACAATTTATTGTAGACGTTTTTTAAAAGTTATTTTAAATTGTAATAATATTTCAATATTACAGTTTTTGCTTTATTTTTTGTCAAATATATATTAATATAAGATATAACAAAATAAACAAAAATATGATGTAATTAATATAATAATCCACCAAAAGGCTGAAGACTTAAATGTCCAATAATTACTTACACATACTTAAGTAGTAAATACTTAGTATGTTACTTAGTAAGTTACTGCACATACTAATTATATTATAGCATTCAATGCTGTAAACTACAGATCTATGTTAGGTAAATATATAAGATCAAAACAGTAATGCACATGCTTAGTTGGGTCATACCTACAGTTTGGTGGATTATAGACTGAGCAGGTTTGTTGAAAACATTTTTACAATTAAATTATTCTTAAGTCAAACAGACTGGTCAAGCTCATGCTAGTATAACATAATCCTAACCAAATGTTTGAAATTTCACATTTACATTCCATTATTCCATTATTACTAGCTAGGAAAGAACAACATGCTAGCATAAGATTACGATTTAGGAAAGATATTGATAAATATATAAAATCTATTTAAACCAACAACAACAACAAAACATTTTCACGTCTAGTTTAAATTGACACAACAGGGTGGACAAGTTATGTTTTACACTATTAGATATGTTACCTAAAAATGAGGAAAAGAGAGAAAAGTTTATGACTTATTATTACTCTGTTCTTTGATGTGCTTTCCCTCCCAAAAAAATATGTTACTTCTAGATAAACATGTGATTTAGGGCATTAGCTTAAGATTTTAAAGGCCAAATAGCACCAATGTAACAGTGTGGACTGGAGTTTGAGGTACATAAAATAATTTAATGGTTTTACACATTAAAAAATATGTATCACAATACATTTTGTATTTTTTGTCAAAGAGAATAGGTAAATGTATTTACTAATACTTAAAATTGCTAATTTAGAAATATATATATGCAACATTTATTTCAAAGTGAAGTTGAAAAGGGCAAACTATTCGTAGGTACTTATAATTATGAAATTGTGTTAATTGGGGTACATCTATTCATGGAAAACCATGTGGCTTTAAAGTTGAATAACATTTTATGTATAATATGAGCCATTGTTTCACAGGGACATAAAATCCACCAAACTTTAGGAATGACTCTGTTATAATCTTACTGCACAAACCTCTTTTTTTTTTTTAGACATTTTGTCATGTCTAATTACCTGGAGTCATTGTACGTGTACCACTCTCCTGTACAGGGACTGCGGCAATATGCTGTATAATGGCCACCCAAAGATGTACCAGTGTGATTGGACACAGCATACAGATTATAGACTGCATTCACTGTGAGTAGAGAACAGTAGATAGAAGAGAAGAGAAGAGAACCAGCAACAATTAAACACAATTATACGGGAGCTACAGTAAAAACCGCATTGCTCAAACAACTGTAGATGTAATAAATGATGATGCAGAACTAACCACTGTTATCAGAGGCAAATTCCCTGAGGTCCAGCTCTTTGAGGGGGAAGTTTACAAAGGTGGAGAGTTTGCTGGTTCTCACTCGACACTCAGAAAAACGCTTCAGATCTGAGATAGTTATGAGTCAAGGGCAAACAAATACATGCCGCTTTTTATCCTGTCCAAATCTTAATTATGAAAATGCTAATCTTTGTATTATTTGTTTAAAAAGGATACGAAGCACCAAAATTTTAGGAAATTTCTGAATGGTGAATTTTTTCGTGCATTTTCGTCTGGTTTTACATCTGTGGCATGTCTGCAAGAAAAAAGAGAGGTGGTTAGGATATGTCTAAATATTATATATAGGATATACTACATTTCTTTACTAACTATTGTTAGTTAATGCATTAACTGGGACCTTATTTTAAAGTGTTACCATATACTGTATATAGACCACGTTAAAAAAAAACTTTAAACAAAGTGAAGAGTAAGAAGTAAAAAATAAAATAAAATTCATATTCTGCACTTGCTGTAACTCAAAGTAAATGTAAGGTATTGATCATTTAAACTCCTTAGTACAGACAGTCAGCTTGTGTTTCTCCTAGTCGCGTCTCCGAGTACACGTAACATTTAAATGAGTAAAATGTATACTTACTGGTCTCTCATTCCCATCTAGCACATCTTCCTTGGTGAAAAGCCGAAGGCAATCGATCAAACTCACTTCTCCTGAAGTCTGAGAAGACAAAAAAGGGAAAAAACATGTTAACACAAACATGTTGCCATGTCAATAAGCTTGTATCGGAGTGTGACAGTCATTATATTAACCTTAGTGATAGGCAAGGACAGATCCCAGAACTGATCAAACACTGTTGAGCAGAAGCCACACTCGCTGCACGTCAATGAGCTTTTCAGCTGACCAACAAACAGATCTGTGTAGAAAACAAAGCACTTTATAACCAGAGTAGAGAACACACACACAGTAAGATGGTACCGGTGTTAATATAGCCGGTCAACTCACCGACTACTTTGCTGTCCTCACTCTCCAGGTACTTGTTCCACATTCTCTTCCCTTTCTCGTCGTCCCTGTAGATAAAACATATTTCATGTAAGACTCCTGACAGACTGCTCACTATTACCGTCAGATTGCAACAGTTAAACCACACACCACAGGTGATTCATCTGTTAGATCAGTCACCACATCATATCATATTACTTCATATTCCAGCACAAAACCGAAACACAGCAGTTTTAATATGTTCCCAGAGGCCAATCCTGTCTAAATCTGTTTAGAAATACACTATTAGCTTTCCTGAGGCCATGGCTAAAATTTCAGTGCAGAGATTATTCTGACGGGGACTCTAAACCAAAACCTAATGAGCTCTGTCGACCCCCATATGGAAACATTCTACGCAAGCATCAACTTCATGCTCCACACAAATTTCTTATGCTCACCAAGGCTGCAGTTATATGGTCAATAAAGGAATAGTTATATTGTGAAATAGTATTACAATTTTAAAATGTTTTCTATTAAGAAACTTACGATGCTTCAGAAATTATTCTAATAGGCTGATTTGGTGCTCAATATACATTGATTAATATCATTATGGAAACAGTTGTGCTGCTTAAAAAATCCTGGATTTTCTGATGAATAGAAAGTTTAAATTGAACAGCATTTCTTTGAAATAGAATTATTTTGTAACATTATAAATGTCTTTACTGCAGTTAAATGCATCCTTGCTGAATAAAAATATTAATTTGTTTATAAAAAATCCTACTAACTTCAAACTTCTGAACGGCAGTGTATGTATGGGAGTGCATTCACAGTGAACAATGCATGTGATACTGCCATAGAATTTGTCTAGAATTAGGTCTTATAAGTTGGGTAATTTTAAAAACAGTGCTATTTTTGAAACCACAATCATGATGGGAGGGTGCCTCATAATGTTATACTATATGGATACAGCTCAGTAGGTTTTTAGAACAAAGCAGGTGTATCTACGTACGAGAGGTGATCAAAGTCCTCCATGGGGACTCTGGGTTTCACTATCACTCTGTTTACTTCATTATGGAGCCCATCCAGGAGAAACCGCAAGAACTCCTGAGCATCCTGCTGACTAAATGACAGAAAACAGGAAAGAAAGAATACTTTTAAGAGGGCGTTTCAGCTGGTTCAAAACTACATATTGAAGAATCCAAGTAAATATGAGGTTAGCATGATACAAAAGTAGCTGTAACTTACTTGTAACCAACGAATCGAGGGGCATATTTCTGGATCTGCATTTTGAAGTCAGAAGGGCTGATGGCCTCACTGCTAGCTGATGTCCAAAGAGTCTGAGTGAGCTTGGCAAACTCTGAAAACAGAAACACACACATACTGTATGCAGGCATATGAATAAAACACAGGACCCAAAGGCTGACTGATATGCATGGTAAAAACAAATTCTCTATTTTATGAACTGGTAAATGTATCTCTTACCCTCCATCAGTGCAGCTTTGGCCCTGCAGTTGTTGTTGAGGTCAGTGCGGTGCGAGTTACGCAGACAGTAGTCCCTCAGGTCATGAGTGTTGCTTAGACATTGCAGAATGGAGTTCATGAAACACTGCAGAGACACAAATGTGAATTAGTTTGTTACTCTGCATACATAGTCTGCATTCCACTGAAATATTTAAAGCCATAAAACAGAAGTAGAGACAGATGTTTTCTGTATTTCTGACGTGTAATGGATTTTCAAAAAAATAATTACAGTCATTTAAAAAAAAAATCAACATATGCAGTACATGGATGAACTGCATTTGGAAAATAGATTGGGTGCAGTGCACACAAAAACATGCACATATTCAGTTTTACAAAACATCTCCTTTCATGTTCCAATTTTGAGTTTGCATTGGCATGAAGGTGAGTAAATATTGACAAAATATTGAAAAAAACTTACAGTATTTCCTAGATTCCTGAGACCCACTAGACCCTGAGCATTCTTTGAGTTCTGCAAGAGAAAAACAGCAAAAGAATAGAAATAGAGCAAAGGGGTTAGTGAGCTTTCTAAGATAACCATTGAATGCAACGACACTTTAAGTTATACCAAGCAAAAGTTTTAATATATATATATGCACATGACCACATCATTTGTTTGACAGTGAAGTGAAAGTGCATGGTATTTTCATTGCATGCCCTTCACACAAAAAAAACTAATTAAAAGTGATTCTGATTATATAAAATTACATAACAGCATAATGTACATGTCTGTGCTGTATAATGAGTCTATTCAGTGTTATTTTTGTCAGTACTATTATTCAGTTTTGAGGATGTGTGTGAGCTAACCAAAGCGTTCTCTCTGGGTTATTAAATGGCATGTTAGCAGATTTAGACAGAGACCCCTGCAGAGACACAAACAAATTATGCCCATCTGCCTAACCACAACAAAAACACTTTAAGTAATTTATGCAACTAGGGATGAATCATCATTGTTTGGTCAATTTTAAGTGATATATAAAAATCTTGTACCAATCAAAATTCAGACAGCTGGGAATGATGATGATGATTTCACATGTTTGATATTCTCGACATAAGCACTCAGCCTGTTGACCATGACATAACATGGAGCGCTTCAGAGAACACGAACAATGTGTCAGCAGTTTCTCAGTATGAATCTCACGCAAGAAACTGACACACTCCGAATCAGTGATATCAAGGCCTGGAATAGCAGTGCTCATTTTCATGTGCGTCATTCACTGATTGCGGTGTTAACTATGTGATGTTACAATAGTGACAGTGAAGCTCTGCAAAACTCAACGAAGTTGCAAACATCCCCTCGGACAGGTCATTTTCAAGTCTGTGAGTGTTTGAGAAAGCGTGTGTGACTGAGATTCAAAATATGAGAGTTGCTGTAACACAGCCTTGAAATTAGTTGTTGACTAAAACTAATTTATCGAATATACTAAAATAACACTGCTTGAAATATTTCAAAAGCCTAGGATTGTGGTATTGGTATGCTCTCTACGGATGAGTCACAGTGTGTGACAGAACTGTATAGCATGTTGAATGTATCACACATATGATGCATGATGCATGGTTGTTCACATATAAAAAGTCAATAACAATCCATCCGTATTCCGTACACACATCCATACACTACACATACAGAGTAGTTGCATACATTTTATAAAATAAGAAACTAAATGCTTTTATAAGAGGCGAAATGCATATTATTTTAGTACTTGAGCCATGGACCACTACTAAACAGTACGATGTTATTATGATGGTTATCTTGAAATAGCTTGATAGTACCTTTGAAGTAAATGCTATCATTTATGTATAAAGTAATCATTCAGTACCATAGTATATATCTCAAATGGTGGCCAAAATTATCAGACCACTTGGCATATTTAAGAGGTTTCAGTTTTTGTTGTTGTTGAATTGGCCATTACAATACCCATAAAACGAATGAAATATCCACAAAGTCATGATTATGCTCTATAAACTATAGAATAAAGCCATCATAAGGAGATTTAGGTAATTTTCCTTACAACAAAAAAAACACGCTAGGCCTATTTAACTGTCAGTGTCACACAATCCTTCACAGAAGAAGCCAAATTACTTGTGTAATCATTGTCAAGTGTGATCGTGGTTAAATTGATGGTGATTCAAGAGTCTTAGGACACTATGCCAGAGAGATGTGCTGCTGTAATGGCTGCAAAAGGTGGACATACCAAATACTAAAGTTAAAAGTGGATAAAAACAGTGCGACTCACTTCATCTAATATTTGTTGTGCTCAATGCAACCATCTGCATTTTTCATAAACGTTATGAAATGAAATCATGTTTTGGAGGCAAAAAAGGTCAATATTTTCAGATCTGTCAGGTGTTCTAATAATTTTGGCTACCACTGTAAGTATCTGATACCATCACTGCCACAGTATGTTCGAACAGATCAGAATACACTTCAATTAAAAGTAATGAAGTGCACTAATCAAACACCTTCTATTAGCACCTCTGAGGATAGATACATCAGGTTCAAACATGTTCAGCTGCGACTTATCCCAGGAGTTCTTCTCTTAATCATATATTCATCCAAACATCTGATGAGATTTTTCTTCACCAAAGAAAATGAGAGAGGGGAAACAGATGGTCCAATGCCTCACTCCGCTGCTGAGCCGGTCTCTGGCTTTCACAGCCAGCCCCTAAACCAATCAGATTGGTATGACAACAGCCAGCACCCAGCAGCAGCCATGGTACGGCAAGCGTAGGGAGTTCTGCCTCGAAAGCGATAGGGTAACAAGAGGGCAGCAGGATTTTACACTGGCTCTCTCTTCAAAGATCTTCGGAGGGCTGTGAGCTAATTGGCTGGCGCGAGTTTAAAGTGAGCGAGTAGGAACACTGTGTCCTGACCTTAGTTTCTGGAAGCCACGGCTGTTACCAGCATAAGAACTCAGTGTGCTCTGCTGCCAAAAGGCTGGTCACAAGCACATACTGAGACACATTTTATTCAAGCAGACTCTTGAGGCGAAGCACTTTAATATGTTGTAATATGTTGACATGCATTTATGTATCTATTCAAAATCCTATATTTGTGTCCTCGATTATTTTAGACACATTTGTAAACAGTTTATAGCAGCTCAAATTTGTCCTATATTTCAGTACTTACTGAAATTAAATTAAAGGGCACATTTGGGACATGTTGGGACACCTGGACGGAACTGTCTCATCAGAAATTGAACATCTGGTCGCCGTAACTCAAACTCAACCATCAATGCTGATGATAAGCCATGACATTTCATTACACTGTTATCTTGAAAATGATTGACAATCTAGATGGGCAGGATAGAGATTTTGTGTAAGGTCACATGCATGTGAAGAACAGGACCTTTGGCAATTCTTGGAATGTAATCGCTAGATAAACAGATAAAACACATTCCTTCAGAAAAGGCATTGCTTACTTAGGAGTCCATGTGTTCCTGAATATTACATAATGTTACATTCTGATTACTGATTGTTGCATAACAAACACTGGCTAGTGGTTACACTGGGAAATATTGTCATCACCACTCCAATAATTGATGTAATGCCCCTTGAACTGTGTTGTTGTGAAATACTGCAAATAAGGCAGTTTTCCCATCATTAAAAGCCACATAACCATTTAAATGGATTCTCACTCTTTTGGATTATTTACCATTAACTGCCATTTCTTTTCCTGTATTGGGGGTTTTCAAACTAAGGGTTTGAAAAATTCTTGGGGGTCCACTGAAAATTTCAGAAAAAATAAAGGTGACTTAATATTATTTACAGAAATCGATTTAATTCTTCATTCTTCTTTCTAAGACTGGTCAGAAATCATTAGACCAATTAGTCTGTTTACAGCAATAGTTTGAACACTAACACATAAAAACAAATGTTTTATATATATATATATATATATATATATATATATATATATATATATATATATATATATATATATATATATATATATATATATATATAATTTGCAAATAATTATTACAATGCATATAATTGTGTTTATAATACGATAGGTTTTCATCTCATCTCTTCATTCTTTTAAGAGTATGTACAAAATAAGGTTAAATCTGCTTTGCAACCGTATCTATTGTGTAAGAAATTAGATTACTATTAAATTACTATTTTACATCTAAAAGTACTCTAATATTAGGTTAAAAATGTTAATAAAACGTAAATATTTTAAGATACTTCAATCATTTTCATTTACTCATGCATAAAAATTTAAAGCTGTCATAATTAAAAGGGGAACAGCATATTTGGGGGTCGTTGACACTGAAAGATGTAACAACAAAATATCTATGTGCTATATTCGCTACTTGACAACAACATTTGTTTAACATAGCCTATATGGAATCTAGCTCAGTACTGAGTATGAATGTGTAGCCCAGCATAAATCTGGCACAGAAAAACAGACGTAGACTTTCGAACAATTTGCCTTTCTGGACTAAATATGTGACCATCGACCACAAAACCAGTCATAAGTTGGACGGGTATATTTGTGGAAATAGCCAACAATACATTGGATGGGGCAAAATTATCGATTTTCCTTTATGCCAAAAATCATTAGGAAATTAAGTAACAATCATGTTCCATGAAGACATTTTGTAAATTTCCAACCTTAAATAATTTATTATTATAGTAGTAATATGCATTGCTAAGGACTTTTCTCAATATTTTGATTCTTTTGAACCCTGAGGTTCCAGATTTTCAAATAGTTGTATCTCAGCCAAATATTGTCCAATCAAACCATATATCAATGAACATCTTATTTATTCAGCTTTCATGTGATGTATAAATCTCAATAAAGAAAAAAAAAAGAACCCTTATGACTGATTTTGTGGTCCTGGGTCACATACATTTGGCTCAAATGTGTAATTTAGAAGGATCAACTAACCACTACACAAAGAGGTGGTGACATGCGTCTAGTTATGTAGCCTGAACTACATCACAGATGACTCAATATCATCCGTTTTCATTTAACACTATAATTTACAGTGCTTAAAATGATACTCCTCAATAATGAATAATGCGCCGCCTCCTCAGCGCGACGCAACAGCTGCGCAGGTAGATGGCGTCATTCGCTCAACGCAAAGCCAGCGGCTTAAACTGTGACCGGCGTTACGTAACAGTCCTCCTCGCTACGAACATTTACATTATTTGTATTTCATAGGCAGTGGTACCGACGCGACAAACGTAAAGAAACAAGCAGTATGAAAACACGCTGAAGTAAAAATGTGACATTTTAGGACGCGAGAAGCTGGTCACTTGGCAAGGTCAGAGATAGTCAGCCAACATCTGTAGCCTACATGTGCTTATGTTGGGAGATCTGGTCTGCAGGTCTCAAATACTTTCTACTGGGCTGAATTAACGTACATAATTTTTATTTCAGAAGAAAATAGCCTACTCTTAATTTATTTCAGTTGCCTTCAAATGAGCAAAGATGGCAACTGTTGCTTTTTGTTCAGGTTTTCCCTCACACCTCCATCAATTAGACTCAACGCAATGGTGTTTCTCACCCCCAGCGCATTTGGGATGTCTCTCTGATCGTCTCTCTTTAGTTGAGCAGTTTTTGTTTATATTTATATTTTGTACTTTCCCAAAATCTGTTGTCATGTTTATCACCTCAGGGTTTTCTAAATTGCAAAACAGCTGTATTGATATCCCTAACCACCACTTCCTGACATAAATAATATCAAAAACAATTCAAAATTGTGAGGACGTATTGAGCTTCCATGCTCATGTGATGAAGTTCACAAAGCCCCAACAATATGCATATTTTTGAGTGTGGGGATATGATTTTCAGAAAATAAGCACATTTGATTCACAGTGATTTTACACTTATTACACTAACTACGGTCTACCATTTGAGGTAGGAAAAAGGATGAGAAAACAGTTGTCATGTAAAAGTCTACATGACTAACAGCAATGAGGCGTGTAAGTTTGTGAGTGCAGTTGTAACGTACTATATTGAGTGTTCATTTTCATAGCCAAAATATTCCCAAATATTTCCTCTGATGGTAACGAGTTTCACATCTATTTAAGACGTAGTATAGCCTACATAAAGTGTGGAGATGTTAACTTTCGAGCTGTGAGTTAGGCTTACCTTTGCCTGGTTAATAAGAAGCCCCACAAACGTGGACACTAGCATAGAGCGAGACATCGTCGGACTTTTTCTTCGCATATCCTGTTTGATAAAGGGGAAAGCTGAAGCCGGCGGTTCCTCTGGGACAGTGACCGTGTACGACTGTCGTATACTCGGCATTATGACTGGAGAAAACTAGCGGAATAAACGGCGCAATGTCTTAATATGGCTCAACACCAAAGCCACTGTATTCCTGCGTATCAGTAAATATCCTCTTTTTCATGCAGTCTTTCGTATGGTCCCTTGTAGGCTATTCCTCAGGTGATATTCTTGCCAAGCACTGCGCTCAGTCTATGCCCTTGGGCTCACGAGAGCTCAGCATTCATGAATAATGCGGGCGAAGCGCGCAGGTCGCATACAATGAATATTGCAATAGATACAAAGATACAGAACTGTACTAAATCGACTCGCGTTTAAATATTCCGTACATGTGTTCTGTATTCAGCCGGTTGTAGTCCGGGTGCGCGAGCGCTGAATGTCGGATATCAACAGAGGAATAATGGAAAAGTCCGAGTGCTGCTTGCTTTTACTCGGGCGAGCATACGCCCCCTCGGCACGAGAGAGACGTCACCAAACGCCTCATGCTCTCCTGACGTCACTCAGCAGAGGACAAGACCTTCCCATTCATCTGTGACAGCAGCACTGAACACAACCAGAGCATGTCGGTGTGGTCAGATACGTTTTACGGGTTTGGATTGGAACGACATAACATGAGGGTGAGTAAATGATGACACAATTTTCCGTTTAGTGTGAACTAACCCTTTAAGAACCTTAAGAAATCCAACAAGCAAACACCACACAGCAAGAGTGAGAGTTATCACCAAAATAAGAAAAAGAGTAATAAAATGCAAACCCTCATTACAAATAATTGTATCATCACACAATGTGTGTACTTCAGCGGAATATGTTGACAACTGTCCGGGTTGCAAAACGTCAGACAGACTCCCCCTCCTAATACACAAATACAAAATGTAACGTAAGCTGACACATACAAACTTGCACATCTTTTCAAGGTATTTATTTTTGCTTGTTTTAGCATTATTTGCTATTATATTATATTATATTATATTATATCATTTAAATATTTTGTTTATTGCAACCATAATATGTACGTTTCATTTAAATACAAGGGCATTTTCTACTTAAAGGTGCTTTAAGCGATGTCACGTTTTTGAGGCCAACATTTTTTTTTGTCACATACAGCAAACATCACGCTATCCGCTAACTGCCTGTCCCCTGAACACACTGTAAAAAAACGCGGTCTCTCTCTGTAGTCCGCCTAAGCTCCACAAACTGCAACAAAAACAAACGGGTGCAGGCTGGACTATGAAGCACAACAAACAGTGCTCCAGCCAATAGCCGACAAGAATGATTTCCACCCACAAATCATTATTGTCGGCTATTGGCTGGAGCACTGTTTGTTGGGGACAGGCAGCTAGGGGATAGCGAGGAGATGTTTGCTGTATGTGACAAAAAAATGTTTGGCCTAAAAAACGCGTGACATCGCTTAGAGCACCTTTAATATGATGTAATAGAGAAAGTTTTGTGTGATGTGGTTGTTTTAGTTTCATGACTCAATACTGTTATTAACATTACTCTAAATCTATCCTCCAGTGACCCTATTACCTCACCCTAAATTGCTCCACGCTAAAAGGCCCAGCAGACCAGTGACCCAGAAGCAGCTGTAGGGCGATTTGTGTGGGAACAATGGCAAAAGCCCTAGTGGTATTTCTCTAAAGCTCTCCTGAGTCTTTTCACCAGCCTATTATGTAAGCACCATCTAAAGCATGGCAGAGCTGGCCTATTCTGTGCAAATAATTGCATTCATCTTATGAAACACACTCTGAATCAAGCTTATATAAGAGCTGTTTAAAGCTGTGTGCTGAGCCTTATATTCATGCCAGACACAATCCACATCATCATCAGTGATGGACATGCCAAAGCATCGCCATCTCACTGCCACAACCTGATGTGCTTATGTGAGAGAGACACACTCAAAGTGAATTAGAGGGGCTGTCTGTTTTGTATATGTCTGAATAACAGGCCTCTCTATATAAACAAACCAGAGTGACATATGAGCACAAAAGGAAAGTGTACCCTCAAAGAGACCACAAAATAACAACAGAGGGCATCATATACAGTAACTCCCTTTGACTATGACAGATTCAGATTTACTGGCTGAATCACATGAAAACATCTCCAGGTCACATTTTACCCGCAAACTTCTTCTTTTATATATATATATATATATATATATATATATATATATATATATATATATATATATATATATATATATATATATATATATATATATATATATATATATATATATATATATATATATATATATATATATATATATATAGATTAAAAGAAGGTCCAGGTGAAGTGAATAACACTGATGATCTCTTCATCACGGCACCTGTTAGTGGGTGGGATATATTAGGCAGCAAGTGAACCTTTTGTCCTCGAAGTTGATGAAAAATGGGCAAGCGTAAGCATTTGAGCGAGTTTGACAAGGGCCAAATTGTGATGGCAAGACGTCTGTGTCAGAGCATCTCCAAAACTGCAGCTCTTGTGGGGTGTTCCCGGTCTGCAGTGGTCAGTAGGCCTATCTATCAAAAGTGGTCCAAGGAAGGAACAGTGGTGAACCGGTGACAGGGTCATGGGTGGCCGAGGCTCATTGATGCACGTGGGGAGCGAAGGCTGGCCTGCGTGGTCCGATCAAACAGACAAGCTACTGTAGCTCAAAGAAGTTCAAAAAGTTAATGCTGGTTCTGATATATATAGATGGACATAAATATTTTTTTTTAATCTAGATTAATCTCACTGTAATCTTGGAATTAATCTAGATAAAAATGGCTCATTTGAGTTCTGCCGAAGGCATTCAGAATATGTGTACTCGAAAGTGATCGTTTGTCTTTTTGTAGCTTGAATAATAAATAACTTCTGTCCCTTTAAGACCTGACGCACGCATGGATCCCACTGTTCCTGTTAGTTGGTTATGACTGTGTTTACGTTAAAACTCACCAAGATGGGCATTGAGACATTTTTGAGTGTATTTGACCATTAATAAGCTGGAAAAAGGAGGTAATTTTTGCACTTGTATGTCAGATGCGGCTTTATTACGGTATGTGTGTGTGCGCTTCAGATGCGAGCACGAAATCTGCGGGAATTAGTAGAATTAACGTGCAACCCCACGCGAAATTCAGACCGGTCACACCAATACTAACACGCTGTCATGAGGAAAAAATGTTCAGAGGGTTAACTAGACTGAATGAGAGGAGGCGGATGCGTGTCAACCTGCTGTCGGTCGGAGAGGAGAGGAGAGCGCAGCTGATATCGATGCTGTAGAAAATGAGTATTGTATCGTTTCAGAAATTTCAGTATCGATACATAGCGAAATATCTATATTTTTGACAACAGGCATACACACAGGTTCGAAGACTCGTTCTCTCGCCCCCTACAGTGCAATTCGGCTAGGTATACATCCGCGCTAAAATATCAAGGTGAAAGTCATCATAGCTTGCGTAGTATAGACCCAACTCCCAAACCAACTTTGAGAATAGATTAATGGCAATATTTTTTTTATCGCCCGATAAGAGTCTCACGTTAACGCAGCACGTTAACGCCGATAACGGCCCACCGCTAATATATATATATATATATATATATATATATATATATATATATATATATATATATATATATATATATATATATATATATATATATATATATATATAGTGAGGAAAATAAGTATTTGAACACCCTGCTATTTTGCAAGTTCTCCCACTTAGAAATCATGGAGGGGTCTGACATTGTCATCGTAGGTGCATGTCCACTGTGAGAGACATAATCTAAAAAAAAACATCCAGAAATCACAATGTATGATTTTTTAACTATTTATTTGTATGATACAGCTGCAAATAAGTATTTGAACACCTGAGAAAATCAATGTTAATATTTGGTACAGTAGCCTTTGTTTGCAATTACAAACGAGGTCAAACGTTTCCTGTAGTTTTTCACCAGGTTTGCACACACTGCAGGAGGGATTTTGGCCCACTCCTCCACACAGATCTTCTCTAGATCAGTCAGGTTTCTGGCCTGTCGCTGAGAAACACGGAGTTTACCTCCAAAGATTCTCTATTGGGTTTAGGTCTGGAGACTGGCTAGGCCACGCCAGAACCTTGATATGCTTCTTACAGATCCACTCCTTGGTTATCCTGGCTGTGTGCTTCGGGTCATGTTGGAAGACCCAGCCTCGACCCATTTTCAATGCTCTAACTGAGGGAAGGAGGTTGTTCCCCAAAATCTCGCAATACATGGCCCCGGTCATCCTCTCCTTAATACAGTGCAGTCGCCCTGTCCCATGTGCAGAAAAACACCCCCAAAGCATGATGCTACCACCCCCATGCTTCACAGTAGGGATGGTGTTCTTGGGATGGTACTCATCATTCTTCTTCCTCCAAACACGTTTAGTGGAATTATGACCAAAAAGTTCTATTTTGGTCTCATCCGACCACATGACTTTCTCCCATGACTCCTCTGGATCATCCAAATGGTCATTGGCAAAATTAAGACGGGCCTGGATATGTGCTGGTTTAAGCAGGGGAACGTTCCGTGCCATGCATGATTTCAAACCATGACGTCTTAGTGTATTACCAACAGTAACCTTGGAAACGGTGGTCCCAGCTCTTTTCAGGTCATTGACCAGCTCCTCCCGTGTAGTTCTGGGCTGATTTCTCACCTTTCTGAGGATCATTGAGACCCCACGAGGTGAGATCTTGCATGGAGCCCCAGTCCGAGGGAGATGTTTAGCTTCTTCCATTTTCTAATGATTGCTCCAACAGTGGACCTTTTTTCACCAAGCTGCTTGGCAATTTCCCCGTAGCCCTTTCCAGCCTTGTGGAGGTGTACAATTTTGTCTCTAGTGTCTTTGGACAGCTCTTTGGTCTTGGCCATGTTAGTAGTTGGATTCTTACTGATTGTATGGGGTGGACAGGTGTCTTTATGCAGCTAACGACCTCAAACAGGTGCATCTAATTTAGGATAATAAATGGAGTGGAGGTGGACATTTTAAAGGCAGACTAACAGGTCTTTGAGGGTCAGAATTCTAGCTGATAGATAGGTGTTCAAATACGTATTTGCAGCTGTATCATACAAATAAATAGTTAAAAAATCATACATTGTGATTTCTGGATTTTTTTTTTTATATTATGTCTCTCACAGTGAACATGCACCTACAATGACAATTTCAGACCCCTCCATGATTTCTAAGTGGGAGAACTTGCAAAATAGTGTGTTTGTGTGTGTGTGTGTGTGTGTGTGTGTGTGTGTGTGTGTGTGTGTGTGTTTAATGACATGGAAACATGGAAAATGACTGTTTAGTAGTATGACTACATTGTTTTTTTGTAATGTGTATTTGTTCATAAATTAAATTGTCAATAAATCAGGTCATAAATCAAATCTGCGATAATAATATATGAAATGTAATTTGCGTTTAGCCCTAAATATTTTTGCTCTTTTGTGTAGAAGACTTTTTTTTTTATGAAGATGATGTTCTTTACTGGTGTACAGAAAAGAAACAAGTAACACTTCCTGTGATTCCTTATTGGAAAAAAGTATTGAGGCAGCATCTATTCTATCTGGAGTGGAATTAAGTGCCTTTCACAAGTATATAACCTAACCTACAGAAGCAGTACACATGCCATGAATGACTTGTGTTTACATAACTGAGCTAATCAGCATGCAGGGCTGTTGCACAACAGACCTCCACAGTTAGACTGGCACAGAGGTCACTGTTCTCAGGAAACCAGTGGAGCCTAGCATGATGGAGGATTAAGCCCAGAATAAGTGAGAATGATTGGGTGTGAGCCCTTGTCTAACATTCTTAGTAATTGACCTCTAACTTAATTATTAACTGTCAGAGGTCCTGAAGACGGTTTAAGCAGGTTAGTAGACAAGTGTCATATCAGCACGGAAGAGTTCTAGTGTTCGTGGAAAGATACCAGAGAACAGCAAGAAACATATCTTCTCAATTCTGCACCGTTCACAAAACATCTATTCACACAGGTGCATGACAGAAGAGAAAAATAGACAGACTGCTTATGTTTGAGTCCATCATAAGCAGCAGCCCTCTATGCAGACATACACTCACCTAAAGAATTTTTAGGAGCACCTTTTCAATTTCTCATTAATGCAATTATCTAATCAACCAATCACATGGCGTTACAACCGAGGTATGCCACAACACGGAAGCCACAACACGCACAACCTTGAGGCGGATGGGCTACAACAGCAGAAGACCCCACCGGGTACCACTCATCTCCACTACAAATAGGAAAAAGAGGCTACAATTTGCTCGAGCTCACCAAAATTGGACAGTTGAAGACTGGAAAAATGTTGCCTGGTCTGATGAGTCTCGATTTCTGTTGAGACATTCAGATGATAGTCAGAACTAGTCCGAATTTGGCGTAAACAGAATGAGAACATGGATCCATCATGCCTTGTTACCACTGTGCAGGCTGGTGGTGGTGGTGTAATGGTGTGGGGGATGTTTTCTCGGCACACTTTAGGCCCCTTAGTGCCAATTGGGCATCGTTTAAATGCCATGGCCTACCTGAGCATTGTTTCTGACCATGTCCATCCCTTTATGACCACCATGTACCCATCCTCTGATGGCTACTTCCAGCAGGATAATGCACCATGTCACAAAGCTCGAATCATTTCAAATTGGTTTCTTGAACATGACAATGAGTTCACTGTACTAAAATGGCCCCTACAGTCACCAGATCTCAACCCAATAGAGCATCTTTGGGATGTGGTGGAACGGGAGCTTCGTGCCCTGGATGTGCATCCCACAAATCTCCATCAACTGCAAGATGCTATCCTATCAATATGGGCCAACATTTCTAAAGAATGCTTTCAGCACCTTGTTGAATCAATGTCACGTAGAATTAAGGCAGTTCTGAAGGCGAAAGGGGGTCAAACACAGTATTGGTATGGTGTTCCTAATAATCCTTTAGGTGAGTGTAGTGATGTCACCAGAACCACTGCAGTGACTCATTTTGAACCCGCCAGTCAAAAATAGACCAAAACATCACACTGACCTCTAAACACTTCCAACACACACAGACATATCACAACACGAAAAACATCACAGTGACCTCTAAATTATTCAAACAGTGCACTAAAACACATCAGGCAGAGCAGCAGAAGTCACTTAACAGCCTTGAATATAATCACACTCATACCAACCTCAACACACGCCTGGTTCAGTGAGGAAAAAAAGAAAATATGGTTTAAAGCACAAAAACTATCGGAAGTATCGATACTTTAGTACCTGTCCACCCATCCATAGTCAAAGGATGCAAGGACAAAACGGATGCTGTGTTAATTGCATTAAATATTTGTTACGTGTTAAACAAAAAAAAATATTTGCAAAAATGTAAGCGTTCATTTTGACAGCCCAATTAATATGATATAGTATAATACATATAGTTATTATATAATATCTATGTTTTTACATCTATTTTAATGGAGCTCCACACATGAAATGAAGGGGGAAAAATATTGTGGCCATGAAGAACAATTTGTGAACTAATTTGTTTACCTGATTTATAAGGGAATAGATATTTTGGCCATAATTTAAATTAAATAAAGAATGGCATATTCTTATATTTATTCTTCCACATGGTATTTGTAGGGCTCCTTTTTTTTATTTTAACATTTTACAATCTCAGCCTTGCCATAAAAACATCAAACTATCTGATATAAAATACATTCTAAACATTGTTCAGTTTCATTTTGTTTTTCTGCATATTGGTTAATCCACATGATGATGGTTCAATAGACAAAATATGTTCAAGTATTAATAAGCAGTAAAGCAGTTTAGTTTAGATAAGTTTAGCAGTTTTAGTTTTTTATGAAAAAAAAAAAAGATTATGACAAACTGATTAATAAGATTTTCCTTTTTAAAATTGAATTTGCCCTTCATTATGACATCAGAAGTTATCATAGTAGACATTTTTTACTTTATATCCCCCCCCCCCCCCCCAACCCCCCAAAATACAAATACTAATTTTAATACAAAAATGTTGGAGCTGACGGCCTTGTGGGCAGTGGTTATGGTTTGGGCGACCTGAGTTTGAGTTCTGGCTTGCGGACTTTTCCAGATTATGTTTGTCAGCATCACTATTGCTGTTAGACATCATGACCTACAAAACAGCATGTACTCTATATGACTTCCTGATACTTCAGAATATTGCACATCATATGTTATAATTACTTCCTTATATACCGTCTAGTGCATGATTAAATAGTGCACTGGAATTCTTGGTTTTATAAAAACCCTAACCCATTACGCAAATGTAAAATAACGCGACAAAATGTCAAACCCATAAAGAGGAAACGACTGAAGCTTTGGGGGTGTTGATGGACTCAATCTACTCCATCTATGTGTTGATCATCGTTCTGAATCTGATCCGGACGTAGTCTTTGACAAAAATACTTTTTCCAGCTTTTTGTTTAAAATGTTTTCTTTTATGAAACTTTCCAACACTTAAGTGTTGATAAAAAAGGATGCATGAAGCTAGAATAAAAAAAAAATTAAAATGGAAAGAGTTAAAGTACTGTTAAAGGTATATTTCAAGTATAACAAGTTAATGCCAGCCTAAATAGGAACATAGTACTTAAAGTGCAAAAATAATATATACAAAGTAATCAATAAGTGTGATGTTATGTTCACTTAAAGTTCACTTAAACATAAAGATGTTCTGTTCACTTACAAGTATACTTGCAGTATAAAACTAGTAGTTTACTGAGAGTACTTTCATAAACTAAAAAAAGTGTTACAAGTATTTGAATAGTAAACTATCAGTATAACTATAAGTTCACTTGGAGTATAGTTGCAGTACAAACAAAAAACTTTGTTGTAAACTAGTTGTGTACTCAAAGTTTACTACTTTTATACTTAAAAGTATACTTTTATGCACTAAAAAGTTGGCCACTTTAGTCCCAAGTATTACAAGTATACTTCTAGTTCATTGATATTGGTATACTATAAAATTAACTTTTTGGTAAGGGTACACAGCTGTGTTCCCTGAGCATGTTGTGTCATGGTTTTGCAATGTACTGTATGCAAAATAAGCACGTGTGTGCATGTTAGGTTCCACTGACTACAGACAGGTCAAACACTGAAGGGTCCCTGGTATGCATGCCACTAACTTGACAAAGGGTCACAACAGATATATACAACAGGATGTTCTATCATGCACAAACACATTTGCAGACGCTCACAAACACACACACATTCTTAGTTTCTTCATCATTAGAAACGGTTAAAATTTCTGATGGAAATCTGACTTCTCAGAACTTATACATAAATAACCACACAGTTAAACTACAATCACTGCAGCTTCTGTGTAATGAGCAACATGCACATTGGTGCTGCTGGTTAATGAATTCATAGTACCACGTAACACATTTGGAGCATCCAAGAAAGTCAAGCCAGAATTGACCCTTCTCCCGTTCTCAGAATGCATGTAACCCTGGCTTAAAGCATTCTTATTTCCAATCTGAATATCTTGCAAATGGCTCCTGGCCAAGAGTATATCATGGCCAGCTTGTTTTTACTGAAGTCCTCTCTTGATTCCTACTCATGCATGAATAGTGTGCTGTAAAACATGATTGGTTATTAACTCAAATGAATTATGAAAAACTATTGCACTATCTATTTATATCCCATATTATTCTTCATGGCCATGGTCTAGCTTTGTGGCTAGGGTGTTATGAGTGATTTTTAGCATATCTATGCAGTTGCTAGTTCTTCTGGATGGTTGTTACAGTTGGTAGTTACAGATGTGCTCTGAATGTTTTTTAGCTTGTTGCTCATCTGCTGCTAGGGTGTTCTGGATGGTTGTCAGTGAGGATAGGTAAAAAAATATATATATATTTTAATCAGTTTTATGAACCGACATTGGTTCATAAATACCAAACATAATTTTTTAGGTGATGAATGAACAAAACTTCACTAAACATTTCCAATGCTGCTCTTATCTAATAAATTACATTAAGCTTTGTGCTTTGTTACTTCAGATATGAAACAAAGTCTCAGCTTTAAAATTGTCAATTTTATAATGCATTTGACACGACAGATTGATGTAGTGCCTCAATTCAAGCAAAGCAGCAGCGCAGCGTGCACATAAACTGATAATCTCTTTCTCTTTACTACTAGTTAAAGCTCAAATGAAACAAGACTGAACATCAGAAGGTATGTTGACAGAAACAGTACAACTTATTAAAATGTATCATGAAATCACTCAATCAGTGTTTCAAGCATGGAGAGAATGACCACAAGAATGAAGAAATTGGTTCTTGCACATCAAGCGATCATGCTTGAGTTTCCGTTTACCACAACTGGTGTGTGAGTTGATGAATGTTTATGTGTGAATAAAAGCCTAAATTCAATCTGTTCATCATATAAAGCGGTCGTGTCTCTTTAGATAATTTTGGACTAAACCAGGGACAGAAAGCTCTCAGATTTCATCAAAAAGATCTTTGTGTTCTGAAGATGAACAAGTCTTATGGGTTTGGAATGACATGAGGGTGAGTAATTAAATGACAAATGACCATGGTATAAGCAGAATAATCCACAGCTAGCTGTGCATTAAACAATCTGAATTGTCTCCCTGGAGGCAACCACCCTCTGCTTTGCGTTGGGGTGGTTCTTTGCCTCCATGTCGTGCATTAAAATAATTTATACATACTTTAATAGTTATTATTACATGATTTTAAAAACAAAATTTCTATCGAACCCTGGTGCATTTGCGTTCATCACAAACGTGCATGATAAAACAGAATATGTGTAAATATATTGTGTGTTTTATTAATTAGTTGGTATTATGCGCAGCAGAGTGAACGACACTTGTTTAAATGTTTATTGTATGTGCATCGCCTGAAGGCGGCTTTCTGCTGCTTGCAAATGGACCAATCTGATTTCACTCACTCTGCATGATTACACTGCATGCTTACTCTCGCTCCTATACAATGTAAATCACTACTGCCATCCCCTACATGCGTTTTGTTGAATTAGTGAATTAGTGAAGTTGTAATTGGTGTAGTGAAGTTGTCAAAGCATGCGCATGTTACTTTACTTCCTAAACAAGTGCGCACCCAAGTCCGAGGTTGCCTTCATATTCATGCATCATCGGCTTAGTGAAGTTGTCAACGCATTTTACTTTACTTCCTAAACAAGTGCGCACCCAAGCCCGAGTTGCCTTCATATTCATTCAAATCGTTGCAAAGATCCAATGTAACCAAACTCAGAACACCTCCTACTACAAGTAGTCTCAGGTTCAGTATTCCGACCCGGTGCGCACCCGGGTCCACCAGACGGCTTTCACATTACCGATTTTTCATGCAAACATAGCCCCATTTAGAACTAAACTGCCAGTGTGAAAGCACCCTTAGTGGAGGGTTGCGACCACAATGCAGGTTACATTGTTACGCACTAGGTGGCATGAGACTGCCTTTAAGAGTGAGTTAGTTACCCATTTTGTCAATTCAAAAACGCTGATTCATTCAGAAATGAAACAAGACTTTAAACAAGGAGATTATCTGAATTTAATTCCTTTACTTTTACTAGAACCTGATCTTACACTAGACACGTCTGTTACGATCAGGCTAAATCTATTTCAAATTCCCACCAAGTTACCGCCCGTACAAGAAGTGCAGCACACAGAAAACGCAGAATAAGGGAAAAACCTTCACATACACCTTAATTCTGCTTAGGTGTGAAAGTGCAAGTCATGCTTTTGCTGTGGATCGGGGGCACACTTAGCTAACGCTGCGAACTGCCCAGCAAAGCAAAAAGATTGAACATTACACTAAACTGTGTCAATCAGTGTCAGACATGGAAAGTAACGAAGTACAAATACTTTGTTACTGTACTTAAGTATTTTTCTGGTATCTGTACTTTACTTCACAATTTATTTTTCCGACAACTTTTTACTTGAACTCTTTACATTTTTTACACAAATATCTGTACATTCTACTTATTACATTTTCAAACCAGGCTTGTTACTTTAGTTTTAATCTTTATTTAGTGCAATGATCAACTGCAATGTCGACATGACTGAGAATACAGACATTCCTGATCACCCATGGCCATGTATGAGGGGATGTTCGAAATTGTTGGCGTGTATGAATATGCGCTGCGAATTGTGTCAACCTAAAAACACGAAGTACTGGCTTTCAAAAAATGTCCAGTATAACTGTTGTCATTTTTAAAGCGTCATAATTTTTTGTTGTTTCCAAAGGAAAAAAGGAAAAGAGGCGGAATCACCCTAAAATCTAGGATGTGCCATAGGTGATGGCAAATAGTTTTTTCGTCGGCTTAGTCTTTTCTTGTGTTCTGCATGGTGGTTGTTCATCCTTAAGTTTAGTATTAATGTATTAATATGATGTGAAGTCCAGTTACCAGCGTAACACTAAAACAGGTAGTAGTAATGGCTACTTTTTACTTAAGTACATGTCAGAGCCCATACATTGTTACTTTTGTTACCCATTGTTACCCATACATTGTTACCTGTCCGCAGCAGGGAAACTGGGTAACGGTGAGACGGCATAGTCGCGGATCTAAAAAACGCTTTTCCGTTCCGGTTAGAACATCAAACAGGTTCTCCCCTCTCAGTGAAGCACCCACTGAGTATCCTGTTGAAAGTGCCCTAGTCATTGGTGATTCTATTACACGGAACATGAAAATAGAGACACCAGCCACCATAGTCACATGTTTACCGGGAGCCAGAGCGCCTGACATCAAAGCAAATTTAAAAGTGCTGGCTAAAGCTAATCGTAAATTCTCTAAGATTATTATTCACGTCGGCACTAATGATGTTCGACTTCCCCAGTCGGAGATCACCAAAATTAACATTAAAGAGGTGTGTGAACTCGCTAGTACGATGTCAGAGGCTGTTTATTGTTCTGGACCGCTCCCTGTTAAAAGGAGTGATGAGATAGTTAGCAGACTATCATCACTCAATGGCTGGTTGTCTAAGTGGTGTCCGTTAAATAACATAGGGTTCATAGACAATTGGAAAAGTTTTTGGGGCAGACCTGACCTGTTGAAGAAGAATGGCATCCATCCCTCCTGGGGTGGTTCCGCTCTTCTCTCTAGTAATTTGGCACAAAGTCTTAGAGCTAAACCTTGACTCACTAGGGCCCAGGTCAGGAAGCAGACAAACTGGCTAAACCGACCATCGGCTAGCTGTCTCACGTCACCGGAGTCAGATAAATCCCAGCACATAGAGACTCTTTCACCTAGATATTATCATATAGAGACTGTGTCTGTTCCCCGAATTAGTAAATACAAAAAAACATCAAAACCATTTAACAGTAAAAATTTAAATGATGTCCAACAAATAAACAACAGATATAATACAGATGAACAATTGATAAAGCTTGGGTTGCTGAATATTCGATCCCTTTCCCCAAAAGTGCTTATTGTTATTGATATCATTACAGATAATAATCTAGATGTGCTGTGTTTGACAGAAACCTGGCTGAAACCTGACGACTACATTACTTTGAATGAGTCCACCCCCCAAGATTATTGTGATAAACATGAGCCGCGTCTGAAAGGTAAAGGGGGAGGGGTTGCTGTAATTTATAATAATATCTTCAGTATTACTCAGAAGTCTAGTTACAAATATAATTCCTTCAAAGTTTTGGTGCTTTATGTAACGTTATGTAGTGTACATGATAAAACCCGTTTAACATTTGTGTTAGCTACTGTATACAGGCCACCAGGGCATAATATAGACTTTATCAAAGAATTTGCTGATTTTCTATCAGAGTTAGTACTGGCCGTAGATGAAGTACTAATTGTTGGTGATTTTAATATCCATGTAGACAACGAAAAAGACGCATTGGGATTAGCATTAAAAGACATTCTAAACTCTATTGGAGTTAGGCAAGACGTGTCAGGACCCACTCATCGCCATAATCATACTTTAGACCTAATATTGTCACATGGAATAAATGTTGATACCGTTGAAATTCTGCAGCAGAGCGATGAAATCTCAGATCATTACCTAGTATCATGTATACTTAATTTAGCTAAGGTTGCAAAGCCGCCCCCTCGCTTCAAAAATGGCAGGACAATCACTGCCGCTACTAAAGATTGCTTTTTAAATAATCTTCCTCAATAGTATCCCAGATAGCTTAGAAGAACTCGATGTTGCAACAGAAACTATTGACTCTCTCTTTTCCAGTACTTTAGACACAGTTGCTCCCCTGCGCTTAAAGGAGATTAAAGAAAATAGTCCAACGCCACGGTACAACGAGCACACTCTGGCCCTTAATCCAGCAGCCAGAAAAATGGAGCGCAGCTGGAAGAAAACAAAACTAGAGGTCTTTCGTAATTCGTGGAAAGAGCACATGATCGCATACAGAAAGGGCGTAAAAACTGCTAGATCCGCTTATTTCTCGACTCTCTTGGAAGAAAACAAACACAACCCTAGGTATTTATTCGATACAGTAGCTAAATTAACCAAAAATAAAGCTTCAACTTCTGATGTTTGTAAACAGCACAGCAGTAATGACTTTATGAACTTCTTTACATGTAAGATTGATAATATTAGGAAGAAAATTTTAACCATGCAGCCGTCTACAACAGTATCACATCAGACAGAGCATTGTAGTGTCACTGAGGAAAAATTACACTCATTCACTGCTATAGGAGAAGAAGAATTGGCTAAACTCGTTAAATCATCAAAATCAACAACATGTATGCTTGACCCTGTACCGACTAGGCTATTAAAAGAGATGCTACCAGAGGTCATAGATCCTCTTCTTAATATCATTAATTCATCTTTGTCATTAGGATATGTACCAACAACTTTTAAGTTGGCTATTATTAAACCACTTATTAAAAAAACGCAACTTGATCCTACAGAATTAGTCAATTATAGGCCAATCTCAAATCCACACTTTCAGTCAAAAATACTTGAAAAGGCAGTGTCTTCACAATTATATTCCTTTTTAGAAAGAAATGGTATCTGTAAGGATTTCCAGTCAGGATTTAGACCGTATCATAGTACTGAGACTGCTCTCATCAGAGTTACAAATTATTTACTCTTATCATCCGATCGTGGCTGTATCTCTCTATTAGTGTTACTCGATCTTAGCGCTGCATTCGATACTATCGACTACAACATTCTTTTGAATAGACTCGAAAATTATGTAGGCATTAGTGGAATTGCTTTGTCATGGTTTAAATCATACCTATGTGACCGTTATCAGTTTGTAGCAGTAAATGAAGAGATGTCCCACCGATCACAAGTTCAGTATGGAGTACCGCAAGGCTCAGTGCTAGGACCGCTGCTCTTCACCCTGTACATGCTACCACTGGGAGATATCATTAGGAAGCATGGCGTTAGTTTTCATTGTTATGCTGACGATACTCAGCTCTATATTTCTTCACGCCCTGACGAAACTTACCAATTCACAAGATTAAAGGAATGCATAGCTGATTTAAAACATTGGATGACCAGTAATTTCCTGCAACTCAATTCAGAATTTTTTTTTTTAATTATTGGACAAAAAAGCTCCACAATAGTAACCTAGAATACTGTCTAACACTTGATGGCTGCTCTGTCAAGTCCTCGTCGTCAGTGAGGAACCTGGGTGTGCTCTTTGATACCAATCTTTCGTTTGAAAGCCACGTTTCTAGTATCTGTAAAATTGCATTCTACCATCTTAAAAATATATCTAAATTACGGCACATGCTCTCAATGCAAAATGCTGAACAGTTAGTTCATGCGTTCATGACCTCAAGGTTAGATTATTGTAATGCTCTACTGGGTGGTTGCCCTGCTCGCTTAATAAATAAACTCCAGCTGGTCCAAAACGCAGCAGCTCGAGTTCTTACTAGAACCAGGAAGTATGAACATATTAGCCCAGTTCTGTCAACACTGCACTGGCTGCCTATTAAACATTGCATACATTTTAAAATCTTGCTTATTACTTACAAAGCACTAAATGGTTTCGCTCCCAATACTTGAGCGAGCTCTTAACATATTATACACCATCATGTCTACTGCGGTCTCAAAATTCTGGCCAGTTGATAATACCGAGAATATCCAAATCAACTGCATGCGGTCGATCCTTTTCCTATTTAGCACCTAAACTCTGGAACAGTCTTCCTAACATTGTACGGGAAGCAGACACACTCTGTCAGTTTAAATCTAGACTAAAAACACATCTCTTTACTGTGGCATACACATAAAACACTTTTTCAAAGAAATGATTGTTAGGCTGCATTAACTAGGTCAGCCGGAACCGGGAACACTTCCCACAACACCTGATGTACTCGTTACATCATCAGAAGAATGGCATCTACGCTAATGATAGTCTCTCTGTTTTATCCCGAGGTTTACTGCAGTCAGTCGGATCCGGGCCGTATCCCGATCAGATGGTGGACCTGCGCCCAGAGAAGACCAATGCACGACCCTGAAGTGTCTGCAGAGACCGTGTCAATTAGACTCCCCTGAAATTGCATCGTCGACACGGCATCCTCAATAAACCCGTCTCCGGCGTGATGACTCCAATTGTTCGAAAATTACAGTTTAATAATTCTTAAATCGATATGTCATCCTCAATTAACCAGTCTCCAGCGTGTTGCCTCCGATCTTTCGAATATTGCACTTTAATAATTATTTAATCAGCACATCATGCTCAATAAACCCGTCTCCGGCATGATCTATTATGACCTCTGACCTGTCAAGTTGCCAGAATAATAATCATACACTGCTTGTTAATTGGCCAGAGGAGAACTGGCTCCTGGTTTCTCCCAAGGTTTATTTTTCTCCATTAGGTCACCTGATGGGGTTTTGGTTTCCTTGCCACTGTTGCCTCTGGCTTGGCGCGCTCAGTTGGGGACACTAAATTTTTCTACTAAATATCCAAATAAATCTAATTATTAAACTAAATTAACCATATAAACTAAATTACTGATCTAATTACTGATCTAAAGCCCACACTGTCACTGTATGATAATTGAAATGAACTGATGACATAACCGTTTTCTCCAGAATGGCTATACGGCTGAATAAAATTATGTTGCATTATTTTCCTGTTTAACACTGTAAAGCTGCTTTGAAACAATCTGCATTGTTAAAAGCGCTATATAAATAAGGTTGACTTGACTTGACTTTAACTTGAGTGAACAAGTGTAGTCAGTACTTCAACTTTTGTATAAAAAGACTCTTTTTAAACATGAGTATCTGTACTTCTACTTGAGTGAAGGATGTGTGTACATTTGTCATCTCTGATCAAATACACAGCAATCAAATACACAGGTCCGTTAAATTGAATTACCCGAAATTACTGTATGTACATGGAATATTCAGCTCGTACTCCCAGCATTACAAGCACAGTGACTATCAACTTCTGACTCACAGACTTGTATGGTGGATTCGGTGGACACAATTTTTTTCCATATTTATCCTGCCCTACAGCTCTTATTTGTGCTATTTCAGTAACCCAGTCAGGCCTGTGATGTATTCAAAAGCTCAAACCAACATCCTGTGGTTGGATGTTTGTCAGCGAACGTTTCCCTAGATGACCATTCAGTTCCTGCTACGTTCTTCATTGTGGACAAAGGGGCACCACTCATGTGGAGGGATCTAATGTCAATCAAGTCCTGCCTCCTAATGCCTTCTTCTCCTGTGCCAGTCATTCAGTGCACTGTTGCTGAGTCAACTGAGTTTGGATGTGCTAAAATACATTATACACTCCGTAAAGCTGGATGAAACCGTCACACTTGTGTGGCAAAAACTTTGCCGTCTGCCACTCTCTGTTTGTAGCGCTGTATCAAAGGATTTTAAGGCTTGTAAGCAGCTGGGGTGATAGAACGCATTGGCGCCTCTGTGTGGGTGTCACTAATTGTTGTTAGGCAGAAAAAATCAGGTAAATTTAGGATGTGCATTGACCTCAGAAAGCTAAATAAAGCAGTGATTGCGGACTGTTTTCCAGTACCACACAAAAGGTTCTACTGTTTTCTCTACCATCGACCTGACTAATGCTTACTACCAAGTGCTGCTGCATGAGAACAGTCATGATCTCATGGCCTTTATTACGATGGACTGTTCTGTTGTTGTTGTGTTTCTGACACATTGGCTTCAGCACCCACTGCATTTCAGAAGATGATGACCATCATCCTGACTGGCTTGGTTGAAAATTACCTGGACGACATTATCATCCACGGACGTGACATGTCTATGCATGACAAAGCACTTCAAGTGGTCTTACAAGGACTAAGCTGCTGGCTTGCAGCTCAATAAAGACAAGTGTCACTTTCGGCAAACCAACCAGATGTTTTTAGGTCATACTGTTTCAGCAGAGGGTCTTCTTCCTGATAAATCATGTGTACAGGTGATCCTCAGTGCTCCTGCACCTTCTGATGCATCTACTTTGCACTCCTTACATGGACTTATGTTGTGGTAGAGTGAGTTTATTCCTGATTTTCACCTTTGTAGCTCCAGTGCGTGCATGCCTATACAAGATCCAAATGGATTCAGCTTGTAAAAAGAAGGCTGAACAAAGTTTGACCAAAGTAAAACGACTGCTAGCAAACAACTCGGCTTTGGCATTATTTGACCCCACACTACACACGATTGTTAATATGGACTATTACAGCAAATGGCCTGAGGCTTCCTTTACTCACACTGTCAGGATTCTGTGGATTTGTTTCTGTCATCAGTCTTCAGCCACGGAAATCCATTGAGTATAGTTACTGATAATGGTGTTCAGTTTATGTCTGCTGCTTTCACTGCTTTTGTGGAAGGAAGGAATATTCATCACCATCTTTTCTTTTCTACTATACCAGGCAGCTAATGGTGCTGTAGAGAGGTTCAACGGTGTGTTCAAACACACTGTCCAAATGGCCATCTAGCAACATCAGCCATGGAAAACTGTGGTTACTGACTTCTTGCAGGTGTACCATGTCACTACACATGCTGCTGGTTGTGGGTAGAATTGTGTTGGGGTTTTTTTAAGAGACTCCATGGCTGTTTCTTATTTATTTAAATACTTGCTCCATCTAACTGTTGTATAAAAGCAATATAACACTCATAGTATGAACTCAGTAAATATATAGCCACAGATTACTAATAACCATTATTCACAATATTCTAAATAAACTAACATATACATGTTTTCCACGGAATACTCTTCTGTAAATTTAGTGGCTCTTGCCTTTTATTGCTAGTGATTCGGCCAAGTAATTTGAGCAATATTTAATGAATGTTAATTCTAATTTATGTCCATAAAAATAACACTCGAGTGCATTTAAATGCAAAATATGATGCTGTTGCCCGTCTATGTCCTAATTTTCGATTCTTTTTACATTTTCTTCACAAGTTCACCGTAATGTATTCTGACATTTTCTTCTCTGCGACAATATGCAATACTGCATAATTGAGTTATTGAGATTGGGAAAATGTGTTTACATGATGAAGTGAAAGTGAAAGTGACATGTGAAGGCCAAGTATGGTAACCCATACTCAGAATTTGTCCTCTGCATTTAACCCATCAAACAGTCTGATTCTCAAACCATTAGGCCACGACTGAAAATCATCAATAAATTCACATTAATATAGCATATTTTTGCATGTAAACAGGTTCAGTGTGTTTTAAATATAATATGCAGGCTCTACTGTCTTGTGAAATATAAAAAGTGTCATGCTTGAGGAGTGTAATAGTCAGCCATGGAATTTACTAGAATAGGGTTGAACTTTAAACAGAAACTTCATTGTTAGACATTCTTTGTTATATTTAGCCACAAAGCCGATAGTTATTAGTTATGTAAAGAAAGCGTGACACAGGCCAGGGCAGAATCTGTGGGGCATTGTTCTCTACTGATTTTCAGGGAAAATCTGCATAATTTTCCAGAATGAATTGAAATATGGTAAAATGTGTTAAACAGGATCCAGAGCACTGCAGTCTTATTTGGAATTATTACAAAAGCCAAATATGTGATATTTAAACATGTAAGAGATTGGGGATCCATAGAAGTCTGTTTAATGAAAGTTGTCCCAATGAAATATGTCCCAAGGTTTCTGGAAATCAACAAAAGCTTTTTTCAAATTTATTTGGTTTGGATCTGGTAATAACCCATGTTTCTTTTCTCAGAGTTATTAACGTCACTGCCACTTACTTAATTGGATCAGTGATAAATCTCCATATCTTAAAGGTTGGCATAAGATTATTTTTGAGTTGATTCCTCTGGAGCGTTTTACCTATGTAAGCTCTGAGTGGTCCAGCTCTGCCTGGCCAGTTTTAGGTGAAAGATCGGATCTGCTGGAGACGTCCGACAAATTATTTTGCCGCACCGAAAGAAATCCACAGAGAAAGAGACTTCTGGGAAGTCCCAGAGCAAGTGGGGAAATTAATTCTGAAATGTTACTTAAGGTTTAAGTCAATTAATGTATCATCTTTTTGCTCTTTTAATTCCTTTTAAAACGGTTTTAATCACTTTTATTTTGTGATTATTTTAATTCCCTTTTCTGTGTAAAGCACTTTGAATTACCATAGTGTATGAAATGTGCTATATAAATAAACTTGCCTTGTCTATGTATTGCATCAAAAAACATGCAGGCCAGTTTTATAAAGTCTGGACCCCATATCTAGACTATTTGGAAACTCATCTTCGCCCTATTATTTTACAAGGAATATTGTAATTGTATAACTCTCTGGACATTGAACCCCTTTTTTTGTCCTCTTCATCTTTTTGAAATGTGCTATAGTTTATATATATATATATATATATATATATATATAAACTATAATATATATATTCCTGTTTTATATATAAATCTGAGCTATTTGTGTTCCCTTTTTTGTGTGTGTGTTTTGGTGATGTCTTCTTATGTTTGTTTTATAATGAAAAATTAAATTAACATAATAAAAAAAAGTCACTGCAACTGGCTGTATTTACATGTATTTTTATATGTAGAATAGACATGCTTCAACTGAGACATGGCTACTGTGCAAATGACTTTTTACATTGTATGCAAACACTGTTTTCACGAGGATCAAAGGTTTTTCAGTGACAGCTGGAGTTATAAGAGGGATTACAGAAAACGGTGAGTATATGTGGGACAGTGGACACTGAGACAGGCAGAGACATTGTGTACCCTTGTATTTGCTATGGGAACGCAAAAAGACTCAAAGCCCAAAACTTAAAAAGACTCAAAGGCTCACATGCAAACGAAGCACATGCATGCACAACTGTTTTCTTAGGTAACTCTGACAACGGTTTTTGTTGCTGCTTTTCTGTCCCATGTCTCTGATGTTTCCTCTAGTTCCCTCCGGACATTTTATCATCGCCATACCAACCACAGTGTGTGCTGGGAGTGTGTTTCACCATAATGTAAGTAAAAACACAGTCTGTCTATAACCCACCTATGGTTAAATCATGACTTCTAATGAGTGTGTTTCCTTAAACTTTAACTGAATCTGTCCTATAGCCATGAGCACACTGCTGTGAGGACTGAAAATTATCCACATCATTAATCTGAAATGGCAACAGAGACACAGCTGCTTGGGACAGAGACAATAGGTTAGAAACAGGTCAAATTTTGGTGTTATCAGAGCAATCAGAGATGGCTTAGTTGGCAGGTTAGTTGCATAACCAAGTCTGAGGTTCCTAGAAAATCAGGTCTGTATACAGTATATTCATTACAAATCAAGGAGGCGATCAAAATATATTCTAATAAAATAAGCCATCATGCATTAACAAATCACAAATATATGTGGATACTTTGGATAGATAGCTGGTTTTTCATAGAAAAGAATTGTTACTCCCTCAATCCTTAAGCCAATTGGGTGCTGATTCAACGGAAGTGTTTACTCAAGGGGGCTAATTAATCCTGTGCCATTAGGTGTTTGTTACCTCTGGAGAGGTAGAGCCCGCAGTGGCAAACCAAAGATCCTCACCGTGCACTAAATGTGGCCTGGAGGTGGATACTTGCATACCTATCTTTTAACAGTATTATCAACAGAGAGTCATGGCATGGGTGGTTTTCCCATAAAATCATAAAGATATGATAGAAGTCAAAAGATAAATGGTGACGTAAAAACAGACAGTGTGTTTAGAGAATCACCAAAGTATTTTGGAATAATCCATTACAAGAATCGTACAGAATTTGCACTTTTTACATTTCTGCAAAGTGCAGAATTCTGTGGAACAGTTTTAAAAAATGCATTCTAAAAGTGATGATTTTGTATATTCTTTGAAGTGTGCTTACTCATTTAAAGCTCATCACCAAGATGCTGGAGTGTTCTGGGTGCTTGCTAGAACATTGTTATAGTTGTTAGGGCTTTGCCGGGTGGTTGATAGGGTGTTCTGAATGTTTGCTAGGTAGTTACTCCCCTAAAGACTGGAATACATTATGGGCCAGATTTACTAAACAGGGCAACAGTTCTGCGTGCACAAATTAATGAACGCAGCCGGAACATTTCCATGATGACCAGCGCAATCTACCCGTTAGCGTCTGGTTTAAGACACGCTTTTTTTGGGTGGTAAATAATGGCGCAAACACCAGTAAATTGACGAGCACAAACCTTTGTAAATCACCATACGTGATTCTTTTAAATATTCACCTCCCATAAATTTTGCGACTGCATGGGAAACTCCTACGAATACATAGGCTATGCAATAAGGTCAGCCGCAAAAATAACAGTGTCCACGTCTTTTCAGCGCTAATTTATCACTGCATGTCTTTAGTAAATCCAGACAGTTGTTTTTAACGGCAAAATAGGGTTTGTGCTGGTGCAAGCTGTTAGTAAATCTGGTCCTATATGACCTCTTGAATCACATTGGAGGATTACATGTTTATTTGGAGCATTCCAATGCAGATTGTTTTGTAAAATTTTATTGAAAGAAGAAGTAGTGCCAACTGTACAGCAGCAACATTGCAAAGCATAAGTTAGCACTTCCACAATGCTTTGTCTGTATATGACGATTTGATAGAATGGCAATAGACTGGTGCAAGTATAACGTCAGAACCCGAAGTCTAATTCGCCGCTGGTTCCTTCGAGATTTAACTATAGGGCTTTATAATAGGGTTTTTCAATTTATGTGTAAAATAAAGCCTGTAGTATAACTTGATGATACTTTGAAGTTTTGTTCTACAACGTGGACTGCACACTCTCACACCCCAAGTGCTCTTATCTAAAACGTAAATTTTCAAAAATGAATAACTGCGTCAAAATTCACGTTTTTGCTATGGGTGTGTGTAATTTACGTTGTAGAACAAAACGTCAAAATATAGTCATGTTATGTTTACCACAGGATTTATCATAACAGTTGTGAAGACAGCAGATGGTGGTCCAGTGGGTTAAACCATGGAACTGATACGCAGAAGGTTGCTGGTTCGATCCCAGCTGTCACCACCAGTGTGTCCTTGAGCAAGGCACTTTACTCCATTGCGCTCCAGGGGGATTGTCCCTGTAAGTCGCTTTGGATTAAAGCGTCTGCCAAATGCATAAATGTAAATGTAAATGTAGCACTAAAACTGAACATTTCTGACAGAGGATCAGAATGACACAAAATGTTCCTGTGCAAAAAACTTTAACATTATAAGTGAACCTCAAGGAACATATAAAAATAATAATAAAGGCATGCTCATGTCATCCGCTTTAAAATGTCAATATCTTCTGATATATGTCCAATATCAACCAATACAATACTTTAAAACGTATAATATTGGTAATAATGACCGATAATAGCCATAGTACCAAAATATTGTGCATCCTTAATGTGGTTCTATTACAGCAATTACAGTGACCCAACATTATACTTTGAATCATATAAAGCTGCTATTCTAATCAGGTCTGTACATATTTAAATATTTTCAGGCTAATGGAAGGTTTTTTTAAAAGATTCTTCATACGCCATACAATAGGAGAAGGTTCAACTGACTTGTTGCTCAACCAGATGAAGAAATGATGAGCTGTATACACATGTGCTCTTAACTAACGTCATCCAGACACATGGCATGTAAGGAATCTGGCAGGTATGTTCTATAGCGCAAGCCAGAGAGTACAGAAACCTATTGGATTGTATGGAATGTGAGCGAGATGAACTCCTCATCACAGAATCTCTGGATCTCCGGGTTTTCTCATCACGTCCCTTTGGCTGAGCCAATCAAAGGTTAGACAGGAAACATAATCTAACATTTCATTTGTGTCTTTATTTATGGTCGTAAAATGAAATTAATCCGACAGCATTGACTGTTTTGATTCCCTTGAAGGTTTGCTGAGGTTTTTGGAGTCATTAACCCAAATGGTAATCGGTTTACATTTAACGCTGAATTTGAAGTCTAATTGTGCCTATAAAGTCATGTGGGGAAAAATTGTCAAGCATGGAGATGCACATGATCATTAAATCTATTCAGTTTACGCTGTTGCATTTTGTAGAACTGTAAGTGGGGCTTTATTTGTCGTAAGCCTACGTGATTCAAGCCATGGCTTCCCTCAGCTTGTGCAGTCTGTATGAAGTCTCATTGTCTCTGGAATTTATCAGGGGAAGTCTTGTACTGTCACTTCAAATGGCTCATCCCCAGCCAAATACACAGCTGGCCCTAGACCTGCTCTTACTGTGGGCCAAAATAAGCCAAACGGCCTTGACACTAATTTAGATGAAAGTACAAAGTTGCTCTGTCTGGCAATAAACCATCTTATCTGGGCCATGAGTAATAAGCATGATCTTTACTACTTTACAATCCTTCAAATTGTAAATGAGCTAATTTTCAGTCCTTCACTAATAAAAACCTTATGACATAAGCCTTTACTCCTATTAAGACCTCTGCTCTACTAATAATTGAGCTGACAAAATGACTTCCATCCCACAGGGAGCTGAGTCAAGTAAATTCTATTGTATGAAGCTTCCAGTTGTCACATTTTGGAAAGCAAGGCTTATAAGTATAGCACTTTTCTGTAGGTAAAACATTTTCTTAGGGAAGTAATGGGTCATTGACTTTATGTTTAACATGAGTTCTGTGCACCAAGCATTCTGCGAAACTTGGAACATTTTCATTAAACTTCAAAAGCAGTAAAACTGTCTAGTCTAGAGCCATTCATTAATAGCAGAAAAAAGCCAGAGGAGATTTTAATAGCTGTCCTCAGCGCTCAGGAGACATAATGGAACTCAGTAATATTTTAATATTCGCAGATGTTTCTCTGAAACTTGGCATTCTGAGCTAGAGATATCAAATAAATGTTAGAATTAGTCAGAGTTGTTTTGTTTGAGTTCATATAAAATCACAGAATTTTTAGCACAGATGGTAAGATTTTTTACAAATGTTAATGTTTAAATGCTTAATTTATTTCATACATACAGTAAAAAGAGTTGTGAAATATTACTACAATTTAAATAATTGTTATTTGAATATATTTAAAATTGTAATTTATTCATGTGATGGCTGAATTTTCAGTATCATTACTCCAGTCTTCAGTGTCACATGTCACAGAAACCATTAATACGCTCATTTGCAGCTCAAGAAACATTTCTTATTATCAATGTTGAAAACATTAAATTTTTTAAACAGTAATACATTTTTTGATTAACAGAAATTTCAAAAGAACAGCATATATTTGAAATTATTTTGAAACAATGTGAAAAGTTTTTACTGTCACCTTACTGTACATAATTGAATGCATCCTTGCTGAATTAAAAAACAAACAAACATACTACTTACCACAAAAATGACTATAAGCCAAACATCACCATTGCTATGTGTCCAGACATGTTTGAGTTTGAAAAAAACTATACCATCGCAATTATAAATATAAAAGGGGGAACACTTTAATTGTCATTAAATAAATATATTAAAGCATTTTAATGGTCCTAAATATAGGCTTTGTGTTGTTTTTGTTTTTGGATTGAAACATAACCCAGGCATGATATGTTCTTGACATGTTTCCCCAACTAGTTGATCTTAGACAGGACAAAGATCAATGTTCCTGCCATGTAGTAAGCTGCAAATTCACATAGCGATACCCAGGCAACGTAATATACCCTGTTACTAGCAGCCCTTTTATGAAGCTCATAAGGCAAGTTGACTCATTCTGGTGACTTGTGCAGACATGTTTGGTTGTCATGGTGAGCGATCGGCACAGATCCCAGGAGGTGATTCGCATGTGATCTGGAATGCAGGACTGAATATGTGTTCCCATGCAATTTCAATCACAGACCACAGGCGTATAGTATTTCTTTTGTAAAGGAGTGTATTTTCTGTCTATGTGTATGTGTAGAAATATGTACACATCCTGAAACTGAACCTACCACATGCTTTGATTTGGCGTGGGAGAGTGAAAGGAGTGGCATCAGTATGAGACTCTCCCAATGAGTGAACTATGATGTTCTACTTAAAAACTCACTCAACCTTTATCTCTTGCACTCCACCTTTATCTGTATAACACATGGTAATTTAGGTATCTAAATGGGGACATTGCACAGACTTCTATTGCCTTTATAAATACTATGACCATCCTAACCCTACCCCATACCCTAACAGAACACTTTCTGCATTTAAAAAAGAAAATAAAAAAGAGACAAACCACAGTATTTACTTTATTTTTATGCCGTTTTTATTTGTATCCTTCTGGATACAAATTTGTCCCCAAAATATGGTTAAGCACACAGGGACATTCCATAGGCGTAATGGTTTTTATACTGTACAAACTGTGTATTATATCCCCCTACACTACCCCTACCCCTAAAACTACCCATCACAGGAAATTCAACATTTTTACATTTTTCATGTTTAGGTCGTAATACCAGTGTAATACCCGTTCATTATACAAATTTGTGTCCTCATAAATCACAAAAACACACACACACACACACACACACACACACACACACACACACACACACACACACACACACACACACACACACACACACACACACACACACACACACACACACACACACACACACACACACACACACACACACACACACACACACACACACACACACACACACACACACAGAGAGAGAGAGAGAGAGAGAGAGACAGAAACAATGTTTCTAATGTCATAGAACTTGAGTTGCAGTCTGATAACATTTTCTTCAGAAACAAAAACAAAATTAGAAATGGATCACCTTAAAATCCATACAAATACAATCCGTACAAATAGCTAAACTCATATTCCATCTCCCCAATAGTGGTATTTTAATAGTTTTTGTTACTGCGAATGCTTAAAGTCTGTGATGAAGGTCTTGTGGTTCTTGATCTGGGATTTTTGGAACATCAATAGTAGACTAAATTGCACTGTAATACATTTTGTTCTTAAAAGGGATAGTTCACCCAAATATGAAAAGGTTTCAACAGTTGTTGTTTTTTGTTTTGTTTATGTGGTAACATCTGTCTTTTAAAAAAAAACTTTACTATTAAGTGTTAAAAACACTTACTGCTTTTTACAAGTAAAAACTCTGAATTATTGTATAATTTGAAAACACTAAAAGGACAATCCCTGAAGTCTCTGTGTCACATGACAAATGATTACATTTTATTTAAATACTTTTGTTATTATTTATTTTTTGAAACACTTGTTTAATTTTGTGTTACATTTTTTATGTTATTTGGTTGTTTTTATTTTATATTTATTGCATTATTTTAGTGTCATGTGTGTTAACCTGATAGTGTGTATGTTGCACCATCTTATGATGAGCTCTGATTCATCATGTTGCTTTCTATTCCACCTGTATTATCAAGGTGGTTATCAGCATTTTAAGGTAGGCCTACATTTACATTTATTCATTTTGCAGAATCTTTTATTCAAAGTGACTAACTACTGAGGACTACAGGAAGTGATCTGTCATGAAGAGGCGAATAATCACAAAAAGTGCTCAAAATACTATGTTTCGGACATTGCTTAGAGTAGCATAAGCTAGGGAGGGAATAGAGGAAAATTAAGGGATTCCTTTTTTAAAGTTGAGGTTAAGTGCTCACGGAAGAGATGAGTTTTCAGCTGTCTTTTGAATGTTGTCAGCGATTCAGAATTCCGGATGGAGGTGGGGAGATCGTTCCACCAGCAAGGAACAGTGAACCAAAATGTTCTGGAGAGTGATTTTGTGCAGGTAAACATAAGATTTTGATTTTGAGTTTAATTAGGTACATCAACATTAAAACCCTGCAACACCTTCAGTCAAAATTGACAGGCCTTTTAAAAATGGCTTGTAAATGGCTTGTTATTCTGTAGTTTCACCAAATATTAGATTCAATACTTTTGACAACTTGTTTTCTTTCAGTTAGGACAGGTTTTGATCTTCTTTTTGGAACTGACTGATCGTAGGCCTCATTGATTGATTGAGCTCATGCACCTCAGTTTTTGAGTGAAAAAAGCAATTCTTTCTGAATAATTTTGTCAATATTCAAAATATGGGAAAATGTGCACTGTTTATCAGACTAGTGTGCTTTAATATTTAACCAGGAAGTTTGTTTTGAAATGAAATGCTTTTATTTAGTTCAAAATGGAGCAAAGCCGCACTTGTGGTGTTCAAAAATGACCGGCCATGTATCCAATCCAAATACAAAATGTATCCAAAAAAAATTGGCCAGTAATTATACCTTGTGTGAGTTACACAGTTTTAGTCCAATGCATAAGGGTTAAATTTACACTGTAAAAAATGTTATGTGCTATTTGCTTAAATAAATTATGGTAACAATATTACACATAATATTTTTGAGAAGTTTTGGCTTGGTTTCTTTAATTTAATCTACCTGAATAAATCATGTAAAATCTCCTAAATTATTTATTCTACGATACAATAAATTAAATATTTTTAGTGACATGTGCTTATTAATTTTAAGTTGACTTTAAAAAAAGGGTATAAATTAGAGGGAATGGAAATTACCTGTTTCTTTTTGACTTACGTTATACAATTAATGGACTGTATGCTGCTAGCACAGCACAAGCAGAAACAAACTTGTTACTGCACTGGCATTAGCAAAGTTATTGCTCATTGACCAAAGCAACATGCTTTATAATATTAGTATACATGCAGTTATCCACAACCTAACCATAAGATCTACTCTTCTGCACAATGGTAACGGTCAAAACTTCAATAGAAAGAAAATCTTTCAAATGTCAAACATAACAGAACATTGAACGTTAACAGATGTTTCCCTTCACTCAAAAACACATAAAGTAACACTTAATTTCAATATTAACTCTCCCTTTCCAGCCATATGCAAAGTATGCTGGGAACTAACAATGGTGTCTCTAAATAAATCTGCACAAATGAGCTAATTCTCTTAATATAAATAGGTAGCCTTTTCCCCCTTAATTTTATCAGCTTGATCGGTTCCTCAATTCAAGCCTCAAATTTGTTTACATTTCCTAAAAATCCTTGGTTTTATTAGTGAAATTTTCATAATATTTTCTATACAACACTGAACCACAATTTTATTAAGAAAATATACACAATTTATTTTGTGAAAATTAAAAGACCCATGATTCATTTTTTACAGTGTATTAGTGATATAATGTGTGTGTGTGTGGGCATGTTTTTGTGAAATATCAGGACACAAATGTGTATAATGACATGGGTATGACACAGGTATTACAAAAAGAGGGTGAAATATGAGGACGTTCCCCATGTCCTCACTTTTCAAAATGCTTATAAATCATACAGAACAGGTTTTTTTTGCACAGAAAGTGAACTGCACAGTCTCCTGTGAGGGCTAGGTTTAGGGGCAGGGGCAGTGTAAGGGGATAGAAAATACGGTTTGTACGGTATAAAAACCATTACGCCTATGGAATGTCCTCACATTTCACAAAAACAAACATGTGTGTGTGTGTGTGTGTGCGCGCGCTTCATAAAAATGGCTAAGAAAATTTCCAATTTTTACATTGTGGTTTCATTCCCTTAGTGAAATCTGTAATATATTGAGTAGGAAAGAGAACATTCAGAACTGCAGTTGTTATATTAAAATAATTCTGAACTTTGACAATAAAAAAAGTTGCGAAAACTTGTATAAAATTATGAAATAAAGACTCCATTAAAAGATACTGCAAAAAAATAAAGCTTGATAATAATAGACTAATTTAAGATTATGCTGAGCCTTATCTCTCTGTACATGCACTGCAGCTCTCTGCTTATCCTTACAATAACATTGAACCTGATTGTAGAGACTTATATAACTTAAACACACACGGCCGGCAACAAAGCTTTAATGTCAACATATGAGGATTGAGACGGGTCATAAAGACACCACTCAATCTCTTTCACAGCCTCTCCCAAGACCATGGGAATGGAATGAAGGAGAGGAGAAACAAAAACATGCATGCTGGCACAGTGAAATCTACTGATGTTTGAAAAATGTGTAAAAAAAAAAAGGGTGAGATTAACTTTCAAAGCATCTAGTTATTTTATGACCGGAGGAGAATGGGAACGAAAATAAGCTTATGTCAGAGTTCAGCAGAACTGCACCTGGTTCTGCACATTTTTATAACACCCTGATTTGGCTGACAATACGCTATTGGCCTGACAATGACAAAGTCCAAGCTAACAACATGAAATTGTGCTGATATACAGGTTTGCTACTGTGAACAAGTAATTATATTCAGCACTGTACAGAACTCTGGCCCACTATGAGAGCAATCATTGTGGCTCAATGTCAACTGATAAATGAATAATCTGAGAACCAGTTGTAACCTCAAAACCAGTTGTTTATGGTAGGACAGAGTCTATGAGACCTGATCAAGGATCAGTTATTGTATGGTTTGTTATATGGCCATGACAAATCCAGTCTAATATACACAGATCAGGCATAACATTATGACAGGTGAAGTGAATAACACTGATTATCTCTTCATCACAGCACCTGTTAGTGGGTGGGATATTAGGCAGCAAGTGAACATTTTGTCCAGAAAGTTGATGTGTTAGAAGAAGGAAAAAATGGGCAAGCTCAAAATTATGATGGCTAAACGCCTGGATCAGAGCATCTCCAAAACTGCAGCTCTTGTGTCACACAAGAGCTGCAGTTTTGGAGATGCTCTGACCCAAGGTTTCCCAGCAGAACATTGCCCAAAGCATAATGCTGGGAAACCTTGGGTCCTGCCATCCATGTGGATGTTACGTTGACACGTACAACCTACCTAAGCATTGTTGCAGACCACGTACACCCTTTCATAGAAACAGTATTCCCTGGTGGCTGTGGCCTCTCTCAGCAGGATAATACGCCCTGCCACAAAGCATAAATGGTTCAGGAATGGTTTGAGGAGCTCAACAACATATAATATGAGGCGTTGACTTGGCCTCCAAATTCCTGATCTCAATCCAATCGAGCATCTGTGGGTTGTGCTGAACAAACAAGTCCGACCCATGGAGCCCCCACCTCGCAAATTACAGGACTTAAAGGATCTGCTGCTAACATGCCAGATACCACAGCACACCTTCAGGGGTCTAGTGGAGTCCATGCCCCAACGAGTCAGGGCTGTTTTGGCAGCAAAAGTTATAATATTATGCCTGATCGGCGTAATTGCCTATGCTTAGGTATGAAAACCTTTATATTTGTAAGATCATTTCACACATAAGGAAATAGTGCTTTTGGCAGATGATGTAAAATGACAAACTTACATGAACTGAAGACTCCAATTATGTGAAATTAAATGAATGAAATCATATCAGTAGCCAAGAAAATGTTGTGTATTCTACATGACTGTGATTTACCGCTACCATGCCATGTCGAGATCATGCCAGCTGAATACGAATACATTTATAGAACACTTCCAGTTGCAGTGTAAATCAATCAGTCAAAAGCATAACTGCAAATAGTGCAGTTTCAACAAAAGGAAATGTTTTAGCAAAAACTTACACTACAAAAACATACTACCAAAAGTAAACAAAAACATACTACCAAAAGGTCATGTACTTTCCATTGGTTCTTTTACATTTATGTACTACAATGCATGTGTAGATATTTGTTTTTTTGCGTGTCATATTTATGCATTTCCATATCTTACCTAGGCTATTACCAAATATACTTTGCTGTGCTAGTGTCCCACTAAATACTAATATTAATTAAAAGAGAAAAACAGCGCACTCTAGTGAGTAAATATGAGTATTACAGGGCTAATATCGGTGTCAGTAAATAGAGCAGGCTTCACTTTGTCGGACCAAACATCTTTATTCTAGCCATGATGCATCACTTTAAGATAATACCTATTGTAACATAAGAAATAAATATAATATTTTATTAAAATGTAATATCAATTTTATCACAATTACTGACTATGATAAAACATGACTTAAATGTGTACTCATAAGGAACAAAGTTTGTACTATGCGTGTGCTTAGTGTTTACATCAACGTACTATTACACAGACCACATGGAATAGACTTAGGGCAGTGTGGTGTTGATTGATTCTCAAGTGTGCTTGCACAAGTGTATGAAGTGAAGGTGTGAGAGTGTCAGCCTACAAGCTCATACTTTATATGCTATATGTGGTAGAATTTAATAAGTATCATAACACAAAGTACTTATGAACTGAGATGATAGTAATATGGCAGTAAAGAAGATCAAATGAATATAAATACAATTTAAGCTCAATCGAAAGTATTTAAGGCATAATGTTTACAAACAAAATTTTTATTTCCAGTCCTCCCTTATTTTCTTTATAGAAAAAGTAAAAAAATCTGGGTTACAGGAAGGCAGTTACAAACCATAAACATTAAAATACTCTTCGTTTCAATAGTATAATCACATACACAATATGTTTGCTGACATGATTTTACTGTGAGACTTTGCTTATAAACCTTTTCTGTCTAGCACATTTACAAACAGACGTTGCACAAAAGTGCTTTACAACAATGATGTCATTAAAACCAAGATTTAATATTTCATGCAACATGGCAAAAGCATATTATTCAAAAGCTAAAGAAAATACATTAGTTTTTAAATAAGACTGAAAGTGGCAATTGATGACGCTGACCTAACGTGGAATGGGATACTATTCAAGGTAAAGGACAATCTCCTTTTGATTCAAAATAACAGCAAATAACTGCTTTAAAAGCAGTTGATCAGAAGACCTGAGAGCTCTAGAAGGAGAGTAGGGAATAAGAAGGTCTGATATAGTTGGGGACAAGACCTGATAGTGCCTTGTAAACATACAAGAGAATTTTGAAATCAATCCTGAATTTATCAGGAAGCCAATGTAAGGATGCCATTGTAGGGTTAATATGGTCCCTCTTTCTCGCTCCCGTTAAAACCCTTGCTGCTGCATTTTGCACCAACTGCATGGGGGGTTAACGCAGTCTGGGGGAGACCAATATATAAAGAATTACAGTAATCTATCCTTAAAGAAATAAGATAATGAACCAAATCCTTTCTGGAAAGAAATATTACCAAATCCTTTCTGGAAAGAAAGTGCTTGACTTTAGCAATTGATCTCAAGTTTAAAAAAAAGTTACCTTTAACAACGGCCCCAATGATGAGTCCATAATTATCCCTAAACTCTTTACATGATCTTCAAGCATTAAGAACAGGGAACCTAGCTGACCAGCAAAGGTAGGTGACATGGGAGAATCTACAATCAAACTCTCAGTTTTACTCTCATTTAGTTGGAGAAAGGAAAACTGAAGATAATCAGGATAACAATGGTAAAAATACTATACTTCCGAAAAATAAGAGGTCTGAGGGAACAGCAGCGGACCCAAAATCGACCCCCGGGGAACACCACATACTAAAGGAGCCAGTGTGGAGGAAAAGTCTTCTAGATTCACAGCAACTGTCCTGTCCTTTAAATAGGCTCGTATTTTGACCTCACTTAGCGGAAGTTATGGCGGAGCTCAGAGATGATCATGTTCGTCTGATAAGAGGTAAAATAATAGCATAAATACTGCTCGGTTTCTCGCAGAAACTGATCGTTTTGCTATAAGACCCTTATTTATCGTTTGGTATCGTTTAAAGCCCTTTGAAGCTGTACTGAAACTGTCATTTGGACCTTGAACCATTTGGGGCCCATTGAAGACCATTATATGGAGAAACATCCTGGAATTTTTCATCAAAAACCTTAATTTCTTTTCGATTGCAGAAAGAAAGACATGGACATCTTGGATGACATAGGGTGAGTAAAATATCAGCAAAAGTTTATTTAAAAGTGAACTAATCCTTTAACACCCTGGAGGCACGTGGAGCACGTTATTTGACGGACAGATGCATTTTTTATGGACTTCAAAAACAGAACAACTATTACTGCTATAATAACGCTTGGATTAGCCTGGACTTTTGTAATATAACTCCGGTTGTAATCGTCTGAAAGGCGAATGTCATATACACCTAGGATGACTTGAGGGTGAGTAAATCATGGGCTAATTTTCATTTTTGGGTGAACTATCCCTTTAAGACCTTTTTAAGACCAATTAAAGAAAATTGAAGGAATAAATTGAAGGGAACATAGCACATCAATATGTTCTCTAAATGTAAATGTCTAAGCACACAATATTATATTAGTGACACTTTCAAAGTTTGAAAATACAATTTCCAACAGATCTCCATAAATGTTTTAATAATTTTACAAAAAAATATAAGATTTGAGATAAGAAATATTGGGAAATCTTGTGATTTTATGATTAAAATCTGCCAATGGGTTCATAAAAATCTACTTAATTCATAAGTAATTTTCATACCCATTGACAGATATTTGATTTTGTTTTAAGCACAAACTTTTGCATGTCAAGTAAATGTATCTTGATTTAAGAATGTTCAGAATTTTTTACTGGAAAACAAAAATCCTGAAGAAGAACATAATTTTTTGCGTTTATTAATGATGTTTTATAGTTAATTCTGTTTAAATTTTTCTGGACTCTGCTTTAATCGTTAGATTAAATTTGACTGACTTTCATTCATCTTCGGAACACAAATGAAGATGTTTTTAATAAAATTTGAAAGATTTCTGTCCCTCCATTGACAGTCTAAGCAACTTCCACTTTGATGCTTCAAAAAGTTCATAAAGAGATCCTAAAACGAATCCATACGAATCAAGTGGTTTATTCCAAATTTTCTGAATAGACTCGATCGCTTTATATGAAGAAAGAAAGCCTTGCGGGTTTGGAACAACTGGAGGGTGAGTAAATGATGACAGGATTTCAATTTTTGGGTGAATTATCCCTTTAAGTGTTCTGAGCTACTTTTGATTTATTCATCCAAAATTTGAAAAATTTCATGTCATTCCGCATTATACAGTAAATTAAATTTTTATGAATGGATTCAGCAATTCCGTCCAGATTTTCTGCATTGCGGACATCATAGGGCCCTAATTTAATGCCATGATATTGAATTTAAGGCTTTCTGCTCCAATTTAAGGAAGGTCAAATTAAGACCTTTTAAGACCCACGGAAACCCTGAATTATGGCTTTATAGTTTAAATATCACACATTTTATGAATTAGTAAGTTACTGAATGAGTTCATTAGAAATAGAAAACCTTGATTTCTGATTCTTTTTTCTTCAAAGTCTTTTTATTATAACTTTTACAATACTGTACTTCCAAAGTGAACAATCCCATGCTCACAGAACCAGAACAAGTGGCTTACTGTATATTGACATACAATACACAGACATCAATGAATTAATCAATCAATCAATATAATTTTTACTACTCCCGGTGCAGGTTGTAGCTGGGCCCCCTCTGTTGAAATCATGTTCCAGGGGGTTCCTCCTCGGTTGAAATCGCGTACCTTGGTTGCGGGGGGTGGCGGCTGTGTCATCACCACGTTTTGCCCCGCTAGCAACGGCCCTGCCTGCTTGCACTGACGCTTTGACTCTAAGTGGCAAAGTACCGGCAACATGTGAGAAATGGTACGCTAGAGATTAAAATATAGAAGTTCCGGTACTGCGTACTGGTGCGTACCGGGCCACTTTGAGCACTGGTAATAATAAAAGTTTATCAAGACATCATTAACTTGGCATCCTTTTTTCCATGCAAGTCAGGACTGGCTGCCAAACAAGTCAAAATAATTTGATGTTGTAATTAACAGTATGCCACAAATGCTGTCGATTGAGCTTAACTTATGTTGAACCCAGTATTTGAATGCTTATTGTCATGTACAGAACTCACCTCTGAGCTCCAGTAGAGAGGCCCTGAGTAATCTGTCCGGCCCCTGATCATGCTCTCTTTGACTGTGTACACTGCTCCTTGGTCACAGATCTCAAGTGTGGCAAGCTCCCGCATCAGGTCTGACTGACTGACCGACCTGCGTTGTCTTGATAGCGGAGATGTGCAGATATGTCCAGTCCTTGAAGGCGAACGGCCCCTTTGCCAATTCATTCGGGGAATCTGACCTTTAACCTGTATCCTACTGTAGCTTTCACTCCGGCGGCCAAAGTGGGATTCAGAGTGGGGTGCAGCTTGCCCACGTTCAGGCTCCTGAGGAAAGAATGGGACGCCTCGGGCGAGGCAAGGGCTGGGGTTCAGGTAGCGGGAGGTGGAAGGAGCATACCTGGAAAGCTGGGGTTGACCTCGGACAATATATCCCAGGGTGGGATTGCAGGGGTCATAGGAACTGTACGGGCTTAAGAGGGTGGAGCCAGTGGTGAATTTGGGGGGCGAGTAGACTGGAGACATGATCAAGATGTGAAGAGAAATCAGCCCCAAGGTGGAGAGAGCCAAACTGTCACAAAGACAAACACAGTCTGCTAGAAACAAAGCTAAAGAAAACTAAGCCTTGTGTGCAAAAATTTCTGTCTCAGCAAATAATCTATATAGGCTATAAAATGTGGAACACTTAGGGGAACTTCTTTTTGTGTCTTCCTCGTGCAAACACAAAGAAAACATGTTAACGTGACTTGTCTCATCTTTCAGTATCAGTTGTGTGCAAGTAGAACAACAGTCAACTAGAGTTACTAGCAGGTAATGTACACTGAGACTCAAAAGGTAAATGATGAATGTTATAATTCAAAAACATTATAATTTTGGATTTTGGTTAGATAAAAAAAGAGATGACCCTTTCTAAGACTTCTACAACCTTCAGGAAATGGCTGACAACACACAAGTTACGTCTCCCGCAAAAAGTGGATGTCACGGGACAGTCTTTTCAAGTAATTTATTTTATGTATGAAGATTGTGTAAGGCAAAATTATATTGCTTTCAAATCTTACAAACTATAAATAGCACACTAACAAAATATATAATGAATAAGTTATGACAACATATGTTTTTACATTGCTTTAACTCATCAAAATAATTTAATATAACTTTAAAATAACTTTTTTAATAAGTTATACAAGATTCAACTCATTTTTTTAAAGTCAGTTTAATGTAATTTAAGTTGAAATGACTTAAATATCCAAGTTGACTATACTTAAAAATGAAAGGCAGCAACTTTTCTTTTTTTTACAGTGCAGCTGCAGCATAAGGTAAATTAACCAAAAGCAGACCTATTGTATGACATTTATAGCAACAAAATCTTCCCTTAACCCTAAACCTAACCTAACCGTACCCCGTCATAGTTACAATAATTTACAAACTGAGGAAAACAAATAGGATTTCCAACATTTATGAATAAAAGATTATATCAGATGGTAATGATATCAGATTAATACCTTGGCACTGGATGAATGCTGGATACCATGTTGTAGCTACATCCTAAAAAACTAGTATTGCTTTTTTTTTTTTTTACTTGGAAGTAGAAAAAAGAAGATAATGAAGATATGTTGATAAAGGACACGATGCTGATAAAGAAGAAAATTAAGATGACAATAATGACAGTGAAGATGACTGTAGAGATGAAGTAGAATATGATGATGACGACGAAGAGTGTTTGTAGTGATGTAAAACTGAATCATGGGGAATGGAGGAATGCGCATTGGCTAAAGTCCGGGTAATTAAGTAATGCACTGCTACCTATTAAAGCAGTGGACGCAATATGAGCGCGAGTCAAACAGAGACTGTTACTGTAGGATACAGCAGTTACTATAAACACTGCCCACTCATTAACGCTGACTATGGAAAACGGCCGGTGGTATAATAAAATTGCATGAAAGATATAATCTTCAGTAGACAGGGTTGCTAATAGTAAGCTGTGGGTAAGTTATGTCACATGTTTAATCCTGCGCTAGAGCCTCCCCCCGCACAACCCTTAAGATCCTTACCAGCGGAATTCCAGTTCATCCTCCCGAGTGGCCAGCAAAAATATTCCTGTATTTCCCTAAAAACCACACGCTACTTCAAGATCCAGTAAAAAAAAAACCATAAGAGACGGGCTCGGCGTTACGCACTCGATCAGTTGGTTGGAGTGACAGACAGCATACCAGCACAGGGTCCTGATCCAATATGTGCTTTTCTCAAGTCGGGATTTAGAGAACCGCCTCCCAAGCGGTCGCCATAGCAACGCGGGTCGCTCTCTCTCTCGCGCGCGCGCTCTCTATCTTTGGCTTGCTGCAGAAGCCATGACTAATGCACTAGGAATAGAAGCAGAATCCATGTGAATTGCTCACTTTATTCTCAAATAAATCATATCGGATTAAAAACAAACAAAGAATAAGAAAACATTGTTACAGTCAGTATGGACATCAATGGTTCAGTCACTTGACTACACAAGTGACTACAGCTGACTACATAATTTACCATGGTGTCATGGCTGACCAAAACCTACAGGAACTGCAGTGTAGTTTAGCTGTGTGGTGTCATGTGTGAAGTGATTTGAAACAATCCTTGAATATGTTTTTAATGCCATCATCATCATCATCATCAAGTCAAGTATGGGTTGCCAGACTAAATTGCAAATGGAGTTGATGACTTTATGTCAGTGATTCATACAGTACATTGAGTATTTGTTGTACAGGGCAAAGGTGTTCACATCCATCAAACATGCATGGCCTACTATATACAGCTTAAATAAGTGATGCTTTAAAAGTTGGCTACTCAAGAACATTTGCGTGTTGGTATCAAACGCTATTCACTCATTTGTATCCACAGGAATACAAAGCAACACAAACGTTGATTGGCATTTTGATCTCAGCATTACTTTAGTATGGCGAAAAGGGGTTTAAATAACAAACAAAATGGCATATTGAGAATTAGAGAAGGAGAGGATATGCATTTCATCAAATCAACTAAAAAACAAACAAACAACATAACGTGTTGAGAATTATCATCCATTCTTGCAACATGTGCTCTCACTCTTCAGTGATTCTCAGGAAAACTCATCATCTAATAAGTAATACTTGCTAATCTGTCATTAGTGGCTGTGAAAAATTCAGTAGCTGTCTCTCTATCACTACATTTCAAAGTGACAGTTTCCTTTTTTTGGTTTCTGGCATTTAGATGTTGTGCCAAAGAAAAGAGTTGGATTTTTTTCAAGGTCTGAAGGGTGTCGTATGTTGGACCGAGGCGCGTTGTTTTATGTCTGAGATATCCAGCTGGTGAAGTCTCACTTGGATGTATTTGATCACAGTTTTCACTTCGATGAAGGGAACTGCTCAGAGGTGGTCTTCACCGCAGGGCTGCTGATGCATCACATGCATATCCCCTCACTGGCTGTTTTGCTTCTCCCTTTTGTCTGTATACGCCTCTCTCTCCCTCGGCCTTGCTTGGTGAGTGTTAAGAGAAGAAAATTGAGGTGTGTGTTTGCAGTAAGATGTTAATGCTTACGACAGCAGCAGCCAGAAGAAGCAGGGGTTGAAGGTCAGTACTCATACTGGTGACTGGTAAGACAGAGAAAGAGAGACGAGAGATTCGTGAGAACGGAGGGTCAATGAGTTTACAATGAGAGTTGTGTGTAAAGGAACGTCATAGTCAAGTCATGAAGAATGCACAAGACTTACTTTGGTTTAGAGTTACAGTAAAGAGAAGCTGAACCGCTAAAATAGTGATGTCTAAGGTTGATGCTGCTGACATTTAATATGCAAAGGATCTATTTGTGTGAGTGTATTGTACAAAAGTGTGGACATACAGCTGTATAATGACGAACATCTGGTGAAGTGTGTTCAATGGGTGCTGTCAACAACCCAATTGTTTAGCTGCCAAAATGTTTTTCCGGAAAAAAAAAAGATTTCAGTAGACAAAAACTCAATAAAAACTGTTTAAAAAGTTGTGAGTTGTGAAAAGACTGTACATCTCTCCCCCACAGCCTCATTTTCATATGTGTTAAATTCAATATAGCGTCTAACTTGACTAAGTAATCTGACTAAGGTCTATAAACTTAAAGTGCATTCATTCTATCCTACAGTGCAGCTCAATAACGATTGTATAACCGATGTACACTGAACGGCTAGCTACTAGGGAAAACCCATGCACTGTAATCGCTGTGCCAAATTAATTCCCACGTCTCGCCAGAAGTCCGAATTTGCTCACTTGTGGAGTAATGTATGGAATAGTGAATGAGGGTGTAGGGGGCGATTTCAGATACAGCCAGTGATTTCTGGGGGAGGGGCTCTGATCATTCCCTAGTTGGCCATAGCTTTGTATGGGGCATAACTTGTTCTAGTGGGTGTGGTTTGTAGTACTGCGGGACACGGATACACTTGGTTGATAGAGAGCAGCAGAGGGTATGCATGTTCATATGGGCCCGGGAGGATCGAGACCCTCATCCAAAAAGCTATGACGTCATTCACTTCATTGCCTGTACGGTTCAAAGCTCAGTTGACCATGCATTTTTTTGCGTGGAAAAAAACAAGCTTCCATACATAACCGACTCTCAGGACTTGCCATTTTATTCCATTGAGAATATACAAAGCCATAAATTAAACACCAAGGACATTGTGGATGAATTTGCCAAAAGGAAGGCCCTGAGAGAGCAACTAAAATGAGTGAGTAATGTATTCATTTTCCATCTTCATGTCTGTTATGCAAATATTTCATTGGACCGCTGTGCCATAATTGTTTGCTTGCAGTAGTTTAGTACTGACATTGCGAAGCAGTGGCATGCACAGTCCTCCGCTGGGCTGTTAGTGGTGGTGGGTTTCCCCTTCGGTCGAAACTCGCGTTTCTGGGGGGTCGGTTACCACCAAAAGGTACTATTAGCGCTCATTACTATCCAGATATTCTACAGTGAATGTCTATAAACGCCTCTTCATAGCACTTGTTGTTTGGGGCCCGTTGCATTTTTTTTGTTTTGGGCAGAATTTAGGCAGTTGCTAACAATTGGGACTACAGAGGTTGTCTGGGACATTAAACTTAATCACCCCTAACAGGAAAATCCATCTACTCACTAGGCAACTTTCATAGCCTTGTTATGCTCATTGTCTTGCAAACTATTCTAACTCAAACTTTCAGGGAAAATGTTTTTTACAGGTAAATAAAGACTGGACAAGTCTTAAGCTTAATGGTGGTGACATTGATGTTATGAGACCGTGGTGTAGTTTGTTTATAGCCTCTGTTTAGCTTTTTACTTCTAGTTATTGTGTTTAGGCTTCAAAATTCCTAAAAGTTATGTTCATTTTAAAAGATTATCATAAATAGAATATGTAAGAATCATAAACTTTTGTTGGTCCTAGAGCTGCTTTTCTGCAATAATCCAAAAGCCACCGGACAACATCTACCAATTAAAAGTTTTAAAACAGTAGATGTAAATGTGTGTGTGTGTGTGTGTGTGTTCGCATTTCACCTCGGCAGCTCTTCCCATCTCTTTGCAGCATTCCTGTCACACAGCTGCACACAGCGCCTTTTACTTGACTAGTGCAGATCTGCTCACAGCCACCATTATTCTCTTCACACCAGTCCGAATCTAAAACACACAAAAACTCACATTGGGTTTTCATGTTTTATGGGGACATTCCATAGACATTATTATTTTTATACTGTACAAACTTATATCCCCAAACCTTAAACCAACCTATCACAGAAAACATTCTGCATGTTTACGTTTTCATAAAACATCACTTAGTATGATTTAATGTTTTATTAAGGTGGAGCACGTTCAGATAATTTACCTAATTAACATGAGAGGAGCACATTCGGTTAATCAACTCTATTAACAAGAGAAGATGTATATAAAAAATGTCCCTACAAGGACAAGGATTTTGAATATTGCCATCTTTGTGGGGAAACACACACACACACACACACACACACACACACGCACACGCACACGCACACGCACACGCACACACGCACGCGCACGCACGCACACACACACACACACACACACACACACACACACTTTTATAGCTGTAATCACTGATCATCTTGCTAATACGCACATATACAAAACAACCAATTATACACCCACATCTTATTTTGCCTTCACTATTACCATCTTAACCTACACACATATTCCTCACACATGCTTAGGACATGCATTCATGCACAAATCTGAAATATACTCCATACCTCTTCTTCTGATTGGTCCCACTGACAGGATCTGTTCTTTATGCTGACTGTAATCTGTATAACTTCGTTTGTTATGAGGACAATTCTGTAAAAGCAAGAAAGTTATTATGAATCCAAAAGAAGTAGTTCTCCAAGATGATTGATGGAGAGATGAACAAGATGTAAAACATCACTAAATCTACTCTAAATCATGTTTGCATTTGTCAGTTCAAGTCGTTGTTTAGTGGCACATCATGTACCAACCCCCTTTACCATTGACTCTATTTTTATAAATGGTAAGACAACTAAAAATAAAATAAAAAGGTAAACATATCTATGTGTGTGTGTACAATCTCTCACCACTTTGCAGGTGTTGGTCTCTGAGTCACACAGAGAGACGTCACAATGCAAATGCACCTCATCATAATCACCGATAAACTTAAAGACGGTGACGTGGAAGCGACAGGTGAGGGACACGCCATTCTCAGCCATGCCTATAGTGTTATCCTTGATGTTAGGGCACCTGGAATTACAGTTATGTGAAGTTAAGTTGTAAACTCATTGGTATGTATTTGGGAGAGTAGTCCTCTGCTGAACTTTGTGCAGTATTTAAATGCTATTATATTAAATATTGAACTATGTTCAGTGCTAATCACAGTTTGTGTATGATTATTTTCATAAGCTATTCTCTTACCCTCTCTCTATGATAATGTAACGAAGGCGATCGCTGCTGTAACGAGATGGTGTAGCCCAGCACATGTTAACAATGAGAATAAGCTGTTTGTCATCTGCTCCTTCCACAAACACCCCCACAAACAGAACATCCCTGGTGCTCAGCACCACCTCTCCCTCGCGATACGGATTTCGGTACGAGGCGTTCTTATACAGGGCCATTTTTGTGATGAAGTTGCCCTCTTGGGTCGGCAGTGTGAGGTTTATTACACTGTAGACAGCAGAAAGAAAGGTGGACAGTTATGATCTTTATCATTTGTCCCATCTCTGGAGCATCCAACTGTACAATGTAAAAGTGCATGTTATTTACTGTATTTGTTAGATGTGTTTGTTATTAATTATAATTAATGTGGATGTACCTTGCTAAAGAGATGAAAAATAGCCTACCATGATAATGTTATATAAACCATGGTACATTATGATTACTATATGCATATTTTCTGGTATTTACAGAACTTGTTACTCTGAGGTACTTCAAAGAATACATTGGTATTACACAGTGATATTATACAAGGTAATATAGTGGTAGTTTTTTGTAAGGGGTGCATGTTGTCTGCCAGCTGACCTGAGCATTGGCTTCAGTACTGTCTCCAAAGAGATCTTTATGTCCAGTTCATAAGCACAAGAAAACTCCACATTGATCGTCTTATCACGTGTCACTATATTCCCAGTGTTGTTCACACTCTCGATCCACACCGTGTTCTTGTACATAATGTGTGTTCCATTTGACTGTACTCACAAATACACATAAACAATCACAAGCACGCACACACACAAACACACAAAGTGACAGTGAATTTAATTACCATTCCACAGAGAACATATCATATTCAGCCAAGCAGAGAGCACATTGAGCTTGCATACAATGAAAATTAGTTTATGAAAAGCAAAACCATAATGACAAGAATATGAGTTTTTCTGCTGTAGATCTGAACACACAAAAAAAATTATAGTAGCACAAGAACTTTCTTGAAAAACCTATATGAAAACATTTGGAAAGCGATTTCATTATTTATTTTGTAACAACCTGAATAATTTAGGAACTAAGCTAGCACACATTTAATACTCTTATGAAGTGAACCACTGATGAACATTTTGTCTTCAAAATATGGTATATTTATCGAAGTACAACTTTAACTTATTGGGATTTTAATTACATGGATGGTTTAATAAAAAATACAAATATTTTGTGAGTGTTTAACTCCAAAAAGGGTGCTCAAGAGCTCGTGTCTGATTCAAAAACAAAAGCTAACTTGCCTTCTATGTATAGCACATTTATTCAACAGCACTCAGACTTAAATTGTTCATACTGTACATACGTGGTCTCCGGCTCTGCTTTAATTATCAAATAAGCATAAAAGTATGCAGCATATGGTTAAATAATGCACTGCAATCACATGGAACTATTTCCAATTATACTTTTCAGCACTCAAACAATAAATTCATTTTCACCATATTGATGGAAACTACTCTTTGAACTCATCGCAAGAGAGCATATAGAATCTGCATGAAATTACCTCAATTGTTAGCCGAAAAAACTTTCTCAGAAAGTACAATTATTCCACTAAGTACAATTGCCATTGCATTATGAGTATCTTTACAAATTTGATCCAAACTTTAACTTCTTTGCTTGAATTCATGTGTATGGAAATGGATGTGAATGGAACAGTACATTTTCTTTACCTGGACCAGTACTTTACATTCTCTTGCAAGAGGAACCACTGAGACTGACTAAACGAAGACAATCTGCTCTTTAACAGTTGTTAATGAGAGATTTGTTCACCTGTACAATAGAGCCACAATGTCCCTTGGTATTGTTGATACGGAAGGAGATGAAATCCTCTCCCTCGATACCAGCGCAGTGCTGGTCATTAATTCGTACATCCTCCCTCTCAAAGCCCAACTGAAACAGACGGCACTTAGAGATAGACACCTCCATCTGAGCATGTTTACAGGTCACCTCTGCCTGGATGATGTCATCTTCATCTACATCACAAGAACAAGATGTTCTGTATTGTGTTTTAAACGTTTCCTTAATATTTCATACCAACTCAAAAGCCAACTCAACCTTTTAAATTTAGCAGTTCGCTACTATAAAATAAAAGGTTACTAGTGCAGGATGGTTTATGTGCCTGGGTTTAATACGTAGGGTTTAAGTATGAGCAATAATAATAATTTCAAAGAGGATTGATATTTATTTCTACTACAATATGATTTGTTTTACTCACTAATGTCATTGCTAGGCAGTTCAGGGCAGCCACACAGATCTCCTCCATTATCCTGCTCACATGTGTTGTTTGAGCAGATCTCTCCTGCACAGGGGTCGTAGATCCATTCTGCTAAAGACAGGTCCAGTTACAAAGTTAGCACACAGAAACACACGCACGCACACACACACACAACGCACACACACACACACACCCACACCCACACACACACACACACACACACACACACACACACACACACACACACACACACACACACACACACACACACACACACACACACACACACACACACACACACACACACACACAACCCAGTCATGTACATTGACACAAGTTATAATACAACATTTTTGTTGTCAAAATTGTGAAAATGACTTGTGATAGTCTTGTAAGCATCAACCAAATAACGACAAAAATGTGTCAATTGCATGTTACACTATAGTTGAACATTTTCAGCTATAAGTGCAAAAATAAAAAACAATTATCTGCAGTATTGTTTTGTGTGCAAATCCTTTTCAGATACATATAAAATATATTTATAAAAATGACAATTCAGCCTTGCTGCCTTTCATTTTCTACACTTCTCCCTCTTATCCTGTAGGTGGCAGCGTCCCCTTACAGCAGTTTTCCTGGGCGATCCACTTGGTGGTAAGTGTGCCGAAAGAGCGGCAGGCCTCAGCGTAGGCTGCCATGGAGCCGCACACCTGGGCCTTACGGTGGTTGTAGCAGCCGTCCATGTAGCAGGACTGGTAGAAGGGGTGAGGGTCCAGCAAGCCGTGGCAGGGCTGGAAGAAACCTTTTAAATCTGTGAGTTTCAGACAGTTGTCCTCCCCCTGGAGCTCTGATACTGCTGTGTTATCACAGGACTGAGCTAAGGCCACATACTGTGTCTCATCACAACTATAGGCAAGAGTAAAGCAATAAAGGATAGAAAATGAGTGGCAACGAAAAGAGGACCGGATGAAATGTATTAGGAATTAATGGTAAATAAATATAACAGCACAACATTTTCTTGCTAACCTGTTCTGCATGCCATTTGTTTTCCAGCTCTGAGCGAGCTCCAGTGCACTGACGGCAGGTTTTCCACGAGAGGTGATATAATCATCAGTGGGGTCCCCGTTGAAGTTCCCGCACAATCCACACACCTTGTTCTGCAGCCGTGGACCCATCGTAATGCTGAGGGTGTTGAATCGATTATAACGCACCTGGATGTCCTGAGGAGTGTCAATCACTAGGAATCCTTCTGATGTAGATACTCTTGTCATTAGACCTGTGACAAAAGGTACGGACACAGGCGTACCATTTACCTGAGGCAAAAGAGAAAAACACTCAGCATTTAGCTTGGAAACATCTAATGTCTAAACCATTATATAATAATTTCATAATCAACTATAAAAAAAAGGCAATCTCACAACTCATCCTCTAAAGCAAGGTTTTTCAACACCACATTGTTGATTTTCCTGTAGTTACAACGCTGTTCAAACTAAATTGACTTTCCACCAAATTTTGTAACATAGAAGTTAATCCATTTCTGTTAAAAATAACGAAGCGGATGACACCAGAAGCCTGACACATCACATTTAAAATGGCTGCGCCTGCTCTTATGTTAAAAATAAGGTGGATGATGTTTTAGTAATCCTAAAGACCTTGATTAGTTTGTTCAGGTCTGTTTTATTAGGGTTGGAGCTCAACTCTGCAGGAAAGTGGACCTTGAGGGCCAGAGTTAAGAAACTAGTTATTTCATTTAAAATACCATTTTTTTTTCCTTTAAATTTTCCAAGCAAATTGCAGACCACTTCGCCTGAGCGATTTCCTGTCCCATACATCATTTGCAGTACATTTTCCTACCTTGACCGTGTTACCAGAGATGAGAATGTTCTCCTCGTTGATGTAGAGGTAAGCATGGGAGATGGTGGTTAAGTTGGGTGTACTCCACTTGTCAAAATTGGCAATGAGCTGAAAAGATAACTCGGGCAGCTTGTGACAGATCGTTGAAAGAACAAAGGAGCATGAGGCAGGTAAACGAAGAGAAGCACCATCGAAAGTACGGAAGACGCCACCCCCTGATGCCACACAGTGCTGATTACGCCGAGCAAAGCATCCTCGCACACCATGGCGTAGAACGCATTCCTCCTCTGATTTACATCGCCGTGGGTCACACTGAATCAGATTCCGTCCAATACACTGACAGCGTTTAGTGCAGTCACTGTTCCAGAACAACTGCTTAGGCTGAGAGACAGAGTAAATAGATCAAAACAAGTAACACATTTGTTGGGTTTTGTATCCAACCTAAAACAAAAGAGCAATGCAATTTTTTTTTACATAAAATATGTGAGTAGGGGCTGCCCATACAAAAGTTGTCACCACAGTGCTTGGATATAGTGTGTGGTTGCTAAGGTGTTGAGTGTACTAAATTCAGTGTCTTAAATTCACTGTTATATGCAGTATGATCAACTAATATAAAAATTCTAAATTATTTATTTATTAATATAAGAAAAAACTTTATTATTTTTAGCTTGAACAACAATGTAAAAATGCCAATGTAACTAGACAAAATAACAGGTCCTGATGTCTTATGTAAATTTGCTTCTCAGATAAATTTATTGGATACAGTAACTGATTAAGAATACTACACACAGTTTATGCAACCGGCCACAGGAGTCATACATTTAAGCATCCTTGGGTCCGTTATATTGATGCACAAAAAAAAACATTTCGCACATTGTATTTATGCATAGATACCTAAAATGTGTTGTTTCCACACAAATTCAGGATAATGTTTTAATTTGTCATGTGTATATTGCTGTGTTTAGTAATAGTAATATGTAGTAGTGTTTAGTAATTCTGAATGGATCCGTGTACTGTACGTATATGCAGTCAGATTAAGATGTTTGGGTTAGATTTTTTTTTTTGCATTTCAATGTGGTCATGTTCGGTATAGCAATCTGACTTGTCTAAAATGTAAACAAGCTCTTTGCTGTTGCTTTGATGTGCATAAATGTATACATTTTATGGCCCCTTTATATCCGTTGATTATTTGGTGTCCTTTTGGAGTCTCTAAATGTGTTTTTTTGGAAAGACACCTACATTTAACTTGAAAAAGCGTGCAGAAAATACAGTTTTGTGAGAATCACCCTTCAATCTGATGGTTTACTTTGCTGGACATAGCAAATGTTGACAAAATGAACATGTTAAACAAGTCTTGCAGAGCGGCAATACTTTTAAGAGATGTTTGTTATACAGCCTCATTTCCACCCTCATGCTTCATGTCTGACAAGCTAAACATTTTGATTTGTTCTGCACAGTCATCATACAGCTTCATTCTGTGTATTGGCTTTGTCTAATTTTGTGACATGCTTTCTCACCTCATAGTATTTACCATCCGTGTAGCATCCACAGTTCTGATTGAGGATACAGCTCTTGCCGTTAAGCACAAAGCCCTGGTCACACTGGCACCCTTCAACACAGTACTGGTTACAGTCTCTCTGGCCACGTGCAGGGGCACATTGCGGCTGGCACACCATCACACAGCTGGAATAGTGGCTGTTCACAGGGCACGACAGCACTGGGCACACACACAGAGGGGGCAAAACAAGAAGAGTTCATTGGACGGGTGAGTTTCTTGCAAAGTTAAGGGGAGGATGTATTGTATTTCACTTTAAAAGCCTTATATGAATGTGTGGCATTCACTGGGCTTTGATTGTGATAAAATATCCTCTAGTTTCTATGTTGGCAAAACAGAACATATGTAAAGTAAGCCATGGTTTGTGGTTAGACAGCATAACACCAGGCATTAAGGTGTTTCAGAATAGCATTTTCATGTTAGCCCTAGAAGTGCAAATAATATTTGCATCTAAATTAATAAAAATTACTTCATAGTTTAAAAGCAGCCTTATAAATGTTACTAAAATTTCCTGAAGAAAATATGCATATTGCTTGCCAAGAATGTAGTATGTGGTTGCTAAGGCATTCAGTGTGATTTTCTATGTTTCTATGCAGTTGCTAGGGCATTTTGGTTGGTTACACTCTAAAAAATGCTGGGTTAAAAATAACCCAAGTTGGGTTGAAAATGGACTAACCCAGCAATTGGGTTGTTTTAACCCAGCGATTGGGTTAAATGTTTGCTTAAAACAACCCAATTGCTGGGTTAAAACAACCCAATCGCTGTGTTAAAACAACCCAATTGCTGGGTTAGTCCATTTTCAACCCAACTTGGGTTATTTTTAACCCAGCATTTTTTAGAGTGTAAGAGGATGCTTACTGGTCCAAGTCAAAGAGCCCACCCCCATGTCTCTATGGTATTCTAGTCTCTAGTCCCACCACTAATTTTGATGCATTTTTATGCAACAAGATTGTGACATAAGAATTATAAGACATATTTCTTACCGCAGGGTGTGGAACTTCTCCAGTCAGTGACAGACACTCCTTGTGTCTGACAGGTACTGGCATAAATCTGTAGCCAATTACAGATGGTCTCCCTTGCACCTTGATCCACACATGTATCCTGCAGACAGCTCTGATAGAAGTAGGCTGGTGCCACTTTGCTGTGACAGCGTGCAAACACACCTCCACGGTCTATAATAAGTCCACATAATCTCACCGCCTCAGGTTCGACATAAATATACAACCCTTCAGCAACGTGAAAACGGTTGCCTGGGTTACCGTTATCCATGTCAATGTTACCAACAGCATCCGTTACTTGGGCGGGGACCTCAGCAGCCAGGCCCCTCTCAACCAATCCACAACGGGGGCAAGAGTCCCCGCAACCCACTTGGCAGAAGGTGTCACGGTCTGCCCATGCCATCCCCCATTCGCTGACACTTAGAGTGGGACCAGAAATGGGCATTCCTTGGCAGAGCCCACAGGTGGCATTAAAGAGACTGCGAGGAAGAGTGAGGAGCAGTAGAGTATTCCAGTCAAAAGCCACCTGTAGATATATTATTAACCAGCTTACACAGTGGATAATGTAAACGGAGAAGTTTTGCATTTTTTTTGTCTGTGCTTTACAAGCAAAACGTGCTTTGCAATATTTATTTTGGTTTGTACTCCACCTTCAGTCCAAAGTCTGTCTCCACAAGTAACTGCAGACCAAGGGTGTAAATGTTAACTTTCCCTGGACCGAGTTTTATAGGCAGATACAGGCGCTCTTTATTCACCTAAAAGAGATAAATAAAACATTTTCACATTTGTTTCATTAATAGTCATCAAATCCTTTTAGTACATGATTTATCCCTTTGTCTCATCTCCTAGCTTGTATCCATCTCTTGTTCATCTTCTATTTATACTCAACAGAGTTCAAAAGCCAGTTTCTCGTTGATTCACTGTGTCTCTCATTCTCTAACTTGGTTTTCTTCTCCCCCCCCCCAATCTTTATTTGATCTAAAGTTCCTCAGATCTTCCAGTGGTGTTGGAAACTCATTCCAGCCGTGTTGTGAACTCATTCCAGACTTCACTCAGTTATCAGTTTCCCTCTGTATCTGCTCCAGTATGCTAACAGATGCTGACTGAAATATTATACCCCTCACCTGAAAAAATTTACTCCCAGTTTAGCTCTTCTGGCTGGTTGATTAAAATAACTGTGTGTCATAAAAACGAGGAGTTTGACCTTCAAAAGGGTGTGTTCTAGAATTACAGATGAATTCTTGTGATTATGAAATGTCTGCCACTCAAGCAAATGGCCAGAAAGTGTATCAGTAGCTGTCTGTTCTAGTGCAGGTGAATTCTGTACTAAACCAAATCAGCTTTGGATCACATCTATACACATTGCTAAACAAATACAAACATCTATGTCTGTCACTCAAATTCATCCAAGTTTTATGCAAATTAATATTCTTGGACATGGCCCTGTTTAAAACAAAGAGAACAAAATCATAAGATACACATTATTCATAATCTTGGCACATTTTCCAGGACAAGCTTACCATGACTGTGTGTTTGAAGCTTCGTGACACCTCTATTTCATAACCATAGACCTCCAAAACAAATCCCCGCACCCATATAGCCTGGCTTGTGTCTCTCTCTTCATTCCGAACCGAAAACTGGAACATGGGCAGTCCTCCTAGAACTGTCTCTGCACTGTCTAGTCCACCAAAACCATTCTCGTCCCCTTCTCCACACTCAGTAGTGGCCAGACGAAGAGTACAGCTGCTCTGGAGGTCAAATGGTACACCTCCAAATGGCAAAAAGTGGCCATATCCAGCAACAATACACATGGCCTCAGTCCTCGGCTGGCAGAAAAATAGGTCTTCATTCTCCTGGCAGTACTCCTCTGGGTGACAGGGTGAGAAGGTGCAGTAGACACTGTTGTCTGTGCCATTACAGTAGCAGCGCTCCTGGCACTCCCAGTCAGTCCAGAATGTCTCATTGGTGGCCAGCTGGCGACCCAGGTAGAAGCAGCCGCAGTCACTACGTGCCACACAGATGCCATCGCGGAGGGCAAAGCCCTCCTCGCACTGGCAGCCCTCAGAGCAGGGTAGAGGGCACGGCTCCTCTGGATCATCCAGGTTAGAGCAAGTGAGAGGGCATGCAGATGTACACTCATCGAAATGACTGTTTTCTGGGCAGGGTAATGCTAATGAAAAAAAGAAAGGAAAGGAAAGCATGTAACTAGCATACAAGGTGTTGGAAATGATAAAAGAGAGAAACAATCAACACTCTTACGGCAGTTGGTAGCACTCCTCCAGGCTCCCAGGTTGATCTGAGCATCCTGGCAAGCTGAAGCATATGCCTGGAGGGAGTTACACAGGGCAGAACGGTTTCCCTCCCGTACACACATGTTGTAGAGGCAGTTCCTGAAGAAAGGAGAGGGACTAACAGCTGTGTGGCAAGCCAGAAATGAGCTGTTTACCAGGTCATTGATGTTTCCACACAGCCATGGGCTCTGGTACAACCTTAAATCTGTACACATACGATACAAGTCTTCACAATCACCATTGCATGTCAGATCATCGGCAATGGCTCTCCAGCCTTCAATAAACTGGTCAGCTGTATCGGCCTGCCTTCCGTTAGGAAGGCGGAGGTCATCAATTGGATCTCCATTGAAGAAACCACAGAGACCACAGGTGGTGTTGTAAAAGAGAGTAGAAAGAGTGATGTTTAGCAGGCCTTGACGTGAATATCGAGTGCGTACTAAACCACTCCACTCAATCACTGTGGTATTACCAAAGGACCGGTATATCATGAGAGGCTCCACTGGATGGACATAAGGAAGATTCGCTGGTTCACCATTGACCTGGGCAGAGAGAGGAATGACATCATCAGCACGTCATACAATCAGATAACTTGGTCTCAGCAGTATGTGAGAATATATTGAGGAGTAATCAAAGCTACTGTTTAAATAATGCTAATGCTATAGCTTGTTGTCTCCATTTTGAAGTCAGTCTCTTTTTTGCAGATTAGAAGCAATGCAAGATACCACAAACCTTGATCAAGTCGAAATCCGAGCCACCTATCTGTGCTTCCAAATGTCCCACCCTAACGACCACTGGTCGCAGCCATGTTGGGCCCTTATTCACCAGCTTCCTGCCAATCTTCACCTCTACTGATGTAACATTTGCAGGCAAGCGTCCCAAAGTCTTCACCAGGTAGAATGAGCTCTCATCAGGGAACAGCATTGTAGACCCATCAAATGTGGCCAGTATTTGAGACTGGGATAGCGAACAGACTGCTTCGCGACGAGGGTAACACCCCAACAACCCAACTTCTGCTGCACACACCTCGCCTTCACCACAAGAGTCATTAAAGCATGTTACTTCACCTGCCGGGCCACACACACAACGCTGGGTGCATTCTTCACCGACCTCCCCCCCTTCCCCCGCCCAGAAGGTCTCATTTAGGGCATAGTACAGGCCGTCACGTTCACATCCACACTCAGACCGGCGGACACAGCGGCTTCCACTCAGCACATAGCCCTGGTCACACTGACAGCCCTCAGTGCATGGATGGGTACAGTAGAGGTGAGACGTCAGGTCAGAGCAGGAGGCAGGACATGCAGTGGTGCAGACTTGGTAGTGGCTGTTCTCAGGGCATGTCAACGCTAAGAGCCAATAGCAAATGGAAAAATGGAAGGTCAGTGGAAAAGAGAGCATAGAAAGGACATGTTCATGAAAGAAAGTGAGAAAATGATTAAATAATGTATAAAAGACATTAAATAAACCTCAAGATCACACCTGATCTCACTCACCACAGAATGAACGTGATCTCCAGGGTCGTATAGTGACTCCTAGGGCCTGGCATGCAAGTGCATATGCCTGTATAGCCTGGCACAGGGTGGTGATGTTATCACGATTGCTGCACATATCATAAACACAGCTGTACACAAATGCTGTAGGGTCTACCACAGCCCTACAGTCTCTGAATGGCCCGTCAGTTTTATTGATCAGCCCGCAGTAATCTGAGCGAAAATAGAATGCTTCGGCTGCCGGTTCACACAAGCTACAGTTCTGGGCACAGCCATCTGTACAACGAAAATCTGTGTCCTCAGCTCGCCAGCTACCACCCAGTTCCACTACGCTCTCTGCCAGAGAGCCATCTGGCAACACAGGGTCATCGGCGGGGTCATCGTTGTAGTTACCACATAGACCGCAAGTGTTGTTGAAATAAGAGCTGGGGAGGGAGATGGAGGCGTAGTGCAATCCGTCATAGGTCACCAAGAGACCAAAGTCTGTTTCCAAAGCAACAGCAACACCAGATTGGTAAACCTTGACTGCGCCTAGTTGAAGTTGAACAGGGAGAGTCTTTATCAGGCCATCCACCTGAAACACAAAGTGAAAGACATTGAGAAAGGTTATATCGCCTGTGTCGTGCAAGAACAATTGAATCTACTAAGCTGCTATTCATACTGATTGTACAGTTGGTCAATTTAGTAGGAGGAGTCGCTTCAGATTTAAAGGACTGAAACATGAAGAGAGCCAACCTGCACAGTTCCCAGAGTCCCTTTGGGTAGTGTGACACGGTGGTTGTACACTTCAACTGTCACGTCACGCAGCCAGGACACAGTGGTCACACCACGGTTTTCATTCTTGGCCTCCACACTGAAGAAGGGCAAACCAGGCATTTCCCAGCATGGACGAGCCAATAGGTATGAGCAAGTACCCTGGATGAGAGACCAAGGAGATCACATAGTTTCATCCTACAGTTCTTTACAAAGCAAAAAAAAAAAAAACAGCAAATCAGCATGATATTCAGCTTTTGCTTCCAGCACAACCCACTGATAACAGATATCTTTTCTTTCTTGGTTTGGAAAATGTCATACTATTCCCAGAGGCAAATACTTTATAAATAAGTTGCATGGTTATTGTGTCTAGTTGTGGTCAGTCCAGCATTGTTGCGATGGGGGCCTGGTCCAGTCACTTTGGTCACTGTGCCACCTCACTTCTGGTTTCCCGTTATTGGAGTTATTATTGAAGTTATTGAAATATCAAAGCTGCACTTCTCAATTAATTGAAAATGCATGGTGTTCTGTCAAGCTCATTTGCCATTTTGTTTATTAAATATTAGGTCAGGAACTTGGGTCCCTTTGTGTGCGCTAAAAAAGTGAATATATCCTATTAGACTATCACATCTTATATTTTTTTTAGTGGATGGCTAAATCCAATAAAAAAGAGTTTTTGGGTGAACTATCCCTTAAAAAAAGGTTCATAACTATTACTGACCATTTTTATAGAAATGGGATCATTTTAACCCAATACTGCACCTGGAAGTGATACAGAAATCCATCGAAAGTGTGGTAGTGGGGGTCTCCAAACACCACACAGGTGCTGGTGCGGGTAGGCTGGCAGTAGTAAGCCCCCTCCACTTGTTCACAGGTCTCTAACTGACCACATGGAGTTTCCTGGCAGATGACCTCATTATCCAGATCAAGACACCTACATCGTTGAGTGCATTGGTCTGATAGCCAGAAAATCTCCCCACGCCGGAAAAACCGCCCTGAAAAAAATAAAGATTGCGGAAATGCAGAGAGAGGATGAGAGAGATGGGTATGGTGTGATAATATGTTGAATTAAAAGAGCACACATTTGATAAAAGATATCTTATGAGTAAAATATTAATTAAATGTAGCAAATACCACAAAAATATAATCTAACTCTCTCTAACTATAACTATGCATTTTGTTATACCAATGTAGCTGCAGCCATTTGCTGGGTCTATCTGGTCGGCATCAATGCGGAAGAACCACCGTCCAGGCACGTTGACATTAGTGGTCAGTTCAATGTTGACCACTTCGTTCGAGCGCGATCCGGGAAGGTTGAAGAAATGGCTGACATCTCCACCATTGAAACCTGCCTAGAGAGAGCAAACATAGCAGAGAATGAGAAAAATCACGAGATCAAAGAGATTATGTTGCAGAGTTTGCAGAGGGTAAAAAACATTTCCCAGGGAACTACCTTGATGCAAAGAACCAGAAGAATGTGAAGCAGTCCATACTACACAGTAAACTCTATAACAGCTGTTATATCACAGATGCGATTTTCAAGATCTGTGCTGATTCTTTTACCTGTGCTGTGGTTCCTCCCAAGCCTGTAAGAGGGTCTCCTCCACTAGCCGTGCCTGTGCTCCAGCTGATCTCTCCATAGTTAAACATAGCAAAATAAGCTTGGCCATCTGAGATCAAAACTGCCTGAAATGTATTAACCTGAAAACAAAAAAGATTTATTACTCTCTTTTGTTGTTCGTGTGGTGATCAAACAGTACATACTGCTCAGTAGCGCAGTTTTGATATTGGTCATGCAAATAAAACAGTGACAAAATTAATACATCTCTTTTTGCCTCACCGGTGTTGTCTGGCTGCCTCCGTAAAAGGTGACCTGATTCCAGGTAGCAATGAAGACCCAGGTGGCAGTGAAGGATACCATAATCTTGAAATACTTTCTGACATCCTGAGTGGCCCTCTCCAGGATCTCTGGGTCTGTGCTCTCACGGTAGTACACATCTCCACGGATTCCATTATGCACGTCAGCCCATAAAGGGGCAATGAAGGAGCGGCTGTCACTGAGGGGAAAAGCCTCTGGAGTGAATTGACTCACCTGAATGTTGAAGGAGATCACTCCATTGTTGTTGACCTGTTAAGGAAAAGAAGATAGTGTCCTGTTACACTGATCGTAGATGGTAGATGGATGAATAGATCACCAATAACACCAATAATATTTACACCAATGCATTGAGATTTTTGGTGATTTATCTCACAGTTCTTGTTAATATTTTGGAGACTTACATAAAGGGACCTATAGGGCACATTGAAAAATATGAATGGAATTAGTAGTGGAATCTCTGGAGAGCTGCCATCATCCATCTTAGGGGTTTCTAAATCCCTGTGAGCTGTTCCAAAGGGGTAGAGGGTATCCTGAGAAAATGCTAAGCAGAGAAAAGAGAAAATGTTGAAAAAAAAAAACTGGCATTGTGTGGGTGTCTGTATATATTGTGGAGAATGGATTTAAACTATATAAATTCAGTGATGTGTCTCTTTGCATAGGTATGTACAGTAGGTAATAAGATGTAGAGAAGTCATTTACAAAGACTTGGAAAAGGTTTGGGTTCTTTTATCACATCTTTACTTAATTGATTAGCTCTTTATTTAGTGCCTTGGCTCTTTTTGTCTATCAATCACGGTTACCTTTGATGCTCATGAGGGGCTGTGGAGGCAGGCAGGAGAGGGTTTATACGCAGTTGTGAACATTACTTACCTCTTCTGGGAGCAAGGGTGCTGAAAAGCTGGAGCAGAGAGACTAAAGTGCCTGTTCTGACCATCCTAAACACCTGAGAAACATATAGAATCAGAAAGAGCTTTACTGCCAAGTGTGCTTGCATACGCAAGGATTTTTTCTTGTTAAATTTCTAATGGACACATATAAATGCAACAAGATACATAATAATACAAAAAAAATATATAATAATAATTTAATTATTCATCACAAAATATCAGCAATACTTTATTGGCTCCAGCCTTCCAAACATCAGTTATTTTAAGATGAAAATATTTGAACTATTTAAAAAAAAAAATGTTTATTAGTATGAAAATAAGTCTATTTAAAGAAATTAACAACTAGGCCAAGACGCATTTGTCTCCAATCTGCCCTGGTTTAAAGAGCAGTCTCCCAGGTCTCCCATGGGGGCATTCTCCCCCTTTCTCCCTCTCCATGGTGGGCCTGTTCGTCCTGAGTTGAAAAGGTTCTATTATGTGATGGAGAACAATGTATTGGGATCACATTCTCCAGTACTATCGTGTGAGTGGGCTATGGTGATGCAGTTCCAGGCCTCCACAGTGCCAGTAAGCCCGCGGCTGGGAGAACTTGCCTTGCTCCTATCCATCGTCTGAAGGGTCCATTACAAAGTGTTTATGTGCTATGACTTGTTGGCATCAGAGAAAGGACTGTGAACAGTGAGGCTAATGGGTTTAATTTAGCAGGCTTGAGTTGCCAGGGTCTTTACGGCAACCCTGAGGGGCTGAAGTTTGGGTTTCAGTCCCTTTAGATTCACCCAGCCTTAATGTGCCAAAATAAATGGACATCTTCTCAAATCCTAGTATCAGGTGAAAAGAAATGATAACAACTTAAAATTATTCTGATGGTAAAACTGTCAACTGGAACTACTTTGTCACCCCAGACTTCTTACTTTTAGGTAGACCTATATTTTGAATAGGAGCACCAAATGTCTTTTAGAAAAAGACAATGACAAAACAGTGAGCAATAGTAAGCAACACTGATTTAAACCGATACATCCAAATGAGTCTATATCAGTCTTAAGGGTGTTTCAGAAAACATGCCGCTTGCCTCAAAATAAACCTAATACAAATGTAAACACAAAAGCAAAATACTGCTAGGTCTAGAGTCTGATTAAATAATTAGTATATAACTTATATGTCAAGTGTATGACATAAATAAATGTTATATACATTGTTTGTATTATGCATGGCTATGCAATATTTAATTGTGGATGTTCTAGTTCTTCCTTGGCAGGAAGCTACAGTTCATTGTAATTAAAGCTTACAAAGTCATTATAGCTCCATTAATCAAGACATGGCATCTAATGTAAGTCTAATTAAATTTGTCATATTTCACACAATGTTGGAATCTTAAAACATGAATCAGAAGATTACATGTGGATAAACCTTTGTCGAAGTAAGAAAATTATCCAGAGGTAGAACATTTAATTTACCATTGAGCTGTTACATGAATACTAGTAATGCCAGTTTAATTCATTTTTTTATTTTATACTTTATTAAAACAATCTGTCATAAAACGCATGAAATAAATCTAAATATGAAAAAAAAAAACATTTACTAATAATGTTTAAAACTATTTAAATATTACTTTTTCATTTACAAAATCAGGAATCATTTATTAAATAAAGCATTTCAAAACTTCCATGGAAACAACCAAAGATTTTAATTCAAGCTGCTTGCGTTAAGAATGAATATTTAAGTCACAGTCTTACAAAAAAAGGAAGTGTACCATTTCTTCCTATTGCCAAATGAGAAAAAAAATATCCACCTTCCAACATAACTGAAATCCAGTCTTCTGGAGAGAGCCTATGTATTTAGACAATGTCCTGTATAACATCTTCCGTCAAGAAACCAAAGCACAGACAAAACTGGCATTTGATGGGATTCCCAAGTGAACCATGAGATACTGTGTGAGATGCCAAAAGGCAAATCCATTGCTCTCCACATCACATTACATAGACTGGCAAAGTTCATTTGGCTAACCTATCAGAAACCGATCTCAAACCAGCTGCCTTGTCTGATGACTGGCATTAATAGCAATGATAGATGTTATCAAAATTTCTTAGTTACCGATTGGCAGGTAAAACCTATCATTTACATTTTCACACACAAAGTGTGTTTCCAAAACAAAGAGAGAGAAGAGAGGTGTAAAAGAGGCAGAGAGCACCTGAACATCACTTGTGAGAAACTGACAAGGAGTGAAAGACAGCAAATTTGTCATAAGAAAACAAAACAAGAACAAAACACAACAGTTCCAGTTCAAAGACCACAACTCAGAAATCAGCACTCACCTGCCTTCATAGGACAGAAGTTCAGCACGTCACCTGTGCATCAGCCTCTAAGTCACATCCAAGTGGGTACCATCAACACAGTCTCAAGAGCGGAGGGGCTCTGCTCTTGGATGCAGAAAAGGGAGGGGGAGACAGCCCAGAAAAACCCTCCTAAATCCTCGACTCAAACAGAGCACTGTGCTGGTCCAATTCCACAGGACAACCGCCAAAGACAAGAATGGCAAACACGGCCCAATCCGTGCTTCAGGGTACGCTTGATTTCAAAGAGCAAAAGTCTGGAGAAAGTGATCCCAGAATGAGAGGACAGAGGAGGAGTGAGAGAGTGGGTTCCCTGTACGGATCTACTGAAGGGAGACGCATCAGAGGCAGGCGCTACCTTTTGCACCAGGGATAGTGTTAAAGTTAATCTGAGATCAGTTTTTTGGGGAAGGGGGAGGATAGGAGTGTAAAGGGAAAGAGAGGGGTGGGGATGGAGAGTGGGGTTGAGTCTTTCAAAAGAAGGAAAGAATAAAAAAAACAAGAGCAGAATGGTGAAGAGAGAGTGGATGAGAGAAGGTACAACTGAGGACCAGTGAAAGGTGCATTTGGTAAGCAAATAAAGAGAAATATTGAAACTAGAGCCGTAAGCACAAAGAGGATTTCTGAAGAAAATGTCAGGCCTTTGGATCTAACTCCAATTCCCTAGATAGCAGCCCTCTCCATAGCTAGTTCACAGTCCACTGCATCTCTTCTGGGGCTCTTTAGCCCACCCTAGGGGCATTTATTTACAAAAGAAAACACGGCAGAAAAACATTGCTTTATTTGATTGAAAAAAGGGAGAAGAGCTTGGGTTACCACATTAACATGAATCAGCTTGGACACTATATGTGTGTGCGTGAGTGAGCGAATCAGTGCTCCCCCTCCAGTCTTACTTGCCTCCTTGCACCAATTAAGGACAACCTCATTTGCAACAGCTCACTCAGCCCTGGGTTGGTCTCAAAATGGGGCTCATTTCCATTGATGCAGTGGTGAGATAACGACAAAAAGGGGGGAAATCATTGGTGCATCCACGGTGATAGGGTCTGGGAAGGAGATGGGAGCAAGATCTGAGTCAGACTCAGCATTGTTTCTAGGAGGACAGTGGACGTAACTAGATACCAAAGGGGGGCAGGATGTGTGAAAGCCGGCTGGACAGACGCAGACCCCAGATTCCCTGTGACCAATGTGGGGGTCCCAGCGGAGGGTTCTTTTACACCTTGTTGCTTTGTTGTGTAAATGCAGACCATACTCTTAACCAAACTAGTGCATAACAACGACACAGAGAATTTGACAAAGAGCGCAATGTGGTCCCAGACTGACTTTTGGACAGTTGAATCATCTTGTTCTGGAATGTCCAGATACAGAAGAAAGAGTGAGTAAGGACAAGAAGCAGACAGCAATCCTTATCTTCTCACCATCATCTCCTTCTGCCATTGTAATTAGCTTACTAATAGGGTTTATCACGCGGTCTTGCTTTTTTTTTTTTTCATTCATTCTACTTCATGTTGACCTACAAACAATCGGTCAACTGGAATAGGTCAACTCAGCTGAGATAATCCTGCATCTTTACAACCAAACCTTTACAAAGTTTCAGTCCCACCAAGAACAAGAGATGGCTATGAGCTTGGTGATAAGCATTAACTCCACTGTCTGGGCATTGGAGTCAAGTGTCTGATAAAATGTAATCGCAAACTGTCAGCCCCATCAACCACCTGCCAAACAAACCTGGCAGATTGGAATCAGGCTGACTGAATTACCATAATGTCAGCAGGTACAACGAGGACCTTTGGAGTCATCGAACAGCTTCCGTGGGAAAGGACTCAAGCATAGATGAGAGCACTAATGCTGCAGTTGCTTGCTGGTAGGTCCACCAGGCCTGACGCTGTATGCTGGAAAAGGTCCTGGACAACAACCTGGCTGGGTCATCCAATATCTTAATTTTCATCCAAACCCCCTTGATGCATCCAACGCCAAGCAGTTGCTTTGCCCTCATTTTCTTTCCTTTCCTCAACAATGTCAAGCCCCCTTAAGGTAACTCAAACCTTCTCAGTAAACATCTCCCCCTCCTGGCCACACAATGAGCTTCCTTCAGCCTTCCTTGCTTTATGGTGGACAGGGCAGATCAGGCTACCAGTTGCTCAGCCAGTTCTTTTTGCTCTACCACAGAGTGAGGTGATTAAAAAAACTTTCTTAAAACCCCCACCTATCCAAAACACACCAAATCCCTCAGCAGCTCCCAGTGTGACCTTGCCTTTGTAGCCCACCCCTGCTTTCATGCCCTGGTAACCCCTTGTCCCTCTTCCCTCAGATTGGCACAACTCTCTGTGTTGCCGATCCACCAGTGAACTCTGGCTACAGCTGCACTCTGGGAGGCTATGCTGCCCAACAGTAAGGCCACTAAGGAGATGGAAGTTTTAAGCCTTGGTTGGACAGAACTGTGGGTGAGTCTGAGAGTGTGACAGCGATGCCAGAATTGGCACGTGTAGCTTTCACCTGTAGGCGTGACAGGAATAGGCCAGCACTTCCAAACGTGGTGAAACCAATTAGGCATGATGCTTTTTATCAGCCAAACCACTGTGGTGATCCAGGTGGCAGGCTAGCTTGTGGCTGTCTGGCTGGATAGACTCCAGTTGGATGCTAGCATTTGACTAGGCTCTTGGTGAGGTCTCCGCAGCGGCTTCTCCCTAGTGTGAGTTGAGTAAATACACAACTAAGACAACAGAAGTGGAGAATATACAAGAAAGCATAGCAAACAACTTAAAAGGCAACAGGCATAGGTGACCCTGGAGAAATAAACAGGTTAGAAGGTCACACAATTTGTCCTCAATACATCACCTTATCACCAGCTTATCCAGAAAAACTACAATTACCTTAGATTCACCAGAGTGTAATGGTTGTCAAGCTTTGCAGGTTCAACAGCTGGACCAGCTGAGCCAGGACATAACATGGATCTCTGAATACTGTTGTTAACTTCATTAACATATCTCTGCTCATGTAAGATGAAACATGTAAAGATGTTAAGTCTACTAAAAATAGAACAAATGTCATTAAAAAGGGAGATGTCATTACCTTAGCAGCGTGGTGGACATTAAGACTCAATTAATTTCATGCAAAGCCTAGGCTTTTGTTTATTCTTAAACTTTTTCAGTATGACATTCTACAGAACTTCACATAATGGTAAAATACCATTATTCACAGTAACTCAAATCACACACCTTTTACAGGAATATTCCATGTCAATGTTCACATAATCATTAATACTGAAATATTATCCATGGCACAAGCCAATGGCCCTCTTTACACTACGTGAAACACCATTATACAAGCCAGCAATAAGTAAATATGTCAGCACCTGCTCTGTTAACAACATTCTGCCATTAAAGGCCAGATGTCCTTTGGGAGTAGAACAGAGAGGATCAAGTGTCATCACCACAACCAGAACACAATGAGAACAAAATATGAGTAATGAGAAACTTGTAGAGACACAGGTACTGCTGAAAGATGGGAGAAAAGGGGTGCCCAAGCAGACAGACTGTGGTTTGTTTATGAGAAAGAAAGCAAACGTGCAGTTCTATCTAGTGAGACATTGGCATAGTGCATGATTATTATCCAAATGAGGACATTAGTAAACTTTATAAGGGATTTCCAATTATCAGTGAAGAATAAAATTACACAGGGAGGAGCTAAATAAATGTAGCAACAATATGGTATAATCATAGGATTTGGGCAAAAAATATGACAATTAAACTCAATTTCCAGTGATAGGACAAAATTGAAACAGTGATGGGACTTTTAAGCATAACAGATCCTCAGTGTGACATATGCAGTTACACTGAAACAAAGCTGTCTCAATATCTGCCAACAATATTCATGAAGGCTCTTCTCCTATCAATAGTGATAATATAGCTAATCTGAGCCCCTAATGGATTCTGAGCTCCCTGTTAACACCCTCCCTCTGGGATAGGGTTGCCTAGAGACAGCTTGGTAACTAGAGAGGTCTATACTATATCAGTCACACTAACATTAGAGCCATTCTGCTAGGAAATGGTATGGGAGTGAACAGGAAAAGCCATGGTAATCCAATTCCTGAAATGTACAGACTGATATGTGCTGACTGTGGTTAAAAAATAAGACCATAAAGACTGAACGTTAAAATGTTAAAACTATCAATCAAATCGAATGCAGGTTTATAACCCAACAGCACATGCTCGGCTTTGCACATATATAAGAGTATGGCAACTACATACTCCAAAGAATTGTTTTACCAATGAGAGAGGTTTCAGAGGTCTTGCTGAAAACATGCCTGATTATCAGATGACAAGGGAATTGCAGTCAGTCTGTGGTCATAATAGGGGAGCACAGTTTAGCCACATTTCCACCGCAGAAACTTTCCCCAGGAACTAGGGACTTTGGGTTGGTACTCTGTGTTTTTCGCCCGCAGGAACCAGGGTCTAAATCAAGTTCAGGGTAAATATTTCCCCCTCAAAATAGCCCTGCTCCCGAAGGTAGTACTTTTTCAAAGTTCAGGAACTTTCGATGGTGGGACTTTGCTGAACATGCTGAACAGGCGCTGAACATGCTGATTGGTTGACTTCACGCAGCATTTCGATTGCCTGACTCCATGCAGCATTTTATTTCCATTACCACTTTTAAAAGTCTGTTGCGGTGCGTGCAGTAAGAGTTGTTTGCTATTCGAATCAACAGTAAAGTTTAAAAATACGACAGATGGAGCGACGGCGAGGTTCAGGCTTTATTAAGCTTATATCCAGGACGCTCTTGTAAAAGAGATTCTTAATCTCAATGTGCTTTCTTTTCCTGGTAAAAATAAAGGTTATAATATGCGGAGGATGAAATTGCGCGCATTCCTACGTCACCGGACTAATCTTTACGGTACTTTAGACCACGATGGGAGTGCAGACAGCAACAGGACTGGGGGAAAAAAACATTCCTGGGACAAATTGTTCGGGGTATTTCGGTGGAAATGGGGCTTTTGTGAATGTAAAGCGTGTAAACTTTAGAGGGCTCCAGGCTTGTAGGTGACCCTGCTGTAATTTAAGCAGAAAAGAAGTGGCTGGTGTCACAGCTGGAGGATAGAGTTCACTTTCTATATGCCCCCCCCCCCCCCCCACCCATGCCAGACCACCTACTCATCTAATGGCCCTACCTCTATGTTAAGGGCACAGGTAGCCCTAGGTTTCCCTTTATCTAAGCATTCACAATCTACAGATATGGAACTTGTATTCAGTAATTTTGGCATTTTCCATGTCTAGCCAAGATGTCTATCAATTGTTAAGTTTTTTTTAGGAAATGTAGGCAGCAGTGTCTTGATTGAAAAAGCATCTATAGTTTAAATGCCTGGGAACACCTACCTCATTGTAGGAACACAATTAAATTAGGTGCAGTGACCAGGTTATTTCTGTACTGACACTACTGTATGTTCATATAATTATCTTGGTATTTAGTTTGGAAGATGTTTTGTTTAAAAATGAACAAAACATTTTTATATTATGAGCAGTCGGGTTGAAATTTTGTAGGAAATTACACTTTTACATCAGTCGTGTTTGCGTGGTTACATCACATCTGTAAATAAACTGATTATTACAGCACATGTATGATGCAGTGTAAGTTGTGTTAATAGATATCTAGCAATCAATATGTCCAATATCAGTGTTGCCTAACTTTTGTAACATGATTTATTTGAAAAAGAACAAAACAACTGTGTAAGACAGTTACCTCCAACAAAAGATGTTATTTGTAGATATTTGTCCTTTTTTGTCTTTGCTTACTTTGTACATTATGTCTTTAAGACATTAAGAAGGGGGCGAGTTTTTACATTCTTAATGACATTCACTCTTATAAAATTATTGCCTGTGCCTCAAATCATATTCATCTAAGCCCCCCCCCCCCTTTAATTACAGTTTAATTACGCCCAAATAATCTGTACTGCAACTTTAATAAATGGTAAAATACTCTTTAGAGTAGAGGCATGTATGGGGTTGTGGGTAATTCCTGAGAAGCTGTCTCATAAACACACATCAATGAAAATGATTAAGTCCACACATTTTTTTAGCATACATACTGTACATCTACAGAGCAGTGGAAGTTAAAAAGGGGTTTTAATCCTGATTCCAAAGTCTCTTTTTTGGAACAATTTTTAAATACGATTGAAGATGCTGGGAAATCAGTTTTTCTCTGTTGTAAATATAAGGCATTCTGACTTGTGCACTGTTCACAGCATTCACATTGCCATTATTGGAAGATGTATTCCAATAAATCTGGAAACATCTTAACCAGTAATTGTTTTCCAAAACAGTGCCCAGCTGTTGATCTCTTTTCTGTCATTGTGTTTTAGGCACCACCAAGATCTCATCTCCATCTCGTATACTGTAGGAATGAAGTGCTCGAGCTCCATATTTCATCTCCTGAGGCTCTAACGCGTAGCCAAGCTGCCGGTCGATATAGTACACACGTATCTTGTTTGGAGGTAGCTGGACCACAGCTCTCAACTGCTTCTTTAGGTCTCCCACTGTCTGATCCAATCTCAGCGCTAGGGGCTCTGTCTGATCCCCGAAGTGCACCTCAACTTGGACATGGCAGAGAGGGCGCAAATCCACTTCCGCTAGTGGGGCTAGGCGGCCATAGCGTGCTACCAAAGTGTGGTACCTGAAAGAGTGGACAGCAAGAAAGGAGAACCATGTGAGATTAGCCCATGCTATTTTCGCTGCTACATCCAGTGACCCACTTATGTTAAAAAAAAAATGTTGAGTAGATTTTAGTTAGAAAGCAAGCATAGAGAGAATATACAATAGCTCTGTTCTAAAACCTAGTGAATTGCCTACATAGAAAGCATTTTGAATCATCATAATACTTACACAGACTATTATTCCAGACAGTAGGCAGCAACATTTTGCTTCCTTTTAAAATAACTTGTTTTGGACAAAATGTAAATACTAAATAATAATAATAATAATAATAATATTGATTAAAAAAGGATTTAATACAAAATGGGCAGAGTGTTGGGTTCTCAGGACCAGAGTTAAGAACGACTGCTATAGAGTGCTGCAGGAATGAGTTAGCTTAGAAAAATGCTAACAAGTTTATCATACTTTTATATTAGACCGCAATGTGTGTGAGATTCTGCCTATTTAGATTGTTCCAATTGTTCTAATTCAGTTCAAACAAAGCAAGGTTTCTTGCCTTAGAAGGCAACTGCAAGGCACTGGACTTGCAAGTACACTTACAAGGTTTTGGAACAGATCTAATGGGCTACGAAAACCCAGGTAGCGCACACTTGTACTTGATATATGCTTGCAAAACCCGGCATGTTGACTTAAAGAAATTCTGTCATCATTTACTCACCCTCAAGTTGTTCCAAACCTGTATGAATTTCTTTCTTCTGCTGAACACAAAATAAGATATTTGGAAGAATGTTTGTAACCAAGCAGATCTCGGCAGCCATTGACTACTATAGTGGTGGAAAAAATACTTTACAAAATATATTCCTTTGTGTTCAGCAGAAGAAAGAAATTCATACAGGTTTGGAACAACTTGAGGGCGAGTCATTTTTGGGTGAACTATCCCTTTAAGTAGTTTTCATCAAAATGTCAATCACACTCAAATGTTTAAGAGAGACTTATTTACAAGCGAAATTAATATCAATGCACCAAAAAAATTTACCATAGAGTTGTGTGTTTGTGAGAAGACGTGGTTGTGTATTTGTGTACCTGTTTGTGTGTTTGTAAAGCACACTTAGTATTTAAACTGTGAGAAAGTTCTTACCACCACCCCTTTTACCCTCGCTTTTTTCCTGTCTTGCTTAAGGATTGTGGGAAAGATAAGAGGAGATCGGCAGGGACAATTAAATAAAATCTCCACAAAAAAAGTCTTTTAGCTTTAGAGGGCTACAGTAACCGACACAGCCAATCAAAGTAATTTCCCCAGTCTGTCCAGAAAAGTCTCCCTACAAAGCAGAGCCTGAGCCTGGGTAGGTGCCTGTGGCTCCCTGCCTTCACCATGGGAATACTGCCCCCTCTATACAAAGTGCCACTCTGTCTGAGAGAAAGAACAGTCTCACTCAAGGGTCTCATTTAGTGTGGCTAAGCTCCTTTAATGAAGGCGAATGGGTGTTCGCTGTGATAACATAGCTGCTTTGGATTCCTCAAACAGTGCTTAGATCAGTCTCAAAGATGGGATCGGACAGTCGCCACCGTGCAGTGTTCATAGTAGAGCCATACAGTGAGTCTACTGTAGATACTGCATTTGCTGATGGCCCCAAAAACAACATGATCTGTTTTCAGGTAGATAAAGTGCACAATTACCATTAGCTTAATATTTAGATATCTACAACTTATCATGACAAATATCTCCTGGGACCCAAGGAAATTCTTGCGTTATTTACTTGTCACCAATTTGGCTTTTTATCTAAAGCAACTTCAGTACATGTATTACAGCGGCAGTCACCCTGGATGAACCTGGGGTAAGAGCCTCTTTGAAAGGCACAGCAGAGATACAGAATCTTAGGCTTTGTTCACATCCCCAATCAACTGGAATCTGTGCTATCCAGTCTTTAGTACTAACTGTCATTTTGCATCAGTTAATCTGTTTTTTTCTCTGATCTGTTTTTTTTTACACAGTGTATGCAATAACTAGTAAATCTTCATGGGTTGCTAAAGTAATGATTTAAGTGGTTGCATGAGACCAAGAATATATTTTCCAACAACTAAAAGTTACATAAGACAAAATAAGAGACAACAAAACAAGAGTACTGTATTTTTTGCATACACTAGTGTCCAAAATTGTTCACCTATTCACTATACAGTGTATTTCACGTAGTTCAATACAGGGTCCATGATAAGATTTTAATGAATGAGACCCAATAATTTGGCTTCAGTGGGCCCGGGGCAATTTTGATTTATTATGGAAAAGAGTTAATTTAAATGAATTAGGACAAAGCTGTAGACACTACTGCACATTGTGTATGATGTTGCATGCACATTGTGTCCTTAGTGACGATAAAAAGTACTTGAAATTCTGCTCATAATACAAAAAAGAAATGTTTTGAGTTTGTATATGCCATGCGTTATTAACCCAGGTCCTTCATCTCGAGCTCAATGTAGACGCCACGATACACTTAAATTAGTTCAAACCTAAATGGGAGCAAGACTTGTCTATGTTGTCTATGAATCCTTCTATCATGACATGTTTAGCATCGACATCCACCATGATGGATGCTAAAGAGCCTGGTTACTCCATCCACTTATCTTCTTAAATTTCTCAGTGTCTGTAAAGAGTGACGCACTTAGATTTTCCCTATACATTTGCCTTCTTACATCCTTGTTCTCCTCTAGGCCCCTATGTTGTCCTTCACCATCAAAATGTCAACAAGGTCCCTGGCTATGGTTACTCTAAGACAGTAAGACCAATAGCCCCTTTCATTTCCTTCACACTCTACTCCTCTCATCCCTGTCTTTGCTTCCTCCACCCTGCTATCATTCCTGTGTTTCCAATTACTCCTAGGGAGGATCAACATGCCCATGGCCATGGCTCAGGTTTTAGTTACTCAAAAGCTGTTGAATGTATAGGACTCCTTCACCTATTTCACCCTCTTACCTATATAGGCTGCACTATGTAAATAGTGTACCTCACAGCTGCCTAATGGAAGATGTCTAGGACCAATTTGTTTGGCAGCCTTTGTACAAATAAACTAAATCTAAAGTATTTAACACTTTAACAGTACAAATAGCTATTCTAGTGCCAATAAAGTAGTTTTGCAAATATATTCTTAAGTATACACTAAATAACGCATATAAGCCTCATCTAGGAAATCGATGTGAGCAATCAAGCAGTGAAGGGTTTGAATTACACTAGCCAGCGCTCAAATCTCTACATCTTTTCAGCATTACAAAGATAACAGTCCAATGCCTACTTATACCTAAAGTTTATGTCTAAGTAACCGTAAATGCGACTAAGGTTACTGTGAAATCACTTTGAAAGTCTCTCAAATGGTTCTATCCATTACTTTATGCTACCAGAGTTTGAGTCTCATAAATTAGGCTGAATGGGTCTCTGCACGGGTTACGTCTCATGCATTCAAAGAGGGCCCAGTTTAAAGGTGTGTTTGAGGTCAGAGAGGCATAATTTCTTTCTGTCCATCTCTTTCTCTGTTTCTCAGATCTTTGCCCTCTTTCAGAGTTTTATCACAGAGTCGGTAACATAGCCTAAGCTCTGATCTGCACCCAAGGGGTGGGGGCAAGAGCAGACTGGGTTCAAAAAGGGGGCAACCTTAACCCATATCTAGAGTTTACCATCTAATTCTGCACCTGCCCTTTCACCCTCTAGTGCCAACTCTCATCTCAACCTCATCCTTCTGGGAAAAAGGCTTTCCCTCCAGAGAAACAGACAGAAAGGGACAGAGAGAAAGAAATAGAGAGGATGTGGATGGTGTAAGGTCAGAAATGAGGGTCAGTGTACCTTGGTTTCAGTTTACATAGGAGTTGAAAAGAAAGTCTCTGAAGAAGTGGTCCCGGTGGGCACAAGAAGAAACAAATTAAAAAGTGACTTGTAAAGGAATAATTCACTCATTCATTAAAAGTTTCTCATGTTTTTTGAAACGCTTATGATTTTCTTTCTTCTTTCAAACAATAATTACACCCTTAAAGCTACACTGTGTAACTTTTTTAGTCTATTCTTAGCTAAAAACACTTAGTTCTTTCAAAAATATATGTGCTCATTAATGTATATTTACTTCTTTCAAGTAATAAAGTATTCTCGTAAGTTTATAATATGCCATTGAAAATACATAAGGTAATGGGATCTAACGGTGGTCGCCATGTTGCCCCTCCATCTTGAAAGTACATTAGCCAAAGAGGGACATACCCGTAAATTCAAGCTTCGCCTTTCGCGTTTTAACCGGTTTTAACACTGTGCGCGTCAACTTGTTCAGACTTGTCTGGTGCATGCGCAGAGAGTTTTCATCTCAGCAGCTCCAGTAACAGAGTTATACGGAGTTTTCCTGGCTTGTTTATTCCTCAAAAGTCTGTTTTTCCTTGTGTGGTATTTCTGTGCGTTAATAACTCCGTAAGTAATAATAGTTATTGTCATTGTGGATGTGTTTCAGAGTGTGTCATCATGTAATTCAGTTGATGTTACCTCAGAAGTATTTTTGTGTCAACATACAATAGCGTAATGCTCACCTATTTGAATAGTCATTCAGTTATTAACAATGTTTATTCGTTTATAGAAAATATTTGCTTGTAATGTATGTTGATGGAAATATGTATCAGGTCTGATCGGCATATTAACACTTGTTATACAGAGCTAAACCTGCGCACACACTTTTGTAACCGGACACCGCTTGTTAGCAGCGGCAGCTCAGCTCCTTTTAATGCAGCTGCATTTAGCGCCTATATGTGGTACAATAAGCTCTGGTTTACGGTTACATTATACAAATGTAACTTATAAGTATAGTTATACAGTTCTTAACTGTGTATATTCTGTCATGTCATTATCATGTATATTTACCATCCTAATTTGTTCTCTCACAGAAACCACATTTATGTACATATCCAAGCAAACCTGTTTATGCCTTGCAATTGGATGACTGAATAAACATTACTATCATCAAAGTTCACTCTGGATTAGCTGCAGTTCTTTCTAGCCGAATAATTAGGCCAGTTGAGTTCCAACCATCCCACTGCGCACAGAATATCCCACAGGCACCGTGTCGAATGTTGACGAGGTCGAACAGGAACCCATATTAATCTTGGACTAAATCGGCCACCGTAGGAGTTAAAACGAAATCGGAATTGAACAGAACAGAAACTAAAATTCACTGGATGGTCATATACAAGTTCACCACTAGATGGGGGAAAATATCACACAGTGTAGCTTTAAATAAAGACCACATGAATTTCACATGTGGACAACGTCACCACTGCGTAATCTACGTTATGAACGCAATTTCTTAGATTTCATGTGGAAAATGTTCCAAAACCACGTTTCCCATGTGCACACAGTTGTCAATCAATCAGTGGCGGCTGGTCAATAGAGGGCGCTGGGGCGCCGCCCCCATCAAAATTCCAGAAATATACATGTATACAAAAATTATATAAAAGTGAAATAAAAATAAAACAGTTAACTCAAACGATGTGCTGGCTGTTAGTAAGAGCCTCAGCATTTAATAAAAACTGGCTTTGATGGGTTAACTATTTTATATGTTCTTCAATATGATTCAGGCTGTTACATGGGCGAGGGACGCCGGACAAATGGATGTCTGAGTCCAAAAATATACGGGCAGCATGTGACCTGAAGCTGGTCTCTAATTGGTTTTTAAAGATCCTCCTCCGGACGCAGGTCGCTGCGTCCCTTGCGAATCAGAATTGGATGCGTGTTATTGTATCCAATCTGATTGGTTCTCGTCACCTGTCATTCAACTTTCCACTCTTGGCCACTAAAGCGAAAGTGCGCGGGCAACATCATCACTCCGACTCCGCCAAAACCTTGTTATGATGATCAGTTTCGTAGAGATGGCAGCAGTTAAACTAAATTCTTTCACAAGGTGTTCGTTGGAAGATAAAAAAGGATCCTGAACCGGACCAACGCGATTTACAAATCCAGCTGCAGGCCAGTGACAGAGGATGAAGCTGCACTCGGAGCTTCACGCTCTTGTTATGAGAAACGGAGGTGGCTGGCTGGATGTGTTGTTAGCAATGCCCTTTATTGCTTTCCCTGTGTCGGTACTGAAGTTTTGTGGACAACAACGGGGGTAAGAGACCTCAAATATCTGACTGAACAATGCAAACGTCATGACACTACTGAGATGACTGACTTTAATCGGAGAGTCATTGAGAAATTTGCTGGAAAGAAAGGATAGCAAAATGTATATGTTCAAGTAGTCAACATGCTAGTCTGTTGTTGCTGTTTTGTATCTTTTGTTTTTCCTTTCCTCATTCAATTATATGTGGGAAATGAATGTGTAAAAAGATGAAGACACTGTTTTCTCTTTAATGCTTGAATTTAGTCAACATGCATCTTGATACTGCCCCCCCCCCCCCCCCCAAACATAATTATCACCTGCCGCCACTGCAATCAATATGTCTTGTCATTTTTAGTAAATATGTGATGTTTGTAACTTTTATGACTTTTGTGATGTTTTTGTTGATGTTTGTGTTGTTGAGTATGATTTGCTGTTAGACAGACAGTGATATTGGGCTGGGTGGTTTATATGGATGGATATAAGTCAAGTTCTTTGGAAATCTCTAAGGCAGTCCCCTAAGGTAAAATTTTAGCTCCTGTTCTATATTTTCTGCTTTTAAAAATAATATTGTGAAGGACTTGCCTACAGCTAAAATGTTTATATAGATGAAACTGAGGCTGTTGATGAGCTCCAGACTTATTTTCAAAAACTGCAATTTCATTATATGAACTCAAAGGGATAGTTCACCCAAAAATGAAAATTTTGTCATCCTTTACTTACCCTCAAGTTGGTCCAAACCTGTATGAGTTTCTTTGTTCTGCTGAACACAAAAGAAAATATTTTGAAGAATGTTTGTAACCAAGCAGATAGAACCACTTGAGGGTGAGTAAAGGATGACAGAATTTTAATTTTTGGGTGAACTATCCCTTTAAGTTGGTATTTGAGCTACGAAAACTAAATTTATGAAAATTTCAATAGCTCACTTTTAGAACTCAGATATTGTTGGCATTCATAGGGGGTTACTCGACCCATAGGAGGTTACTCGATTGAAAAAGGGGGCTCAATTTCTTTTAGAGTGCATATTGCACATACCGAAGAAGCTGAAGTTTAGGTTGGGACTTTATAACTGTAATTGGTATAAAGACTTTTGCTTATTTACCGCCCTGGTCATGGAATAACCTTCAGAACGCACTACAGCTTAATAATTTTGTTACAATGGGACAATTTAAAACACTGATAAATAATTATGTAACTGAGTCAAGAGTCTAATTGCTATTCATGGGCTGGATTTTGTATGATGTATTTGTAGTCTTACGCGATATTAATGTATTTTTATTTTTGTTCTATGTCTTTATTCTATGTATTTTACTTTTGTTAAATTGTTGCATTTAATCTTAATTGTGTTAACTAATGGTGTTCCTTTTTGGCCAGGTCTCTTTCGAAAAAGGGAGTTCTTGATTAAACAAAGGTTAATCCACTTTCATTTTAAGGAAGAGAGCAGCTCAGACATTCTGCTAAACTTCTCCCTGATGGTCCACTTAAAAATTTTTTTTTTTTTTACAGGTTTGGAAAAACATGAATTGATCCAACATTGATCCCACAACTTATTAATTCATGGCCACCTTGTACGAATTAATTCCCTTGAATCTTGGGGAGACCTTTGTGAGAGTCTCTCAATAAATTTCTGTTTTGTTGGAGCCGTGGTGTGCCGACTTTATCTCTTTTTTGTTCTTAATGTTATCATGATCAAATTACAAAAGCACATGTTTAAGAGAGGGTTATTTTAAAAGACCTTTACCTTTATTTTACAAAACCTTATTTTACTATCTGACACTGTAGACATATTACAAAAGGACATTATTTCTGAGAAAGGCCCACTTCCGCATCTCCAGTTTCCCGAAATATAGCTAGAGTAGGGATGTTGCGATGACCTGATTTCACAAAAAAACGTGATTAAAATGGTCACTATTATTAAACCGTAAGAATTTGGAAGCTACGGTTAAAACTTGGAAAAAACATGAAAAATAAAGGTTTGTACAAATAATGTAAAATAAAATTCCAGGACTTTTCAAGCACTAATTTTTGGCTTTCAAGGACTACAATCAAATATCTCACTTATAAAACAATATCTTTATTATCTTTCCAAAAAAGAAAGAAAAGGTAAATTGATAAATAAAAATATACTAATAAAACAAAATGGTGCAAATAAAGTGCAGCACAGTGCAATGACTATGGCAACTTTAAGTATGCGAACCAAAAGCCCTAGATTTTTTTAGTGCATAGAAGAGCAAACAGAAAGAGGGTATAAACTTCTTATATGATTCTTATTAATGATGCTATAACAGAAGAAAACAAAGGATTTCATTTGTAAAATGTAAAGCATTTCATTGTAACTAATTACAAAGTAATTATATTGAAATCTAATGACTTGTTTGCACAAAACTATTGTTTATTTTTTGAGGATTTGTTTTTTTTTAACTTAAAGGGCATATTGCAGGTTAAATTTTTTTCGAGATTAATATATAACCTTGTATGAAAATACCATATGAAAAGGTAGTGCAGGATTTAAAATGTTTTAAAAAGACATAAGAGCACAAATTTAGTAGATAAAGTGGCCATTTCGTTGGCCGCTTGGAAAAAGCGCTTTTTTTTTCAACATCGCGTCATATTACGTCACGAGAGGGAGTGGTTCGCCGAGCTCTGCGTTGGCTCAGGGCAGAATAGGTTGGTATTCAGTAGAGTCTGTGTATTTTCGGTAGTTTTTCTATTCCAATTTATCATTGTCATGGTAAATTATTATCCAACCTGTCAGGGCATCGAGTCCACAGGTTTCCTAAAAAAAAAAAGTTAGGAATTCTGCATGGTGGCGTTTTGTGCAGGTGAAGAAACGGGACTTCCCTTCGCGCATCTGCTTCAAAACACACTGTGGTGTGTATAGTGCTTTAGACCGGAGGATTATCATCCCGGCGATATGATGGAGTCAAACATTATTATACTCATGTAAGGCCGGCTACACACTGGCTGCGTGACGTGAGCGTGGCGTTTTCTATCTGTAGACCGGCTACACACTGCAAGCGTGGCGTTTGTTGCGTTTCAGCTGCGTGGCGTTTTCTGTGTCTTTGCAAACCAGAAGCGTGTCTGACGCGCCGCCGCTGCTGCTAGGTGACGTAGTGGAAGGCCTATACTTCATGTTAAACATAAAATATATAAATAAATATTTATATAAATATATAGCCTACTGATACAGCAAAGAAATCAGCACTCGGCAGTATTGACGGCCGAATAGGCTACAAAATATTTTGTTCTGCATTGGCAGGTGCAATATTTGAAAATCGATATTATATACTTTTTTTTATTACAATTATATCTGCATTTATGTCAAAACCTAGAGACTTTCACACATAAAAATGTCATTTATTAATATGTATTCGTGTCAAAATGACAAACAGCTTTTCCTATTCTATTTTGCCTGGAAACGCTTCCAACACTTTTGCGTGTCGCATCAGTTCTATTTCTAGCATGTGCTTTCGGCGCGGCTCGTGTGTAGCTTGCCTAAGGATGAATAAACATCCACACGCGATGCTTCTTTGCCGTCGTGTTTACATGAATGAATACAAAGTATGTACATTAACACAAATGAATACAGTCTCACACTTTTTCGAAAAAAAGTTCTGAATTATGTGATATTTTATTCATGCCATTGCCATGTATGCACATTCAAGTTCACTCAAATGCATACGCATAACGTCATATACATCCTCACACTAGCGGTGAATCGGCACAAAATAAACCCATAATACAGAATTAATGAATAAAGGATAAACACAATAACACAACATTACTGTCTGTGGTTCGGCGGCCGGCGGGAGATGTGACGAACCGCTAGGCTTGACCGTTCACACCATTTAGTGTGAACGGATATTAACGAGTGTGACTTTTCCTGACGGTCAAGCCTATAAGTTTCTGTTATTGGTAAGTAAATCAATAACTTACTAGATGACAACGTTACCAGCTTTGCTATTGCCTGATACATGATAATAATCAGTACAGTGTTGTGATCTGAGCACAGTGATCATATCGTTAGCTAGCTTTATCTAGCTAACACTGGTCTCTATCTAGCTAACACTGGTCTCTCTCCGAGACACCTGCCGCTGTTCTCCACTGTTTCTCCTCACATAAATACTCAATCTGTCTCCTGTAATCGTTGTTCTGTCTAATCCTGGTCTGTCCCTAATTGTGTGTCGGGCATAATTACTTCTCTATGGATCAAGTCCAGACCGAACTGCCCGAGTAAAAATGTTGTGGGCGGGGCTAAGTTCGGCTGGCATCCAGGCTATTAAATTACAGATATAAGGTATCCAAAATTTGATTCCAACTTATAACCTATTTAATAATATATATTTAATACAAAGTTTATAATGGCTATTATTGTTCAATAAATAATATTTTATATTATAATGTTGTTGGCGTACTTGGCATTGAGAAACGATCTGTATTTTAGTTATGGGGATTTGTCAAGGACTTTAGTGCAAGTTACATAGCTACAGCAGTAGGTGGCGGCAAGGGACTGACTTTAAGAGCGAGTTAGCAGACCATTTATTAAAAAACGCCGATTCATTCTTGATGGAAGCAAGGTTGTAAATTGGAAATATTTTAACTTTGAACAACACCTTATAAGGGGCATCCGACAAGCAAAGTGACTCATGGGTTAAGCTGAATCTGATGCCTTACTTAAAGGAGATCAATCTATTGACCCGTGATGTCCCAGTCATGGGAAATCCCCTTAACCATTGGAATGGATACTATGGCAAAGATCATCATTCAAAAAAAAATTTTTCTCAAATTTCTTGACTATATGATTAACCAAAAGAATAAAAGCTGAATCAAATATATGAGAAATATCATGTTCATATCCATGGGAAATGGATCTACATCTATATCAGATAGATGCAGTGTTATTTTTGCGTGAAAAGATTGTATTTTTTTCGAGAAAAAATTAAACAATAATTCATATATATTATCGTTCAATAATTCCAAGCACATTTCAAGTACCTTTTCATAAATATGGCCGTTTTAAAGGTTTTCCAGGGCTTAACTAAACGCCTCCACTTAACTTAAAAACTTAACGCCTCCTGTTCAGTAATTGCTTTATTTTGATAAGAGCAGGGTCTCAGCTTTTAAATTCTATATATTTTATCACAAAATTCAAATAATAAACACCATTTTGATGCTCCTTAATGTGGTGTGACAAATTGCTGTAGCCAAGTGGCAAAACAGAGCGCACGTAAACCGGTCATCTCTCTGCTTTACTTAGTTATACTATATATTTACTATTAGTTATAGCACTAAATAAACATGAATGAACATCAGAAGGTATTTGAAAGAAGCCACGTACTGAAATGTATAATTTCTAATGTAATCATGCTGCAAGAAGACGTCAATAAAACAACTTGTGAACAACATTTCATGTGATGCTTTTCACTCAAGCCACTCAGTGTCCGTAAACTTGTTACTTCCCTAGAGAAATTAACTCTAGAGAGGAGCCCTTTTATAAATACACTATATTGCCAAAGAATATTTCATTTGTGAAAGAATGGGTCGCTCTCAGGAGCTCAGTGAATTCAAGCGCGGTACAGTGATAGGTTGCCACCAGGGCAATAAGTCCATTCCTGAAATTTCCTCACTACTAAATATTCCACGGCCAACTGTTAGTGGTATTATAACAAAGTGGAAGCAATTGGGAACAACAGCAACTAAGCCATGAAGTGGTAGGCCACGTAAAATCACAGAGACAGTGCTGATGCGCACAGTGCACAGAAGTCGCCAACTTTCTGCAGTTTATAGCTACAGACCTCCAAACTTTGTGTGGCCTTCAGATTAGCTCAAGAACAGTGCATGGAGAGCTTCATGGAATGGGTTTCCATGGCCGAGCAGCTGCATCCAAGCCTTACAACAAGTGCAATGCAAAGCGTCAGATGCAGTGGTGTAAAGCACACTGCCACTGAAGTGGAGGCATGTTCTCTGGAGTGACAAATCACGCTTCTCTCTTCGTCTGGCAATCTGATGGATGAGTCTGGGTCTGGCACTTGCCAGGAGAACAGTACTTGCCTGACTGCATTTTGCCAAGTGTAAAGTTTGGTGGAGGGGGAGTATGGTGTGGGGTTATTTTTTCAGGGGTTGGGCTTTGCCCCTTAGTTTCAGTGAAAGGAACTCTTAATGTTTTAGCATACCAAGACATTTTGGACAATATCATGCTCCCAATCTTGTGGGAACAGTTTGGGGATGGCCCCTTCCTGTTCCAACATGACTGCGCACCAGTGCACAAAGCAAGGTCCATAAAGACATGACCTTAACCCAATAGAACACCTTTGAGATTAATTAGTGCGGAGACTGCAAGCCAGGCCTTCTCATCCAACATCAGTGCCTGACCTCACAAATGCGCTTCTAGAAGAATGGTCAAAAATTCCCATAAAGACACTCCTAAACCTAGTGGAAAGCCTTACCAGTAGAGTCGAAGCTGTTATAGCTGCAAAGGGTGGGCCAACTCAAGATTAAACCCTACGGATTAAGAATGGGATGTCATTAAAGTTCATGTACATGTAAGGCAGGTGTCCCAAAACTTTTGGCAATATATACGTATTATATTATATATTCATTATATTTTTACTTAACCTGTTAAGTGTTTGAATACATGTTTGAATAAATCTGTCATGAAAACATTTTGACAGCCACCATTTAAATGATTATAATCTATATACTATATATTTTTTTTTAGGGTATACAAACGTTTTTGTGGAATGTTTTGGTGTGAGAGAGCAGATACAGAAAATTGCACCTCTTTTAACATAAGTATTTGTTTTCAACTGTTTTCAGTTAGAAGTAGCAATGAATATCTTAATTGCATGTTAACGAATGCTGCAATAAAATTGTGGTATGTTTGTGGGTGTTTTTATTGCTGCATATAAGGTATATTTGCAATAACTGTAGAAATCGTGATATATTATCAGACAATAATCGTACAGTCAAAAGCTAGAGCGGGACCTTCTGTGTCTTAACTGTTTAGACACTAGGTCTGAGAGCTATCCAGAACAAAGGCAACAACGTCTCCATCGCTCAACGGAAAAAACAGGAGAGTCAGGGACGTCATTCCATCCCCTTTCCATAAAATCCTCCAGCTAACTCAATCCCCTCCAAAGCAAATGAAAAGGGGCAGGAGAGAAGAACAGGGAGAGAGAGGGGGATGTTAGGAGGGGAAGAACGAATAAAGCTGCCACCTTGTGTATCGATTTTCTGATTGGAGTATTCCAGAACAAAGGCGTCTTTGAGGAGGGAGAGAGTGGACACATTGTCTTCCAAAGGTTAGAATCCCCTGCTGGAAGCTGGGGCTTGCCGTAGTCACTGAAAAAGTCCTACGTACACTCTCTCAGGTTAAGTGGAATGGGGTGTGCAAAGAATGTGGGTTTGACCTGCAAAGACCCACCAAAATATCCCTCGAAAGGCCCACCAAAATAATCCCTGAAAGTCCCCCCAAAAAACAGAAGCAATTTGGGAACGGGGGAGGCGGTAACACGTGAGGGATGGGAGCGTTAAAAGTCGCCTGGATAACTGGAGGCACCAAACTAAAGGAAAAGAAGTGACAGGAAAATAGGTTTGAATGTAGTGGATGGCCACCATGATACTTAAGACATGACGAGAGAGAGAGAGAGAGAGAGAGAGAGAGAGAGAGAGAGAGAGAGAGAGAGAGAGAGAGAGAGAGAGAGAGAGAGAGCTAAGCCGGAAAGAGATGGCTGGGCTCTCTCATTGTTAAGATTTTATTACATTGCAGCAAAAAAAGAAAAGAACAGTTTTACCACTTTCAATAGAAAGCCACTCAGAAACGAGCAATACTGAAAAATTAAAAACTGCAAGGACTGAACTAACCTTCAGTGTTTGAGAATTTATTTTGAATTATTTAGAATTTAATACTGGTAAAGGTATCTCTGATGACATATGCAGGATCTTCGGCTGATAAAATTCTGTCTCTTTCTTACAATTGACTGCAAGCTCGCTTTCAGCTGATCTGCCTCCATCCAACAACCAATGCATAGAACCAAGTCCACCACCCTAAAAAAAGATTTCTCCATAATCCTTTTCACTCAGAAGTCAATGTCAATTTTATTTATATAGCACCATTAAATACAACCCAAGTTGACCAATGTGCTTTACAACAAGATAAATAAAGACAAACACATTACTAAACAAATTTAAAATAATATTAGAGGAACAGCAATAAAATATGACGCAAGAGTGCTTCAACATTGATTCAACATTGCCAGTGAAGAAGTACTTGGGAATGACTACAGCTAAAGAAAGAAACCATAGGGCTAGTCAGATGTGATAAGGAACAAAAAGTAAATTTACCTATCAACATATTAAACTGTGGAAAAATGGGTAACGAGTCACAGATAAGACTTGGATTTGTAGTTATGACGGAATAAAAATATATTATAATATATTTCAATGATACAGACACCAGTCATTTTATAGGATAGAAAGAGATTGAAAGAGTTGTGTATATTGAGAGTGGTAGTCAAAAAGGTTGTGGGTGGGGTTACCTCTGTGGTAGCTCATCCTCAGGGCAGTCCAGGTAGTAGCGGATGAAAAAGCGTTCTGCATCCTCTCTTTCTCCATCAGTGACAACACTGCCATTCAATACAGTCACGCTAGGCAACCTTACAAAACACAGCAGAAGGACAAGTGTGTGTGTGTGTGTGTGTGTGTGTGTGTGTGTGTGTGTGTGTGTGTGTGTGTGTGTGTGTGTATATGTGTGTGAGGGAGTGCATGAATGCATTGACATATAATTCCATATTGGAGGCCACACTGATTTATTTAATCATATCTAACAATTATTAACAATTGGACAATTCAAAAATGTCTACTTTTGTGTATGTTTACTCACTGTGCTACCATAAGACAACGTCTCTCCTGATCGGTGTAGGGCTGCAGTAAAGGAATACCCATCACTCTGACCTCTTGAAGCTTTGGGAAGAAATTCAGTTTCTCGATGTCCTCCCAGCGACATAGACCTAAAATAACACACAAACTACATATTAGCTAATAATTTATAAAAGGTTTAGTTAAATTTTTCAATTCAATAACAGATTATACTTTTGTTCATCTTTGAAAAAGAAATGAAGAAATTTGAATGCAACCTGAAAGATTTCTGTCCCTCCATTGACACTCCACACAACTTTGACAGTTCAAATCGCATCAGGCAAGCACATTTTAGCTTTCCTTTATCATATTACATCTGCTGTAATAAATGATGCTGTAATTAATCTAAAAAAATGTATCTGTTCATCATATAGAGTGATTGTGTTTGATTTGTATGGATTATGTGGACTTTCAATTGACAGAAATCTCTCATGTCCCCAAATTTCAAAGCATAGCTACAGCCTTTCTGATTTTCTGTCTACAGAGATGGTGTTTATGCAGTCCAGCACCTGAGTTGTGCAGGTTTATGCTGCGCAGATTGGGAAAGAGTCTATGTAGGGAGTCCTCAGGCTCGTGGATAGACGCGAGAGAGTTGTTTGCCAGGATAAGAGACACCAGGCCCGGATATATGAGGCCCAGTTTACGCACCTCCACCCATTCCTGCAGCTGGTTATCTGTGATATGCAGCAGGCGCAGGGATGGGTACGATATAGATGACAAACTCACACTCTCATACTCGTTCAGACACAGAAACAACTCCTCCAGCCTACAAACATACAACCATAAAAAAACACACAAGATTTACTGTATGACAAAATGATCAGTGTATTCTTCTTGCATCGAGTGCGATACACCAGCCGCACAATGCTAAAAATAATCTCTGTGCAGCTATTTCTTATTTTTTTTACATTTGCTGCCGCTAGGGTGCGTCTAGATTTATAGGCTAGTATTTAACTTTTTTTTTTAATTAAAATCAAGTTCATGCTTTTAAGAGCCCTCCAAAACAAGGAGCCCTCCAAAAACAAAACTCTTCATTTAAAACTTGACTCTTCTGTAGTTACATCGTGTACTAAGACCGACGGAAAAATGAAAAGTTGCAAAAAGTTTTCGAGGCCGACATGGCTAGGAACTATACTCTCATTCCTGCGTAATAATCAAGGAACTTTGCTGCCGTACCATAGGTGCAGCGGCGCAATGATATTACGCAGCGCCTGAAAATAGGCTAACTTCCATAAACATAACCTGCTTGCACAGAGACCGTGCTTGGGACTATTTTCAGGTGCTGCGTAATATCATTGCGCCTGCTGCACCCATGGTACGGCAGCAAAGTTCCTTGATTATTACGCAGGAATGAGATTATACTTTTCATTTTCCGTCGGTCTTAGTACATGATGTAACTACAGAAGAGTTAAGTTTTGAATAGGAAAAATATCTAAACTGAAACATTAACTTTGGTCATTTTTGAGAGAGATGCTAACGGTCTAATCAGATTCAATGATCTATGCTAAGCTATGCTAAAAGTGCTACCCCCAGACCCGGAGATCGGCTGAATGGATTTGAAAATGGTAAAACAACTGTTTAACTCTAGGGGAGTTGGAAAATGAGCCTATTTTCAAAAAAAGTGGAGTGTTCCTTTAATTCTAAAAAGAATTTTAATGTAATATAAAAAAATGTCACGTTACACACTAACCATTGTTCAAAATAACATCATTTATCTGAAATAGAAAGCTTTTGTAACATTATACACTACCGTTCAATAGTTTGGGGTCAGAAATATTTTATTTGGGAAAGAAATTAAAGAAGGTCAAACTTTTATTCAGCAAGGAGGATGCATGACATTTATGAAAAGTGACAGTAAAGACATTTATAATGAAAAAATATCCTGAAAAAAAAAAAACATTGATAATAATCAGAAATGGTTATCGAGCAGCAAATCCCACCAGTATATTATTCCGGCAGGTAGATTGCATGTTTTTTTGTGTGGCTGGATGTTGGACTCATGAACAATAATCATGTTGTTTGTATCCGCCAAAACTGATTTGCAGAAATCAAAACGAGCACAGTGAAAGGGATTTGCCGACTTACCAGACGGCGGAGGATTCTGCAGTTAGCAAATCAAACAATAATTTGTCCCAAAAGAATGATTAATTCTCAATTTAGTGTTTGTTATTCGTATGGTATAGACTCTAGATGGTCTAGAGTCACACATTGCCCGAATTTTCTTTTGTGGAGGAATTGGTGCATTTAGGCTACGTAACATATACTGACCAGCACTGCTGCTGTTGCTGTTGTATCAGTCAGTGGTTAGATCAGTCAATAAACGGGACAAGCGAGATCACGTAGGGGGAAAAAATCAATTAGGCCCAATATACGGAACATCCCAACTAATACGGAACAGTTGGCAACCCTATACAACATGTTTGTCCTATCAATGAATGCTTGGGAAAAAAGTAAAACTTTTGCAAAGCAGAGATTAAATGCACACTTAAATCATAAATAACTTAAATGCACACTTAAATATCAACACAGACATAATCTTAATGAGCAGGGGGCAACAACACATGCAAGTTCAGAGGCTACTGAAATGTTACAAAACACACACACTTACTCTGGGGTCTCTCGTGTAAGTGTGTGCACCATGTCCCAGGTGACATGCGTGTTATTGAGCACAAGGCGGCGGAGGCCTGAGAATGCTTCAGCAGTTCCAGGCTCCAGACTCGACCCTCTCAGTGGATTCATACTCAGATTGAGAAAGTCTAGATTAGGGATGTTAGACAGGATCTTGCTTATCTACAGAGAGGAAAGGAAAAGAATGAATGAATAACTGACCAAACCCAACCTGTTTGTCTTGTTGAGCTTTTGTCAGGTAGCAGACCTCTACTTCATTGTACTATTAAATGTCTCACCTGTGCATAAAATACACTTGTCAAAGTAAAGGTGCAGTTACATTAGCCAAATATGGCCAGCAAAAAAGGTCCACTGTCAATAGTGTAGTGATACACAAAGCACTGCTTAAACAGAAATCTTTTCCAAAACAAGCAGTATTCTGTTGCTCAATGTTGTGAATATGTCTAAACATTTTTTACATGATGCTAAATCTGCGTGGGGAAATGTTTCAAAATACTTTTTCAAAATTCCTGAACATGCGGATTCCTATATAAATTATTTTGAATGGCTTAATGTTGATTTTTCAATTGTATTCAATGTGCCCGCAACTTAACTTTTCCTATAATTGTCCTATTCACCAACATCAGAATAGTGAAATCAGGTAAAACTTTACAATAAGTTATATATGTTAACATGATTTAATGCAACTTGTACTGCATATATTAATCTTGGTCTGTTAATTTCAACATAAAATAATGAATTGTTTAAATTTTCAGTTGCATCAATTAACTTTAGCAATTGTTGTTCATTGTTAGTTCAAGATACGTAATGTATTAGGTAATGTTAATGAATTGAATATTTTTTAATCTCACTGTAAGCGTTACCTATATCTTATTACAACATCGAATAGTGACATTCTTTGTGCTATACACACAAATGGAAATACGCCAGAGACAAAACTTGTGACACAAATACATTTTTCTCACCTCTCCCCAGTCTTTTATCTGGTTGTGAGAGAGGTCTAGCTCAACCACGTGAGCACAGAAAGTGGCCACCTCCTCTTCATCTCCTGCCTCCGTAATTCCACAACCATCCAGAACCAGGATGCTGGGCAGATTCAGACGGTCTAACACACACACACACACACCACACACACCACACAGCACACAGCACACAGCACACGCACACGCACACGCACACACACAGATATGGCTTTTTAACCAACAATTGAATGTAATTAAATTATGAAAATTCATTAATATTTTGAAGGATTTTTTAAAACATTATTTATGTACAGGATTAACTTTATTTACAGATATGAACATATCTGGAATAACCTTTAGTTTTTGGCCCAAGAATACATTACTATAATGAGAACACATGTGCCCTTCAACAGTTCTACAAACCAAGCAAAACAGTGTTAAATGGCAACAACTAGTGTGTCAGGATCCAGATCATATCCAACACACCCTCTCTAACCAGCAGGCTCAGCATTTCACCTAAAGCCAAAAATAAAGCTGACCTTTGACAGGTGAACCCTGGGGACTCGACCGGATCACCACTCCAACTCCTGGCCCACGGCAGTATGGGAAGTTTTCTGGGCTGTATTTCTCACTGATCACCTGCACTAAAGTGCGTCCTTCCGTCTCCTCTGTCTCCATTTCACCTCTCCTCCCACTCTCACACCTTTAGCTGAACAAACATAGAGAGTAGCATGAGCATCATTAATTTGATTGAAGCATCAGTTCCAGTGAAACAAAAATGTTTTTATCAGTTATGTGGACGAGTGGACAGGCATGTGCTTGAAAGAAATGATTTGCTAACATAAGAATAGGTTTGTTTGGAATTTTCAACCAGGACAAAGGTTAGTACAAGTTTGAAAGAACTGACATTTGGGTCAATGACATAGTGTCTGTCCACGATAAAAAAAAGTGCCAAGTTCCATTTGTACTCTTTGTATTTATATGGGTTTTGAAAAACTTTTACAAGAAAACTTTAAATTGAATAATGTATACATTGTGGTGTAATAAGTCCTTTATACCTAGTGTTTATATATTTTTTAATAATATATTTCAAGGTATTTTCTAATAAATATGAATTACTTAATAAATATCATTAGGTTTTTGGGGAGTCTGACAGTTATAAGGATCTGCATGGGTTGTTTCTAAGATAGCATTTCCTGTGTTATATTTTTTCTTCATGTTGGTTGGACCACATGACCAGATGACTAATTTTGTTTGTTTTTTATTCCACTAAGCAGTGAAAATGTTTAGTTAAAATATCATTTTTGTCTAAAAAATAATAATAAAATTGTGAAACTACTTGCATTATTTTTGAATAAATTGATAGGACAAAAAAAATACCGTCACATTCTTTTGTCAATTGAATCAATGTTCAAATGTTCAAAACAGTAATGCACCACACTAAAAAGCAATTGATTTCTATATTAAGAAACAATGTTACAAGGTTAAAGCCAAAAGAGTGAAATCTGTTGACTCACATTTGATCTTGAGGTCAAATAGGAGCACATTGATGGTGGGCCTCCTGTCTGGTTTTGATACTAGTCCCCCGATGGCTATGGACGTACAGAATCCAGGAATGGACCTCTGAACCTGCAGCTTCGTGGGTCAGGGCTGGGGGTGTCCCACAGCCCCTGACTCAAAAATAGCAAAAAGAATAGACAGAAATTGACAAATGAGATGATGAACATGTGTCACATGGAAAGCTTGTGGTCACAGAACAATCATTCCTCTATCCCTTTATGATGTGTAAAAGAGGTAACACTAGCACAGGTATGGAAAGGTCTGTCCTTGAAATCAGATCCAATAACGCTTTGTCCGACTCCCATATGCTGCTGTTTTATACAAAAGCACAATGGGAAAACTCCAGTGGTGCAAACGGATGTAGCGCTCTGGACGAGTGGACATACGTGCAAGCTTCTTTTGTATTGACAGATGACACTATAGGAGTAAAGAGATCTTAATTGCTGAAATATTGGCTTGCTGAGTTACTCTGTCTGTAGGGTTCTTTCCATGAGCAGAGGAATTATCTAAATCTAATCCTCAGAAATGAAACCGGCACAGACAGATATCTGTCACAACATCCTGTGAAGTCCATTCAAAGTACATCTCACAAACTTCACTTCAAAGCAAGATTCATCTAGCTCCAAAACCTTCTCTGTCCAGACCAGACAAAGTTTTTTTAATTGTGAAGTTTTTTTTAATAGTCTAATAGATAAAAATAATATTTTTTATGTGCCTGATAAGCAATAAACAGAACTTTTTAACTTCAGTTTTTTGACAATAACAAAAAAACGGTTACACTTTACAACAAGGTCTCATTTGTTAACACTAGTTAATGCATTAATTAACATTAACAATAAGCAATACTTTTGTTACAGTATTTATTCATCTTTGTTAATGCTAATTAATAAAAATACAACTGTTAATTTCAACCAGGTTTAGTTCATGTTAGCTCAGGTCCAATAAATATTATTAAGAGATACAACTTTAGATTTTTAATAATGTATTATAGTAAATGTTAAAAAATGTACATAAAATTAGGTTAACAAATGCTTTAGAAGTATTTTTCATTGTTAGTCCAAGGTAGATTGAAACCTATTGTAAAATAAACAGTTCTGGTCCTGGTTTCTGACAGGTCAAAAAAGCATTTAATTTGAGTTAAAATCCCCAAAATATTAAAGTAGAAATTAAATGGAAATGGTGAGGACCTTTGCTTTTCTATTGTGACGTACATGTATGCGAGTGAACGGCATCTTGAACAAAGGTAAAAAAAAAAAAGTAAACCAGGACTTAATTTTGTCCATCGGGAATTGACTGGAACGTTGTTGTTGTTTGCTAATTGCTGCAATCTCATGTGAGTGACAGGTGTTGCGGTACAGTCCAGCCCTTGCCCTCAGGGAAGAGATGTTGTTGCGAGGGGGAGGGGAATTTAATGTTTTTGATGAAAGATTATAGGGCACATTAATTTTTTAAAAAGTGATGTGCATGAATAAATAATATACAATTAACTGAATTGCTAATTGTAGGTGTGTTCGACTTAACGCAGCGCTGCGCAGACCGATTGGTGTATGACAATGAGAGCGTTTCGAAAGCATACAAAACCATCTGCTCTCTAATCTCTCTTGCGGTACTGAGATGTCATACACCAACCGGTCTGCACAGCGCCGCTTCAAGCCGAACACACTTCTGATTTCATTGTGACTTTAAAGGTGGGGTAAGCGATATTTGAAAAACGTTGTTTGGAAGTTGGTAACAAATTCAATGAGAGTAAAAAAAAAAAAATGCACAGACAAATCCAAATTAAACTCTGCGGCTTGTGACGACACATTGATGTCTTACGACACGAAACGATCGGTTTGTGCGAGAAACCGAACAGTATTTATATAATTTTTAACCTCTAATACACCACTATGTCCAACAGCCTTGAGTGCGCTCTCACTTCCGGTGAGTGAGGTCTGTACATGATCTGGCATAGTTAAAAATCTTCATTTGTGTCACCTAGAAACAAAGTCACCTATATCTTGGATGCCCTGTTCATTTTTTGTACTTCCTTGTTGTCCATTCATCATCGCTTTATTTTTTCGTGAAACATTATTTTGTTGCGATTCTGCAATTCATGCAATCCACTCGTATTGCATGTGTAACAGAGGCCATCTAGTGAGAGTTGTTCCGGCTGATGACTGCTAAAGAATGCATTGTTTACTGTTTAGCGTCCTTGAAGTGCACCCGCCTGGCGGTTCCCCACGGTTCGTATCACGGTTTTAGGCTCATGGTTTTCGGTTCTGTACGGTTCTTGTTGTTTTTTCTTTTAATCGTCAACACTCCAGAGATGTACTTCAGTATATGATATTTAGCTTAATTATCCACAATTCAGGATACAGTATTAAAAAAATTGTTATATCATATAACTATGCACAAACTGAATTTGACTTGACTTTAAGCACATTATGGGGACCATCTCTGAGGAAAGCTAGGTGATATTTTGATACAGCAAGAGAGAAGACATTGATGATATGCTTTTCATATATTTGGCAAAAAAAGGAGAATGTGTATTGCTATCTCTACAGGAACGTATGCCTTTTTAGCACACAAAGATTAAGCTGAAGAATTAACTTGCATTTATCAAACTGCCAACTACAGGGTACCTTTAAGCCTTGTTTAAACTCGATGCGTCCGCACAAGCACGAGGGTGCGCGCGGCAAAAATGGCGTCAACGCGGAGCGGGCAGTAGTGCGCGTTGAGTGCGCGAGACCCCATTTCGCTTGGCGGTGTGCACGTCAAATTTGGTAACTTTGCGCGCGGCTCCGCAACCGAAGAAGCACCAGTTCCAGGCGAATCTGGCCGAGCATGACGTCTCATCACACCGGCACCCAGTCTGTGCGTCGAGTATAAAGTTTAAACACCTCCCCAAACGGACGAGGCGCGCGCGCAGTCAGCGAGAGAGAGAGAGAGAGAGAGAGAGAGAGAGAGAGAGAGAGAGAGCATGAAGGCCAATTTTTGTAATAGCACCATGCTACTCTAACAAAATGCAGTTCATGCTTAATTCAAGCACTTTCAAGGACCCATGTTTGTTTTCAAGTACTTTCCAGACCTTGAATCCATGTGTCTGAAATTCAAGTACTTTCAAGAAGCGTGGGAACCCTGTATCTATCTATCTATCTATCTATCTATCTATCTATCTATCTATCTATCTATCTATCTATCTATCTATCTATCTATCTATCTATCTATCTATCTATCTATCTATCTATCTATCTATCTATCTATCTATCTATCTATCTATCTATCTATCTATCTAGGCCTACATGCTTTAACTGATTACAAATTCAACATACAAATATGAACGAGACAACATTTAGACATTTATTTTAAGATTTTTACATTCCACCTTAATGCATTTTACATCTTTTTTTAAAGGGAAACACATCGGCTCTTGGACAACTAAATCATTGATAATTACAGACACTATTGAAAAATTAACTAGGAAAACAGATGTTAGTTATAGCTAAATACATTGCAATGGATTAGCTAGCTAAAATATATGTGGTGTGTATTTAGCTATTACACAATATTCTCATACCTCATTCTCAGTACATGCTTTATTTTTATTTTTTTGCATCCCTCTCTGACCAGCAGTTAAATATAGTCCGCTATGCAGCGCTTCTCTTCTTTTTTGGCGCTAACGTTACCGGTGTTCTCTCTAGGCATGTGCCGGTATCAAATTTTCATGTTGCGATGAATTGCTGAAGCTTTGATCACGGTATACGGTATTATCACGATATTGAAATAAGTTGCAAAAAAAGTGTTGTCATACTACAACAGGTTAAATCACTTTCTTATAACAAAAGAACCAAACATTTAAATACAACAAAGCAATACACAAAAATGTATAAAGTAATCAAATATTTAAAACAGATTAAAGTGCAAAAGAATTATAAAGAACAATAGGTATGCTGAAATGTACATTTAACTAAGATTAATACATGCTTTAGAAGTATTTTTCATTGTCAGTTTGTTAATGAATGAACTAATGTTAAATACTGGAGCCTTGTAAAGTGTGTGATTGAACAACAGTCAGAACATATTCAAACAATATCTAGGGCATGTAATTTAGTCCAGATTAAAATATAAAATGCAAGTTTGAAAATGAATAGCCTTAAGTCTTTAAGTATTATGTATTAGGTTATGTGATTACTGGGGAAACGGCTGCATTTCTGCTGTTCCTGAGCGCCCTCTGCTGTCTGAGAATGAATGTGCACTTCAGCGTGTCTCCTCATTCCGCCATGTGCTCGGCTCATGCACGGTCTATTTACATCAGTGCACGTTCCTCTTTGACGTGTTGTTCATTTTAAACGGTTGATGGGTAAAGTATTCTTAAAATTCATTCTAAAAATCTGAATAATTTGTACCAATACAAACTGCAATGGAAACCATAAAGACCAATACAAATTTGTAATGGAAACCTATACAAACCATTAAATCCTAATGGAATATGCCCAAAACACACTACGTAATGGAAACCATTTGTAATGGTTAACGGCTGATGGTTTGTAATGGTTTTGTAGTGGAAACCATTAGGATTTCTGTAATGGTTTCTATTGTTTTTTTCAGCAGGGATGTCTAGTTCTCTCCCATTCAAACACCACTCGCGTTGTTTTGGTGAAAGTGCGACTCATTGGTTGGGCGTTACCAATCGGTTCAATGGAGGGGGAGTATTTTTTGTCTGATTTATTATGACAAACTCATATTTGATTAGGAACAAAATTATTGTTACAAAATAAATTAATTCTACATATTTTTCCTTTGATCTACTGTGATTTTCATGTTGAAATATTGGGGGGGTTGTAACTGATGGATTTGAATATTGGGGGGCCCCCCATAAACTACGCCCCTGCGTCTGCAAATCCAGTCTCGACCTGTCTTGTTTACAAAAGATTCCACGGTGAAATGAAGCGAACAAACATGCAATGTCTTACTTCATTAAAAATAAAGTTCAACCACACACTCCTAATATTAGAATCCGAAGGAAGCTTATGCAGCGAATGTGTTCTTCCATAACCAGGCACAGCGCAATATCTTGCCATCTTCGGCATGTTTATTGCTCGGTAGCGTGATCCGTTTAGCTCCACGTAGGCCTATGTTATTTATGTTACATTTCTTGCACGACGGTGGGCAGGGCTACAGAATCAGGCATACTTCTTCTTCTGTTGAGGTGGTGTTTCACCACACTCTGACGTCACAGGTTGGCACATTCTGAGATTGAGCGTTTGCTGGGCCTGGTGTCAATAAAAGCTTTTCTTTGACAAACAAGGACGTTTTCAGCTCCGAAATGTACAGGGTATTTTTGTATCACGATGATCTTTTATATATCAAAGGCTGAATGAAAAGTTGATTTCTCAATTCATGACCTCTTTAAAGTAATGCAGTTTTACTTGGTCAAAACAATCATATTAAAAATGTGAGTTGAAAGTTATGTTATCGTTACTCTGTGCATTAGGCCGGCAGCTGGTATGAGACACTTATTGCATATTGCAATAAGATCGATATTAGAATATCAATTGCTCCCTGGGGGCCGCAGTAAATGGCTGCCCACTGCTCCAAGTGTGTGTGTGTGTGTGTGTGTTCACTACTCATTGCTCCTAATGTGTGTGCACTAACTTGGTTAAATGCAGAGGACAAATTCCAAGTATGGCTTGGCCTTCACTTCATAATAGCTAGTTTCTAAATGGCATGCAATTAATATTTAAAATGTATTGTATGTATTGGTGATATGCTATATTACTGTTACTACAAATAAAGCCTTTTCTGATTATGCTATGTTAACCACTTGCCAATATAGTGTTGTCTCTTAGGCACTGCACAAACATGTTACGCACGGTAAATCAAGGGATTCAAACAATAAGACTAACCCTGATAAGTTTTCTGTCGATAAAGGTATCCAAACAGTTGCTCACCTGTCTAACAAAACACATAATATTTTAAAGCGTATTTGGTGTTTCCATGGTTTCTATGTTTTTATCTGCATCATTAACAGGTGAAGTAACGATGTTTCACTGGTTAAAATGGCTGATTTCTCTGGATTTAAACATTTTGGATAATGTAAGTAAGTCAACCAAATATATAATATTGTTCTAATGGTTTTTGGACATTTTAATCAAAATATCTTACATATTGTGCCTTTAACACACCTTCTCAAACTATTTTTTTTGTAGATAAACTTTCACTGATTAATGTTGTTAATCACAAGACCAGTAATGTGCGCTGACAAAGTAAATAGGGTCAGTGTTGATTCATGTAAGAAAATAAGTTACTTTAAAGTTTAACATTATCACTAGACCTAATATTGAAGAAACAATCACAGATAGAAAAGTGTGAATATCAAACACCTTAATCAAACCGAAAGGCCTATGTGGTATTATTGGTAAAAACTATATAGCTCCCAAAAAACAACAGTTGTTTCACACACACAACAAAATAAGTTTCAAGATAAAATTCTAGAAAGCTGTTAACTTGACTCAACTTGTTCTAAAATAAGCCTCGGGTCAGGAGTCAATCGTTCATCTGAATGCATTACAAACAGCTGCGTGCGCACTGCGCATTGACAAGTTGTTGAATTTCAAATGCACGGCTACCATGACAACGCGTTTGTTTTGGATTAGCGCTGTTCGACCAGATTCTGAAACTTGTCTAGAATTTACACGCTTTGGTTTTAGAATGTCATAGGTTTTAGTATTTTTTTAAATAACGCAGAATACATGTCCTTTTGAACTCACTATGACTTCACGATAATGGACATTAAAGCATAGGCATCCACAGAGATGACAACAGCTAAACAATAAGCGTGGAAATTTTTTATTCATCTATCACAAAAACAACATTAGGCTGCACCGATATATACTTCATCGTTTTAACTGAAATGTTTATAAATGCGTCCAACAAAATTAAAAGGCAAATATGTGCGCTGACCAGAGGAGATAATATTTACGATGCTGGGTGTTTGGAAAAATAAAAGTAAACAAATACAATGACTTCATTTATAACGCATCGCCCCTCTCGGCATCTAACGTTACAGGCACAATAAATAAAAGGCGAAATACATGTGTGTGACATTTTACGTGAGTTGTTTGATACGCTTACCAATGACAAGGTTCACCAAAACGCTCTGCTTGTTTTTGTTGTTGATCCGTTGACAGTGTTTTGAACACGAAGCTCCACCGTAGTTACTTCCGAACAGGGTTGTTTTGCAGCCTGCTAACGTTACTCCAGTACAGACGGTGGCAGCATTACACCACTGACAGGAAAAAAGCACGTTTTACTCTTTTATTACGAGCCCTTTATTCTAAATAAATATGAAATAAATATTACATTCACAAATATTGGTGGTCAAAAGGGAAGTCTTATAAATACGTTTTTTTTTTAAATGCAAGAACTTTATTGAACAATATTGACAAACAAATAAAACTGGCCTGGTACAAAATATAAAATGTCTTAATCAGACAACAGACAAGCACCATAACAGAAGATAAAGAAAAAATAAATAAACTGAATGAATAAAGAAATGTAATGTGTTAATTGCCAAGTCATGAGTTTCATCTTTCATAAATATAGGCCTACCAAACATTTCATTTTCCTTTGTTAATTCAAGTAAATCTTCAAATTTAGGAAATAACAAGTAATGCAAACCCTCCCAGAAGGCACAGGCAAATTTACAATAATAAAACAAGATGTTCTGTTGTTTTAATCTGATCATCATCATCATCATCATCATCATCATCATCATCATCAAAAAAAAAAAAAAAGCACTGTTAACATCAAAACCAAATCAACATCTCAGAAATTCTCTGGACGGATATACTCCATTAAGTCTTATAAATAAGTGTATGGGGTGTAAAAACAAAACAAGAAATATCCCCTGAATATTTATACAGCTTATTTTAATGTTATGATTAGTGTGTAAATGTGTGTGTTTTATTGAGATTTATTTTTTGTTTTACAGTTAGCTAGTTTGTATATCTATATTTGCTAGTTAGTCTCTTTTCTGTTTCTTTTGCCTTTAAAATTTTTAAAATACAAAAACAAAACGGCTCTCTAAAATTAGACAAAAAAAATATACGGCCCTTGAGTGGACCACTCCTGTTTGCCAGATCTGGGCCACAAGCAGGCCAGAGCAATGCCACATGTCATCCAAGAGCAAAGAAATAAACCAGAACTGGACCTTATCTGAGCCACAAAATCTATGTATAATAAATATGGAGTCATCTCAGCCTTAATAAACCTGTTAACAAGCAGAATCACTGAAGAGAGAAGAGAACAGAAAAAGAGACGAGCAGAAAGACAAGAACTACAATTGACTTCAGCCACAGCCTTAGATGAAATCAACTGAAGATAAAAGAAGACATTAAATCTCTGAAGATCTCATCAGAGGAGGATTAAACAACTCCACAAACAGCATTACCAGCTTCACACATTACTAACCAGACTGACTTTATTTCTGTTATACGACTACAGAAGCTCTTATTGAGAATTAACAGAAGTTTAACTCTAATGTGTTTCATCTGAAGTCACCATGACAGTGATCAGTGTTTCCATTAGTTGGGCTCTTTACTCTTATTAAGTGTCTTCCTCTTTTGGCTTCTGCGATTGTGTGTTGGTAAAACACATTTGAAGTAGCAAAGGAAGCTAAAGAGAAGTGACATCAGGTGAATATGATTACCTGGTAATGCAAAATCTTGATGGTAATCAAGATTACCACAGCATGTGGGCCAGATCAGTATGCCACAAGTGCCAGATGTGGGCCAGATCTGGGCAGACACAATGTTGTTATCTGGAAATGGCAGTGAGAAGCGTATTGCACTTTTTCAGTTTTTAATTGAATTAGCTACAATAAAATATTAAAATGTCAAAACTCTGACAAACTAATAAATTATTAAATGGTTAATAGTTAAATCGATATTTTATACTATATGAAAATAGTTTGCCTTAATTATTCAGTATTGAGTGGGAACAATATGATTTGAGAACGAATTGCTAGATTTATCAGCACAGAGTGCTTGTTTTTAATTTAATATATTACTAATTACATTTTTATGGTGGATATTGCAGATATAGTAAGAATAGTGTTTATTCCGATTTCCGCTTATGTGTGCATAATTTGGGAATGTTTGTTATTACTCTCCTGTCTGAAAGGTGGCACTATAACGTTACCCGTTGTGTTACAGAATCCACCTTGTAATCGGGGATGAAGAAGTAGAGGAGGAAGAGTCCGCGTGGAAAACACATGAGAAAACATTGCGCCTAAAGTTTTGTAGGTAACGATGAATTCGCAGTATACTTAGATATTGCTGAACATATTTTCACGCATTTCTTGTTAATGCGTTTAATGTGATTAAAAAAATCGCAGTATGTGCGTATGTCGCGCGATACACGTGCAAAACTGTCAGTTGATTTTTGTGTTCGTGAAAAGCACGTTATTCTCAGTTTTCTGTGTCATCATGATGTTTGTTTTTTAAAGAATGGATGAAATGCCGTCAGATTTACCTAATAACATAATGGGCCGCGTTTATGAGGAAAAGGTGAAGAAAAAGAGAAAGAAAAACAAGAACCTGATGCAGATGCAGACTGAAAAGCACAATGAAAAGAAGCATAGGAAAAGGGAATTGGAGAATATAAGTCTGCAGACACCTACACGTAAAAAGAAAAAAAGAAAATGGAACGAAGGAGGCGAGGTTGTCATCTCTGGGGAGGCTTCAATGATGGATGGTGGTGTCACAAGCCTGCATCAAGTACCCACAGCAGAATCTCAAGAACTGCAGGGTTCAACTGAAGAGAAGCCTGCTAAAGCAAAGAAAAAGAGAGCAAATGTAACCGAGACAAACTGTGATTATATGGCACAAGAAGAACAGGCTGTCATGACGACAGAATCTGAGGAAGTCCCATACATGAGCCATCAGGAAAGTGGCCATACTGCCATACTAGCTGGTACTAGAAAGTGGAAAAAAAGGAAAAAGATTTTGGATGCACCACTATTTGATCCAAATCTCTTGGATGAACTGAAAGAATTTTGTCCTAATATAGAATCCAGAGACCTGTATACCATCAATCAAATGATTTTGCATGACCTGCCAAGGTTAAAGGAATTCAGAAAGCAAGGTGGGCTGATTATATAAAATACTGGAGTAATATTTTTGATTTGTCAATCTTAAGCGTGCTTGGAATGATATATATATATTATTTTATTTTTATTTATTTATATACATACTACCAATCAAAAGTTTGAAATCATTAAGTTTTTTTATGGTTTTGAAAGAAGTCTCTTCTGCTCACCAAGGCTGCATTTATTTGATCCTAAATACATCAAAAACAGTAGTATTGTGAAATATTTTTACAATTTAATATAACTTTTTTTCTATTCGAATATATTTTAAAATGCAATTTATTTCTGTGATTTAAAGCTGAATTTTCAGCATCATTAATCCAGTCTTCAGTGTCAGAAATCATTATAATATGCCAATTTGCTGCTCAATGAACATTTATTATTATTATCAATGTTGAAAACAGTTGTGTACAAATTGTTTCAGGATTATTTAATGAATATAAAGTTAAAAAGAACAGCATTTATCTGAAATATAAAGCTTTTGCAACATTATAAATGTCTATACTGTCACCTGATCAATTTAATGCATCCTTGCTGAATAAATGTATTAATTTCTTTAAGCCCCCCCCCCCCCCCCCCAACTTTTGAACGGTAGTACAGATAAATACTGTTCTTTTGATCTTTCTATTCATCAAAGAGTCCTAAAACATTTTTTTTTACACAACTGCTTTCAACATTGATAATAATCATAATAATCATAAATGTTTCTTGAGCAGCAAATCATCATATTAGAATGATTTCTGAAGGATCATGTGACACTGCTCAAAATTCAGCTTTGCATCACAGGAATAAATGACATTTTAAAATATATTCAAATAGAAAAGTTATTTTACATTGTAATATTTCACAATATTACAGATTTTTTTGTATTTTTAATAACATAAATGCAGCCTTGGTGAGCAGAAGAGACTTCTTTAAAACATAAAAAAATCTTAATGATTCCAAACCTTTGACTGGTAGTGTATATATATATATATATATATATATATATATATATATATATATATATATATATATATATATATATATATATATATATATATATATATATAAATATAAAAAAAAATATATATATATATATATATATATATATATATATATATATATATATAAATGTGTATATATATGTGTATATATACAGTGAGGAAAATTAGGGAAAATTTGCAGCTGTATCATACAAATAAATAGTTAAAAAATCATACATTGTGATTTCTGGAATTTTATTTTTTTTAGATTATGTCTCACAGTGGACATGCACCTACGATGACAATTTCAGACCCCTCCATGATTTCTAAGTGGGAGAACTTACAAAATAGCAGGGTGTTCAAATACTTATTTTCCTCACTATATATATATATATATATATATATATATATATATATATATATATATATATGTATATGTGTGTGTGTGTGTGTGTTTATACATAAATAATTTTATTACAAATTTGTTTATAATAAGTCCATGTTAAAGTAATATTTTTTGCCTTTCACTTTTATGTCTGCAGGCATCGTGTTCAAAAATGGAAGATTCACTCTTTCAGAAAATGAGAGGTTAAGAAAGAACATTAGAGATTTTATGGCTCTCACAGGAGTGACAGATGCTACCAAGCTCTTTCATCCAAAAAGGTACCCAGAAGAGAGACGGGAATTGGCAAAGTTGAAAAAGGACTACAGTTTTTTTAAAAGGATTGGTGAGTCTCAATGATCACATTTGTTTTATTCACTTTTTCTGTAATTTTTGTGGACACACAATCAAAGCCTTTTTCATACTGTCAGTCAAAATCCAATTTCTGTGCATATCCATTTGGAATCAGATCATATTAAGCAAGTGTGAAAGCAAAAAAAAACATGAAATTTTACTAATCTGTTTCAAGTTAAAGGTCCCATGACATGAAAATGTAACTTTATGAGGTTTTTTTTAACATTAATATGAGTTCCCCTAGCCTGTCTATGGTCCCCCAGTGGCTAGAAATGGCGATAGGTTTAAACCAAGCCCTGGGTATCTGCTCAGCCTTTGAGAAAATTAAAGCTAAGATGGGTCTGGAATCTTCACTATATGTCTTCATGCAGAGAAAGGTTACCTCACCTTTCTCTGCTTTGCCCGTCCAGAGAATTTGGAGAAAATAGATTCAGTGTATTTTTTACTTTTAATTCAGTCGCAATGTCAGCACAGGCTTTACAAACAGACTTTTACGATATGGATTAGACAGCACCGCCACAAACAGTGAGTAACAGCGTTCATTAATGCCTGATCTGTGATCAGTGATTTCTAATGTGTAGCTAATTATTCAATTTTATACAGACTTTCTTTCTTAATCGTTTAATACTGTTTATGCATCAGTGAATCAAGCCAGTGACTAAACAAGTGACTTCACATTGTTTCTCTTAGTAGCATCACTAGCATGGAACAAATCTGTTATTTAAATTGTGATTAAACTACAGAGAGCGATCAAAGAACACTCTCTTTATAATGTTCGGAGCTGTTAATCACACGTCGCGAGTATATCTGCACACTTGCCAAAACTGAGGTCATAATGAATGACGCTGTTATGCTGCACCACAAAGCTCTTACTGTATTCATATCGATGTCGTGTTTGCTGTTAGTTGTGGTGAAATCATTTTGTGAGAGAAATAGCTTTTCAATGATGAGATCATTGCATTCAGGCGATCAACAGACAGCACAGTAGGGCTGGTCCAAATACCATTTTTTGAGCTTCGAAGCTTTGGTAGTGATCAACATCGAATATTCGAAGCTTCGGAGGGAAGGAGCTGAACATATCCTTCTCTCTAATAAAGGCTGGACTCTGGAGAAGCGGCGCGCCTCACGCGGGCAGGGCTTATATGCTCCGCGAACGGGCAATGAACTAGTGATACAAAACACAGGTCTGTTACGTCCCAGTTTTGATATATTATAGTAGCTAGTAAAAATAATTCTGTTCAGTTATAGAACAGACTAACTAGAGCCCCTATTTCTGCCCCTGGGGCCGGGCTTCAGGCCAATTTTCACGTCATACCTCAAACTAGGGATGGGTCGCGATTTTCGAATATTCGATTAGTTATTTAATTATAGAATATCGAATAGTATGTGCGATTATCGTCCAAAAAAAATCCCCATGTTGTCGGTGCTGATGTGGTGCTAACGCGTTCATGTAACCAGAGGCGCTGCCAATAACGCACCTAAAAGCTGCCAGTCCGCTCTCAGGGTGTTTTATACTGGACACGTTTGCTGCGGTCCGAGTCTGATTCTTCCCTCCGCCTCCGCAGTGTTGGTCTGGTTTCACACTCAACTTGAACCCTGGTGCGTTTGCGTTCATCTTGCGTCATCACAGACGTGCACGGGCGTGATAGAAAACAGAATGCGGGTCAATATGGGCTTTTTTCAATTAATTTGGTGCTATTATGTGTAGCTGAGTAAACGACACTTGGGTTTACCGTATGTGTGTCGCTTGAAGGCGGCTTTGCTGCTTGCAAACAGACTCTTTTGAGGAGACGGTGAATTGCCATTAATTTGCTGCCCTGATTGCACTCTATGCGCGAATACACTGCAGGCTTGCTCTCGCGATCGTATCTCAGCTAAATCATCAACACTATCATCTCTTACGTGTATGTTATTGAACTAATGACATTGTAATCGGCTAAAACGCATGCGCTGGTTACTACCCGAGTGTTTGCACATTCACGTGAATCACGGCTCAGCTCCGAGAGCAACCGAACTCCGGTTGTGTGTTCTCGGGTTCGGTACCTCAGTGCACACCAAGCTCTGTAGGTAAGCTTTCACATTAGCAATTTTTAATGCTAACCGTGCCCCATTCCGAACTAAAATGCCAGAGTTAAAACGCCCTGAGACAACAGAAGAATAACACATCGTCTCACGCGCACGCTGTAGACTTGTGGCATTTATCAGGTAACTTGGGGCGATGTCACATTACAGTCATATGTTTTTCAGCATGTTACAATAAATATATGGCTTGAGTTGATATAGCCTATTCCCTAATGAATTAAACAGTTTGTTATCCTACAGATTGAGAGCGTGAATGGTCTCTCTCCCTCTCTCTCTGTTTATACGCGTGTAGCCTTTACATGCGTGCATGCGGGGGAGGAGTTGCGATTTTCGAATAAAAATCGAATAATTCCCAGCGATCGTCGAATATAATTTTTGCTTGAAATGCCCATCCCCTACCTCAAACGCGGGCTTTTTCCTTCATTTCATATTTTAGACATTCATTAATTAAAAGAAACAATGAAGTGTGCAGCGCTGGTGGAAACAACATGAGACCATGACACCACGACTGTCAAGACGGCTCGCACAGTGTTTAGAGTATCGCCGCAAATGAGTAAAGCAATTCAACACGCAAACTGCCAAACGTCTTAGATGCTCAAAAACACAATCATCTTCATTCAAAAGAATGAGACTAAATGCTCTTACAGTGCTTAGGTCACTTGTTCTGATATTGCGGTCTTTGATCTTGAAATGAGCTGATGAATATAATGCAGCTCATATCTGTTGCTTTCGTTGACGTGAGCTCTGTTAAATGTGCATAGGCTAGCGCAATAGTTGAAGATCGGATTTATATTAATTTTGCGGAGAGGTGTAAGTTAAGACAACCTGCCTGTTTTTTATTTATTTATTTTTGAACACGTTTACTAAAAAAAAAACGTATTATAAGCAAGACAAGTTAAGTGTTGATTTAAGAGGATAAATGGATCAAACGTGTTGTTAACTCACTCAGTCCGCTTGGTCGTTACTTTAAAAAACAAAAACTTTAATTTAACAAACAAAAAAATGCTTTAAACATTTTTCTAAATTAACTTAATAAAGAAACGAAACAAAATATAACTACTTTGACATTAAAAACAAAACTGAACTATTTTAAGCAACGATGTGTAATAGGGAGGAATGTTTACTCAAAAAAAAGGTTCTATATGGCACTAAAATAAATAAATAAATTAAATAAAAAATAAATAAATAAATACATAAAAAAGACTTCACTTTATTTGTTTGATTTGCGCCGTTGCGAGCAGCATCGGCCTGCCTCAGCTTGTCAAAAATGCCTTTTTACTGTGGTGGTGGTGGTGATAGTAGGCTAAATGTTTAAACCAACATTGTGATGCTTGAGGTGTTTTATATCTATGGATTTTATTATAAGTAAGACAAGTCCAGTGTTGATTTGAGAGGCTAAATTGATCAAACATGTGGTTAACTCACTGTCAGCCGCTTCCCGCTTGGTCATTACTTTACTTTAAAAAACTAAAACTTTAATTTAACAAACAAAAAAATGCTTTAAACATTTTTCTAAATTAACTTAATAAAGAAACGAAACGAAATATAACTACTTTGACATTAAAAACAAAACTGAACTATTTTAATGGCTGCAACGATGTGTAGGCCTAATAGGGAGGATAAATTTGTTTTAAAAATTCACAGGACTCAGGCCGATAGTTTTGGTAAGCTGTCGGACACGGCCTGGCTAGGGCCTAGATTTGAGGCCCGTGCAGGGCTCTAAGACTAACTACAATTAAAAAACTGAACGTGCCACTTGAGCCAAACTAACGGGCGTCTCAGCACATCAGAAGCAGCAGTCAGATCATATTCTTCACGAGAGCGAGGAGCTAAATTACAAGATGATTGTGGAATATTTGGTTTCAAAGCGATGTAAAAGTGCCTATTTAAGGGAGTTTGTCATTGTACTGTTTTGTTGCTATGTTTTTCATTTAGAATAATAGCTAATGAACCCACAATTCAAGCAACCCGCCCCTGAATTGACCTATCGGTAAGCCCCGCCCCCCTTAGTTACTGTTGCTAACTCGGACAAACAAACGGAGTTGCTATATCTTACAATGTACAGCTGTCAGTGTGAAAACCTTATCCCAAGATGTTTTTGGACACAGATTGTAGCGTATATCCCGTCCGAATGATGGCCAAACTTAACTGATGGTTTATCAAGTTTATTGCATCGTTATTCACTCCAAAAAATCATCGTAAGAGCTGAACAAACAAAGCATAAGAAGTGCGCATTAACGTCTCATTCACAAACGATCTCTCTCCGTTGCATTATCATTAACATACACAGCAAATTACACAAAAACACTCAAACAACTAACAGTAAACAAACATATACAGACCGTATGCCTTTTCGAGGGTGCAGTTAATAACTGGTAAACTTTGTATCTGCAAAACAACTCAGATAAACTGCGTGCAAGCTCTTCCTTTCGTTACCTGGAGACTATAATACCCATCAAAATAGGAGTCCTCCTTAGTAGGACAGATAATGTAGAAATTAATTTACATATAACCAGTTTAATATGGAGAGGCACTGACCTTCATGTTTTTGACCTACAGTGTTATGATGTGAAAACAGTTAGTTATTTCGGTTTGTATGTTAGCAGGGACTTTAATCGTAACTTAACGAGAGTATGACAAACACAAAATCCTCTCAGGATACCTGGAATCAGTGTTACAGTACCTCAGGCACGACGTTTTAGCATTTTTGTAGCATAAACACCATCAAACCGATGAGAGCTTCGGATTTTCCAATGTTTCTCTATGGCGCTGAAACCTAAAGATGTCCGAGTTCCGGTCCCAGCGCAACTGATACTCAACTGCTATTGGCTCATCTGCGTATGAGGAAACACCATCAAACCGATGAGAGCTTCGGATTTTCCAATGTTTCTCTATGTGTTACGTTACGCTGAAGGAAACTGAGGTGAGGACTCAAATGCAGGGAAAAAGGTTTTAATTAACAAAATAAACAGAAACACAAAACAAAAACCCACAAGGGGAAAACATAACATAATACTAAACATAACATACCGAAACGAACAACAAACCAAAAAGTCAGGGAGCGGAATACCGGGAAGGGAGACGTAGACATAACATAACATATACAACGTAACCACAAAGACTATGAGCACATGGGAACTATATAAAGGGGAAGAAATCAGGAGGGAACAGGTGGAAGAAATCAAACACTAATCAGATAACAAGGGGGAGGGATCAGACAAAGACACGAGCACAGCCCAAAACAACAACACACCACATGTGCTTCACAAGACAGGACAGACATGTGACATTACCCCCTCCTTAAGGAGCGGCTACCAGACGCTCCACCAGAACAGGGCGGGACCGGGAGGACAAACCAGGGCGGGGCGGAAGGGACAGACCAGGGCGGGACGGGAGGGACAGACCAGGGCGGGACGGGAGGGACAGACCAGGGCGGGGCGGGAGGGACAGACCAGGGCGGGGCGGGAGGGACAGACCGGGGCGGGGCGGGAGGGACAGACCGGGGCGGGGCGGGAGGGACAGACCAGGGCGGGGCGGGGGAGACAGACCAGAGAGGGAAGGGGGAAACAAAAAGTTCAGGCGGCCGGAGCGGCCCGCGGAATTCAGTCGGCCGGGACGGCCCGCAGAGTTCAGGCGGCCCGCGGAGTTCAGGCGGCCGGGGTGGCCGGGGCGGCCCGCGGAGTTCAGGCGGCCGGGGCGGCCCGCGGAGTTCAGGCGGCCGAGACGGCCCACGGAGTTCAGGCGGCCATCGGAGTTCAGGCGGCCAGCGGAGTTCAGGCGGCCGGGGCGGTCCGCGGAGTTCAAGAGGCCAGCGGAGTTCAAGCTGCCAGGGCGGCCCGCGGAGTTCAGGCAGCCAGGGCGGCCCGCGGAGTTCAGGACGCCGGGCCGGCGCTGGAAGAGCAGGGCGCCGGGGCGGCGCGGGAAGAGCAGGGCGCCGGGGCGGCGCGGGAAGAGCAGGGCGCCGGGGCGGCGCGGGAAGAGCAGGGCGCCGGGGCGGCGCGGGAAGAGCAAGGCGCCGGGGCGGCGCGGGAAGAGCAGGACGCCGGGGCGGCGTGGGAAGAGCAGGACGCCGGGGCGGCGCGGGAAGAGCAGGACGCCGGGGCGGCGCGGTCAGAGCAGGGACCACCGGCACAGGGACCACCGCCACAGGGACCACCGGCACAGCGATCACCGGCACAACGATCACCGGCACAGGGATCACCGGCACAGGGACCACCGGGACACGATCCACCGGGACACGATCCACCGGGACACGATCCACCGGCACAGGGACCACCGGAACAGGGACCACCGGAACAGGGACCACCGGAACAGGGACCACCGGAACACGATCAGCTGGGACACGATCCACCGGAACAGGGATCACCGGAACTGGGAGCACCCAAACAGGATCCACCGGAGCAGGCATGGAGGGAACCTTTCTCCTCCTCCTCCGTTTCGGAACCACTGGAACTGGGTCCACCGGAACTGGGACAACCGGGACTGGGACCACCGGGACTGGGACCACCGGGACTGGGACCACCGGGACTGTCGTGGAGGTCAGTGGAGGACTAGGGTCCAGACGGTCGACAAACTCCCGGAACCCAAGACCTCCCATTCTCCTAATCTCCTCTGGACTGAGGGGCATATCCAGACAGAGATTGAAGACCTCCGCTTTCTCCAACTCATTGAGGCTCAAATGATGCACCTCAATAAGGAATTGGCAGGCAAACTCTCTTACATCCGCCCCCTGCTGACGGATGTATCTTGAGTTTACCTGCCGCATCACATGAAGCCGTCTGCTAAACTCCATAGCAAAAAATGGGAAACAAAAAAAACAAATCCTCCTGCTGAGTCCTCTATTGGTGGTTACGTTCTGTTACGTTACGCTGAAGGAAACTGAGGTGAGGACTCAAATGCAGGGAAAAAGGTTTTAATTAACAAAATAAACAGAAACACAAAACAAAAACCCACAAGGGGAAAACATAACATAATACTAAACATAACATACCGAAACGAACAACAAACCAAAAAGTCAGGGAGCGGAATACCGGGAAGGGAGACGTAGACATAACATAACATATACAACGTAACCACAAAGACTATGAGCACATGGGAACTATATAAAGGGGAAGAAATCAGGAGGGAACAGGTGGAAGAAATCAAACACTAATCAGATAACAAGGGGGAGGGATCAGACAAAGACACGAGCACAGCCCAAAACAACAACACACCACATGTGCTTCACAAGACAGGACAGACATGTGACACTATGGCGCTGAAACCTAAAGATGTCCGAGTTCCGGTCCCAGCGCAACTGATACTCAACTGCTATTGGCTCATCTGCGTATGAGGGGAGGGGCTTACCGATAGGTCAATTGGCAAACCGAAAGTAAACGGTGCACGGGCGGCACGGCTGCATGCGTTCAGCCACTCAGTGCACAAGCACAGCAATGAGGGAAACGGTGAGGGAAATTTTTTTCACCGTCACATCCCTAACGTGTAAAAAGGATAATACATTTTGATTCTATTATTCTATTTTCCACAATGTCAAACGAACACAGTTTAACCCAAAATGCAAGCTCAGACATGGCTTCTGCCATATAAGCTTGTGCAGTTGTGCACTCTGGTGCAGGGAGCACTAAGAAGCAGCAAATATATATATTAAGTAGGCTATAACGAGGCTACTAAAAATTGGCTATAAGATAATTGAAAAAAAGTATTGTATTTTATAGTGATTTTATAGTGTAAACATATGCAAGCGCGAATTAGAGCCGTTTCGAGCGGGATGCCAGGTGTTCGCGAAAAACAACAACAACGAATACTCGAATCACAAATTTGAAAATCGAATACCAACCCATCGAACGAATATTCGAATATTCTTGTCCAGCCCTACTACTCAATGCTCTTCACTGCAGCCTTTCATGTGATGGGAAAAGATCTAAAAATAAAAATAATGCTATAATCAACACTTTCACGGTTTGTTAATCTCGACAGCTGTAATAGTAAAAAAAAAATGTAGTAAAAGTATTCGAGAGGCGTTCCACATGTAATATGCATTTCAAATGCAAAGATGTCAGCCAATCACAACAGTGGGCATTTACACTGAAGTTTCGCAGCAGACACGCCCCTTCAAACAGCATTTAAGCCAGAGGGCTAAAACATACTAACAATATAAGTACACCTAAAAATAAAATATAAAATAATTTTATAAAATAATTAAAAAATCCACATCATGGGACCTTTAAAGGGTTAGTTCATAGTTGTAAGTGTTATAAAAATATATATATATTTTTTAAAAGTAAGTTGAAATAATGCAAATTGATGAATTTTAAATAACACACAGACTACGATTAACAGCTTCGGATAGTTACAGGTGTGATTACAGTAGGTTTTTAACAGTTAACAGTTTTCGTTAAAATTCATTTCCCTATGGAGAAAATAAAAATACTATGAAAATACTTTCAGTTGTGACTTTTTTTCACTTGATTATTACTAACATTTATAATATAATGTAAGCTTTGATGATACACCTCAAACAAGGGAATTTATAGTAATTTATAGTGTTAATACTAATCAGCGGGTCCACGAATGGCTTGGGTATGAAGAATATTCTCAGCTTACCTCGAGACGGAGCAGAAAGCAGAAAATAAAGTGTACCTGGGCCTTTACAGACAAGCTGCGCGCACACAGACTCTCCGGTAGAGCTGAAGATCTTTGCCCGAACCCGACCGAGCCCGACGGGACCCGATGGGTTCGGTCGGGTTCGGTCTTTATTTCTATCATTTTACACGGACTCGGGCCGGGCTCGGGTTTGCGCGGTAAAATGAGCAGTCAGGTGATGCGTTTTTTTTATCGCGAAAATGGATGCTGAGGAGGTGAAACGGAGGCTGGCCTCTGGCGATTACATTTTGGTTGCACCGGCAAAGAAAGCAAAGTCTGAGGTGTGGAAAACGTTTGACCATGTGCATAATGAGAATAATGAGCCAGTGGGTTATGTAAAATGCAAAAGATGCGGCATTCTGTTAAAGTACAGCAGCAAAACGACAGGGAATTCATCACTGATAAGGCATGCTGATCGAAGCTGTTCAACAACTGCCCCAGGATCAACCAACAATCACATCGTTTCGTTACAGCATCAAAACCCATCCCTGCAAAGGTGAAACAAACGGTGACGGAGAAGTGTGTCAGCTTTTGCTGTAAAGACATTAGGCCTTTTAATATTGTAAATGGCGAGGGGTTTGAAGAGCTGGCACAAGAACTAATCAATGTCGGGGCTGCGTATGGGAGGGTTCCCGTAAACTCTGTTATTCCCCGCCATGTGACAATTGCGAAAAGGTGCACTGAGATGGCAGAAGAAAAGAGGGAAGCTTTAGTACAGAAACTTGTGACTTTATTTATTTATTTGTTCCAACTTCCAAGTGGCCTATAGCTTCGTTAGTCATGAATAAAGGATGTTAAAACAATGTATAAATGACTCATTCTTGACAAAAGGCAAAAGAGCTGTGTGCGTGCACATTTGAATAATGTCGGGCTGTAAACGGGTTCGGGCTTTTAAAAACCTGTCAATCAAAATGTACTTGTCGGGCTCGGGCCGAATTCTGTCGCGCTCGGTCCTTGTCGGGCCTAACTTTTAAGGCCCGATTACAGCTCTACTCTCCGGTGCTTGCTATGTCCCACCCAAGCGTGCTGCACATGTCCTGAAAAGTGAAGCCAAAGCGCCTCGATCGCCCCCCAGGTGGTTGGTCCCAGTATAGCTCATAAACCCCACCCCCGCCATTCTAATGGGACACGAGACAAAATAAACAATCAAATTACACTTCAAATAAATGTTTTCCAAAGATGGTTTCTGTCGTTTTAGGTAGTTTTTAATCACGCTGATGTAAGTTCAAAATGTCATGATTGACAGCTATGATTGACAGCTTCACTGAGGCACCAACAGACTTTTTTCGGGAGAATATTGGAGCTTTAGCTTTAATTTCTATGTTTCCATAACTGTTTATTTCACAGCGGCATAATGAGTTGTTTTGATGTAAACTGTACTAACAGATTCTGCGGGAGTGTGGGCGGTACTACTTCCTGCTCTCTACTGCGCAGATGCAGGTACCAAATCAGCGCAAGATGTTAGCGCCATTTTTGGACAGTGGCTGCTTCACTTTTCTACAATAGAAGACAGTGAAGGGGCGTTGTCCATTTTTTTTTACAGGCTATGGTCCCACCTCTCCTGCTATTTCCTAATGCGCTATAGATATAAGAATAAACCATCTAGAACATTCTTCTGGCTGTTGAATGTTAAAATGTTGAATGGCAAGACTTAAATCAGTTTAAACACAGATAGCAATTTGTGCTGTTCAGGTCTCACCTGCAATTCTAGGGCTTCAGTATTCTCTGAGAAAATGTGTTTCCCCAAAGCATTAGCTACTTACGCAAGTTACGCACGTCTCGTTCCTTCCTCTCAGGGAACCGAGATGCTTTATCGGCGTGTGCACTCAGATACATTCTCTCAGACAGCGTGTGCATTTACTGAAATTTGTCCTACTTTGCTGCTTATCGTGCTTGCGGTTTAAAAACAAGTGTTTTTAAAACTTTCAAGGTTTCATTTAAATGATAAGCTTTCATGGTGGCACAGCAAGGTAACGTCACATGAGCATAACCACGATAGAGACGATAGTCCAAAATTTCTACCGGTTGACTAATTACTACTGGTTAATCGTGTATACATCTGGCACAGTATGGGGATGAGTAAATTATGAGAGATTTTATGTTTGGTTGAGTTCCCCATTAGCTTGTCATATTTGAGCATTCAACATTATAAAAAACCATACTGAAAATGTAATTTTTTTATCTGTTTTTCTTTTTGTATTTAATCAAATTTGAACAGCGGAAGGAATTCCCAGGCCATGTCATGATGTTTTTACCCGTGGAAGGAAAATTTTTGATGGTACAAACTATAAGGGAAGGTATATTAAAGTATAAATTTAAAAAGTCAAATATTTGGTTTAAGAAGATTGATCTACTATGCTTTTAATTTATTTTTGTTATAAACCTCCATGATTTTTTCCTTTTCTCCAAAGGTTTTCAAAAGAAGAAATCAAAGCATTGCTCAAGTATCATACATTACATGGCAATAACTGGCAAAAGATTTCTGAGCTGACTGGTCGAAGTTCTTACTCTCTTGAGAAACGTTTTTCCCATATTAGTTCTGGTAAGTCTAATTTGGCTAGCCTCTTTTCAAAATGTCCAAATATATAAATTCTAGGTTTAGTGACGGTTGTTCATTTTGTATATCATCTCATCACACAGTTAAAAAAACTGGACCATGGACCGTGAAGGAGGAGCAGAGACTTTTGCGGGCTGTGCGAGGCCATATTGTAACAGTGCTGAAATCTAAATCTCCTAATAACACAACACCAAAACGAGTCAGTAGAGAAATGCTCTACAAAAAATTGCCCTGGTTCAATATTGCACTGAAGGTTAAATCTCGATGTTGGAGCAAATGCAGAGTGAAATGGTGAGAGAATAATTTAAAACACTTTAATATTAAATGGTGGCACATTTTAAGTTATTCTCTATTTGTATAATCAACATTGTCAAATGTTAATTTTCAACCCTAAGGTTTTCCATCCTCGCTGTACGGATGTCCTCAGGGACTTTATGTAGGGGAAGAAAAGCTCAGGAGGCCAAAATCAGACTCATTAAAGCGTAAGTGATCTTGTTTTTACATGCTTGCTTAGTTTGTGTTATCCTGAAATGTTTTTCTTTACCTGGCTTTTACTAATAAAAAAGATATATATTTACACAGAATGTATCAAATGCAAGTGGAGGATGTTGCAGATGTTGACTGGGATGATCTCACAGCTGTATTCGGGTAAGGACTATTTGCAGTTGGGGTGGGCAAAATTATCTCATCACAATTTTTTTCAGGCAAGATCACAATCTTACAAAACAATATGAAAAACAATTGTGATAAGACTATTTGTTAAGTTACTTTGTCTATGTACCGGGTAAATTATGTTATAAACATTAAAGGGATAGTTTACCCAAAAATTGTCTTTATTCAGAATATTAAAAGGTTAGTTCACCCAAAAATGTAAATTGTCTCTCATGCCGTTCTAAACCCGTAAGATTTACGCTTATCTTCAAGATATTTTTAATGATATCTGAGAGATTTCTGTCCCTCCATTAACAGTCTACACAACTACCTCTTTGACACTTAAAAAAGTTCATAAAGAGATTGTAAAACTAATCCAAATGAATTGTGTGGATTAGTAAATTTTTTCTGAAGAGACAATCGCATTATAGCAGATTTAATTTAGGCGTTTAATCACAATATAAACATTCATTAACACACATTAGTTATGGTAAACAAAAGCTCAAGCATGCTGGCTTTCCGTGCGAGAACCAATGAAGTTCATTCTCGCGTGTCGCAGCATATTTGAGCTTTTGCAAGAACCAATGAGTTTTTTTCTTGTGTGTCAAGCAAGTATGCTTGGTCTAGCTTCTGTTTATGTTCGCTGATCATTGTTTATGTGTGAATAAAAGCCTAAAATGAAATCTGTTCATCATATAAAGTGATCGTGTCTCGTCAGAAAATGTTGACTAAACCGCTCAATTCATAAGGATTAGTTTTACGATCTCTTTGTGAACTTTTTGAAGCATCAAAGCTGTCAATGGAGGGACAGAAATCATTATTTCATTACAAATATCTAATTTGTCACTGAAGATAAACAAAATTCTTGCGGGTTTGGAACGACATAAGGATAAGTAAATAACAATCTTAATTTTTGGGTGAACTAACCCTTTATCAAAATCAGAATTTGATTTGACATGGAATGACCCAATAGAGATGACAATCAAAAAGAATAATAATCAAAAAGGTGCCATAGAACTGCAACTGATAGAATGTGCACTGTAGCATGATATTAACAATCTCTCTGTAAAGGCAGATTGAGGAAAATGTGATTCGTTCACAAGCTAATATCGTGTTGCACACCCCAATGTGACTAAATGAATAACATTTATGTACACTTTTGGTTGCTCAAATACCCAATTAATCTATCATATATAAAGTTTGCCCCATAAAAAGTATTTTGACACTTACCTCACTGTATTTCATTTTATCATTTAAAATAAAAATGTCAATGTTCTGGGACTACACAAAGCACAACTGTTGAGGCTATAGCAAGTGTGAACGTCAAAATAAAATCACATGAAATGCGATTTTTTGCTAATCTATTTTGTGCTACATTCATGCGGTGCGAAATCCTATTCAAATCACATTTCTGGAAATCCGTTTCAGTCGGACCACTCTGATTGGATTTTGTGTGGTTTATGCAACTTTTTCTCTCCACGTAAAAGAAACGTCAGACGTTGTTATAGGAAACATGTTCAAAGTCACAGCATAAACAAGGTTGTGTTGTTGCAAAGTCTCAGACGGGCAAAAAATGTCAATATAACGAATATAACGTTTTGAGACCAGTGGAGACAACAGCATGGAAGCATTGTCATGTTGTAAATAAGACAACATCTGTAATACAGAGCCCTACATGTTGCAGTTGTTGTTGTTTTTAGCGAATACCTACCAATGCAATGTCATTGCCATAGAAACAAATGCATAAGACTTTGACACCACATTTCAGAGTTAATTCATAATTCTGGTAGTTCTGTCTTGTGAATGCAACCTAATGCCACCACCTGTAAATAACCAGACTGATCTCATGAAATAGCGTATGTATGACACGCCAATTCGCTATTCCATTTTGGCGTGCTATCAAGACGCATAATCGCTTTTTAGCGTGGTTATCAACGCCGTTTCATTCTATCCCCCTACACTGCAGTATTAATTTTGACAGCAAATTTTGATTTAGTTTTAGTCATAGTCTTTTGACTAAAATGCCATTTAGTTTTAGTCATATTTTAGTCACCTGAATTGTTTTTAGTTTTAGTCGACTAAATATCATAAGATTTTAGTCGACTAAATCTACTGTAGATTTAGTCTCCTAAAATCTAATGAGTTTAGTTAAATTGTAATACAATTCAAGCTCCATTTAATTTTGACATCATTTTGTTTTTGACATTAAAAATACACGTAAGAGAGCTCAATTCACTTTTTTGTTTGTTTTTTTTAAAAACATATATATAGTTTTTATAACTTTATTTCTTTTAGTTAGTAGGCCATATCAGGTAAAGCTAAAGCTTCAAATAAGTTTGTTTATTTATTTATTTTTAATTTCAGTTAACATTTGTTTGATTTCAAGTAATTATTTTTTTTTAAACGGTTTTAGTTAACTATTATAACCCTGATACTTTATTGAATGTGTCAAATACTGGTCTTTCCTCCTGACTAAGAATTAAATGGGAATTAAATGAAATAGTTTATTGTGTAACCAAATACGAATATACTGTATAATGAGTGACTTTTAAATTATAAACAAGCTCGAAATACACCGGGACTCTTATTTTGAAATGTCTGCTGCACCGCTGTTGCAGTTGCAGCTGCTCATTCAAGTTCAGGAGATAAAATATGCATTGTTACAACCATCTAAAACATATTACTATATAATCATCATAAAGTAAACATTGTCATTATTCATCAGCATTAGTTCATATACAATTGCTTGGCATAAATGTGCGCTATTCATTGATTGTGAACCGCTCTGGAAGCGTGAGCCTGGAGAAGCACAACAGCGCCGTGTTTTCCAGCGGTTAGATCAGCACGTTCAAATTAAATGTGTGCATCTGTTACACAGGACATCAGTTCTGACTGGATCTCTTCCCTAATCGTCCCTCCCTAACATTTTCGTCTCGTTTTTATTTGTTGACGAAAATTACAGTAAGTTTTCGTCATAGTTTTAGTCATCGAACACTAGTTTTTATTTAGTTATCGTCTCGTTTTCGTCAGTGAAAAAAGGTTCGTCAACGAAATTAACACTGCTACACTGCCCCTACCTCTAAACCTACCCATCACACACACACACACACACACACACTGCCCATGCCCCTAAACCTACCCATCACAAGAAACATTCTGCATTTTTACATTTTCAAAAAAACATAATTTAGTATGTTTATAAATCCATTTACATTCACACGGAATCACACGGCGTAGACATTCACGCGGAATCACACGGCGTTGACATATTCACGGATATTATGGTTCGTTTTTTCGCCGTACACATACACGCGGAATGACACGGCGTAGACATACACGCGGATAGCTCAAAATGTGTACAGATAACACGCCATTTGGCTTTAGAAAGTGGCATGTATGTTTACGCAAAGTCATGATGTCAAGTTGCAATAACTGAGGCAGTGGACTCAAAGGACAGCTTTGTAATATAAGATCAGTGATGACTTAATTAAACAAACCTATAGGATCATAATTATAGATTTAACAGTAATATTTATGTATATTTATTTATGAGAAACCATGAATAATTATAAGGTCATATTTGATTTATTTTAAAATTTATGTCTGTAGTGCGGTATAACTGGGGTTTCATTGAATTGGTTCTAATATCAGGTTAATTGAAATGGTGGTGTTTGAAAATTAGAAGCATTTCAAACTATCAGAGATAACTAAGGTGAGATTGCTAGATCCTGAATAAAGAAAGAATATCCTCTAAGGAGTTAATTAAGTTGGGGTAAATGGCATCGGAGCCCATTTACACAGGTTACATTCAGGTTCCCAGCAAGTGGAATAATACACCTGCTTGTTCAAGCATGATGTTGTTGCAGGTGTAAACAAGCTTGGTGTCACGTCTTTGTCCTCTTTGTCTCATAGGGATGTTGCTCCAGCACATGTGCAAGCAAAGTGGCATCAGCTTAAAGTTTGCTATGTGCCAGATTGGAAGGCCAAGTGTTTTGGAGGTAAGTGCTTTCATATATTCCACATTATTGCTGAATTTAGCCTTTTGATTTAGATAATAGTTGTAGCTTCAGCACAATTTTCTTCTGTTTTTCATAGTGTACTCCAAAGATGGCTTCCTAAATTTAAATTCCTAATTTTGAGCCTTGTAAACAGTTTACATGGTTTAATTTTAAGTTTTAAAAGACTCTAGAACATGTCTGGTGTGCAGTAAAAAGAAGTGTTAGCTTTTGTAGTGTGGTATGAATTTCTTTTATTTAATGTATTAATGTCTATGTTGTTTCTTCCAGACATTGTTGACTTCCTCTATGACAAAATCATGCCAGTCCTGGAGAAGGATTGTGAAGACCTTGATGACAGTGAGCTGAAGGTTGACCAGAAGCAGAGCTTTCTCATAGCTGATATTTTTTCAGACATTAATGAGGATGACTGCTGTGACAGTGATGAAGAGAGTGGCCAGGAAGAGGACAACACTTGATCTATGATCACTTGTACTGGATAATTAGACCTTAAAAATTATTCCTTTAAGCCATCAAGCTAAACATTCCACCACTGTAAAGAAAAAGCACATGTTTTAAGATGTTTGATAGTTCCTTTTTTATTCTTCTGTTAATACATTTATTTTTGCTCAAGCATTGAATAAACAGAATTTGTATTATGCCTTTTCAAAGGTCTTCTAGACAGACATTATTTTTCCCCATAAGGAGGTAAAACAAGGTAAACAATGTTTGGTGTATCTCAGGTGAGAAATGTTGGGTAGTATGAAGTGTTTATAGTCAGCTTGATGCATTTGCATTTTACATTAGATCAAAAGAACCCTTTCTCTTTGCCCCAACAAGACATTAGATTACATTTTCAAACCAGTCATGGCCCGTTGCAGTGGGTCAGAACTCCAGAAGTCATGGTCCCAACCCAGGAACCAGCCTGTGAATGTGGGAGGTTCAAAGCCCTGCTTCACTGTAACAATGGGAGTTCTCTTGTCCCTACCAGCAGGATCTGATTCAATATATTTGACCGCTAAAGTAAGAGAAGACAAGGACGAAGATTAATCATTAGCTAATGAAAACCGCAATGTTGCTGAAAATGGGGGTTCTCTCACCTGAAGTCAAAGTTTCATTTTTTTCATCTTCATTAGCTTCATTTCCGATCCAAACAAAGACCTATGAGAATGATTTCAGGCATGGAAGGCATTAGATATCATTTTCTATAGAGTGCATTTATTGCAAATGTCACATAATACAGGTTTACCTGATCCCAGGTGTCCAGGATCATGATATCATCTGGAGCCAAGTCCTCCTGTGTCATCTCTCCTGGCACCTCTTCAATCTAGATTGGTGCAGAACAAACAAAAATTGTGAACTATGAAAGCAGGCCTTTCAGTGATTAAGGCTCCAGCATCCCGGTGACCCTGCAGAGGATAAAGCGGTTTGGAGAATGCATGGATGGATTTTAATGATTATATTCATTAAAAAAAGTAAATATACTACAATTAAGTTGAAAAGTTGATCACATCTCTTTGAAACAATTTAAGAACAGTGACTTTTCTGAAACTCAGACTTGCTTACTACAACTGGGTTTACAACAACATGGAAACTCACAAGGAATAGTCCAGTCTTGTTAGAGCATGCAAAGAGCTTAGGGGGATGGGTGTCCATTTTGTTCTTGAGCCTTTCAGAGGTGCGATACTCTGCTTTTCCTCCAAGAATACTCCAGAAGTCATCTATGTAGAAATTTTAAAAAGATTTGTTCTATAAGGGTTCTTTGCTATTTTGAATGTCAAGAATACATTAAAACACCAATGACTGAAGTACACCCACCTCCCTCTGCTCCTTCTGATATCTCTGAAAGGTCCACTCCTAAAATGTTGCCAAGCTTTATGGCTCCATTCTTTTCTGCATCACTTGTACCCTGTCCCAGCCACAATGTAGAGCCTGAGGGAGTCACCAAAACAAAGGCATCGTTGGAGTTGAGGCTGGAGGCCACCGTGTCGACCTGTTTCAGGAAAAGTGAACACCTTATGAACCAATTTTTAATACACATTTTCAAATCAACATTTGACAAAAACAAATCATACAATGGTGCAGCTGAAACAGACTTTTACTCATGACTCACCTCAACAGCTCGTGTGTGCCCAGCAGTGTTGGCACGCACTTGGAAAAGGCGGACTACAGAAGCCTGGGATTGACCACCCACTCGTGAAGTCCCTCCCTTGTGCACCATCATTGGTTGCCCACCAAAGATACTCATGAGGTGACGGGGTTCTTTGCCTTGAATTACTCGCACCTTCATAAACAATTCAAGCTGTTGTTACTGATTTGATGGTCCATGTCAAACATTTGTGCACCTGGAGGGCCACTGTCTTGCAGGGCTCCAATCCTAATTAAACACTCCAGCCTGCAAATCACAGATTGCTAGAAACTGTCAGGCAAGTGTGTTGGGGCAGGTTGGAGGTAAACGTTGCAGGACATTAGCCCTCCAGGAGCACTTTGGACAACTGTGGTCTATTATTTAGTCAACTACGTATAGGTGGTGAATATTATAATCATTACATGCACCAAGCAAGTGTCACCTGCACAGCACTTCCACCAAGCTCTGCATCAAGCTGGGCAGCTAGAATGGCAGAAGTTCCTCTTTCATCTTGACTGGACTCTTCGCCCTGCCTGTGGACAAACAAAATATAATGAACCTCCGCAGTGATGACTCATCCTATTGAATGAACAGAGGCCCAGCCTGGTGGGGCTAAGAGATACTACTCAAAGACCATTGTGTTCTGTTACACGAGTGTTCTCGTGTAACATGAGGAGACAAAGCCCTTGGCTTAGGACCAACTCCTCAGGCATTCAGTATTTATTTTCCAGGTTCAGGATACATTAAGGACAGAAAGGAATCCAGAAGTAGGTCTGTAGCTCTTACCATATATATATAACCTGCCCCTGTCGTCCGCCATGCCTGTAGGTGTACAGGATGATGTAACTATCTCCTCCAAAGAACTGCCCATGAATGGATGGGTCGACTGGAACCTTGTCTGATCCCTCAATGCGCCAGATCTTTGCAAAGCAACAAGACAAATTGTCCATTAATTTGTCTACTTAAAAATCATTTGATAGTTGTAACCTGTTGCACAACAGTGGATACATTTACCTTTATCGCTCCCTTCCCATCATCTACCATTCCATGCTGAGCAGCCATTGCCTCTGATTTGTGCAAAGACGAAGCATCAAAGGGCACTTTCTTGATCTTGGCAATTCTGTTGGGTACATAGGCTTGTCCCATACCCTTTGTCTGCTCCGTATCATGCCAGAATTTGAAGAACTGTTTGAAAAGAGGAGGCTCTCCATTCTCAGGGATGATCTGGATCTCAGTGTGTTTAGGATAGCCCATCTTACTTATGAAGTCCTCTGCAACTTTCATACCTGCACTCCGCTCTTCTTTATTAGCCTCTTTACCTGTTTCATTAAAGAAATAAAGGTTAAGCTTTACATTTAGGCATGTCCCAAGATGCAAATTTTGAATAAATTTGAATTATCTGCTAAGCTAACCTTTCCATACAAATATTTTGCCATTGGAACCATGGTCCAAGATAAAGCAGTCGGTGGACTGCAGTTCACTCTGAGAAAAAGGGTTCTCTTCAGACACCAAAGTGACAGACATAGTCCCACTGGCATTTGACACCTGAACAATAATGTAACCACAAGAATAACCCATTTTGTAGATTTTTCAAGATAATTTCTTAAGGCTAGAGTATAGCTTACTGTACCTTGTACAATTTGGCCGACTTCCTGTTGGACGAGTCAGTCTTGGTGTCTTCAGATTGCGCATCAGGAAGATCAGGCTTTGGTCCAAGAATCTGATAAAATATAGTAGAGCACTCACATTCAGAACAAAATACTGAATACTTACTAATGGCTGGAATACACTATATGACTTTTGCCCTGATTTGTATGATGTCTAGGGTTATAAGCCCAGTATACACCAAGCAATGTTGGGCAACGCTGGGCCAGTTTTGATCATTTGCCGTTTTTTTTGGTGTGTTCCGCACCGTTGGCACTAGTCAGACGCCATCTGGGGTTTTTTGGGCCGACTCAGCATTTAGAATCGGCGTCGGGCCGTCGGTGAGAGAAGGAACTCTGATTGGCTGTTCAGCTTAGTGAATGAGCAAAACGGCAAGCAAAGAATTCAAAACGGTACAGATACATTACTGCTCTAATTTTACATCATCTTATCTGAGAGTGTTCCTGGGTGAATATTTTAATATAGTATTTCTCTCTGTGTGATGAAGTACAGCTTTTTGCCCCCAACGCAGGCGACAACACGGTCGGCTTTCATCAGCACTAGCTCTTGGGCGTCGGTTTGGTGTGTCCCTACCCTTAAGATCTGTTCAGATTTTATAAGTTGTGTAGTGTATTCCAGCCTTAAGACACTAACCGATATCAAAAATAAGGGAAGAAAACATACTCCTTGTGTTGTACTGACCGCTAATATCTTATCATTCTCTGATCCTTCTTCACATATAAAAAGTTTTGCTCTCCCACAACGCTCATTATCACGAATATCTTTGGAAACATTGGTGGCCTTCAGACTTTCAAACTGGTTACACTTGGATCCACACCACTGATATATCTCCTGATACAAGTATAAGAGAAATAGCATGAATACATAGGATACAATATGATAAAATGCAAAAGAGAGAAGCAGAACATGAATTAATATCTTTCACCTGTCCAAAGTCTAGGATGAAGCAATCACCCTGGTTGAAGCTGGCCCAACTCACAGGGACTTCAATGGCCCGGATTACACGTCTGCCACTCACATGGAGTACACGCTTCACACTCGCACCAGAAGCTATGTGTTTGAATCCAGAGGCAACTCCACCTTGCTGGAGAAATAAAAAGCAGTTTGATAAGAAAAATTACATCTGTGGTTTTGTTATGAACTAAGTATCCAAATACATTTTGAGCATCAAACATTGTAAATATAATAACTCTACCTACCATGTATTTAAGGCCTGATTTGAAGTAGCCTACAAAGGTTTTTGACTCATATCCCTGGACTTCTCTGTACTGGATGGGTTTTCCTCCAAGGAAATCATCCATTTGGATGGTGAAGATAGCGGCTGCCCCACTCTCATCCATTGTGCATGCATCACCTGGAGATACCATTTAACAATGTTCATACACAAGTTTTCAATAAAAGTGCTCACAGTGGATGTACGCTAACCACAGTTTTACCTATCCAGAAGTGAACGTCATACTGTAGACTCCCAGACTTGTGCTTTATGGTATTGAGGATGAGGTAGGTATCACCCGTGTAGAACCCACCATGAAGATTCAGAGGGACAGGCACCAAATCCATGTTTTCAATCCTCCATACCTGCAGCCCTTCCTGCTTTCCTGCTTTCTCAAATTCAGGGTGGTAGACCATGGTGCTGTTAGAAAAAAACCCAACTATTATAATAATTATATACAATAGCCATATTTTGCATACTTGTCTTCCACATGGTCTAATGTTGAAAATAAATAGAGGAAGGGTGATGTACTTAGTTCTTTATTTTCCATGAAATACATAATCATCAGAAAGAACAAATGCAGTTCTTTTCTATATGTCTAGAACACTTTTTTTACATCTCAAAACTGTTCTAATGCTTCTGCAATCATTCTGCTCTCCTGGTAATGGTGCCCCCAGCCAGATATTTCCACCCCCACTGGAAAAAAAGAAGACTCAGAAAGGGTGAGGTCTCACTTCCTGAAGAGTAGCAATAACACAACACTACTCTGGGACACTTACCCGTTCCCTAAAACTTGCCATTGTATGTCATTCAGGAGTAGACAATGGTACAAGGTTAAAGGGAAAAGTTGCTCTGCTGACGAAATCTGACATAAAATGCATTTAATTGGTTACTACAGCGATACTATCATAATTGCAAAGCAATTATGCAATTATATTACACAATGTTTATAGGGATTTTTTTATTATTATTTATTAAATACCACTGGCCTACAGCAGATCAGTTTGTCGTTAAGAACAATTCATTAATAAATGTACTATATATACTTTTATAGTACCCAAGAAGATACCTACAAATACGTCTGCTTACACTGATGCTTTAGAAGATTAAATAATTAATAGCAACATCAGATACACTGAAATGTGACTGTATCAGAAATTAACTCTCATAACAAAAACATCATCGGTAAGAATGATTTGAAAATATATATTAGGCCTACCTGTTGGGTAAATTTGTCTTTTAAGGTATTATCTGCAGATGAGTCTGAAGCGACAGCAGTATGTTTGAGCAGTGAGCTTCCGCAATCCAGTAACATCTTCCACAGGTGTGTTTCATTTGCATATGAAACCCTTCCTGACCCAACCCATAACTCTATCCCTCCACCCATTAAACGTCCAGAGAGGTGGAGCTAGACGTCTTTTTTTTTTTTTTTTTTTTTTACTGCAGTGAGCACCACTTGTCTTCAAATATGCGTTTCTTTCAGGAAAATAATATAGAGCAGAGTTTACGGTTTAATATTACATGACAGTTAGAATATAATTTAGGTTTAAATGTGCATTAAATGTTTGCAATGATTTAGTTGTTAACGTGTTTCTATGAAGACCATGAGGTTTAAAATGGCGTGCTGAATACGTGTAGTCTGGGATTCATGCATGGAGCAAGTTACATTTCATAAAACAGCTAAAATGCACAAGGTAGTATACAAAAATATAAAAACATTACCCAGGCCAACAAATTATGAAAAGTTTATACACATTTATATTAAATTTATAACATTTAAAATACGTGTGGCAACTTGCCTCGATCTGACATTGTGGAAAACTTTTTGGCTTTTTGACAAAAAGCGTCTTCCCTAATTGCTAGTTTCGCTGTTGGATTGTGTCATTTTAGAAAAAGCAGTTAATGAAATACTATTTGATCTAATTTTTTTTTATTTGTTTTGTTCCTAAACTGACGATTATTTTTCTCATCCATTTTTGAGGAAGCACCGTTGGTCCTGTGTGTGCGTTTGTGTTGTATCTCCAGGTGAGTAGTGCAGTGTGCTGTTGCTTCAGTAGAGGTCGCTGCTCTCACTGTTTTCATCGCAGCAGCACTTTTAGAGGAAGAAAGCGACCGGACGGCTCACACACGCCGATAACCAACACAAACCTCCAAAAACCACTTGCATTTATATTTTAGGTAAAGGATACACACATCACAAGATAATTTCTACCATACTGCGTTTCAGAATTGCTTGATATTAACGACTGACACTGTTTTTAATGCTTTACGTGCCATTTTTGGGAATAGCTGTTAGCGTTAGCATCTCTGGGTTTGGTTGGTTCAGCGCGAGGTCAGCTAACGCTAGCTAGCCCTTTAATGCTCAATATTAACACATTTATCGTGTAAAAAGCGACACGGAAACGCAAGGGCCACTGGCCTATGCTGTAAAACATTACTTTGAAGTGAATTATATTAGGTGCGGTCTAGGTTATAGCTGTGAAACATTTGACAGGAGTGTGTGATTAGCTGATTAGTCAGCCATGGCGCTGGCTGATTGTAGTGTTGCAGCAGTGTTTATGCTGCTTTAGATCAGAGTCATGTTACGCTGTGCCTGTATACATTTCGATTTACATAACTATCGTGTTTAATTTTCATCTATACATAATTATCATGAATTTTCCTTTTCCCGATCTCTCATTGCCGAGGTTAGGTGATCATGTGGAGAAAAAGGGAAATGTGCAATAGACAATAGTAGGACAGCCGGTCAGCTGAGTGCCGCTTGATTGCTGTCAATGTGGTTTCATTTTGTTGCCGTGAATGCTGTATATTTGATTTATTTCGACTGTTTATGAGTTAATGCGTCATTTTAAGCGTTCTATCATTTTTCTTTCTGCTTTCCAGAAGCAAACATGACGACTGCACCTTATAACTATTCCTATATTTTCAAATATATCATTATTGGTAAGTGAGCAGTCTGTTTTCCACAATATATATAATAATATATAATGTATGTATATGTGTGTGTTTGTGCATGTGTGTGTTATAGATGTTGCATAACATTTTTGGAGATTTGGTTTGGCTCAAATATGTGTGCAATTATTTGTTGTCTTTATAGGTGACATGGGGGTTGGAAAGTCATGTTTACTCCACCAGTTCACAGAAAAGAAATGTAAGTGCCAAAGGTGGTTTTAATAGACAAGAATCCAGTAAGCGATTTCTGGTAAATGCTGTTGATATTTAAAACACCAAATCAAACACGCCCCTACTCAAAAAGATCACACGCCTATCTTGATGCCTCTGCCCCCACATTGTTACATGCTATGCAACACAAGCTACGACTATGCCAGAATCTACTGTGCTTGCTGCTCAAGGGTATGATGTCATCATCAATAAGTGAAAGCAGTTTATGTTTCTATGGTAATAACGGTTGAATGTCTTATTGATATTTAGCTGTTAATTGTTATTTAGTATTTTCATGAACAGCTTACTACATAACGCAAGTCAACTGTAAAGTAATATATTACAAATGTTTCAAGATTAAGGGGTTATTTTAGCGATCACTAAAAGAGGAACCAAAAGAAAAAACGTATATTAAGAGTATGCTGTCTCACTTAATGGGCGTAGGAGGAGGTTTAATACAAATAAAAAAACAAGCGAAGTATATATTATTATTATTATTATTATTATATTCAAACAAAAATGGCATTTCTTAGTTCTGTGAAACACAGCAAAACCAAAGTAAGTCGTGTATCGAGAAGAAATAAAGCAACCTCTGTGTCCGTTTTCAGGCCTTCCCGCTTTTCCGATATTAATGCCTCTTGCCTGATAATAACCCTTCTTTTTAAAGTTATATTCCCCAGACCATTTCCTCTTTAGTATTTCCTCTTTAGCCATCTCTCTCTATAGTCATTCTGCTAATGTCTGTTTTGTGCACTGAGCTCTCTCTCCTCCCTTACTGCTGATTGGCCACAAGTGTGTTTTGGTGCTCTGTCCAATCCACTTTTCAACAACGTTTTTCAAAAATCGCTTACTGCATTTTTAACAGTGCTTATTCACAGGCTAATACTGCATACATTTTTGTCATGATACTGGAATTTCTAATATGTATACGCATATTAGTTTACAAAGTGACATCGCCAACTACTGGCCTGGCATGCATAATACAGGATTTTAGTCGTTTATACGGATCCATGTGAACGGAGATCATTTTGATTAGGGATGCACGATATTGGATTTTTGCCGATATGGCGATATTTTCAACTCATTTTGGCCGATATTGATACAGATAAATGTTTTATTTTTTTCCCTTTGTTTGGAAACAACTAGCCTGACAAGCCAGACCCACATCAAGATGTTGGGTCTGGAAACTCACCATTGACAGGGCTCAATCCGAGGGGCGGGATAAACGGTTGTCTTTCAAATTCCCTCTGCACTCAATTGGATAGCGCCATGAGCGCCACAACCAATCAGAGCGAAGAAGATGAAGCCGACCTAACGTTAGTTGATAGACTTTCGCCGTATCCGGTAGGCAAAACTTCGAACATATCTTCTTTTCTTAAGAATGACTTCAGTGCCGTTCTTTTCTCAAAGAAAACCTTAAGTCCATGTCTTCCAGAGTCGCGGCCAAAGCTGATTCAAAAGACCGCTGTTCGTCAGCTTTGTTTACGAGTAGCACGCAGAACCTCTGCAACTCTGCCGTGACGTGCCATCATTATGTTAAGCCCGCCCACCGATTCTACACACGCTGTGATTGGCCTGACCAGAGTTTGGTTTTTGGCATGGCGTCAGTTGATGCTGTCTTTAGCTTCAAATAAAAAAATATACAATTATTTTAGTGCTCCTTGGATTATTTTTCATCATCCATTTCATACAATTTTATTACAGATTAATAAACTGTATATAAAAGTATTTAATTTACAAGTGTCATGCTTATGCTTTGACATCATTACAGCTTTATTTATTCAGAAAAATAAGTAACTTCTATTTAGTTGTGTATTCTACTTTTCATTTTATTACTATAACAACAGCGCCCCTACTAAATAGGCTATATATAACATTCTACCTGGTGGGCACTAGGACCTGGAGGAGCTTCAGCTGCTTTGGAGGCTGCTGCGCGAGCTAGAGAGTGGGGAGACGCGATTGTGCTTGTTTTGGGCTAGTTTTGTTGTGAAAACCTGGCAATCCTGCGTTGATTCACAAATTCTAGGCATCATTTAAAAACTGTCAATATTTGCTTGTTTTCACTTCAAGAATGACGGCTGGCATGATCTTATTGCTATAGCAGTCCTTGCACACTTGAGTTATTGCAGGCTCGTATCAACACGTTATCATATCGGCAAGGCATATCGGCACAATTTTTTCATATCTACCGATGTTTATATTTTAAGCGTTTATCGGCCGATTCCGATGCCGTGCTGATAATATTGTGCATCCCTAATTTTGATAACATTGTCATCTGTAAACAAAGGAACAACTTTTCTGTTTTTAGTACATCGTTGGTGTGTAAACGTACCCTTATTGTCTTCACTTACAAGAGTTAAACCCTAAAATATTTTATTTTGGCAGAGAACTGTAGGGAAGCCCTTTACATTTTTGACAACAGGTTTACTAAATGCTGCAATCATCTGTCCACAAACATGGAGATTATGCAATTGTGAAAAAGCGTAACCTACGCATACTGCATTCCCAGATGCATGTTAAACTCAGAGCACATGCAAAGATGGAGTTTGCAGCATTTACTGTGAACTGAGCTGTTCTGACATGCTGAAAACACCAGGGCCCGTATTCATAAATAATCTTAATGCAAAGAGTAGCTCCTAGAAAATTCTTAGAAATGTGGGCGTTTACTCTTAAAATCAACTAAAAAATCCTAGTAAAGAAAAAAGTAATTCAGAAAGCATCTTAACCCTTAAAAGAGGTCTTAAGATCAAATTTGTTAGGAGTACGGACGAGGACTTTTAAGAGCCTTAAGAGTTTCTTTAGCAGCGGAGAAAATGGCAGAAAGACGAAGAGGGAGAAGAAATGTGTTGCAGACAATGGATGACAGTGACTTAATAAGACGCTATAGATTAGATCGTGCAGGGATCATGTTTGTTGCATTAAATTCAACTTTCAAACCACCAATTAAATAGACCAGCAATCAGTGTAATTGGAAAGAGTGGAACAATGTTTATAATTCTAAGCCAATCAAATACCTTAGGAAATTAACAGCATGGTAAATAATAAAAGGATTTATATTCAATTCAAATTTATTTGTATAGTGCTTTTCACGATACATATCGTTTGTGTATATATATATATATATATTTCAAAGTGAAAGCTTAGAATAGACCCTATACTTAAAAGTGCTCCTTTTTGGACAACCAACCAATCACAGTCTTCAAAAGACTGTGTCAGACGTAGCAACGGGGTCAGCCCCGCCTCTTCACTAAGATAAAAGTTTTTGTATTTTCCTTGCTCAGAGTTGCTCTCAGATCGGTCCCGAATAGCTCTCAAGCTAAGACTCCTACGTAAAAGTTTTTAAGCTAAATTAGGAGTTTTCTGAGAGGACTCTTAGAATCTTTATGAATACGGGCCCAGATCATGAGCTACTTGTGTGTAAAAACTGGGGGTGCACCGAAATTTCGGCCGCCGAAAATGGCATTATTGGTTTCGGGCCGGAAAAAAAAAACAGCCGAAAACGTAAACCGAAAATGAATGTCACCCGCCCCTCCCATCCATGTGCAAGCGCTTAGGTTTCACTCATGGTTGAGCCGTTATCACGCGACGCGTCTGCCTATCAAAGATTAAGCATGTCAGCGGTATGAGAACAAATAGAGACGTATCCAGCTGAACTACCCATTGCCAGAAGCGACAATCCCCTTGACTACTGGCGCGTGAACGAAGGCCGCTTTCCATTGCTTGCGCGGATTGCACGCAGGTATTTATCTGCCCCAAGCAGTGTTGCCAAGTCCGCGGGTTGAAGCGACCCCAATTATGTGATATTTAGACCCAGGAATGCGAATTTTAGCAGGTAACCCTGCCAAAAAAAACACATATTTTACCCCCAAATGCCATTTTTCCCGGAGAACCGTGACAAACCGTGAGTCTATTCAGTGCAGCATCTCATGTTCTTAATGAGAACCATTCTGTGATTTTTGTGTGCAGTTTTTCAGATAATTGTGGATCTTTTAAAAAACTATTTTATTTGATGGAACATGACTTGAAGAATAATAATAGGCCTATTTGGTGTTATTTATATTTATTGTTAAAAATATTTTAGGTTTTGTTATGTACCGGTAACTTAATAAAAGTTTGATTATTCTATTGGTTCCTGATTTTTTTTCATTTCAGATCCATTAAATTTAAGCAATTTATATATATATATATATATATATATATATATTATACGTTTTTAAAAGAAGCCATTTTCGGCTTCAGTTTTGGTTTTCGGCCAAGTGCATCCTAAATTTTCGGTTTTGGCCCAGAATTTTCATTTCGGTGCATCACTAGTAAAAACACAGTGCCACGCTCTGAAACACGCAGTGCAACAGAGAGACAGAGAAAAGCACAGCTGGTATCGGTGTGTATAGATATAGCAGAAAAAGAGTATTGAAAGAGTATGTCAGTATCTGTATTAAAAAATATAAATTTTTGACCACATACCACAACATTTTCCTTTTTATGTTGATTATTTATTACAAAGCTTTTGCTTTTGACACTTCAAAAAAGTTATTTTACTTGAATAACTTCTACTTTGTCTTTTTAGTTATGGCTGACTGTCCTCATACAATTGGTGTTGAATTTGGCACACGGATAATTGAAGTGAGCGGGCAGAAGGTGAAGCTTCAGATTTGGGACACGGCAGGGCAGGAGCGATTCCGTGCTGTTACACGCAGCTACTACAGAGGAGCCGCGGGGGCCCTCATGGTGTATGACATCACCAGGTAAACCAATATTCTGCTCTGATCGCATTGAGGTTACATGTTCAATGCTATCATTTGAAATGCGCTTGTTATTATATAAGCAGCAAGGTGAATATTTGTGTTGTTTTTTGCCAGGCGAAGCACGTACAACCACCTCAGCAGCTGGCTGACTGATGCCAGGAATCTCACCAACCCCAATACTGTAAGATCATTCAGTTTTAACAATAACTTAGTTCCAACTTAGTACGCCTGGGCCTAGTTTCAAAGACAGGGCTTAGACTAATTTATTAGGCCGTAGTTCAATTAGCGCATTTTGGTAACTTTTATAAACATGTCTTAGAAAAAAAAAAACATTACTGTTGTGCATCTTGAGACAAAATAATGGCACTGAGATATTTTAAGATATGTCAGAGCCAGTTGCTTTCAGTTAAAACGGCTCAAACATGCATTTTAGTCTGGGACTAGTCTTAAGCCTTGTCTGTGAAACTGGGGAATATGCTTTAAAATGTCTAAATGGTTTTGGGGCTTCATACATATTTTAACTGCAGATGTGGTTTACACGAAGACCAAACTTGGGCCTGTGTAAGACAATCTGAATCTTTCCTCAGGTGATCATTCTAATTGGTAACAAAGCAGACCTGGAAGCTCAGCGTGATGTCACATATGAAGAGGCCAAGCAGTTTGCTGAAGAAAACGGTATGGTGGTTGTAATTTAAATTAATAAATTGTTATTAAATCTTTAAATCTAGTTTTAAATTAAAATGCTAAAAAAACCCACCCCAAATTATATTTATTTAGATTTTTTCCCTTGATAACTATTGTTTTTATTGAAGAACATACAGTTCTGGAATATAGAACAAAACTTCTGGAATAACAAAACGACTTGTGGTAAAACCACTAATTTAGTCCTTTTATTGTTGTTAATTGAAATGCTCAGATCAAAATGATAAATTGGTTCACTGTTAAATTGACTGCAAGGCTCATACATTGCCCACACTCAGTTTCACATCTAAAATCTTTTCAAACAGGTTTGTTATTCCTTGAGGCAAGCGCAAAAACGTAAGTGGCCTTTAGAACATCTGCCATCAGAGCGTACGCACGTAATTTGTCAAATTCCCAGTGTGATTTCAGTTCTCTTTAGCATCTCTGCATGTGTCTGTCCAACAGAGGTGAGAATGTGGAGGATGCTTTCCTTGAAGCCGCAAAGAAGATCTACCAGAACATTCAAGACGGCAGCCTGGACCTGAACGCGGCTGAGTCAGGGGTCCAGCATAAGCCTACCGCCCCCCAGGGTGGGCGGCTCAGCAGCGATGCACAGCCTCAGAAGGAGGGTTGCAGCTGTTAATGACCATGGAGACTTCACTCTCTCGCTCTCTCTCTTTCTCTATTCCTCCCCTAACCCCAGATCCCACCTCTGCCTCCCTCTGTATGTAAAAGTCTTTCCCCTTCTAGTATGATTGCTCATGGAGACTGGGGCTAGATGGCTCTGCGTGATGGAGGTGTAACATAATTCATGCTCTGTTCTTTCCCACCTCCCCTTCTCCTCTGCCTTCCCTCAGTTGTTTTGCTTGTTTCTCATACGCACACATCCCAGTGCTCTCATTAAGCACTCAAGGGAGGACTGCTCCTCCGCTGAACACTAATCCCGAAGAGAGAAGATGATTGTCGATAAACTGAAGAAATGCTGGGTTTATCCTTTACAGACGTGATGTGCATAACTATAAACTAAACATCTCATGTACAGGAGCTGTCTGAATACTAGAGTAATGTAAATGAAACAGAAATATTGGCAAACCTTATTCGTGTTGAAGTGATCAGGAGGACATGCATCAACATTGTATGTAACATTTTGTTAAATCTAAAACTGAAATAATGTATTCTGTTTTAAATTAGTTTTTGCAGTTCACATCCAATCACCAAATATTTATCCCTGTTTGTACCTATTCAGGAAATAATATACATGTACTATACAAGATTCGTATTGTTTTGAGAAGAATCTCAATGGAAGGTCCATTGTAAAAAAAAAAAAAATTTCAACTATGGCTTTGGTTGTTTCAGACAGTTATTTTAACTTAGTAATAACTGTTATAGTAATATATTGAAGAGGACGGGACACATTTTAGGTCCTGAAGAATGTTTTCCGCACTTTGCAGTTTTGATTTGGTTTTTCCGAGGGCCTGGTGCTGGTTTTGTGTTAAGATCTTAAGTCAACAAGGTTTCAGATCCCCTTTCTGGCTGTTTTTAAGCGTCTGTAAATATTTCAACATCACAGTAGCTTAAGAAACAGATCAGCAGGAGAAACATGCACCAAATCTCCAGGCCCTGCAAATCGTCATCATATCCGGATATTCATATTGTTTTTACATTGATAATTTCAGTTGCCTTATGATTTGCTTTTGTTCACTCTGATGTGCTGCCCGTTTTATTCATAATTCTCATGTAGCTTTTATCGAAAGAATTCCAGCGATTCACTTGTAAAAGAGATTTTGCCTTTTCAAAACATTCCATTAAATTGATTTCCAAACACTGACCATCTTTTGCGCTGAGCTGAGTTTCTTGAAGGTTTCTTAAGCATGATGCACGATACGACTGCTTTTACAGGCATCATGGTTTTCCCCCAATCCAAAGGGAGTTATTAAAACCCTACAATTTATGAATATGTAACAAACAGGCCACCACAGCATGATAAATATTGTGGGAAAATTCGGCCCAGATCTGATTATTACAGCAGCTTGAAAAAACACCATAAAATGGGCTGATACAACAACCAGCAGTTTTCTTTTTCCATAGATGCACATTTGCAGTGGACCGATAAAAAGGCAAAAATAAGCACTCCAAATATGATTTTTCTATAAAACTTTGTGCATTACAGTAGATTTTAGATGTTTTGTAAACTGAAAATCCACTTTTAATTTGTTTTTACTGTCTTGCTTTTTTCACATCTTAATGACATCTGCAAAATATCTTCTGCTCTTAAACTCAAGTATGTCTTCTGACTGTAAGTGACTTTTATTTGTAATTATGTTAATAAAGACAATACTGTAGACTTGAGTTTTTGTCCACATACACAATCGCACTGTATATGAGCAATAATGAGATAAATCTTGGAACATGAGAAACCGGACAAGAAACAAGGTTGTGTATTGCACACTCGCTTTAAGTTGTATTTGAGACAAACTGTTTATAAAGAGAAGTGCTGTAATAAATACTGTGCATATCTTGGTTTTGAATACAAGATCATTTTGGACTTAAGTCATGTAAAAATAAACAAACTGCATCCCAAGCACAACCTCTTTTTGTGCATCACATGATGAAACATGAAACCTTCCTTCCTGCATCGGTTTCCACTGTAAACACTAACAAAACATTCACAAGACATTGTCTACTTTAACATGAGCAAAGGCACGTAACCGTTAAAAATAATTTCATAAAGCAACAAATCAGAGGTAGAGAATTAACTTTCACCATCTTATTTTTACTTCAAGTTTCAGTTTCCTTGTTAGTAAAGTGTGGATCTAGCCTCTGTCCTAACCAAAGCAGGAAGTCATTGAGATTGTCTTGTGGAATTGTAGGATTTAATCAAACAGCTCCTCTGGACTATACTCCTGTAACCACCTGCTTTTATAATGTATAGTCTGTATATACAAATATTTGCTTGTGTCAATACAGAACTGCCAGTTGGCAAGCCCTTTCTGATCCTTTACAGGGATTCCAGGTCAATCAAATAAGAGGAGTCTTTGGAAGAGTTGCCGAGGAGCTGGTCCAGTTTGTCAACATTTCTGCGCAGACCCTGAATGCTGCCTTCAGTCTGCAGTCTACGCTGACTCAGAGCTTCTTGCTGGGAGAACATTCGACTGCGCAGTTGAACCTGGAAACCATGGACAGACACTCACATAAGCCCAAAGTTTTCAAATTGGAGCTAAATTCAGCAGGATAGTGGCCCTCCGAGAATGCTTTATCAAATGATTAAGAAATTGAGATCCTGATTAACTTCGCTGTACCTTTAGGTGGTCCTCCTGCTGCCTTAGTCTTTCTCTCAGTGCGTCCCCTCGCCACTGTTCATCCTGTTTGTAGCAAATGATCAACATTAACCCTGTTGATTTAATCTCAACTACTGATTAACAAAACACAGTTTGCAAATGTGCCAGGTTTGAAACTGCAGAAGCAGAAAATAAATTTAAGAGCTGAAGAAAATGGGGCACAACACAAGTCATATGAGCTACTTTTTGGTGCTTTATCCATTTTGGAGCTCCCTCTGTGTTCCATGGATATAATTATCCGACTGTTCAGTGATACAATGCTGAGTCAATGTTACTTTAGAGTAGTGGTTGTCAACCTTTTTGACTCAAGGCCCTCTAATATCCACAGCAATTTAAGAGGTGCCTATGAAAAGGCTCACCTTAGTGTTATATGCTGGATTCCCCAAGGAGAGCTTAACACCAGGATGGTTCTCTTTCAGGCTGTCTGTGTCTGAGGAGGCGCTAGAGGGCGACTCCAGCTCCCTCACCCCACTGTCAAGCTCCGCTTTCATCTGTGACCTCATGGAGTGCACGCTGTCCTTAATTTCACATAGCTGAGTATTTCCTTCCTCTTGGCTCTGCAGCTGATAGAGGCACATGACAGTCATTCATCTTTCTCACTGATAACCATGTACAGTAACATCACATGGGCTTCAGAAATAATTACAGCCCAAACAAGTAGAACAACTAATATATTTATCTAGAACAGATCTATAACAGCAAACAGATGTGGTGTGTTACAATACTATTTTCTGTTTGTACCGTGTCTTTGAGGCAGAGCAGCTCTTGGGAAATGGTGCTGAGCTGTTCCTGCAGCGTCCTGACTTGTTTATGGTTTTCTTGAGCAGCTTTTTCCACAGTCAGCAGGTCCCTTTGGAGCCGTATACGCTCCTGAAACAAGCTCAAATTAGTCTGTCAGCTATAAACTAAAGAAAAACTTGCAGCCGGAGCTGACTTAAGACTTTGTAAAATAAAGGAATGTTAAAACAATAAAGCCAGCACAATATACCAATTCACAACGGTATCATACGTACAGTCTAATCACTACTCGATTACTGCTTTCTGAAATATGGCAGTCTCATTTCACTACCACTTGGGTTAATTCGTTGGCCAAGTGAGCCAATGTCGGACTTGATAAATATATTTGGGCCAAATATCAGCTGAATGAAGTTTATAATGTTATAACAAATAACTTAAACTAAAACTATGAAAAAATCATTTTGTTAACTGAAATGAAGCAAAAATAAAATATTTTATTTTATTTGACGTTTTTCATCAAAAAATAAGTTCATGTGGAAGAAATAAAATGTAATTATTTTATTTCTGTTTTAGTTTTAACTTGATTTTAAGATGAATACAAATGACAAAAGCAAATCAAATTACAACATAATAAAACTAAAATTCGAAATTAAAACACACACACACACACACATATATAAAATGCATAAATACTATAAAACTACATAAATAATGCTAAAACAACACTGGAATAAACGGCATGAAGATATATCAGAAGATATTTTTTGTGATATAATGAGTCATTCTTTAAAACATCTTTCATGTTGCAGAGAAGAAAGTTAGCCAGAATTTTGAATTTTTGCGTACATTTTCTCTTTAATGGTGTTCTATAGCACCTAGGCAACCGTTCCAGTGCCCATTAAACTGCCAGTGTACTACTAATGGGTCCGTCTGCCAATCACCTTTTCCACTCCCAGCAGTTTTTGCTTGTTTGTGCGGTTGTGGTTCCTCTGGGCCTCGTGACGTCCTTCAGTGCTGGTCCTGTCAGACAAAAAAGCATCCTGCAGGCGACGAGTCTCCTCAACATCTTGCTGGAGTCTGATGTCCCGCTCACACACCTTCTGCTCTGAACACACACTCACACTTCAGTACTTAAAGGCAAGTCGCTCTGCTCACCAGGCTAAATGTAAGGGAACATGTGGTAATGCAGCTCACCCAGTTTATCCACCTGCTTTTGTAGTGCAGTACACTGTTTGTGCTCCCTCTGCAGGTCCATTTCAGCTGATGCGGCTGCAACCTGCTCCATCCGGTCCAGCCTCAGGGCCAGAGCTCTGTCTACTGCCTGCAGCTTCTGCTGCTTCAGCCTGTGCTGCTGATCCAGATCAATGCTCTGCTGCTGCTGTACCATCATGATCTACCCACAGGACACAAATACGATAACCTCATTACTCCCAGAAAATGGTCACCTACATCATATCATAGACATAATGGTTTTAAAAGAATTTTAAAGTTAGTTCACCCAAAAATGAAAATGCAGTCATCATTTACTCACCCTCATGTCAAACCCTTATGGTGTGGACAGTTACCATTGCTCAGTGAATTTTTGTTGGCGAATTATCATTTTAATAGGAATCCACACGCCTGGGAATTAAGTGTGAGGGCAAAATAATTTCTAACGCAAGTTGTACAATAGGTTCAGTTGGTCACACAAATTCGCAGCTTTAACCAACAGAAGATGTTTTACAATAGACAAATTACCTTTCTCCTGCAAAATTTTGCCAATGTTACTGCAACTTAAGACTTTTGTTCAAATTCAGAACAAAAAGATAGTTTAAAAGAAACCTGAAAGATTTTTGTTCCTCCATTGAAAGGCCAAAACTCTGACACTTCAAAAAGTTCAAAAAGATGCGAGAGAGAAATACTTTGACTAACCTCTTGCAACAGTTTTTCATTTATTTAGAAACCGATAAAATCCAGATGTCACTGGGGAAGCCATCAATTGAAGCAAAATTATTTTTTTCAGCTGCACACACTCAGAAACCAAATACTGCCTTGATCAATATAATCAAAGACCATCATTGTACATATATTACAGTATATGTACATTATAATATTTTTTTTAATCTTATTTTTATTCATTAATTACAGATATATCTTGTTCTTGTCATTAATTGTTTTGCATATAATGGGTTGGCAATTTGTATGTTAACACACAAACATTTCAATACAAGTACTTTATAATTGAAAATGGAGATTGTAAAAGAACTTCATAATGGACTTTTTGGAGGATAAGTAATTGATGACAGAATTGTCATTTTTGGGTGAACCGTCCCTTCTAAAGGCCTGTTCACACCAAGAAGGATAACTATAAAGAAAACTATATTAGCATCCACACCAGCGGACGATATCGTTCTGTTTATTCTAAGCATGTGCTTGTCTGTCACTTTAAATGCCGGAGCTCGTTACATCAGGATGGATTCTGATTGTCAATGTTTTTATCGTTCATCAGCTGGATAAAATCGTTCTGAAAGTGATTCCAACAATATCGTTTCTCTGTGCCGTTATCGTTATATGTGGTGTGAACCTTGCTATTCTTAAATATTGAGAACGATTAATAGAACTATATCTTTAGAGATATATTTATAGTTAACGTCGTTGATGTGAACAGGCCTTAACACGTCTAACGTTCAATATCTAGTTTATGTGTTTATTTTAAGTGTATGAAAAAATGTTGTATGAAAAAATAGTGTTGCTTTACCTTTTCATGTTCTTCCAGCTGTGTCTGTTTCATGGCTACTTCCGCCTTGAGCTCCTCCAGCTGCTTCCCCAGTCGGTCTAGCTTCTGTTGTCTCCTCCTGATCTTCTCCTCTTTCTCCTGCAGTTCAGCCTTTTGCTCCTTTTGTTGCTTCACAAGCTCTTCCCGCTGCCTTCTAGCAGCCTTCACCTCCTAAACATGATCAAAAGAAACACTTTTCATGCTATGTAGTGATGCACAGAAATTTTAGTTTGGAAATGGTGATGCTTAATTAGTGCTTTTCTAATGGCGGGTTTTGACTGTGTCAGTATCTATTTACTGGTAGTGCACATAATGTGCATAAGCTACAACAGGTAAACATGTCAGCTGTGTGGACGCTAGGATTGGGTTGACAATACTGATTGATTTCTTATTTTAATAGTAAAAGACTTTGTGCTTTGTTATTTTTGATATGAAACAAAGTCTCAGCTTTCTCTTCCCATTTACTACTAGTTATAGCACAAAAAAACATGATTGAACATCAGAAGGTATGTTGAAAAAAAACAGTACTTGAAAGAATCATGTTTCATGTAAAGGCTCAATCAGTGTTTCAATTGTTAAACAAATGGCAATAAATCATAAACGCAGAAATAATCTAATATCATAAAACATTTTAGATACAAGTTTTTTTATATAAAACTTTTATACACAAGTTTTTTTTGTTTTATTTTATTTTATTTGGTTATTAAATAAACTTTTTTTAAATTTTTTTTTAGCTTTTTTGGCTAAATGAAAACCGCTAGATATGCAGTGTTTTGCTTTAAACTCACCTCTCTGATCTCATCTAACTGAGTTTGAGATTCAATCAGCTGTTTCTTCAGTCTGCTCAACTCCTCTGTGGGTAAAACAAGCATTTTAGAGTGTTTCTTTTCACAGTGCATTAAAATAAGCACATAAGAGCTGATTGTTAAAGTAAGGCCATTGAGTGGATACCCTCATGCTGCTGCTGCGCGGCTGTCGTGTCTCTGCTGATCTCCTGACGCAGATCATGTGCATGTTTCTGGTCTTGTTGTAGTTTGTCCAGCTCAGTTTGTAGTCTGAGCAGCTCTGTTTCTGCTGCCCTCGACCTCGTCTCTGCTGCTTCCAAACACCTGAAACCAAGTCAAGTCACGTTTATTTATTTAATGCTTTATACAATACAGATATACAAAGCAGCTTTACAGTGATAAACAGGAAAATAATCAATATCATGATCAATAAAGCAAACAGAATTCAAGCTGAAGTCAGTTCAGAGTTGATTCTGTAAAGCTCATCAATTATAAAAATGAGTTCAATTCAGCTATAAGCAGCTCTACAGAAGACAAGTGCCATTATTAAAGGGTTAGTTCACCCAGAAATGAAAATTCTGTCATCAATTACATACCCTCATGTCGTTCGACACCCGTAAGACCTCCGTTCATCTTCGGAGCACAAATTAAGATATTTTAGAGGCTCCATTGGCACAATGCACTTTACACTCTCAAGACCCATAAAAGGTACTAAAGACGTCGTAACAAAGTCCATCTCACTACAGTGGTTCTACAACAACTTTATGAAGCGACGAGAATAGTTTTTGTGCACAAAAAAACGCTAAATAACGACTTCTATAGTGATGACCGATTTCAAAACACTACATCATGAAGCTTTGAAGCGTTATGAATCAGTGAGTCGAATCATGATTCAGATCGCGTGTCAAACCACCAAACTGCTGAAATCACGTGACTTTGGCGATCCAAACCGCTGAATCGACTCACTGATTTGTAAGTGTATCCTCCTAGACCGTCTCATTCTAGCGCTTAATGCTGAGGGGGACTTTAACCTACAAGCCACCGAAGGACTGAACTAGAAAGGACACAGCCTCACTAGGATGCAGCCTTCCATTGTAATTCTGAACACCTTGATTAGCTGGTTCAGGTGTGTTTAACTAGAGTTGGAGCTAAACTGTGCAGGACAGTGGCCCTCCAGGAGCAGGATTGTACACCCCTGATCTAGCTTTCAGTTCAGGTTTCGTTCTCATCTAATAACCACAGCAAAACAATCAATTTTAGCTTTACCATAAAGATCAAACTCATCAAGTCATGCTTTATGCTTTTTTGCTTGTCCAGGGTCTATGCCCTAGGCCTGAGGCATGCTGAGATAAGTGGGTATGGAAGATGGATATTTTTTTTTGCTAAATTAAATTTGTAACTTGAATGAAAATATAGGTATTGTTGAATGACTGATGCTGCAGTCTTTCCAATATGACTCGAAAGTTTATGAAGATTATACAGAAAATTCCAAAGAAATGTGAGATTTTTTTTTGTTGAATTTTCCATATGCTACCTCTGAGCATGTATGCGCCTGGCTTCCAGGTTTCTGCACTGTTCCTGCAGGCTGCTCCTCTCTTTGTCGGTTTGCTGTTGCAGGTCGAGGCTCTTCTGTTGGAGGGTGTGCAGCTCTGCTCTCTCTCTCTTCAGCAGGTTCATCTGTCTCTCAGCCTCCCCACGCTGCTCCTGCAGCTCTTGCTGCACATGCTGCAGTTCCACACGCACCTGTGCAGCAGAAACTCGCATATTCATTTCCCATCAAACATCAGCACAGACAGTACAGGCGAAGACAAAAAAATGTTTAAGACTGACCTCTAGAAGAGTTTCCTGGCTCTTCTGTAACTGGTCCAGTTTCTGGTTATGATGCAGCTTAACTCCCTCTAATTCCCCAGTCTCCAACTGGACCATTTCCAACACATGCCTTAGCTCTAAACACACAGGTTCTCAACATTAACTGGGTGAACCATAATATTTCCCAAACAGATACCGTTCAGTTTTTTCCCCACTCATTCAGACTTATTTTTGTAATTTGTCAATTGCTGCACCACAAGCAGTAGTTTTTAATTTTTAATTTCTATCTCTGGATATTTCAGGATAACCTCATCTCTGTTACATTACTTACTGACTTGCTACAATACTGTAGAATACATCACAGAAAACCAGACCAAAATGCCAAATTTTAATGGTCACATGTGAAATGTTTGCCATTTGCCATTTATAGTGGCTTTCTTTTCTTTTTTCTTTCTTTTCAAACAATGTTTAAAATTATGTCATGACATGTCAAACTGGTCACAATCGTTACAGACCTGCTGTGTGTTTTTTGATGGCTGAACGGAGGCTCTGCAGGTTTTCCTCCTCCTGCTGCTTATCTTTCTTATACTGTGTCAGTCTGGCTTTCCTCTCGGACAGCTGAGAGTCCAGCTCTCCTTTCTGCACGGCCAGAGACTGCACATCCACACGGTGTTCCTACACATATTCAGACCGTTCATAAATATTTATAAAAAAGTATTTCCTAAATATTTAAACACTGCACTAATATTTTATGCATGTGAAAAACCTGAATGCGTTGGTGTAAGAGTCGGGCGTCCTCTTCTCCCTGCCTGAGCACATCCAACAGGCCCTGCCTGTGCTGCTCCACACTAACTCTCAACACCTCCTCTTCCTGTTTCCACTGCTCCAGCTTCCTGTCCAGCAAAGACAGCTCCTCCTGCTGCAACACCACCTGTACCCCACACAAGAGACCCACAAAGTTACACTGATACTTTACAGCTACACAATACTGTTCAAAAAAAGCTTTGGGTCGATTTACAGTAAAACACAATTACAATTTTAATTAAGTGTTTTCTATTTTTATATATTTTAAAATGTAATTTATTCATGTAAAAGCAAAGCTGAATTTTCAGCAGTGCTTAAGAAACATTTATTATTATCTGCTGAAAGTAGTAGTGCTGCTTAAAGAAAGTGTGTTTTTTCCAGGATTTTTTGATGGGCATTTATACATTTTTTGTTGCATTATATATTTCTTTACTGTCATTTTTGAATTATTTAATGAGTCTTTGCTTAATAAAAGTATCAACCCTGTTGAAAATGTTTTGAAGCATGGCAGCTGGTTTAAGGTGGTCAAGTGCTGGTCCTAAACTGGTCCTATGAAACTAGCTCCAGCTCTGGACCAGTTTATAACCAGCTCAGGACTAGCTTAAACCAGCTCATGACCAACTAAGGACCAGCATAAACCAGCTCAAACCAGCTGCCATGCTTCAAAACATACCTAACCAGCATAATGCTGGTTAATTCAACAGGGAATTTATTTTAAAAAATCTTAGTAACATCAAACTTTTGAACGGTAGTGTGTATGTGATACTGAGTGGTGATTTTCAGATCTGTACTCAGTAATGTGCTGCTTCTTAACACACGTTTTACCTGAGTGTTGAATTTGCCCAGTTCTGTTTTGCGTTGTGTTAAGCTGTCTTCTGTCTCTCTGCAGCTCTGAAGGAGTTTCCCCTCCAGGCTCTGGGTCTCTCTGAGCTCTTTCTCAACAGTTTCCAGTCTATAAACAAGAGACAGACAGTTCAGTAGAGAGAAATTGTATGCATTCAGTGATTAACTGAAATTATATTTGCACCTGTCAGTCGCTCTATCCAGCTTTCTGTTGACTTCTTGAAACTTTGCATCTTGACATGCAATGACCTCCTCTACTTCTTGTAGAGTGTGTTCTTGGTCCTGTTTCCTTTTCTGCAGCTCCTTAACCTCCTCTTGAAGATTCCTTTAGTAGCATGATTACATGTCTCAATTTTTGCTATTAGCAAGCTCAAACTAAACTTGATGCATAATCACAGAACAGCCTTAAAAACTGCTGTTAAATGCTGTTTAAGATGTTAAAATACTTCAATTATAAGTAGATCATTTGTTAACACTTTCTTTCAGCATCGTGCTACCTTTTTGTCTGAACAATGGCAGATGGGGAAAGTGTTTGGTAAACCTTTTCAAAATGTTATTTTTGCAATTCTGTTTGGTACCACTAATGACGTATAAATTACACACAGCAGCTGCAAGGATGCAGAACTGAAATATGTCATTTGTGTGGTATTTGTGTTCACCTGAGCTGTTGTTTGGTTCGGACAAGCTTTGTGGCGCTGTCTTGAGCTCTCTGTTCCATCTCCACCAACTCTCGCTCTGTCTCTTCCACTTGTCTTCTGGCCTCATTGTAGCGCTGCACACTCTCTTTAGTCTGCAAACCCACATGCATTAGATCATTAGCAACTTGGAGTTGATGTACAGGTAATATACTGTTTAGGAAGAAGACCAGTGCTAGGGAAGCTATGTTTTAATTAATGTAGTTTAACCACAGTCAAGTTACTCTTTTAAATCATAATGGAATAAAATATGTCTATTTTAATATTTAGTATTTTTAAAATGTAGTTAATTCCTGTAATATCAAAGCTGAATTTCCAGCAGCCATTACTCCAGTTTTCAGTGTTGCATGATCCTTCAGAATCATTTCTAATATGCTGATTTGCTGCTCATGAAACATTTATTATTATTACCAATGTTGAAAACAGGTGCTGCTTTTTATAATATTTTTTTAAGGATTTTTTGATGAATATAAAAAAAAAAAATGAAAGAACACAAATAAAGAATAGAAATCTCTTGTGTAACAAAAGTTCTTTACTGCCAATTTAATTGCTGAATAAAAGTATTAATTTCTGCAACTCTTTACAATAAGGTTTCATTAGTTAACATTGGTTAACTAATTTAGTTAACGTGAATTAACAATGAACAATAGTTCTACAGAATTTATTAATCTTAGTTATACTACGGGGCCGTTGAATGCTTGAATTTGATTGGCTGATGAACGTTCTGAGGTGTGCAATTATTTTCTGGTAATCGCACCGCGAACGTAGTTCCAGGCAGCTCTCTTATGGGGTAGATTTTTTGCGTTATTCCAAACAAATAGATTGTTATCCACAAATAAATGTAAAGAGATCCACAAATATATGCAGGAGTTTCACCAAAATCAATAAGATTCACAAATTTGAACAATATGTGAGATGGTGGTCCAGTGGGTTAAACCATGGAACTGATATGCAGAAGGTTGCTGGTTCGATCCCAGCGGTCACCACCAGTGTGTCCTTGAGCAAGGCACTTTACTGGCTTCCTCTGCATTGGTGGATCTCTTCTTGCACATTTGTAAATCGCAGCACAGTGCGTGGATTTTGAAACATTTCTAGCGTCTACACTCACACAAATCCACAAATAGGTAGACTCCACCCACCGTCTACTTAAGCCAATCAGATAACGGACATATTGTGCTGACCAATCGTAGCACATTCTCGCTCCAACCAATCACGTTTTGGCCAGAGCCGTTGAAAAATAGAGTTACCACTCCCATAGACTTAATGCGTAAGTAAAGCGTGTCATGGAGTGACCAATAATAGTTCCAGCATTGAACCCCATTCATTTCAGTGTAGGCTATCTCAAGCACACTCGCTGGCAAATTGACGAAATTACTGAATATTTTGAGATTTTATGGCATTAGTTGACCTCTGAGGAATATTGATAGAAGATGTATTTTATGAAGCACGTTAGAGTTAATGTTTAGTGTTATATAATATATCGTTAGACTCTAACTTCAGTTAGATACCGTGAGCAGCACTCTAACAGCTACTATATCCAGATGCTATCTGTCATTTCAACAGTTTTTAGATTCTCTGAGATCTTTCTGTCAAATGCGTTTCTATGAAGTATTTGCCATTCAAGGAATAACGTATCTAGCGCTTGGATATAAAGAGTTCAATAAATTAGTTGCCCTGTTTTTTTAAAAACACTATTTAAAACTTCTTTCTTGGGTTAAATTCTGTATATTCTAGCATCATTCATTTATATTCACCTGTTGTGTATGCTTTGAGTATCAAAATAACATTAGGACGTTAACAACATAAAAAAAAATGAAAAAAAGAAATTACCACTATAACCAGTAGACATTTTTTTTGTCATAAATTTTTATAGATTATCAAATCACTATTATAACATTAAAATATCTATTTTTGTTACTTTAAATAGGCTAATTGTAGGGAACATTACAAAGTCTAATGAAAAACAAAAACATCTGACTAAACTTCACAATAAATCTTTATTTAAATCGTGTCTGTGCTTTGTTTATGATGAGGGGATTTGTAGATAAGATTTGTGTAAAACGTAAACTTGCACTAAAATTCATTCAGCGTTTTGAGACTGTATAAAACTTGTTTTGATCGATACTGAGAGGATTCTCATTGCCGGTAAATTAAACATATGATTGGTTATTATTTTCAACAGAAATGCCCTTGATTGACTACAACACTATACACTGTAAAATCATGTTGTACTGTCATGGCCCAAATAAAATGACCAGATCAGTCAAAATTTTTTTTTACGTTGTCTCTTTTTTATCTCTCCCCAGAATAAAATGCTACTGTAAAGCCTAATCGAAGTCAATGCACATATTGTGTTAATATTTGCCAGAAATCGCTGCAAATACAGTGAAAATGCTGTCTATCCTGTGTCTAATCCTATTCAAACAGATTGACAGCGCGGAGTTGTTTGGAACTATTGAGAGCTCTATGGCTCTAGTCAGCACAATATGGCCGTTATCTGATTGGCTTAAGTAGACGGTGGGTGGAGTCTACCTATTTGTGGATTTGTCTGAGTGAAGACGCTAGAAATGTTTCAAAATCCACGCGCTGTGCTGCGATTTACAAATGTGCAAGAAGAGATCCACCAATGCAGAGGAAGCCATCAACATATGCACAGGAAGCGATTCACAATTGAATGCAAGGCAGAGTTGTGTTTGTGACATAAAAACATATGTGTGGATATTTTTTTTTATTCACAAATGTCATTGTATTTATTTATGAATCTTATTCATTTTTGTGAAACTCCTGCATATATTTGTGGATCTCATTCTATTTATTTGTGAATTTATTTAATTTTTGTGAATCTCTTTAAATTTATTTGTGGATAACAATCTATTTGAAAAATAATGTTTTAAATAATGCACTCCGCTTCGCGTCGTGACCGCATCACCACCTCGGGTGTGCATTATTTTTCTAATAATTCACCGGCCCGTCGTCAATTATTCCTTATTTTAATGTTAATTTCAATGTTTACTAATACATTATTAAAATAAAAAATTGTATTCGATAACATTAGTTAACGCACTGTGAACTAACATGAACAAACAATAAACAGCTGTATTTTTATTAACTAACATTAACAAAGACTAATAAATACTGTATCAAATGTATTGCTCATTGTTAATTCATGATAGTTAAAGGGATAGTTTACGCAAAAATTCAAATTACCCCATGAATTACTCACCCTCAAGCTATCATAGGTGTATATGACATTCTTCTTTCAGACGAATACGATCAGAGTTATTAAAAAATGTCCTGGCTCTTCCTAGCATTATAATGGTAGTGAATGGTAGCCCAACATTTGAAGCCCAAAAAAGTGCATCCATCCATTATAAAAGTAATCCACACAACTCCGGGGGTCGTGTAATAAAGGCCTAAAATCAGGTTTTTGTAAGAAAAATATCCATATTTAACACGTTATTAAGTAAAGTAAAGTATCTAGCTTTCAGCGGACTGCCTTCCATATTCAACTTACGAAAAAAGCTTAACTGGTGCGACGATGCGTCGGACGTAGTGTAAAATGCGTTACTGCCGTGACAATAATGTAAGTGTTTTGGACTGCGAGAGGCGTTACACTTTCTTTGTAAGTTGAATATGGAAGGCCTTTACTTTATAAAATTTTAAATGGATATTTTTCTTACACAAACCCATAGATTCACTTCAGAAGGCTTTTATTAACCCCCCTGGAGCCATGTGGATTACTTTTATAATGGATGGATGCACTTTTTCGGTCTCCAAATTTTGGGCTGCCATTCACTGCCATTATAATGCTTGGATTAGCCAGGACATTTTTTATTATAACTCCGATTGTATTAGTCTCAAAGAAGAAAGTCATATACACCTAGGATAGCTTGAGGGTGAGTAAATCATGGGGTTATTTTAATTTTTGGGTGAACTATCCCTTTAATACATTAACTAATGTTAACAATTAAAACCTTTTTGTAAAGCGTTACCTTTTTCTCTAAATGAAAACAAAAAAAAATCTTATATGATGCTAAACTTTGAATGGTAGTGTATTAATTGATATAAATAAACACAAAATAATTAAAGTAATAAAAAAATGTGAGCAATGATTGAATCAGTGATTAAAAAAAAAAAAAAAGTCAAAGAGGACATGAGCTACACTTGACTACTGTAAGAGGCCATTCACACAGAAGATGTTTTTGCTGTTAAGAGAAGCGCTTTTTAAAAGTTGAACTCATTTTAACTTGAGTGGCCATTTATAAAATGCCACATCATGCACGAGTTAAACGGTTAAACACGTCTGTCTAGGCAGTGGAACAGGAAAAACGCGTTCTGTGTGAATGCCCCCTAACACTACTGAAAAATGTAATAAACAATAGCGTGGCTCCCCAACAGTGAGAAACACTAGTGTCAGACCTTGGCTTGAGTGTCTTTGAGCTCTGTCTCAGCCTCTAGAAGCAGTCTATCAGCTTCTCTGAGCTCTGCTCTGCGCTTCAGCAGGGTCTTCTCCACACACTCCACCTCTCCCAGCAAACACTGCTCCTCCTCTGCATGCAATACAGTTCTTTCCAGCCCATTCCTGATGAACCCACAAAATTCAAGGCACTAGATATTTTATCTATTACATGTAGTTTACAATTCAGAGATGCTGTGTGTTATACTGAGTTCATATTCAGTATGATCTATTGGTGTTGGCATGCTCACTGACGTGTGGCGCTGCAGTGTGTGGATAGTCCTGCGCAGACGTTTGATTTCCTGCTGCAGCTCTGTTGTTTTTTCCTGCATTGTGTGCTTTTCTTCCTCACTGTGAACTCTATCAGCATACTCCTCTCTCAGCCTACGCTCTGCCTTCTTCATATCTCGCTCCTGAAACACAAACCAAAACTACTTATCTTAGGTTTTATTTTCCACTGTTGGGCTGACAACGTAGCTCTGTTGTAATACAAATGTGTTGCATTGGTAATGTAAGAGTTTACAGATGATATGACATTCTCTACTACATAGAAAATCATGGCAGCCAGGCAACAAACATGTGACCAATCCTGAGTTGCAATGTCACTACACGCATTCTACCAGCGAACTATGCTGAGAATTCTGGGTTGAGAGTGGTTTGTAATCGTGCCGTGCAAGGCTTAAGTGGAAATATAACTGGAACAGTTCGGCTCGACAGTGGAAAAGCAGTTCATCTTATTAGTTGTGCTTCTTAATGTTTAGTTGAAATTATGATTTTATTTAGGATTCTTTGATAAATGGAAAGTTCACATAATTTATTTGAAATGGAAATCTTTTGTAACTGTAAGATGTCTAAATGTCTTAACTGTCACTTTTGATCAATTGAATGCATCCTTCTTGAATAAAAGTATTAATTTATTTAAAAAAAAACATCTTACTGACTCCAAACTTCTGATTAATATCACAATATAAACTGAAATATTGTCTTAACTGGGTTGTCACATTATCATGTTTACATTATGCACTGTTCAGATTGCACACATAAAAAGGAATATGACAAAATTCTGATTAATATTATAATATAATTAATATAATTATATAATTATATTATAATATGTAACAGTCAATGTAAAAATGTAATGTTAAATATAAAACGGTCTAATACATTTATAAATTGCAGTAAAATAATGTAACAGCAGCATAATTCAACAGAAAATAACAAAGCTCAATTTAACTTGAAATCTACATACAGTATCTCTCACCAAGTCCTGATGTCCAGGCACATTACAGTGCAGCGTCCCACTGTGTATCAGAGGAATAGTAAGGTTGCTTGGAGGAGGTCCGTACACCAGCCTGGCTCCATCAGGAGGAGGCCCATAGAAGACAGTACTTGAGCCAGTTGGGAGGCCAGGTACAGGGTGACTGTAGTTAAATGAACCGGGAGGAAAAGCGGTACCATCAGGTAGCGTAAATCCAGCAGAGCCAGATAAAGGCGTGAAGCGTGTCCCCTCCATATCACTCTCTCTTCCACTGTCTCTGAACATCTGAGCATCTGAGGAAACAATGACAGCTATTACTGCTTTGATCCTGATATTCATCACCATAATGATGTTTACGAGAAAGACTGTGGTTCTTGCCTCTCTTTCCATGAGTGTGTGGATGGGGGGAGTGGACCCAGTATCCTCCATTAATAGGAGGTCTTCTCTGCCTTTGTGCTCTGTGTCCAGACCATCTGCCTCTCTCAGGGGACTGAGGGTGCACAGAGCCCAATCCTGAGTCTTGTGTGCCCTGAGATCCCAAACTAGGTGCCTGAGGACAAATAACCTGCTGATTATAATAGTCACTTACAAGAGTATTCCTTTTCTAATGCTAAAATACCATATTTCAAAATATGATATCCTACATTGTGATTTGATGGTACATAGTACCAATATCCTGTGTTTGGCAGGGGATCTCCTAAACTGGACAGGAAGTTATTCTGCTGTAGAAGAGTCTCCCTCAGGGCTCCAATCTCTTCCAGCAGTTCTTCTAGATTTCCGTTGTTAGCTAAACAAAACACAACAAATAACAAGTCTATTTTTGCATTGAAGGAAATGTGCATGGCTACAAGACCAAAAACACACCACCATGATGCTAGGGTGTTTGTGAGGGGTTACCATTGAAAGATGGCAAACAAACCTTCTTTGACTAGTTGATCTTTGAGACGTTTGGTTTGAGCCTGTTGCCGTTTCAAGGTTTGGTTTAATCTGTCCAATTCTTGCTGTTGAATACTAGAGTTTGGGACACTGTGGAGATTCCCATCTGTCTCATGAACCTTCATTCAACAGATACCAGAGAATGCATTAACATACATAGGTGAGGACAGGGCATTAACAAACTAAAATCTCTGACAAGTGAGAATGTGAGATACTGGAAGTCATTCATTTCCAATTGAGAGTAGTACAGGAGCTGCATGAAGTTCCGATTATATTTGTATGCAGAATTTTCTGATATTTTGATTTGAGCTTCGGGTGCACTGAAATACCGTATTTGAACTTTTGCAGCTAGACCATATGCGACTGCCTGACAAGATGTGATGTATTCTAATTAAAACTATGAGCATGATGTGAGAATTACAAATATTTTTAAACTAAAATGTTATTCTTTAAACACTAATTCTGTAAAATGGGCAGTTATAAATAATTATTATAATTATATAATTCCTTACGCTGATTAGCTCTAGAAAACCCACTATGCTTTTCTTTCAAATCTATCAGTGGTAATTTGATTTGTGTGCACAAATTCATACATTCATTATTCATTCATTTTACCATAGTGAATAAGCAAAGGGTATCCACAAGCAAAGTTTAGTGTGACTGAACCGAAATGCGCCAATCATACCCAAAATGTCAGCGATTAGATGAAAGCAAGATAAAACTGAAGACTGAAGTCTGAAGATTCTGAGCAGATACATTACCCTATCTGTCAAAAGCTTCTGGAGAACCTGGATTTCTGCTTCAGCACAAGCCAAGTCCTGAATGGCTTGGGCAGCCTGAATCTTGGTGCTCTGTAACTCCTCTGCATTCTACATGCATAAACACATCATCATCAGTGCACTTCTCTCACATTGATGCTGCTCCGAAAAGATGAAGTAGTCTGCACTTTGTCTTACCGCTGCTCTCTCCAGATGTATTTTTTCTATAGTGCTATGAAGTGAGTGAAGTTTGTCCTTAGCTGCAAACAGTTGTTGGGCAGCCATTCTGTCAACAGAGGAAAATGATCTCCTGAGTGCCTGCAACTCCAGACTGAGAGAATCCAGCTGCTCCTGAGTCTGGCTCTCCTCGGCTTTCATCTAGAAAAACAACAAACTATTACATACATAGCTGCTAAAAGCAATATCCAAAGTAAAATACAAGTTAAGATCTATTGTGGATGTATAAATGAATCATGGCTGACTGAAAATAAAGCATTTCTATAATGGCACTGGTAACTATAAACTCTCATCTAGTTTTTAGTTGTCCATAGGGTCAAAGGGGTACAAAAAAATGTTTTCTTGCTTAGGTTTCATTACACCTAACTTAACATTTTGATTGAAGCTCTGAAAGAATCTCAATCATGACAACTCTGGAAATAGATTTAACAGCATTGTATTGTTAGGAATTTTTCTCTTTAAAACATTTGCTTGGTATCTCACTATGGAAAACACCTTGGGCAAATGTATCTGCTATGCTACTGTTACTGACATTACAATCAGCTACTTCAAACGTTTCATGACTGAACTGTGCATTTAATCTAAAAACCGAGCAAAACAGAACAAACTCAAGAAGGTGGCAAACAAACTTAACAAAAGGTTAAGAACTCTCATTCTGGTACCTGTTTATCTTGTTCTTCTAATTCAGCAAGCAGACGGTCCCTGTCAATTTCGGTCTCCTCTAAACGCTTCAGCATCAAGTACTGCTGCTCATGAGCATCCTCCAGCTCCTCCCTCAACCTCTGGACATCCGCCTCCTCACCACACCTCTCTGCTGCCTGCTAGAATCAAACAGAAGATCAGCATCACTTCATACGAAGACATTATACTGGAATATGTGAGTATCTGATTGATGATATTTCAAATAATGTTAAATTGAAAGCCACAATGTCAGCTCACCTGAGTCTGGTATCTCTCTTGGTACTTCCTAAGTCTCTCTCTGAGTGAACCCATCTCTCCAGCGAGTCTGTCCTGGCAACGCTGTGCCTCGTCTCTATCACTCTGAGCAGCAGATACTACACGATGCACCTCCTGTTGTAGCTCTATGCATTTCTTGTTCACTGGTTCCCCGAGGTCTTCAAAGCTGCAACTGGATAGAAAAACAAAGACATTTCACTATCTGATGGACACACACACACAGTTCAATTATTTTAATCTGCTAAAATACAGTATATAATAAGAATCCATCATACCTATGTTCCTCTTGTCCTGTAGCTATGGCTCTTGACAGTTCTCCTAAATGTTTAGCCACATTCTCAGGGCAAAGCAGCTCCTTCCTAACCTGCTCTAAATCACCTTGAAGAGCATCTACCTTCTCCTTAAGACTGTCTCTCTCCTCCTGTGAAAAACATTTTCAGCCAGGGATTCAAAGATGTGAGTCTTACTGGAGGCTGAAGGATTCTCATACATCATCAAGCAGCAGAATGTAAAGTACACTTTTTTTACAAGCAGTGAGAAGGGCTTGTCTGTGTCTGCATCCTAAATAGGTGAGCGGTTGTCCGCATCCTAAATAGGTGAGCGGTTGTCTATCCTTTGGTCTTTCCAAGAATTTTGGAATAAATCTGACTGAGCTTTATTATTCTGGTATAGGGTCTGATGTGCAGCTACACACCTGGAGAGTGTTGACCTGTTGCAGAAGCTCTGTGTTCTCGAGCTCTCTGTCGGCAGCCATGTGCATCTGTGCCAAAGCATTCTCTTTTGCCTGTCTTTCTTTCTGCAGCTCCGCCTGCAGTGCAGAGTGCTCCATCTGTAAATGTGGAAGGCAAGGAAACTTAAATGTTAACATTTAAAAGGATAGTTTTGAGGATAGGAAATCATTCAAATATGCTGATTTGATGCTCAAGAAACATTTCTTCTTATTATCAATGTTTAAAAAATATTATAATGTTTAATATTTTGGTGGAAACCGTGATTCTTTTCAGCATCCTTTGATGACTAAAACGTTCAAAAGAAGAGCATTTATTTAAAATATAACATTTTATAACTGTACAAATAAAAAAATAAAAATAAAAAAAAGATATTAACCCAAAGACCACAAAACTTAGTACACAGTAGTGTACTAGATTTGAATATGTGGAAGAGTGAATAACAAAACCTTTTGTTAAAAATCCTCACACACATGGATTTAAATGACTAGGGATACAATATGAATATTGTTGATGTTACAGGTCTTGAGTTTCGATGTGGGATTGCACATTTTGTGCATAATTTTACTCATTCCCTCAGATTTTGTGCTAAAAAATAAAGCCAGATACTAGCATCGTACATCTAAGCACTAAATTGAGTTCTTTTTTGCTGCTTATTGAGCTTAAACAGTCAAAGACACAGTCTTGTTGAGTTATGTTTTAAGTAATGTAATTTAAACAGTTGAGAAAAAAACGCATGTGTAACAGTATAAGGGATCTGTATCTCAGGTCTTAAAGTGACAGCAGCATAAAATACCTGCTGCCAAATTATGAGATAATATTGAAAATATCTATATGGCAGTTTTCCCCCATGGTATCGATGTCAAAATTGTGGCCAGCAAAAAGGCTGAGTGGCTAATAACTTTAGAAAACCATTAGCCACTGTTGTTGTTGACGTATATTTCAAGAAGATGAGGACATATCAAGAATATTTGAAATTTAGAGCACAAAGGGCTTGACATTAACTTTTTTGCTCACCAGCAACTGTGGCTTATTCAAGCCCAGTAACATCAACAATATTCATCTGGAGCAAATGAAACAAGTGAGTGAGGGGAGGTGGGTTTGTGTGTCAACTCGCTGTCGGAGAGATGAGAGAGCGAGAAAGAGCAGCTGGTATCGTGGATCTATTCTGTGGAAAAAAAGTATTGAAAGCGTTTCAGATATTTCAGTATCGATATGTATGCAAAAATCTATATTTTTGACAACACTACATTGCACTCAGTTTATTATTTCAGACGCTTTTTTAAAATACTAAAAGTGAAAAATATATATGCTGTATTATATATCAAATTCAACCCCCCAAAGTGGCTAGTAGGAGTGACAGCGTTACACGCCACTGCTGAAATCCACCAGTATTTGGAGGATGCTAATGACATCCGCCAACGGTGTTAATGTCAAGCCCTGAGTGTTGTTTTATTGTGAGAGCTGCTCCTTTTTGTAGCTTGACTGGCACTAATCACAGTCCACTTTCTTTTTATGGAAAAGGGCAATGTGAATATTCAAGCTAACATTTTGTGATATATAAAATATAAAGATTTGGAGATTATGGAAAACAAAATTTTTAATTTCAGGTGAACCATTACTCTAAAAACTATGGATGAATATGAAAAATCTATGAAGAGATTTCCTACTTGACTGAGTCTACGTAATCTGCCCAGCTCCTCCTTCAGTTGCGTGGCCTCAGTATCTCTCTCCTGCAGTTGGGTCTCCAGCTCTGCCTCATATTCACGGACCTGACGCTGAGTCTGCTTCAGTTCTTCATTCTTCTTCCTCAGATCCTCCAACTCCTGCTTCTCATGCTGCAGCTCCTATAAAACAACAAACAATATGATAATGTTGGTTTGACGTATTATTACAGAGTGGTGTATTAAAACTGCAGTTGAACATCGTGTCAGAAACAGAATCCAACCTCCTGTACGCTTTCAGCACTCAGAGCATCTTTTTCCATCTGTGTGCATTGAAGCTCCTTCTCACATAGGAGGTGCTGCAGAGTATCTTTCTCCCTCTGCAGACGCCTGCAATCTGACTGGGCTCTTCGTGCTTGTTCCTTCATTCCCTGCAGATACTCCTGGAGACCTGAGATGATGCCCTCCAGGTCATGCTTGAGTGCCTCATTAGCAGCTATCTGACCTAAATGAGTAGAGATTGTTTTGTCTTACTGGTTTTAATTTAAATATATTGTATTCGTCAATAAATTCATAATAAATTCAACTGCATCACTATCCAATAAACGTAAAAGAAAAATTATAAAAAGTTCCTCACCATCTGTAAGCTGTTGCTCTAGTTCTTTGATCTCCTGCGTTTCCTTGTAAATGCGTGTGATCATATCATCCAGCCTGCTCTCCAGTTCCTTGTGTTTTCTGCTCATGATGGCCAGCAGCTGCGTCTTTTTGGACAACTGAGCCTTCACATGGGCCTGCAAAAGAGATGGCAGAGTCAGTGCAAAGTCAGTAGACACATAAGTTCAACACAAGTAATATATATGATGTCAGTTTAATGTTGTCCATCTTTATTTTTAGTGTTTATTTTTATAAAGAGTATGTTAATATAACTACTTTAAATAGTTTTTTTGACTTGGGCACCCCCTTGGGAGCCGCAATATCAAGGTCCCGCCCACACTCCCGCCTAATCAACAACTTTTTGTGAAATAAACAGTTATGGAAATGTAGAAATAAAATTAAAGCTCGATTCTCCTCCCGAAGTACTCAAAAAATGTCTATTGGTGCCTCAGTGACTACTTCGCTCAGAGAAGCTGTCAATCATAACATCACCCCCCTTTTTTATAACATCAAATAACTAACTAAAACTAAAACCAAACTTATTTAAAGAACGAACACCTGAACTAACATCAGTGTGATAAAAACAGCCTAAAATGACAGAAATCATCTTTGGAAAAAATGTATTTGAAGTGTAATTGAATTGTTTAGTTTGTCTATGTCCCATCCATTACATTACATGGAGAGGGCGGAGTTTATGACCTATACTGCATCAAGCCACCTGGGGGCGATCGAGACACTTTGGCTTCACTTTTCAGGACTCGTGTGGCACGCTTGGGCGGGACACCAATATAGTTATCTTTATAATTATCATCATAGTTAGATATATCATTATAATTATTGTTCTTGATGTAAACGGGCCTTTAGGGGTGGACTCATTAGACGTGGACCAGTAAGCATCCATTGAGCAACCACCTGACCACCTTAGCAGCTGCATAGCAACATCCTGGCAACAACCCAAAACACCCATCATCCTGGAGGGGACTTTCATTTGGCAAACATCCTCACATTTCTTTAGAAAATGTAGAACTTCTAGGTTTTATTTGTCATCAATGCATTTAAAACTGATTTAGACTGATAAATGATTTGTAGTCTTTTGAAATCAATCTGATACAAATCTCAGAACAAAAGACCAAGACCCTGCATCCCAATTCACATACACTGAAAAAATTGGTGTAAACAATTTTCGCTCACAAATTGCAAGTAACACATTGTCGTTATTGTTATAGTTCTGGTATGGACATCACTTTTCTCATAGGAGACCTTTAATATTCTGATTGGGGACACTTAATATTCAACAATATTATTTATTCCGCACTGACCTTATTGGATGAGAACTGAACTGAGCTGGACAATGACATCACTGTTTTCTGCTGGACTGCTTTATAGATTAAATGAAATTAAATGAAAACTAATTTAATAATTGATGATCTTTACAACGGAACTGAATCAACACAGAACTGAACTATTTTTGAACTACACCATTTTCTTTTTAGAGATACTTTACAGCCAAAATGAGCTCTGTTCGCATCATTAAATCATTTTCCTGTAATCATTGTGAAGCTGCTTTGAAACAATCTGTAGGAAGTGTAATATAAAGTAAGATAGCTTGACTTGAATTAAACGTGAAATTAAGACTGTAAAAGTAGGAAAGCAGAAAGAATTCATTTTCTACAGTGTACTATCCACCCTAAATATTATTCAACATTAGCAATTTTGAATACTATTTAGGGTGGACAGTATGCGAATTGGGAAGAAGGGACAGTCTTGGACTTCCGCATTCGTTACTTCTCCACTCATACACTTCCTCTTCCCGTACAACACTATCTCAAAGTGATAACGTAACAATTTTATTAAGCATTATTTTACACAAACAGGAAAGTTCTTTGAACCAACCTTCTTTTTAAATGAAGATACCAAAGGTACTTATTTTTATCTAATGGTTTGGTCATAGTAATTTAACCATGTACATTGTTATTATGCTAACTGCTCTCAAACTTAATGTAAGCCATGTAAAATATGCAAGCCAGCAAAGCCTGATGACATAATGCTTCTGAAATTTCCTGTTTAAAAACACAGAAAATATATTCAATATATATTCAAACCTACACATTAATGTAGCATGTTTTGATCAACTTAAAAAATTAAATGTTCTTATTGTAACGTACCAATAATCATTGCTACAAACAAAATCAAGAGTCCCAAATTGCAACAGTATGACAGCAGCCTCTCATGAGCCCCTCCTTGACCCCAGTGGGGTACTTACTTACTACAGCGGCGGTGTGGCTGCCATCTCTTCCCTTTCTGTCTCTATATATCCATTTTCTCCTGTTGCTGACCCAGGAGGGGAAAGAAAGTGAACCTGTCCCCTTTAGCTCCACTACTCTAAACTTCAGAGCTATTGTCCACAGAGTTCAGCTATCATTAAAAGTAGCCCTCTCCTATAGATTTCATTCTCCCCCTCCTCCTCTATCCCTGCACTTTTTCCACCCTCCTCTCAACTCTCTTTGAATCAACACAGGAAACCCTTCTGCCTCAGCCTATGAGTGCCCTTGTCTGGGGCCGGGTGGGAGTAAGGAACCTCTTTGGCTCCACCCACAGCATCAACAGATTTCCCCTAGGACAGAAGTTCTCTCTTCTTTCTTAAAGAGACAGGAGCCTCATTTTATATGACTGCTACTTGTTGCTGAGCATCATGGGTTAGTGATGATTAATTCCATAGAGAACTTCATCTTATTATTGTCACCTTAGTTGTTAGGGAGGTACCACAACACATCAGTGACTGAGACGCATTTTCGACTACACTGTTTGTATGCCGAACATTTTCTTTAACAGAAAACAGGAAGACATGCACTTTGTTGTTATATTACATAAATAGACTGAGGATTTCACATCTGAATAAAACATTTGAAGAGTTCAGATGCGTGTGGTGAAAACACAATATACATAGACTTAGACAATATAATACACACCCATTAAAAATATTTTGTGGCATTTGCAGATGTTGCTGAAAGCATAGCGTGAACCTTTAAGAGTGATCACACATGGGTGTAAACAGTAACACATGTTGTAGAAATGTGTAACCATTGTTCTTGAAAGAAAAATATTCTTGTATATATCCTTTAACATTTTAATGTATAAACTATACTAACTCTATAATACAATATTTGTTTAAGCTTATTCTTAACCAGGGAAAAATAGCAAATACAGACAAAGCTGTAACTGCATTTCAGTTTAATTATATTGTAATGCTTTAAGTTGTCTGGCAACCATTAACAGCCTATACTTTAAAACATGTTAATAATAAAAATGATTAACTCTAGTTTGTAATGTGGCCTTTTATTTTGAACATCTGTATTTTTATGAGGGTTTATCTTAAGTAGATATATATAGTTTTAATAGATAATATTATTAAAGTTGTGTTCATGCAATGGAAGAAGCGATAGATCTTTTCTTCTGTATTGTAACATATTTGAGTGTAATGGATTATCGAAAAAAAAGTACTGTAGGGACTTGTTCAATGTATTGGTTGCTGATTGGATTTTGAGATGTGAGAGAAGTCTGAGAGAAGTTTTTATTGGATGGTCACGTTATGACATTTTGATTAAACATTAAGATATATAAAAAAAGAAACATGCAGGTATGAATTGTTCAAAATAAGATTTATAACATGCATGAAATGAAAATAGATGGGGTGAATTTTCATTTCATGCCAACTTTAACATTATATCAGTTCATGATACATATGTTTATGAACTGTAAAATACGCATATTTATTTAAATACATTTTTTAAGTGAATTTCTGGCTAATGAATTGCATTAACTTTTAGAAGAATGTGTGTGTGTGTGTGTGTGTGTGTGTGTGTGTACTGAGTATAATTATTATGTATATTTGAATACACAAACATAAAGGTATTTATTTAAGAAATATATGCATATATAAACTATATATATATATATATATATATATATATATATATATATATATATATATATATATATATATAAACTATATATATATATATATATATATATATATATATCATTCATATTATATATAAATATTTTATATATAAATGTAAAAATATTTTTGCAAAGCATAAGTGTTTAAGCATAAGTGTTACTGACATGTCTGGGGTCACTGGGATCCAGGCTGTGCAGTAGATTCTGCAGCTGATCCATTTCATTCTGGGCTTTATTTCTCTCAGTATTCAGTGTGTCCAGCTGCCTCTCCACGGCCTCCATCTCTCCTCTCAGCTCTCCCAGCCTCTGTATCCTCCTCTGAAGCTCTTGCCTGAACTGCTCCTTCTCAGCCTCACAGATCTATGTCCAAACCAACATAGATAAATTAAATAATTAACAAAAAAAAATTAATGGGGACTCTGCCATCAAGTTTTACATAAAACAGAGGAAATCTTCTCAAGGATAACTGCTAGTGGTGACATAGAGCCATTCACAGATGTTTAAAGGGTAACACCTCACCCGTCTCTGAGAAGCTGTCTCCTCTAGCTGCCGGAGCTCCTCACTGGCTCTTAGGATCTGCTGCTCTCTCACCTCAATTTCTGTAAGTAATTGCTGTAATCGAACCTCAGCTAAAAATAAAACACAGATGCATTAGGAGAACTGCAGAGATGTGGATTAGTCCCATAAAAAAGGGGAAAATGTCCTGCATCATTTGTTTGCAGATGACACTTGGTTTGATTATTTTGTGGGGCTACTGTTTCAAACCCACCAAATTACAAGGTCATCAACAGTCGTTTCAGTTTTATTGGAGGGTGTTATTATATATACAGTATGTGCAAGCAAGGCGATTGTATGCAACTTAGTCTCAAATCAGAGCAGCATTGCTGGTATCAAGAATAAAAAAACTACAGATTGTTAAATGAGGCATCACTTTATTTTAGGGTTCAATTCTCGCTGTTAACTAGTTGCTTATTAGCATGCCTATTATAGGATATTGGCTGTTTATTAGTACTTATAAAGCACATATTAATTATTCTACATCCCTTAATCCTACCTAAACCTAAACTATAACTATTTAGACCCTTTAGTACAATGTCAATACACCTTGAACCTTTGTACCTCTGAGCTGCGCATGTCTGGACATGTCATGTTTTCTGGGGCAGTCTGTTTCTGTCATGTCCGCTGAGGCTGGCTGCTGCTGGTCTCGTATTCCCATGCTCTCCACCTCCAATGGGAATTTGATGTTCCTCTTCTGACAAGACTTCCCTATGTAGGGACTGTCGATAGAAAAGTTCTCTACCTCCACCTCCTGAACAAAATAGAGAATGATGTCTCTAAAAATTTATATAATCCTACCATTCAAAAATTACTAAAGCCAAGTAATTTGGAGCTTTTGAATTGCATTTGTCACCTATAAATTAATCAGAATGTAATGATAAACTCACACTAGCCAAAAATCTTAAATTATTAATCTTAACACACATACATTGTATATATATACATTGTACATATATATATATTAATTCTTTTCTTAAAAGTGGAACTGAATGAAGTCAAAATTCATGCACTACATAACTGGATGGAAAAAGTTGCACTACCGTTCAAAAGGGGTCAGTAAGATATATATTTTGTGTTTTATTTAAATTAAAACCTTTTTTCAGCAAGGATGCATCAAATTGATCAAAACTGACAGTAAAGACATTAATAAAGTTACAAAATATTTTTTATTTTAAATAAATGCTGTTCTTTTGAACTTTATATTCAGTAAATAATACAGAAAAAAAAGATTACCATGGTTTACACAAAAATATTTAGCTGTGTAACTGTTTTCAACATTGATAATAATAAGAAATGTTTCTTGAGCACCAAATCAACATATCAACACATTCCCAGGATGCCTCCTGGACACCTTGTGGTGGAGGTGTTCTGAGCATTTCCCCAGGGATCCCCCAGGATGAGATAGAGGAAGTTTCTGGAGAAAAGGACACATGGGCAGCTTTAGCCTGCTGCCACCACAACTCAGTCCCGTAAGTGGAGGAGAATGGATGGATAAATGTAGACTTGGGGAGAAAGAGACTTCTTTCAAAAACCCTCAATCCCAAACTTTTGAACAGTAGTGTAAATTTACCAATAAAAAAAATTAAAAACCTATAATGAATCCCTTTTTCTCAAAACAAAATCTCAATGAATTATCTACTTTATCCTTTAGTTATTATTAAACCTAAACAAAACCAAAACTTACAGGGTCTGGATAAAATGGAAGAGGATCAAACTTGACATCTATTTTGTGAAAAGCCAACTCCTGCTCGAGCTCATAGTGTTTTTGACAGGCCTGGGTCAACTCCACTGTTTTCTGCTTCAGCTGTGTAATGAGGAAGAGGTCATTTAAACAAAACACTTTACATACGACCATAAAACACATCAGCCACACATCACTACAAACCTCTCATCTCTGAATGAAACTGGATCTTAAAGATATGCGTACTAAAAAACTGTTACACACTCAAGGAAATACACAGAGTAATGAATGATAATTGAAGATTTCCATTAATATAGAATGCACACATGCAGAAACCTCAGAAACATGCTAAAGAACATAGTAATGCCATACCATCAACATCGCTCTCTTTTAAGCGAACACCTGAGAGGACAGGAGAACATAATTTTGACATCATTCAGTAATTGGTGGGGCACATAGGTTAAAGGACATGTAAATACCTGACAGAGGGAATCCAGCAGAGGAGCATGATATGGAAGCTGAGATTGAAGCAGGAATGAAGAGAAGAGACAGTAGAAGACACACAGACAGTTTACGTAAGAGCACAGGAGTGAAAGATAAATAAAATAAATAGGGAAGGGAAAGTTTGAGGCATGGCATTAGAGCCAGTTTTGCAATGACCCATAGTTAAGTGGTCTCAAGTAGACTTCTAGCGGATGTATGAAGTCAGTTCTACTCAAATTTACCCGTGTCCAAGTAGATTAACCACAGGTGTAGATTAACCATGCACGTGATCCACTACTGTTTGACAGAAAAGTGTCCAATTACAAGCAGTACCTTGAACAAATATATATATTATATATATATATATATATATTCATTGTGTTTCATTTCTATTTCTGTTAAATGTTTTGCTTGAAATAAATGCCACTTGGTTTAAACTTTTGTATCTTATAAAAAAATACTGATCAAGTGCATTAAAGCAATGAGCATACGTTTGCTGTTCTAATAGTTTAAAAAGATTTTGTTCCCCTTTTCTTCTCTTTTTCCAAATGCAGGCTCTCCAAGACCTTCTTTTCAATTAAAGTGATGAGGCAACACACACAAAAACACTTTTCAATACCATTCACAAAGTACCTTTGGAGTAGGTGACAAAAGCGTGGAGTAAGAAGAGAGATCTAAACAGGAAATTGGCAAGAAATAGACAGGAAAATAATGTGTACTTGAGTGGTCACTGTGAGTGCATTTTGAGTGTGCAAGGCTGCAAGCACAAAGATTTGGAAATTAATATGAAAGCAGATGAAATAATTTATAAATAAAAGTCAACATGAAAAATGTGCAACCCATTTTCCCTTCCATTATGTGACATATTTCAGATTGAAACAGTATTCAACAAGAAAAAAAACATTATTTTCACTAACATTATTTAATAAATGATGATATTTTAGAAATGGAGCAAGTGGGATGTATGTAGTGTCTTGCCTTAAATGGATAGTTCAACCAAAAATTTTAATTAAGTCACCATTTACTTACCCTGCTGTTAAAAAAATTTCCTGTTCACGCTCGTCATATAATGGCAGCAAAAAGTGACCAGCATCAAGCTTTAAAAAAAGACCCAAAAGTATTAGAGAATGATCCCATGCGACAAGTGTTCGGGGTGTATATGACAGGGTTTGTTAAAAAACAACCCGGAATTCAATGCATCATTTAATTAAAATCCTGATCTTGGCAGTTGGTCTACTCTGCACGACTATGAGTTCAAGACTCTATTAGTTCCCTCTGATTCACCTAGAAAAGGTGACATAAAATACAATTACCAGAATTCCCCAAAGAAAGAATCGTTGTACTTTCATCACTGAGGCCCTGTTTAAACCTGGTATTAAAATGCAGTTTGCATATTAACCCAGCGTTAAGGCAACAAACAGAGTTTTGCAAGTGTGTTTGTTTGTTCTCGGTCAGGAGTTGAAACCGCAGGCGGTGAGAGAAACTGCATGAAATATCTGTGTTTTGTTGGCAAACGGCGTGTAAGTGCATATTATGTAAACACCACAAACGTATAGTGAATCGAAAGTTATCCCAGGGATAATGCCTTGGTGTATTTTGTGTGTGTGTGTGTGTGTGTGTGTGTTTGTGACTCTTTAGCTCTGTCTTTAGTTATGATAAAACTAAAGACTCTTCAGAGATTTAAAGGATGCAATACTACTCTATAGTACTCAAGATTAACATGTCGAGTCTGGCAGAAACAGTGTGTTATGTACCCTTTAAATCCTGTCTGGCTAACGCGCTTCCCATAATGTTTACGTATTAGGACAGTAGGCGGAGAGCATCTACCCACATGAGCATCTACACCATGAAAGCGTCGTCCACTTGTGATCCAATCGACGAAAACGCTTCTTAAAGGGATAGTTCACCCAAAAATAAAAATTCTGTCATCATTTGCTCACCCTCAAGTTGTTACAAACCTGTATGAATTTCTTAATTCTGCTGAACACAAAAGAAGATATTTTGAAAAATGTTGGTAACCAGACAGTTGATGGACCCCATTGACTTCCATACAAATGTTTCCCCTAGTATGGAAGTCAATGGGGTCCATCAACTGTTTACTTCTCCATATTCTTCCAAATATCTTCTTTTGTGTTCAGCAGAACAAAGAAATTCATGCACGTTTGAAACAACTTGAAGGTGAGTAATTTATAGCAGAATTTTTATTTTTTTGTGAACTATCCCTTTAATACCAGGTGTAAACGGCCAGAGATCAGAGGTGGACAAAGTACACAACTCCATTACTTGAGTGAAAGTAAAAGTACTACTGGTCAAATATTACTCAGTTACAAGTGAAAGTTGTTAAAAACTATTTTTACTTAAGTAAAAGTACAGAAGTACTTGCTTTTAAAAGTACTTAAGTATCAAAAGTAAATTTCCTTTTTATGTCAATGCATTATTTTATTATTGTTGCATTGTTGTATAAATGCACGCTATGCCATCATGGTGGGTTAAGCCAGTCAGTGATGATCCATCCGACATGCTAGCATACGACCACCTTGAACTCATTTAAATACTTAAAAGTTACAAAGCTTTTTACAAAGCTGCTGTCACTTTAAGGCAGAATGCACAAATCCAATACACTGATACACATCCGATATTCCCCCAACTGTTTACGTTCACTTAAGACATAATCAACTTTATTTACGTGAATACTTTCCAAAATGAAAATTGACATTGTGTGTATTGGTCTAAGTGCGAAAAAAACACACAAAAGAAAGCTCTATTCAGTACTTGTGCTCTGGCATCTCAGAGGAACAAAAAAGACTGAACTGAGCTCTTTCATCATGTTTTTTCAGATTCATCCATATGTCTATGCTTCTCTTTCTCCCAGACATTTACATTTTGCAAAAAAAAAAAAAAAAAAACGCTTTTAAAGAAGAAAAAAAATCATCCACTGACTTGGAAAGCTGCTACAGAAACAACTTTTGACTTCGAGGACCTTGATAGAAATGTAGTGGAGTAAAAAGTACAATATTTGTCTTTCAAATGTAGTGAAGTTAAAGTAAAAGTTTCCCTAAAAAATAATACTTCAGTAAAGTACAGATACTCAAAAAGTGTACTTAAGTACAGTACTCAAGTAAATGTACTTCGTTACTGTCCACCTCTGCCAGAGATGAACATCTCCAGACTCAAACTCCGGTGGTCAGAATGACGCGATGTTGCGATGAACAAAACAGATATATTAATCTCAGAGAAGAACGCTTTAGTGTATTTTGTGTTTTTATTCATCTTGATTTCTTACAACTTTTTTTCTGGGCAAGTCGGAGTGAACTGCTAATAGACTCACAGAAAACAAACTGCCAAGGTCAGGATTTTCATTAAACAGTAGATACATTTTTTTACCAAACCCTGTCATATACCCCCAGAACACTTGGAATATACAGCAAATGTTGCATGTGATCATTCTGTGATACTTGGGCATCATACACTAAAAACTGAAATTGCTAAAAACAAATTGTTACAAACACAACAAACTCATACAGAAACACGCGCATGATTGCTAGAAGATGCATGACATATGAACAAACTTGGATATATAGGAGATGACTGCAGTAGTTGTCGCAGCGGAAAAAAAACAAGTTAAGCACATTGGATGCGATCTTCGGTGGGTGGACGTGGTCAGTATGGACTTAAAGATTACAGCTGGAGTTAGAGGTGAGTGGCGTAGACAGTTGTTTTATCTATGCTGAGGAGTCAAATATTGAGGCTAATTTGTAACGTGCATTATTTTAATTTACTTTTGTATTGTTGTTGTGTTTGTATTTTATTGCAACACCGATAGATAGAGGACAGCTTCAGTTTCAGTAGAGTATCCTACACTACAATACGTTTTCTAAAATCGGCTCAAAATATTTAAAAAAATGTGATATCCTATGGATGGAATCATAATCTGAAGTAAAAAAATAAGGAGTCTGTGCCCATCGTACACTTTTCTGTAAAATCAGTGAACTCCAAAATCTTTTTGCCCAAAATCTGCAGACTGGTGGAGACTTTTGTCGACTTGTAAATCTGCAAATCGGGGGAAAAGTCTGAGCAAAAGTGGTGTAATGTTATTCCTGCTTTGGATTTAATTTTGACTTTAAAAAGAGGTTTTGTTAGGTGGTGCTTCTTAAGGAAATGATCTGAAATAAAAAACATTGTTTACACAAGATATTACAGTTTGTGAGGACGAAATGGTTCTGACAGTGAAGACTCCATCACCCACCAGTTCAGATTTGGTGTCCAGTTCTCTCCTGAGTTCCTTGTGTCCCCGCTGTTGTTCCTGATTCTGGTGCCTCAGGTTTTGGTTGACTGTTTCCTGCTGCTCCAGCTCTTCCAGTGCTGCGGTCCGCTCTTTCTGAAGCTGTGCAGTCTCCTCAGCTCTCAACTCCAGCTCCTGCTCCAAACGCTCCACTTCCTCTGTAAGAAAAGCACAAAGGGGCTCAGTTTATAATAGCACATATGAAGATAAGATAAATGTAGAAGATGAGATGGTGTACCCATGTGAAAGCGTTGGTGTGCTTGCTCTCTTTCCTGTGGACTGATTGGTTGTCCATCCAGTACTTCCAGTGACCTCAGATGAAAGATTAGGAACAGGTGATAATGGGGCAGGCTGGAGATAGGGTTTTCTGCTAATGTCAGACTCGTCAGGTTCTTCAGAGGCTTTAGTTTAGCCATCTCATGAAGCTAGGTGACAAAGGTGGAGAATGTTGTTAGTAACGCAATTGTGCATTACAAAAATAGAGTATAAATACATTTACTTTTAACAGTTAAATATGTGACATTAAAGGGACAGTTCACTCAAAAACAGCATGCGTTGCCTTTAGCCTTTGATTTCCATTGTATGGGAAAAAGAAAATGCTGAGACATTTTCCAAAATATCTTCTCTTATGTTCCACAAAAGACTGAAAGTTATACAGGTTTGGAACACCATGAGGGTGAGAAAAGCGATAAAAGAATATTCTTTTTTTTTGGGGGGGGTAAACTATCCCTTTAAGGTTTTTTTTATTTTGTTGATTGGTTATTTTAAACACACGATAAACAAATATAAGCAATTACTAAGAAAACCCAGCTAAATTGTACCTACAGAGAATATCTTGTTGCTGTGTAGGTTTATGGTCTGAAGGGATCTGAGCTTCTTTGCCATCCAGGCCGGAAGATGTTCAATGTTGTTGAAGGCCAAATTAAGAACCTGAAGGTTTGTCATATGCTCTAGACCTTCAATTTTTCTGTAGATAATTTAAATATAAATTATATTTTAAAACTTTTACTAGCTTTTAGAACATTATATATTTTATTCTGTTACAAAACTATGAAAACAAAACAAAAATTGGATATGTGGTGCCACACACACACACACACACATATATACACACATATATATATATTTATATATTATATTTTTTAATAAAATGTTTGCTATTAAGTAGACAAATGTTACATTCTTACTGTATCCTGTTACTGGAAAGGTGTAGTTCCCGTAATTGACATAATTTCTCTAGTTTCTCAATTCTCTCAATCCTGTTGTTACTGAGGTTGAGAACCTGCAGGCGCTCACACTTGTCCAAATTTTCAATATACTAAAAAACATGAACACACAGAAGTCAATACAAATGAATGCAAAAATGCAACTGTATAAACTTTACAACTCACACTGAGCATTAACCAAATAATGTCCAAATCTTACCCTAAATTGTTTGTCACTTCCCGTAGATGTAGACAGATCCAGAGTCCGCACAAGGACTACATTTTCACATTTAGTCAATCTCCTAATCAGGTCTTCTGTGATGTATCTTGTCCCCTTCCCCTTAGGTTTATTTTTGTCTATGGGTAGATATTTGTGTAAATGGATAACACACTATGGAGTGCAGATATTAACAAAAACTGGTGGCAGCCAAGTAATTAATGATCTGAGAAGCTGACATATGGTTGCAAGTTAAGTTCAAGTAAGGGAATTAAATTATTAATCCTTGTGCTATTACAAAATGCTTAAATGCATTAGATGAAATTGTGTTAAAAAAAAAACACTGTTCACAATCTGTTTAATTTGTCTACTAACAAAGTCCAATAGGGGGCATACATGATGCATCACACGATTATTCTGGCAATTTCTAAAAGTCTAATTCCTAATTTCCCCATGGCCCTATCATACACCCGGCGCAATTCGACGCCAGGATGATACAAGTGTTTTTTGCTAGTTTCAGCTTGACGCAGTTTTTATTTTCACGTCCAGCGCCACGGGGCCCTATTCAATACATTATAAATCCTTCTTCTAAAGTGTGTTTTTTTCTTACCCTGATTCACTATGGTAAGCCTATTTTAGACCAGGCAGGATGGTTTTCGCAGGAAATTTTGTAAGTCACTCGCCCGTGCGCCGTCATATCCGTAAATAATGAAAAGTGGCTCCGGCTACTTAGACTCATGTAAAGGCGACGTGGAGATTCCATTTTTATTACTCAACAGGGTAGGATTACACCAGTCGTTTGTAAATTCTTTCTTAAATTGGAACGTAAAGTCCACAGTAGAGGCTTAGTAACTACTTGCTAGTTTGTAACTAACTCTGTACTTTATTTGGATGCACCATTTGTAAACTCTGCGGACCCGGTACAGGGTCCGGAATGACATCATCATGTATATACTTTCAATTTTAAATGTCTGTGGAGGAGCTCTGACCTCATATGTGGTACCATTTGAAAGCTACTTTCTACTTTCTGGAGATATGCATCACTTTGGCATTTGTTTTACACAAAGTAACTTATTTACACTAAATTACTCTGGTACCCTTTCCGTCTGGATTTGGCCTACCCAAATTGAAAAGCTTCCCATACCCACAAACAGTGGTCTAAATTCAAAATGTTGGTGTCATTTTACAGGAAACCCTTTGAAGTTACATAAACCACTGCTAAAAGTCATAAACAAGTAAGTATATGTTGTCTGAGCTGTAATAACCCTCCCAAAAAAGCTTTTTGATTTTTTTGGTTATAAATTCCTCCCTTCAGATCCATTTGTATAAATCTTGCATACAACATGATACAAAATAATTTTTCCCACTATTTTCTGGAATTTAGTGGAAACAGCCCAAACTGTCTGCAGAGTGCTAGAGCTCACAGGGCTTGAGTTACACACTTTCAAAACTGAATTTATAAAAAAAAAACAATCAAAAAAGCGTCTCTTTTTTGGGGGGCGGGGGGACAACATATACTTACATGTTTATCACTTTTAGCAGTGGTTTATGAAACTTCAATGGGTCTCCTGTAAAATGACACCAACATTTTGAATTTAGACCACTGTATGTGGGTATGGGAATCTTTTCAATTTGGGTAGGCCCCCCAAAAATGGTCCCAGAGCTTAAGAGGTTAAGGCAGAACGTAGCTAGTAGGTCGTAAGCTCTCCGTAAAGTAATGCATAGTCACATAATATGACGTTTACTCTCAATGACCCAATAATAGCCGTCAAATACGCGAGCAGAAGTTGTGATGAAATGCAGTGAATTTCAGTTTATCCTTCATTCTAACTACTTTTGCCTCAATAACTAACGGTAAAAAATAACTAAAGGTAAAAGTCTCCATTAAATATGATACTTAATCATGAATAACATAATACATGTTTTATATGTAAATAACATTTAGAAACTGTATTTGAAATGAAATTTATAAGGATCAATAAATAAATACTGATACCAAAAAAGCCATAAGAAATTACATTTGTTGATTATGACTGATTTTATTATACATGCACACAGTGGCGCACTGTTTTGAACGAGATCGTGTTGAAGAGCAGCTAATAAAGTAATCTATTTAAATAGTGTTTTCTCTCCTAAAATGTAAACAAGTGTAAATGTCAGCATTATCATATACGCAGTGTTACCAACTTTGCAATTTTGTTGCTAGATTTAGCAACTTTTCAGACTACCCTAGCACCTAGCAACAAATTTAGCAATTTAAAAAATGTATTTGAAAACTTTTAACAACTTTTGGAAAGCGACTAATTCAAACAACACACGTACAAGCTAGCTCAATAGACAGAGCGGTTCATTCACAATTCCTTTTGTGAAGGAATACCAAGCTCAATCTTTTAAGATTGCACATTAGTCTGGGGAGTCTGCTCTGTATTTTCTATTGCACAAGAGGCGTGATGAACGGACATAGTTCAAATGACTCTGAATGCAATTGGATAGTCCTTCAACCAATCAAACCAACGATCCGCCACTTCTCTATAATCCTGTTAAACCTTCCAATAGAACACCAGAAAACAAAACAAAAAACGGAAGACAAAACACAACAAGCGTAGGGGCGGGGCTAAATAAGGTCTGCGGCAGCAGCAAAAATAGTTGTCTGAGTGCAGCAGCAGTAGCACGCATCAACGTCATTGTGACATCACAACGTCATTTAGCAACTTTTAGCAACAAATCGATCTGCCTTTAGCAACTTCCCCTGAAAATGTGTTGGCAACAGTGCATATACATGTAAATAATTGAAGTCTGTCATGTAAAACGAGGTCTGCTATATTATTCCAACCATTACTCCTTATCGGAGGCTTCTGTAAATATTTAGTTTATACATAGAGTTATGCTTCAACTAAGTTTAATGATGCAACGCAAAAATATTTAGAAGTGCATAAATTGTAACTTAGTGCCCATTTATGTCAAAACTAGGCTAAGTTGTAACCGGTTGTAACCGCTGGTGCAACCGGACGTATTTTATTAAACAGATACATTGCCACATGTAGCTCTCTAAAAAAGTTCTCTGTAAAGCATTATGTATTGTGAAGGGTCATTTCATTATGGGTTGTTGTAGCGCTGTGCTGGAAGTACCGTGTCTATTAATGGGTACAATATACGATAACGTTTTCAGCTAGTCAGCTTGTCTTCCTTTCCATCTAAACTGATTATATCTCTAAGGCTAGTAGTAAATGTTTAATGAGTAGTAGTAGGATAATCTCTTTCAGTTGTAACTATGAGAAAGACGAGCCATATTCCGAAGCACAATCAAAAACAACGTTCTTCCTCAAAATGCATGCATTTTTTGTTTTTAACCGCAAGAGGGCTAAAACGTTACATAGTGTACCTTTAATAACATGATTATTAAATAATATGAAATAAAATAAATACAATTTAATAGCTAAATGATGAATAAATATTTTCACACATCTTGGGTAACATTTCAGCATGATATGAAATGGATCTGAATAAAATATTTAGTTCACAATCACAAGTGACATTGACATTTAATTTTTTTTTCATAATTCATTTCAAGCTCTTTACTGACATTGTCTGTTTAGCAAACAAGTACACAAAACTGTTTGGTATGGTGAAAATCATAATAATTAAAAAAAAAGATTATAAATCGTTTTCACACAATAAACGCTGAAATGAGATATGCTTATTCTCATCATAGTTTCAAACACGAAATAATTCACACTTTTAATGGATTTTAAAAATAAATGAAGGCATGGTGAAACAGTTTTAATAAAATCAACCCAAGGACAAAAGTTAAAGAAATATACACTTTTTTAATGAATTTGGGACATATCAGATGAGTGACTCCTGTACCGTAGGAAGGGCCGGCCCAAGCCCTTATGGGCCCCTACGCAGAATTTTATTTGGGGGCCCCTCGGCGCCACCAATATTATTGACTATTGTAAATTCTTGATAATTCGCACACCCAGTATCAATGTTAGTAGTTGTAGCTGTGTTGCTTACATCTTGTCTGGCTGTCATTTTTTTACCCTTATTCAGTTTTTAATTAAGTAGCAAACCCACAAGAGTGGTCAGGTGTTAAAGGGTTAGTTCACCCAAAAATGAAAATAATTTCATTTATTCCTCACACTCATGCCGTTCCACAACCGTAAGACCTCCGTTCATCTTCGGAAAACAAATTAAGATATTTTTGTTGAAATCTGAAGGCTCAGTGAGGCCTCCATTGGAAACAAAGCAATTTACACTCTAAAGATCCATTAATGTACTAAAAACATATTTAAATCAGTTCATGTGAGTACAGTGGTTCAATATTAATATTATAAAGCGACGAGAATGAAGCTATGAAGCTTCAGAGCGGAAACGAATCAGCAGTTTGCCGGTTTGACACGCGATCCAAATCATGATTCGACTCACTGATTCGATACGCTTCGAAGCTTGTTTTGAAATCGTCCATCACTATATAAGACGTTATTTCGTTTTTTTTTGGCGCACCAAGAATATTATCGTTGCTTTATAATATTAATGTTGAACACTGTACTCACATGAACTGATTTAAATGTGTTTTTAGTGTAGATTTGTGTAGTCTTGAGAGTGTAAATTGCTTTGCTCCCTATGGAGGCCTCACTGAGCCTTCGGATTTCAACAGAAATATCTTAATTTGTGTTCCGAAGATGAACAGAGGTCTTACGGGTGTGGAACGGCCTGAGGGTGAGTAATAAATGACATTATTTTAATTTTTGGGTGAACTAACCCTTTAATATTCAAAGCCTTGCAGTACTACAGTTCAGACTGGGATATGTACTTTTTTTAAGTAGTCTCTTATGCTGAATATGCTCACTTTTCCCCAGGATTCTTTGATGAAAAGAAGGTTCAAAAGAACAGCATTTCTCTGAAATAGAAAGCTTTAAAAAAATCCTAAAAACACACTAAAAAGCACAAAAAAGTACACAACTGTTTTCAACACTGATAATCATAAATATTTGTTGAGCATCAAATCATCATATGAGAATGATTTCTGAAGGATAATTCAGTTTTGATCACAGGAATAAATAAAATTTGACTATATATTCACATAGAAAACAGCTGTTTTACATTAGAATAATATTTCACAATATTACTGTTTTTACAGTATTTCTGATCAAATAAATGCAGCCTTGGTGATTAGAAGAGACTTCTTTTAAAAACAAGAAATGTTGATTTCTTTCAAACATTAAACAGAGCTTTTATTTTTATTTTTGCATTCCATTCGACTGTATAAAAAAAACTTTTTTATTTTCTAAATAAAAACTTCCAAAGTGTAGGCTACACAATAATTCCAAGAGGACGATATAGCACTTGCAGAAAAACTGAGTTACTGAGAAACTGGAAGCTATGTTGTATTCTGTCCAAAACATGCAGCACGTCAGACAAGATATTCGCACTAAACCATAGCGCATTCTCAAATCCATCCCTTCATAAAAGGGTTACCGGGCAACTGACGAGTATGTTTTAGCTGATTTTTCCTCGCACTTTGGACTTTGAACCGTGGCTAACAAGCTAATAGTGTCCGGTCGATGGCACCGCGAGCTCGTGCAGTGCTGAATCAATCCGTGCATATATTAGAAGATTGCAGTTTATTTAGTAATTGTTTGAGGCCATTTTGCGTTTTCAATCATCATAATATGAAATTCAGCAAAAAGTCATTTCATGTGCGCTTGGGGGCCCCCTGGTGGCCATAAGCAGCCGCTTAGTTCGCTTATGCCTTCGGCCGTCTCTAGGATATATTTTACATTATCTAACTAAACAATAAGAGTCTGAGATTTACCATCATCATTGGGATCTTCTCTAGGACCTCCATCCTCAGTCTCCGACCATGTGATGGCGTTGAGGGTCACAGATTTGTTCTGGGGACTTTTGGGACATTTGGACCCTGTTGTCGGTGATTGTTTGCGCACATGACTACCTCTTTTCATTTTACTCTCATGGGGGTAACTTAAAGTTAACTTAAGCTATTATTTTTATCTGAGGCGGCCAGCGATTACGATGATCATCCTAAATCAAATCGACTGCTAAAACGCAACTGCTAGTAGTTTCTTCTGCTTTATGATAACAAATACAATGCAGACCAAATCTGACAAAACGCAAAGAACAAAAGTCATCTAATAACAAAAATGTTTAAATATATATTAAAAAGTTTTACATTTCACTGCATGGCCACTTGCTGTTTTATGGAGACTCGTGGGGTTTTGTTAGCCCAGTTTCCATAGCGACCCATTAGGATTCCTAGCGATCATCCAATAACCGTCAGCGTATTATAATTCTCTCTTAAATACTGTCAAAGCGGAAACAAGCCTGTTACCTTTATCTCTTGTCCCAGGTGTCATATATAGTTCATACGGTTCTAAAGGTTTAAACTGAGCTATCATTCTCTTGTCTGTTTCTCAGTCTCCAGCACGAACTCTCAAATGATTCGCGGTGATGTTTAGATCATGTGACTCAGCTTCTGCAGTTATTTCAAAATAAGAGTAACATTAACGTTACTGTGCGCTCAAAGCAGACTCCATATCCAAACAGCCAGAATATTTTCACAATGTTTAGCAAAATATTATAATAACTGCATGCACATACACAAATAACAACAAACACTTTCCTAAACACATGTTTGTCATTAAGCAATGCAACATTTTTATGATTCACAAAGTTTGATATGACAAATTAAACATGTAATACTTTTTTTGTTTAATGTTGCATGTTTGTGATTACAAAATAATGACTAAGATTATAAAATAATCACATATTTTTAAAAATGTCCAAAAATTTTGAATATCTAAAAAACATTTTTTATTTATTTGAACGTTTGTGTTTGTTCTTCTTAATCAGAGGATGCTATGAATAAGAACATGCATAAGAATGATCTCTATTGACATTGCAATTTATCATTTAACTTCACAGCCAGATAATAAGAAATCGAATTCAAAATCATCCAAAACACTGGCATATTGTTTGCATGCAGCATCCCCACAGTCAGATTCAAGTGGCCACCAGTCCACCCAAGCATGTGAGTCCAAAGGAAACTTATACCTGAAATATGGTATAAAAGAAAATCAGTTCTGAGGCTTCTGTAGCCCACATAATAGTTCATTAATTCATGTGAAACACTCTCACTTTATAATCTGTTGTACAGATCATAATCTGTGTGATCTGTTAACAGATTTAAGGAATATATGAGGAATTTGCAAAAAACTGCATATATATATATATATATATATATATATATATATATATATATATATATATATATATATATATATATATATATATATATATATATATATATATATATATATATATATATATATATATATATATATATATATATATATATATATGATGAATGTTTTGGCTGGACAAGCAGACAGTCTTGCCCAAAATCTTGATCCTTAATTGGGTAGGCATACTGTATGATGTGGTTTTTAAAAACATGAGCAAGAAAGCAAAAAATAACTCACTTATAAGCACGATCCACTTGTATCTTTATAATCTCAGAAGTCATGATCAGATACTGCTTGCCGACTTTGACATTTGTTTCATTGCAAGTTGCCTTCTTCACAAAATCTATCTCTGAATCGGTTTTTAAGTCATCTGTTCGTTCTGCAGAAGAGAAATTCTGGATTGAATCTGTGATGCAACTTGTTTATTTAAATTGTTTATTCATTTAAATCATGTAAATCATTTACAACTTAAACTTTATATTAACACAAATCATATTCAATATACTCTTGCCTTTTTTGAGCACTGTTTTAACTTTTGCTTTGTAGGTCACAAAATCTCCTCCTTCCTCTGAGGATTCAATTAACACTTTAAATGCTGGAAGAAAAAAAGCAAATTATGTACCATGTGCAAACGTATACCACCGATCATGTGACATGATTTTTATGTGACCTGAAGAACTTGAGGATCGTTATTTACCATATTTCATGCTTTCTTTGCACAAAATATTTTGGCGCTGTTCAGCAGTGATTGTGGGATCAATGGTGGATTTAAAGTTGCAGCATTCCGCTAATTTTGAAAAATACATGGAAAACCGACAAATTGTTATACGAACACAGATGCATTAAACTCAGTACACATATACTGTATGTAAAGGATAATTTCACAGCAATGTACCGCAATGTACCAAGCTAACAGGGAACATTCTCACAACTTTGGCTTGCATTCTGGCAAGGTTCTAAAGTTATGAACAAACATTATTCCTAACGTTCGTTCAAAGTCATCTAGTCTGTAAAATGTTTTTAAAACTTTATTTAGCACAACAACATTATTTATACGTCATTCATGGAGCATTTTTTTCCAGAAACATATTAGTTGGATGTTTGTCTAATGTTTTTAAAAATGGTTCTACTTGCTTCAGAATGTTTAGAGAACTTTCAAAAGTATTGTTCCCATAATGTATGCAAAACATTTCTATCTTGAACGTTCAGAGAACATTCAGAAACAACTTAATAGGAACGTTAGCAAAATGCTTTTAGAACATACACTCTAAAAAAAAAGGTTCTATATGGCACCAAAAATGGTTCTTCCTCGTAATCATAGAGGAACCACATTTGGTGCTATATAGCACCATATCTTAACATTTTCTGTATATGGTAGTGGTGCACCTTAGTCAAATAACCGGTGAAGAACCTCTGAAGAACCACTGAAGCACCAAAATTGGTGCTATATTGCACTTAAAAAGGTTCCCCTATGATTACGAGCCAAGAACCATTTTTGGTGCCATATAACCCAGCTAAAAACGATTAATTATTTTTTGTTATTAACTGTTTAGTTTCTGTTTTGTTCTGCTTTATGTAGCTTACCTGCCATGCACTGACACTGGTCTCCCTCACAGAGTCGCAACAGTTTGCGGCTTTGTTTGTGGTAAAACTTCATACACATATTTCCTATTAAAAATTAGACGAGAAAGCTTGTTTTATGCAGCCAAATTCAGTTCAGCCAGACATAAAGCAAACATTTGTGGAAACATTTGTGCTATACCTTCATTATAAAATTCATAAACTCTGAATTCCGAGGCTCTGGTCATGCCAGTTTCAAATTCCTCTTGAATACGGAAACCCACACAGTAGAAATCTTCTGATGGTATCTGCATGAAAAGTATTGTATGGTAGAATTATTCTACTACAAGATGAAATAGCCTACACACCATATTTTAATGCAAACGAGAAAGCCAAAAGTTTGTTTTGTCCAGCAATGCTCACCGAATCTATTTGAAGGATGACTCTGTCACCCATAATTTTATAATTGGAAATCTGAGACTCAAGTCCGTTTTGATACTGCAAAATATAGAAACATAAAATGTCACACAGTTTTCTGAAACTATGGTTTCTATGGAAATATTTGCATTTACCGTCTCACCATATCTAGATCCTCCTGGACTGGGATCACACCGGTCGGCAAATGAATTTCCATCACAGTGTGGCTTGATTCAGTTTCAAATGAATTTTCATGTGGCTTGTATCTTTACACAAAATGGCATTTTTAAATGTGTTTTTCATGCAAATCAGAATTTTACACAGACAACTTAAAACCTGTAACTTCTTATCAGGAGTTTCTACAGACTTACTTTGCACAGGCCACAATTCGCTGTGACAAAAGCATAGGATCTGCTCACAAAGAAATCAAATTAGCTGCAAAAAGTTCATTTTAAAAGACAACCAAGTGTATAAAAGTATAAAAAAATACAGAACGTACCATCTGAATTTGGGACACTGTCATGAATGTCAATAGTCATATCAAATTGGCAATTTTCATTGCTCTCTGTCATCCCATAGTAGACCGTTCTCAGCTGTCAAAAATTAGGTTAATCAATAAATAAAATGGTTCCATGCATAGAATATTTTTTTTGAATTGTCTAGATTGTTGTAGTGTTTATTAACCCTTAATCGCCCCTCAAGTAGGGTTTACGTTTGAGTCCCTTGGGGTCAGATAGACCCCAAACTTTTACAGAGCGATTGCATAAGGAAATATAATTTTTTTACATGGAAAACTATATATCATTTTTTTTATTTACTTCTCAACTATACATTTATGCTGTGTTTTTGTGGGTATTTGGTAGTTTTTTACCTATTTACTGCACAAATACTTAACTATGTCATAAATTGGCTCATTAAAAATCATTTTTTTATGAAAAAATCACTTGAATGATGATCTTAAATAAATATAAATAGTTTTTGGACATTGCTCTATGTGTTAGTGATAGAATACCGCCATCTGTAGGTTTGTGGAAAAACTTTAGGAATTATATTTAAAGAGAAAGAGAGTGCAATGACCACATTATCCAATAGAGGTCCATAGGGATGTTATGCAAAAGTTAAGCTGCCGTTCATCTTTCTTTTATTTGCCCTTTTCTCTCTCTTTCTCATGATTGTTCCATGTTGCATTTGTGCTCTAGTATTTGTCCTTAATTTATGTATGGAATTTTTTCAGATTTATGCCAGTTTTGTTGATTTTATTTGCCAGTTTCTATAAAAATGCTCTCTGTTGCAGTCACACATGTGTGTGTTTGTGTGCGTGTGTGTGCGTGTGTGTATGAGACAGAAAGTTCGTTCCACTTTGTGTTTATGCTCTAGGATCAGATCTTGATATAAATGTAGACATTTTCAGATTTATACTGGATTTAGTTGATTTTTTTTTACAAACAAAGTGAAAAAAAAAGCATTTTTTACATTTTCCCATTCATTGCCAAAATCCAAAAAAATGCTCCAGACACCTGTGTTTGTGTTTGTGTGTGTGTGCGTGTGAGTGAACATGCTTGTTCCATATTGCATTTGTGCTCTAGTATTAGTACTTCATTTATGTATGAAAATCTTTCAGATTTATGCCAGTTTTGTTGATTTTATTTGCCAGTTTCTATAAAAATGCTCTCTGTTGCAGTCACACACATGTGTGTGTTTGTGTGTGTGTGTATGTGCGTGTGTGTATGAGACAGAAAGTTCGTTCCACTTTGTGTTTATGCTCTAGGACCAGGCCTTGATATAAATGTGGAAATTTTCAGATTTATACTGGATTTAGTAAAAAAAAATTGACAAAAAAAGTGAAAAAAATGTATTTTTTACACTTTCCCATTCATTTTCAATGTGGGGTCAATCTGACCCCGAGGGACTTAAACGGTAAATTTTTTTTTACACACCTTTAGAACAACCAAATCAAGCCCAGATTTTTTGTGCATGTTTAGATAGATTATTTAGGAAAAGTCACCGAGTCTCATGGCCCTGAGATGAAGGGAACACTTTTAAAAAATGGAGGAAAAGTCCAGTGGGGTCAGCTGGACCCCAAGGGACGATTAAGGGTTAAATACACTGAAAATGGCCATCTGTTAGAATGATTGTTTAAAAAGGATGATTTTGTTTTTGTTTAATCTGGTCGATACTGATCATTGTATATTAAAATTCTACTATACTGTTATGGAAAAAAAAAGAAGATTAATAATAATCAATACTTTTAAATGATACATTTGAGCATCATTACACTATATAACTAGAAAAGTATAAAAAGAAACTTTTCGCTTTGAGATCTGAAATTAATTTTAAGTGATCACTAGAAGACAGCAGAGGTAGTCTAAATGTAAAAATAGATTAAAGGGGTGGTAAACCACGATTTCACTATTCTAACTTTAGCTAACGTGTAATGTTGCTGCTTGAGCATAAACAACATCTGCAAAGTTACAACGTTCAAAGTTTAAAGCAAAGGGAGATATTTGCTTTTAAAGAAATCAGTTTCTAAGGACTACAGCAAACGGCCAGTAGGCGACTACAGACATTCCTCCAGGGTTGGTGACATCAACAGGCTCAATATTTACATAAACCCCTCCTCCGAGAATATTAAATAGGGGGGGGGGGGGGGGGGGGTGAGGCCATTTTGTATCGCGGCGCTGTTGTGGTATAACGTTAGTTAGGCTGGAGTGTTGTTGCCGCGATGCCGAGGAAACGCTGTTATTTTCATCCGGATTGCAGGTCTGGGGTACTTGCTCTGTTCAGCCTTCCTTGGGATGGGGGTGCGTTTAACATACAGCATGTTATATGCACGTGTGTTTGAGTCAGCGGGGAATCAGGCGCGCGCAGGGCTCCCTGCAGCACATCTAACAGAGGAAAACATCCACTGTCTTCGCGATTTCAATGCCAGATTTGCACAACGTCAGCTGCGTGAAAAAAACACTGCCAGTGCGTGGATGCACGACGCGCGCGCTGCACATTTCACGGAGGACAACACAATCTTCCACAAACTTCGCGAGTTCAATACAGGATATGCACAACGGCTTGTCCTGAAAGCTGGATTTACAAACAGAAGCTGTTTACGGGCCACAACCTGTAAGTCTGATTTATTTTTCATCGATGTGTTTTCCTGTAATAGGTTGTAGCAAGGAAGTAAACAGATGACAACACTGTTCTGCAAACCAGTCTGTTAAAAGCTCATTCATACTTAACGTTATCCGACGAACACCTAACGTTACAAACACTAACGTTAAAATCTCAACAGCGAACCTGGCATTAGTGTAAATGATTCTTTGATTAGAGCTTTTATGTATTGTTTATCTACAGGCATGCTAAACATGGTTCTGTGTGTGATTTGGCTAACTTACTAGTTAAAGCCAGTGCTTAGTGTTCGTTTTGGGTTAGTTCTTGCGACAGATATTTGGCTATAATCGTTCTAAAAATACAAAAGTTAAAGTGCCATTCAGTAGCGATCACTAGTGATGGGACATCTGAAGCGAGGCTCCGGAGCTTGTGTCGAGCAAAAAGGGGCGTTCCAGATGAAGCCCCGATTCGAGGCTTGTATCGTTTCCGTGAAAATCACGTGACGATGACAAACGAGGCCTCGGTTTCTGTTGAATACGTCATTGCTTCATTCTGAGTATCGCTTCCGGATAAAAGTGGTTCGAAACCTCGCGCCTCTTGTGGGGTTTGCAGTAGGCGTTTGCATTGGTGTTGAGGTGTTGGTTGTACGTAGTAGCGAGTAGTAGCGAGTAGTAGCGTGTTTGTAGTAGCATAGTTATCATTATATATCATAGCTTGTATTATATATTATATTACATTATACTTAGTTTAGTAGATTATTAGAGTAAATTAGTTCAGTAGATTATTAGAGTAAATTAGCCTATATCTAGTTGTAATACCTATAATACGTATATATATATATATATATTATTCATTTTATTTATAGGCGCCATTCATGACACTCAAGGACACCTTACAAAGTTCACACAAAAGATAGAAGTTTCATCAAACAATAAAGACAATACAGATATATATATATATATATATATATATATATATATATATATATATATATATATATATATATATATATATATATATATATATATATATATATATATATATATATATATATATATATATATATATATATATATATATATATATATATATATATATATATTATTATATGTATAGCCTCCCAGTTCCATGCACTATTGCACTCCCAATCAGCACTGCACACACAATAATTTCTTTACAATCATTTGGGCCATTCACTGTCATCACTAACCCAAAGAACTACTGAATAGTTGAACACAAAGTTGTGTGTTTGTGTGAGTTGTGTGTGCATAGGTTAATACAAGCAGAGTAAAATACTTTATTTAATACACAGGCAATAGAAAAAGGGTGTGCCCACACTATGACAATTTGGTTGCTCAGGATGAATAGATTTGTGTGCGATACATTGCTTTGCACAGCAGGTGTCACTAGGGAGCACACTGTTTCATGAGGCTTCAGCTAAATGAACCTTTTGGTGAACCAATGGGCTGGAAAGCCTCAGTGGTTCAGAAAGCCTCATTTGGCCATCACTAGCGATCACTATAGACCCGCAGTCTTTACTCTTGAGGACTGAACAGGTTCTGCTCGATCATCTTCACTCAAATGTTCTGGATCTGATTCGGGCTCATATGGTTTTATTGACGCCGACCAAAGCACAGCCTCCGGTAAGGGGCGTGACGTTTCCGACGTGCACTGCGGTTAGCGAATCACAACACACTGGGCCAGCTAACCAATCTGAGCCCATTGCGTATTTTTGAGGGACTGGCTTCATACAACCCGGAAAGCATCAGACCGTTTTACAAGGAGGGACAGAGCAGTGTAGAATAAAGGTCAAATATATGAAAAATAAGGCAATTTTTTTTAAAACGAAGCATGAATACATGTTACAGTGCACCCCACAAACACAATCAAGCCTTCAAAAGAATGTGTTTTACCACCCCTTTAATATCAACCAATATATCAACCAATAATGTCTCGTTTACATACGTAACCCTCTGTTCCCCAAAGGAGGGAACAGAGACGCCACGTCGAAGACCGACGAATAGGAATCTCGGCAGAGAGCCAATCTACTTCGAGTGTAACTGAACGAGCCAATGCACATTGTCATGCAATTATTGCAGCAGCTGCTCTGTCTCGCAGTGCTGGTATAAATAAATAAAGTTTTCGCTGAGGAGCCGAGTCAGTGACTTGGCACCCCTGTGGGATACAATGAACATAGCGACGTGACGTGGTGTCTCAGTTCCCTCCTTCAGGGAATAAGGGTCACATATGTAACCGTCGCCACGTCGAAGACCGACAAATAGGAATCCCTACCAAAACGCCATGGCCGCTGCCCCCTTCCAGTGCCCTGTGTGAGCCTCCTGATCTCTCTTACCCGATGAGACGGGGCTCACACAGAGAAGTCCATCACTGCTGTTCCACATGACCCAATCAGTGACTATTGTATAACACTGGGAAAGCGTGCCTTCTAGTAGGAGGGAACACTGCGGAACCCAGGTATGACTTCTGAGTTATTGGCTGCAAACAATAAGGTGGCTCCAGCCCTACTTAAAGGGAAAGACACAGGCTTCCGCTTAGGAGCAACTGTGGAAGAAACATATTGGATCCCCGCAGGGTCACTCATATAGTACCCAGCCTAATACCGGTTCTCAAGGATTCAGCTGGAATAGGCCTAGCACCAGACACTTCGCCTCGCCCAGCACAGAGGGTGATGGAGGACTCGACAGGATTTGTTGTGGAGAATATAAGCGCCACAGTTCAGGGTGCAGCAAGCCGACAAGAGCCTGGGCCTCTCAGTGCTTCTAACCGTTTGAGGTGAGAAGGGTATGGAGGGAGGATGAGGAGGATTTAGCCGACCAGGTTGTGCTGATATGCACAAATGGGGTCATGATATGCAGATAGTGCAGCAGCATAGACTTTGAGGGTGGAGGGAGACAGCCTTCGCACCAACCCTTGCTGCAGGAAGGAAAGCACAATACTGATCGAACATCTTCGGGGGTTTTCTCGGCTGAAGAACACCATTCGAAGAACAGGTTCCACTGCGAGGTATAAGACAGGTATAGACAGTGCTTGTGCCAAAGTGATGGTGTTAACTACCTCTTGGGGTAAGTCACCTAGACCCTCCGGAGACCAGACATGGAGTTTCCACAGGTCTGGACGCGGGTGCCACAGGGTACCTCGTCTCTGAGGAATTTGCCAGGGAGGGGCTGTCATGAGGAGCATTAGTTCTGGGAACCAGGTCTGGTTGGACCAAAAGGGCGCAACTAGCAAGACCTGCTCCTCATCCTCCCTGACTTTGCACAGAGTCTGAGCAAGTAGGCTCACTGGGGGAAACGCATATTTGCATAGGCGCTGGGGCAGCTGTCAGCCAGCTCATCTGTGCCGAGTGTTCCTTCGGTCAGGGAATAAAACAACTGGCAGTGGGACATATCTGGAGAGGCAAACAGCCTCTCCGAACTGTCTGCAGATCAGCTGGACCTCCTGGGGGTGGAGTCGCCACTCTCCCGGGAGCGCAGCTCATGAGAGCTTATCGGCCACACGTTTGAGCACACCAGGGACATGAATGGCCCAAAGAGACCTCAGATGCTTCTGACTCCAAAGGAGGAGATGGCGGGTGACTTGCAACATGTGACAGGAGCATAGACCATCTTGACGGTTGATGTACACAACAGTCGTAGTGTTGTCCATACGGACCAATACATCTTTGCCCTGTAGTGGCTTTCTGAGGCGGCTCAGTGCAAGATGTACTGCTAGCAACTCGAGGCAGTTGATGTGCCAATGCAGGTGGTGGCCCGTCAAACCCCTGACACTGCATGCCCGTTGTATGTGGCCCCCAGGCATCCGTGAATACCACAACATGCCTGGACACCTGTTCTAAGGGCACTCCTGGCCGAAGAAACAAAGGGTCTGACTACGTGCTGAAGGTTTGTCAACAGGCCGATGTGATGCTCACCCGGTGAGTGCCACGCTGCCACAGCCACGGGATGTGACCACCCTCGTGCAGGCTCTTCTGTGCCTGGCCTGATGAACCTGCAACAACACCATAGCGTGTAAGGCAGAGGCAGCTTCCCCGCAGGCCTGATAGGCCTTGCCGGATTAGATCCGACAAGTACCTACTGGCCCGGGAAGGGAGACACGGGATCCCCCTAAAGGTGGAGTTAGGGCACAGTTCCACTGTAGGAACCTGCGTGTAACCCGTCGTAACGCCGTCAAGGGTGGTGAGGGAGGAAGAGCCACTGGACTGGTTTCTGGCAGTAAAAGATGCCGTCCATGATTTAGTGAGCTCCTAATGCACCTTCGGGAAGAATGGGACCAGGGGTGGGGCGCTGAGAACCAGCACCCTGAGAAACCAATCATCCAGCCTCGAGGGTTCGGGACACGGTAGAGGTCTCCAACTCTCTCGTGGCCCGCGAAAGCATAGCCATCATCTCCGGATCTGTATCGGTCATAGCTACCATTCCCGAAGGGGGCAACTGCGCTGATTCGTCATCCCCAGTGAGAACCTCACCCTCCGATGCAGCGATGGACATCCGGTAGTCGGGGGGAGCTCTGAAGGATACGACTGGCACACACCTTGAGGGTAGCCCATCACGCTCCAACGGCAGCTCTACTGGCTGCAAAGTGCGGGATTTCAGGGGGTTGGTTCCCAGAGGGAACCCTCAAATCACCTACGCTACTGCCAGTAGTAACCCTCTCAGGAGGATTAGATCTAGGCAGAAGCACTGGGACTCCAGCCCTTTTCAAGAACTGGAGTCTCCGAGATGGTCATCTTCCCGCAATGGGTGCATGACTCATCCACGAACACTGCCTCAGTTTGTAGAACACCCAGACACGTGACACAGTGATCGTCACCATCTCTCGGCGCCAGGTAACCACTGTATCCAGAAACACAGACAAACAGACAGACACAGAAAAAGAAAGAAATCGACCCTGCTGCTGTGCCGTCACACGCAACACCAGATGTGGAGAGATCCTACGAAGAGCTCACTCGTTTTCCTTGTCACACATGCTTGTAGAGAGCAAGAAAAACATCCACCGCTCGGCTCGAAGCAAAAGGTTGATTTACACTGCGAGGCAGAGCAGCTGCTGCAATCATTGCATGCCAATGTGCATCAGCTCGTTTAGTTACACTAGAAGCAGATTGGCTCTGTGGCGAGATTCCTATTTTGATGGTTTTCATCATGGCGTCGAAAGTGACTGACTGAATGGGAACCAATTCAACCACCAATTCAACATTCTGCTCTTTATTAATTGTACTCATTAAGTCAGTTTGATTACGTCTAAAATCGATAAGCATAACCTTTGTTTTAGACCTATTCATGTCTGCAAATAAATGTGTCTACAAAAAAAAGGATATGCTTATCGATTTTAGACACAGTTCCATTCGACCGTAAGTGGACTGCGAAGTGGACTTCAGAGGGTATTCCGCCATCTTAAGTGAGATTCCAATCCAAAGGGATGTTCAGTTCGAAGGGCACTGCAAATGGCGTAGGGAAGAAGGGAACATCGATACATCACTTCACAGGAAGTGGAGAGCGAAAATCACCCAACTGTCATTGCGCGTCGCATCGCCAGTCTGAACCATTTATTTACGGTCTATGGTCAGAACTAACGATGGAACAGAGCCGTTGGAAGAGTTTTTAAACTGCTCTGCGATGGAGGAGTTTATAGCATTTGCATATTTATACAAACTAGAGTATTTATGAATGGTTATGGCAATAACTGTTACATTCGCATATTATATTTTATGAATATGTAAACAAATTAAAAGTATTGAGAAGCAGCTGAGGGCTGTCATTTTTTTATATTTGACTTTATTTACCTCAGGAATGTTTACTATGCAGCTGCGCTTGGGAAAGAAAGTGCACGAGATGAGACTGCTGCAAAGACCATTGATTAAGATAAGCCTACATTTACACATAGTTAACCAAATCAAAAGGTATTTTCATATTGAATGACAGGTGCAGCTTCAAATCTGTTCAATACAGGTAACATGTAAACTAATAAAACTAATGGACAATGTTTTGATTATATTTTTTAGATACATGTGTTTTGTAAATGTATATGCTTATCATATGGTTTTAAATTTGAAAGTAAAGTAAATTACAATATTAATTTATGTTATATCATAATCTGTGCGACCCCGTCTTTGCCTTTCTTTGATGATGTTGTAGGGAGTTCCAAATGAGCGATTATTGTCAGCGAAGTCCATTTCAATTGATATACCGTGCTCAGGGAGTAGGGAGCAGTGAACAGTGCGTAGGGACCCTGTCGAATGGAACGCACCCATTATCAAACTGATAATGAGTACAATTATTAAAGAGCAGAATTGGTGGAATCTTACAAGTATTTGGGGTGTTTGATTGATAATAAGTTGAATTTTAATTCCAATGTGGAGATATGTAAAAAGGGCCAGCAACGCCTGTTTTGTTTACGGAAATTATAAGTTTAATATTGATAGGTCGTTGATGACCTTGTTTTATAAATCTTACATTCAGTCGGTTATAACTTTCACTTTAGTACGCTGGTATGGTAGTATTAGTGTTAAAGCTGAAAATGTGGTGGTGAAAATAGTCAATACCAGTAGTAAAATTATAGGAGCTCATCAGAGCCACCCTACTGACTTGTATAATTGTCAGGTGGTAAGGAAAGCCCAATCCATTTTAATGAGTTTCATTTTCTACCTTCTGGACTTAGATTTAGATTTCCCACGGTTAGAAGCAACAGGTATAAACATTCATTGATTCCTACTGCGGTTTCTTTGTTAAATTCGGGCATGGGAGAAGTTGTGGGAAGTAGGTAGACGTTTGGGCTGCTGCTGTCTTGTGTTGTTTTTAGGCGTTTTAATGTTTGTAAACTGTATTTTATGTACGTATGCTGGTCTTGTTGCAAAACAAATTGCCCTTAGGGGACATAAACAAATCAAGTGAAGTGAAAGTGAATGGGAACTGATACTGATATTCTTTTGTTAAATACAAGCTCACTTACTTTGACAAATGAAACACCAGAGCTCATTGCTGTTTTGATTATTAGATCATCATTTTTGGTCACCTTTTCAAAGAAATCAGAAGAGTGGCATTCAGTTTATAAATAATTTACCCTTAAAAATTAAGTTTAAATCATAAAAAATGGATGTCTTACCTCTATTGGTTTAGCCACAGGCTTTTGCTGAGTTAGTTTGATTCTGCTGATGTCACCTTTAGTTTTGTATTCAATGTCAATCACCATGTCTAAGGTGGCTTGACTGTTTAAGATGCTGTACTTGGTAAGGGCCTCCAAAGTGAGAATGCTGTCCTGAAAATTTGAGGAAAGTGAGATCGCATTTGATAAATACAAATTTAAAAACATAAAAAATGTATATAAATGTAAATGTATATATATATATTGCATTGGAGTACCTGTGTTGAATGAATGCCCCCTCCGTATCTCTGGTCTTGTGTTAACCAGTTCAGGATGGGCTTTGCATAGGTGGAATCACCTCTGACTAAAGTGTTAAGCAGGACATAAAGTGTTGTTTCCACAGTCTTTGCTGTCACACTACTGGGTTTTAATGAATCCTTTTTTGGTTTAGAGTCTTGCCAGTAACGAATTATGGCTGGGTTTCCTGAAAATGTAAGATGTACAGACAAAGTGGTCATATGAAGCTATTGGTCAAATATTAAAGGGTCTAATCTGAGCTGATTTTTTTGGTCAAAAGTATGTGCAATATCACAAATAAAATTTTACCTTTAACTTGAGCCTGCTTTTTGATTTTTTCATAAAGTCTGGCTGCTGGCATATTATTGATGTCTACCAGTGTGAGAGCATAGGATGCAATGGCTCTAACATATAAACTTTCAATCTCCTGTAACTTAGAGGAGAGGTACTGCGTGGCATGATCTAAAGCATATTTAAAGGCCTAGAGAGACAATTGTACTGTTAGTCACTGACTGAATGAGGAAGAATCCCACATTTAGGTTTCTGATATTTCAGATTTTACTGTCAGCCATACCTGTATGTTAACATTTGGGACCTTCAAAGCATTTTTAATTCCAATCATGACAAAAGATGTGAGGAAGACTGCCTTTTCAGTGACATCTGCTCCGGCACCCTTAAAAAAACCCAAGACAATCTGGATCAAAACACTGAAATATACAGTATAATATTATGAACACTTATTTTCTTCACACACCATGAGTTTAAGTGGTTTGCTTTTTGATTTCTCAGAGAATGAGCCATCATCATTCTGACGATTTTTAATTAGCCAATTGATGATGTTAGGCAGCACTTCAGACTCCAAAGAGACATATTCTTGCATGTCAGCAAAAGCCTTGACTACAAGAGCCGTCACCCTAAAGAAGTTTTTACAACATTACACCTCCAGTAGAATGTTAGTAGCATGTAAATTGCTATCTGAGTATGTAAAACATTTGTAAAATAACAATTAGACAAAGCTTTGTTTCAGCTGCCAATGAGGAAAAAATATGGCAAATAAGAAATTGAGCAGTGGTTTACCAGGTACTGGCTGGTTTGTCCTTGTTCGATGACATGCTGAAAGCATATTCAGAATTCAGCTTATATGACATGATGCTGGTGATGCCTAGAAAGGAACAGTGAGTCTTTAGATCACTTAATAGTTAATTACAGTTAATTATACTGATAAGAACTGATATAGTTACTTTCGTATAAGACAAGCAAGTAAAAACTAAATGTAATTATTAAAGAATGGTACTATTATATGGAATCGAGTATACAGACAATGTGAATACACTCACCTAAAGGATTATTAGGAACACCATACTAATACTGTGTTTGACCCCCTTTCGCCTTCAGAACTGCCTTAATTCTACGTGGCATTGATTCAACAAGGTGCTGAAAGCATTCTTTAGAAATGTTGGCCCATATTGATAGGATAGCATCTTGCAGTTGATGGAGATTTGTGGGATGCACATCCAGGGCACGAAGCTCCCGTTCCACCACATCCCAAAGATGCTCTATTGGGTTGAGATCTGGTGACTGTGGGGGCCATTTTAGTACAGTGAACTCATTGTCATGTTCAAGAAACCAATTTGAAATGATTCGAGCTTTGTGACATGGTGCATTATCCTGCTGGAAGTAGCCATCAGAGGATGGGTACATGGTGGTCATAAAGGGATGGACATGGTCAGAAACAATGCTCAGGTAGGCCGTGGCATTTAAACGATGCCCAATTGGCACTAATACCCCTTTTCCACCAAGGCAGTGCTAGAGCTAGTCCAAAGCCAGAGCTAGTCCCAGTTCATAGTTGGTTCGACTGAGGAGCCTTCTAAGAACCGTTTGCTTTTCCACGGGCTGAGAGCCACAACAGAGCCATGTCTTACGTCACTGTATACGTCTCATCTCTCTCAGCAACGCTAGTGAGGCAGCGGCAGTGTTGCCATGTCTGCTGTTATGCCGCAGGCTTTTTTTCATGACCGCGGCTTGAAGCGACCCCAATTATGTAATATTTAGCCCCGGGAAGGCGAATTTTAGTAGGCAACCATGCCAAAAAAACACATATTTTACCCCCAAATGTGATTTTTACCAGGGAAGCCCCCCTGAAACGCGATTGGCTTGTTTTGAGTAGCAATATCGCGGGTTTTGTTGTGAAAACCTTGCAACCCTGGGCAGCGGGAAACACAAACACACACCAGGCTTGTTCAAGATGCATCGGCGCTGCGCACACCGATCCACATATGATAAAAAACGCATGAGTGAATCAAAAGCATAAGGAGTCATATGCTCTCGCTGGACTCGTTATCATACGCCAATCGGTCTCTGCACAGCACCGCTGCGAACAAGCCTTCCATCAACAATGCAAACGTTGCGTTACTGTTGATTCACATGGCATTACGATCCTACATCGGCATCAAAACACAACGAAAACACAGCGGATCCAACGCATTCATGCAGTTCGCCGTAATTTGTATAGACGGAGATTACAAACGAGCAGCAGCTCTTAGCTCCATTAGCTGCTATTTCAACAATGGCGGATCTCAAGTTTGTGTTGGTCTTGTTGACCCCGCCCCCAGCGCCTGACGTAATCGGTTCTTACTTCTAGCCCTGTTCTAGCCCAGCAATGTTTTGGTGCTACTTAAGAACCACTTTTCCTGGCTCGGAGCTGGGGCTTTGGGTGTGGAAACACAAAGAACCGATTTGAAACTAGGCTCTGGCTCCGATCTAGCTCTAGCTCTGCCTTGGTGGAAAAGGGGGTATAAGGGCCCTAAAGTGTGCCAAGAAAACATCCCCCACACCATTACACCACCACCACCAGCCTGCACAGTGGTAACAAGGCATGATGGATCCATGTTCTCATTCTGTTTACGCCAAATTCTGACTCTACCATCTGAATGTCTCAACAGAAATCGAGACTCATCTGACCATGCAACATTTTTCCAGTCTTCAACTGTCCAATTTTGGTGAGCTTGTGCAAATTGTAGCCTCTTTTTCCTATTTGTAGTGGAGATGAGTGGTACCCGGTGGGGTCTTCTGCTGTTGTAGCCCATCCGCCTCAAGGTTGTGCGTGTTGTGGCTTCACAAATGCTTTGCTGCATACCTCGGTTGTAACGAGTGGTTATTTCAGTCAAAGTTGCTCTTCTATCAGCTTGAATCAGTCGGCCCATTCTCCTCTGACCTCTAGCATCAACAAGGCATTTTCGCCCACAGGACTGCCGCTTACTGGATGTTTTTCCCTTTTCACACCATTCTTTGTAAACCCTAGAAATGGTTGTGCGTGAAAATCCCAGTCACTGAGCAGATTGTGAAATACCCAGACCGGCCCGTCTGGCACCAACAACCATGCCACGCTCAAAATTGCTTAAATCACCTTTCTTTCCCATTCTGACATTCAGTTTGGAGTTCAGGAGATTGTCTTGACCAGGACCACACCCCTAAATGCATTGAAGCAACTGCCATGTGATTGGTTGATTAGATAATTGCATTAATGAGAAATTGAACAGGTGTTCCTATAATAATCCTTTAGGTGAGTGTATAAAATAAATAATAAAAAACATGATATACAAAAAATATAAGGAAAAAAAATACAATCATTCTATTTTTATTCTACTCTAATTGAAACAAACATCCCACCAGCTTGCATCTTCCTCTTTAATTCATTTTCACTTGGAAGCTCCTTCCCCAGAATGTTCCATTTCTCTGTCTTTTCTAGGTAGTGGTAGACATAGTAGATTGGCAGGAGACCCATGAGCTCCATCTCTGCATTTCCTTGTGGCAGGTGAGTCAACTGTGTTAAACCTTCTGGGTTATTTATTATTGACAGAAGCTCTCCCAGTACTTCACCTTAACATGAAGAAAGAGTTACAAAGTGTGACTTGGCAACATTTCCTCACTATAAAACCCATAAGGCCTCTGGAACCTCCAATATAATCATTTTTAATCTATGCTGTTTATAAAAGAAACATAATCGAGCAAGTCTGATTTAGTTAAAAAATGTGACTGTGTAGAAAGTGTAATTTAGCATCTGCACAAATGTGTTCAAGTTTCATAGGCATCATACCATTAACTGTTAGAATACGATCCACAGTTGACTTGGGCGCAATGTTTGGTGGAATGACATTTTTAAACTCAAGTTTTCGAATGGGAGTGCCTAGGAAAGGAAATAGAAATGGTGTTAAACTCTATCAGGACTTGAGCAGAGAGCATGATTTTACTCTTAACCCTTTGATGCACAACATGGGTCTAAAGTGACCCGGCTGAGTTTTTATTTTTGATATCTTTGTAAGAAATTAATTTAATAATTTAGTATTCCAGGTATTCTTCATTTAACTTGTTTTTGATCATCACAAATCCTTATTTTTATTTTTCCTTTCTTACTTTTTGAATAAAAATAGTTTTTGTATCGCAACCCTTCTAATGCACAACATGGGTCTAAAATGACCCGTATTCATTTCCTATGTTATTTCAGTCATGGCTGAGTGTTTCTTTGCTGAATTCTTAAAATAGATGTATTTTATAATTTGTTATTCAAGAAATTCATTAAATATCTTGTTTTTGATTTCCACAAATCATTATGTTTATATTTCCTTTCTTACTTTATAAACAAACACAGTTTTTGTATTCTACAAAAATGACCCATATAGAAACCTTTGATATTTGCACATTTTTGCAAGTAGGAACATATTTACTGCAGAATACTATTCACCTGCCACACATTTCACAACTCAACACGGCTGCTTTTGTATATTGGATGCTAGTCTTATTTTATTTATTTATAACCACAGACAATATTTGATATTTTGTAAAAGATAATTGGACATAAAATTTGAATATTAGGCTATAGTTACCTTGAAATCCTAGTGAGAAATTACTTGTGAGAAAGAGAAACATGTCCAATACTTTTAGCTAGCTATAGCTGTTGACATATTCTATTCTAGCTAGCTAATGTTAGCTACACTAAGATGGCTTATTTACATGTAGTAGACCTTACAGTTCTATTATGAACCGTATCGTCTTGAATAATCCTTCATGCTGAAATGGTTCTTTGTGTTAAGAGTTTAGGGTTCCTTTTTCCTGCCTTTTTGATTTTCAAATTTGTAACTGTCAAAGCCACCTCATTACTGGAGCTCAGCAGCCATCCAATTACACAGACACAGACTGTCAACACACCCTCAACAGGTAAATGGTTTCTGTCCAATAATGACAATATATAATAACTATATACCTGATAAACTGTTTGATGTTCATTTGAAAATAGTCCTGTGCTTTTAAATTTATTTATCCAGAGTGTGAGTATGGCTGGTCACAGTCATTCTAGATTAACGGCTGAAATGGTTGTAGATGCTGCATGAAGAACAGGATGAGGAAGATGAGGCAATTTTTAGTCCTGATTCAGACTCTGAAATATCTGATGCTGATGACCTAGACTATGTGCTACAGGGTCAATCTGGAGTTGTGGGTGTAAATCCAGCTTGAGATGGCAATCTGAGATGCCGCTGTACCAGTGTGATTTTGTTTTGTCAGTTTTCTTTTCTTTTATTTGATCACATTCACCACAATTCAATTCAATACAGTTACATTACACCACCATTCAATTTCAGTGTTATCGGTTTTCAGTGATATGTGAATGCTATGTGAGACAAAGTGGCAAATAAAAATTTTCAAGTGTTAAATGTGTTGGTCTAAATATCTGCTAAAATGATTAATTTAACAAAATGTTGTCTTTATTCTTTTGTTTTATCATGCTTGCATAGATGGGTAATTTTTGACCCATATATGTAAACTTGATGTTGTAACACAAAACTATAGGAACAATTAAAATAATATTTTTTTGTAATTGAAAACCAGATATTTTGAACATTTATGGATCATGGAATTTGTAGATCATGGAATATTAAATTCTTAAATAAATTGATTTCAAAAGATAAAAAAAAAAAGTCCAGCCATGCATGAAATAACAGGAAATGAATACAGGTCTTTTTAGACCCATGTTGTGCATTAGAAGGGGTTTGCATAGCTTGTGCATCAAAGGGTTAAAATGTCCTTACCAAAGACTCCGTTTGGATCTATTCTTCCACCACTTGGTATTTCCGTTTTTATTCCCTCTGGCTGTGAAGTACCAGAACATTAGTCTGTAACTGAAACTGGTTTAGTTCTCAATAATACAATTTAAAAACAAAAAATATCATGCAGAATCATAAAAGAGTTCAGTGTACAATGAAAACACACTGTAACTTTCATAATGACAAATTAATGACAAATTTAGTATGTACATCTTTAGAGAGCAAGGAACACAGTATTACAAAGCTACTGTCCTCAAGTACTGACTGCGTATCGCTTCTTACCACCACTTTCAATTTCTTGACCACACTCTCAGCTCCCCACTTAGTTGTTAAAGTGAAAGTGAGTGTATGAGTGCCCGCTTCCAAGGCCATGATGTAGAACGTGACCAAAGCCACTGAACGACCTTCGATATGTCCCTTGTTTTCATTTGGCTTTCCATTTTTCTCCTGTTGAGTTCCACGAAACACACACACTCCCTCTGTTGCCGTCAGGGTCACACTGAACTATACTCATTTATGCGAGAGAAAGAAAACTGTAATGAGTTTATCAACACAATGTTACATAAATATATACACCATTGTTCAAAAGATTAGGGTCAATATGATTTTTTAATGCTGTCTCTTATGCTCACCAAGACTACATTTATTTGATCAAATGCAGTAAAACAGTAATATTGAAAAATATTACAATATATTTTAAAGTGTAATTTATTCTTGTGATGGCAAAGCTGAATTTTCAGCAGCCATTATTCCAGTCTTTTTTCTGTGAAAACCATTATACATTTTTCAGGATCTTTGATGAATAGAAATTTGAGTATTTATTTCAAACAGAATCTGACCCAAACTTTTGAATGGTAGTGTAGGTTATAAAGTATACTTTCGATTTAAACTCATCCTCCTGAATAAGAAGTGAACCGCTTACATGAGTTTTTGAAGAAAGCTGATTGTAGACTGAACCCCTGAGCTCAATCTGCTCGCCACGAACCATGGAATAAGGCAAAGGTACATCCACACTAATCTCCTGGGACACCTGAACCTTTTCATCTGACACACAGATTCCTGACCAAAGGAATAGGAGGATCTGAGATTATAATTAAACACCCCAAAAGGTCTGCATGCATACTGGATAATTTCCTGAATGCACTGTTTGTAATGATGGCTGTTTTTGTGAAGCTTACGCCTATGGTCAGAATACTGCTTTAAAAAAAAAAAAAATTCTTCATATTACCTCATAATGTGGCATGAGAGTGGTATACTGTTATCATCTTGAAAATAAACTAAATTTGGATGTTGATTACATTTTGTGTAAAAAACATCTCACTTCTGTCATTCCAACTGAATAATGAGTAAAAGTGCAAATGTTAAAAAGTGTGGCTGTAATTAAAATTCCAATATAAACCAGCCTGAAAACCATGTTGGTCCTGGCTGTTTTATGCTGGTCTAGCTGGTGGACCAGCATAGTCATGCTGTTCTCAAGCAAAACTGAGCTGGTTTTCATTCACAGTAAAATGTAAGGTCAAGCTGAGCACATTGCATACTGTGATACAGTATTCAGTTCAGTCAGAGATATAGAGCCTTAAAGGGATTTTCCTTCTTCAATGAAACACAAAATAATTTATTTTTAAGAATGTTGATAACCAAACCGTTTCAGTTCCCATTGACCATTGTTTTTTGTCCATACAACGGAAATCTGGAAAACTGTTTAGTTACAAAACACTCTTCAAACAACTGTTGTGTGTTCCACAGAAGAAAGTCATTCAACGATGGGCAGGGACGGATTTATGCATTTTTGTCCCCCATAAATCATTACTATTGGTCACATATCACATCTGTCTGTGGGTTTTGCAAATATGTAACCAATGAAAAGTATTAAAAAGAGGTGGTGACTAACCTCGTAACTCAATTGGCTCCTCAAACTTTTGGTAAAACTTCATAACTCTCCATCCTCTCTAAAGTAAATGAAGTGGCGCGCACCGTTTGAACCATATATGCTTGTTTGCAATGCAAAGGTAAATAAAAACGGTTTGTTTGAATAAGTACAGCATTTTCTTTACTCAAGAAACACTATATAAAGGCCAATGTTTTATGCAGGGGGTGGGGGGGTGTGCTGGGGGGTGAGTTTTAGTTTAGCATTTGTTGTTGAGTCATAGCCAATATTGTCTTAGTCTATGCAAAGCACTTCATCTTTTATAACATGAGATTTTGACCAAATGACAGAAAAGACAAAGCGCCCACATATAACTACAATAAACTTTATAACCTGGAAGTTGATGAAAACATAATTGAAAGAAAACACTTACTGCCTCAGATGTGGCTGTTCTAATGACTGTTCTAATCAAATAAAGTTTGATTTTGGTAAAATGTTAATAATAAAATGACACATGCAAGCAAGTACAGTGGCAAGAAAAAGAATGTGAACCACTTGCAGAATCTGTGAAAATGTGAATAATTTTAACTAAATAAAAGAGATCATACAAAATGCAAGTTATTTTTTATTTAGTACCGTCCTGAATAAAATATTTATTAATAAATTATTATATACATATTACATAATTGTTTTTTACATATAGTTCACAAGACAAAAATATAGCTAAATTTATTAAAATTACCCTGTTCAAAAGTGTATGAACCATTAAATCTCAATACTGTGTGTTGTTCCCTGGATGATCCACGGCTGTTTTTTGTTTTGTTTTGTGATGGTTGTTCATGAGTCCCTTATTTGTCCTGAGCAGTTAAACTGCCCAATGTTCTTCAGAAAAATCCTCCAGGTCAAGCACATTCTTCAGTTCCCTTTCAGTCGGTCACGTTTGACGTACGTCGGACGTCACCGACGAATTGGGATCACTTCAGAGAGCTCCTATCAGCTTCGAGATATAGAGAACGGGCCAATGGCCATTGGCGTGCAAGATTTGCATCTCGCGCTCCGCCCCGCACGGCGGGTATTAACAGGAAGCGAGAGCAGCACACTATTGTCATTCACTTCGGAGCCGAACAGGCGTTAAGACGGAGTCTGTTGACTGCTGTATCAGCAAGAAAAAAGAGTCGATTAAGCAAGACCGGAGAACGAAGAGGACGCTCGTGTAGGCGATTACGGCACACATCAGCGAGACCGTGTGCTCACAGCTGCTTCATATAAACACAACTGCTGTTCTCACAGCAAACCAGTTGGTTCGGTGAGGGCGTTGTCTAGAGTGGAAACACAGGCTGCACTATCCCCTGTGTGTTGCCGCGGTCTTCCCTGGGTGCTTCAGCACATTCCTGAAGAGCGTTTCCTCACAAAAAGTGCAACATGGGTGTGACACTGCGTCTTTTTCAAGATGTCATTCCACCCGTGCGTTTCTGCCGAGCAAGCCTCCGTGGGCCCCTGATCCCTCACAAGCTCCGCAGCTGGTGGTGTTTTCAGAGGAAACTGCTGGCCCCTCCCATGGACGTCCAGCGGTAACTTTCGGGGCACCCGAATGATGAGCAGATTTCGATCGATTGCATCGGAGGGGGAGTTCCAGTCCTCGGAGGATGAAGATTCGGCTGTACTGCCTCCCTCTGGGAGAGTGGCAACGGTCGAGTCGGACACCGAGTTGACGGCTATGCTTTCCTGGGCCGCCGGGAAGGTCGGGCTTGAGTGGAACCCTCCACCAAGTCCCGAACCTCCCAGGTTGGATGATTGGTTTCTGGTGCCATTCTTCCCGGAGGTGCATGAGGAGCTGACTAGGTCGTGGATGGCGCCTTTCAGTGCCAGAAACAGACCTAGTGGCTCCTCCCTCCTCACTACCCTTGACGGCGGACAGGTCAAGGGTTACATGGGGAGCCCACCAGTTGAGCGGGCCGTCGCGATGCAACTGTGTCCAGCGACCGCCTCCAACTGGCGTGGTGACCCACGTCTCCCGTCCAAGGCCTGTAAGTTCTCTTCCAACTTGGTTGCGAAGGCTTACAGGTCTTGTGGACAGGTCGCGTCTGCTTTGCATGCCATGGGTTTGCTCCAGGTGCATCAGGCCCAGGCGCTCATGGACATGCACGAGGGTAGGCCTGACCCAGAGCTCCTCCGGGAGCTCCGGACGGCGACGGACCTCACCCTCCGGGCGACGAAAGTCACCGCCCGTTCCCTCGGTCAGGCGATGTCCACCCTAGTGGTCCCGGAACGACATCTCTGGCTCAACCTTGCCGACATGAGGGAGACCGACAAGTACCGGTTCCTGGACTCCCCCATCTCGCCGGCCGGGTTGTTCGGCGACGCGGTTGAGAGCTTCACCCAACAGTTCTCGGCATCCCAGAAGCAGACAGAGGCCATCAAGCACATCCTGCCCCGGTAGCCAACTGCTGCTCCCACTCCGCAGCCGGCCGCAGCGCCTCCGCCTGCCTGTCGCCGAGGACGGCCACCCGCCTCCACCCCCGCTCCCGCCCCAGCCCAGCAGCAGCCTACACCTCGCCGTGGGTGTGGAACCGGCCGCGGGAAGGCCGTCCAGCCCGCTCAGGCTGCTGCCAAGCCAGGTGGCAAGCGCCGTTGTAAGAGACCCTGAGATGGGCCACCCAGAGATGGAGGAAACTGCTCTTCAGGAGATGGCTGCAGCACCACTCCTTCCCCCGGAGGAGGGCCGGGGGAGAATCCTTGTTTCTGTTTTTTTCTGTTCCACCCAAATTATCAATAAAAGAGCAGTTTTCAATATCTCTGGGTGCCAAGAGAGCGCGCCTGTCAGTGTTCGACGCTTCCATGCCTTGTCACTCTCAGACGCCTCTCTGTTCGCCAGCAGGGGATGCACCCAAGAGGTCTAACCACACTCGCACACCCCCTCAGCGGAAGCAGGTAAGTGTTGCACAGCACACGCAACCCCACTTTGGGCCGCCACCATGTCGTCGGAGTCGGGTCCCTGCATGCCGCCTCGCTGCCCCGCTGTGGGTACGTCTGTGGTGCCGTTGGTCCCGCTTGCATGGTCCCTGGGAGCGTGGCTAGCGCTTCCCAGACCGTCTCGCTGACTCATCTGTACCATCAGACTCAGCTATGTGATTCAGTTCGCCCGGCGTACCCCCAAGTTCAGGGGCGTTCACTTCACCTCCGTGTCGAAGGAAAACGCTCCTGTGCTCCAGGTGGAGATCGCTGTCCTACTGGCGAAGGACGCGATAGAGCCGGTCCCTCTAGCTGATATGAAGACTGGCTTCTACAGCCCGTACTTCATTGTACCCAAGAAAGGCGGCGGGTTACGGCCGATCTTGGATCTGCGGTTCTTGAACCGGTCCCTTCACAGGCTGCCGTTCAAGATGCTCACGCAGAAAGACATCTTCAGATGCATCCGTCCCCAAGATTGGTTTGCAGCGATCGACCTGAAGGACTTTCATGTCTCGATTCTCCCTCGACACAGACTGTTTCTTCGCTTTGCGTTCGACGGACGAGCATATCAGTACAAAATCTTACCCTTCGGGCTTGCCCTGTCGCCCCGCGTCTTCACGAAAGTCGCGGAGGCGGCCATTGCTCCCAAGAGAGAGCGTGGTGTTCGTATCCTCAACGTACCTCGACGACTCGCTGATCCTTGCCCAGTTGGAAGGGCAGTTGTGCGAACACTGGGACATGGTGCTCAGACACCTCAGCCAGTTGGGGCTTCGGGTCAACTGGGAGAAGAGCAAACTCTGCCCCACGCAGAGGATCTCTTTTCTTGGTATGGAGCTGGATTCGGTCGCCTAGACAGCGCGCCTCACCGAGGAGCACGACCAGTCGGTGTTGAACAGCTTGAATTCGTTCAAACGTAGGACAGCTGTACCAATGAAACATTTTCAGAGGCTCCTGGGGCATATGGCATCCGCAGCAGCAGCCACAGTAACGCCGCTCGGATTGCTTCATATGAGACCGCTTCAACGCTTGCTACACGACCGAGTCCTGAGATGGGCATGGCACAGCGGATCCCTCCGTGTCCAAGTGACGCAGAGATGCCGCCAAACCTTCAGCCCATGGTCAGACCCTTAATTTCTACGGGCAGGAGTGCCTCTAGAACAAGTGTCCAGGCATGCTGTTGTCTCCACGGATGCCTCATCCACCTGCTGGGGTGCCATGTACAACGGGCTTGCAGTTTCGGGTCTGTGGACGGGGCCTCAACTGCAATGGCATATCAATTGCCTGGAGTTGTTAGCAGTTCGTCTTGCACTCAGCCGCCTCAAGGGGCCGCTCAAAGGCAAGCACGTTCTGGTCCGTACGGACAGCACTGCGGCCGCTGCTTACATCAACAAACCGGGTGGTCTACACTCCCGTCGCATGTCACAACTCGCCCGCCATCTCCTCTTATGGAGTCGGAAGCATCTGAGGTCGCTTCGTGCCACTCACATTCCGGGCCTGCTCCGTTGTGCAGCCGACGAGCTCTCACGTCAGCAGGTGCTCCCCGGAGAGTGGAGACTCCATCCCCAGGTGGTCCAACTGATCTGGAGTCACTTCGGGGCTGCAGAGGTAGACCTGTTTGCCGCCCCGGACACGACCCACTGCCAGTTGTTTTATTCCCTGACCGAGGGGACCCTCGGCTCGGATGCTCTGGCACACAGCTGGTCCCGGGGCCTACGCAAATATGCTGGGGGGTGAAAACGTATTTAATTTGAAGATCAAGGCAAATTGTACTTAGTGAATGTTTCAACCTTTTTTAGTAGTTGTGTTTGAGTCCCTCAATTGTCCTCAGTGTGAAAAGATGAATCTCAAAATCACACAGTGATGGAGAGGGTTCAAATATGCAAAAGATGCTGGAAAACTGAAGAATGTGCAGGACCTGGAGGATTTTTCGGATTTTGTATGATCTCTTTTATTTAATTAAAATTATTCACATTTTCACAGATTCTGCAAGTGGTTCACACACTTTTTCTTGCCATTGTATATGATCATATATAATGCCGCAATATCTACTTCCGCAACACAGGGCCCTATCTTGCACCCAGCGCAATTGACTTTGTACACCGACGCATGTGTCATTCCTATTTTGCACCCGTGCAAAGCGCGCTTTTCCCTCCACAGAAGCACGTCGCTAAACTAGTGAATGAACTTGCGCTACCTGGGCGGTTCAGCGCAAAAAAGGAGGCGTGTTCCGGTGCAAACAATCCCTGGTGCTATTTTGCTGTTCCATTAAACAATTGCGCCACTGACCAGAAAAAACCTAGTCTAAAGTCAGTGGCGCGTTGCGCGTTGTTCATTATGCTATTTTAAGGGCGCATGCTTGACCATAATGTATAGCGTGCACAACGCGCATACACTTTGCTCATGTAATCTACACAGATGCAACAGTTATTTTTGCAAATCATAAATTGTTACACTAAAAAAATATTAACACACGAGATGACGGAAATCATTGTGGTGTGCCACGAAGATGTGAAAAAATAGGCATAAATCTAGCTTACAAATGATTCAGGCTAATTGTAATAATTAAGGATAAGACCTGTTTGCCCAATAGTGGCAAGACATATATGTATATAAGGACATCTGACAAATTGGTTTGTCCGTCAAGAACCAGGAAAAAAAATCGACTGAAAAACTGAAAAAAACTGAAAGACTGAAAAAAAAAAAGACTGTGAAATCACCTTTACCATAATGTACAACATTACAAATTCACTTCTCTGTCTTTCACTGCTCTTACAAGCACATCAGTCTCCTTGGCTGTGAACCGCTTCTGGTGTGCGCCTGGTAAATACGCCATAATAATAGCAATCCATAATGGAACTTGCGCACCTGCTTTTACAGGGAATGTTGGATGACGCTCGGATTGGTTTATTCACGTTACGCCCAAACCACACCTATGAATAATGAAGCTACTTCAGACCAACCCATTTTAGATTTGCGCCGGGCGCAAGAGCCATTTATCCCGCCGGGAAAATAGCAACAGCGCCGAGACCCGCCCACAAAGTTACTTGCGCTTCGCGCTTTGACACTTGCGTTTCAGATCGTTAAAATAGGGCCCACAGTGTTTAATTACTTAAAAATATACAGTGTTTTTTTCCCCATTTCCTGAAAAGCAGCCGTTTTGGTTCCCTTTTATAGGTTCACTGCAGTGCTACGAAGCCGTCGTTATGGGAACACCTTTGGTGTGATGAATGTCTGAAGTCTTTATACCATCACGCCATTTTATTGGCCAGTAGCGCTTAGCACCACCCCGAGAAACAGGTCATGCATACCTCATATCAGCGTGCTACACGCTATTTCATCAGATTTCATTTCCTTGAAGTGAATTTTCTTTTGCCCGTAGGAAAGCGTTTTTCTCATTTTTTCACCTTCATTTATATCGCGCTTTTTACAATACAGATTCACGAGTTCACACTTACATCAAATTAAATAGAGTAAATATTATGCGTATTTGGCGTGCTGTCCGGGGGAGGGCTCCGGGCTCGGAATTTTGCCCGAACCCAGAGTACCCCCCCGTGATGGAAATAGTCTAGAACTAGACTACATATATTAATTTGATGTCTTATGTGAGTTTAATTAAGTGAGGAGAAGGGGTGGTGGAGGGATGCTAAGAAACTGTCAACGACAGGAAGGTAAATCGGCAGTCTATATACACCTCCTATCGTTGATTTTTTAATGAGCTCCTCTTGTGTTCAATTAGGTTTAATTATCTGGGTCTGCTCCACTTAACAGTTTTAATTTCCTGAATGTGTTCCTCCCGAAATTTGTTTATAAAACATCAATTGTTTCAAAGCAGCTTAGTGAAAACGGGAAATTAATGCAAAAAAGTTTGCTTTGGTTGTACAGCAGCTCTAGCAGAAAGTCATTGTCCAGCTTAAGTTAGTTTTTGATTAATTTCTGTTGTAAAAATTATTAGTTTTTAATTTAGGGGCCGCTTACACGTCACGACTTTTAATGCATTCTGGACATTCATTTACACAACAACGGTGTTTTGGTGGCCTAAGAACGCAAATGCGCAAATGGCCTAAGAACGCACACAAACTTGTCGTGTCCTTGGGGCCATCGCGGGGATAGTGTAGTTGACACAATCTCTGCTGACACTTTAGGGCTACATTGTGGTCATGTCTAGGTGGTTTTGGGTTGTGGTCATCTTATCTGGATACGGCCTGGATCCGGCTGACTACGCTAAACCTCTGGATAAACAGAGAGACTAATATTGACACTCATGACAGGTGCATGCAATGTTTGAACCTTCAGCATGCACAGGTGGCGCTTAACGGCCTATCTGGTTGTCAACACTGTGATAGCCTGTGTTTGAATTTTTTGCGCTCAAGGCTCATCTCCTCTCTGAGAAAGGAAGGACACTCGTCTGACCCCTGCCATTCTATTTATGTGGACGAAGTGAGACATCTTTTACTGGTGGCCCTGCTTTGGCCCACTCAGATATGTTTCTCAGACCTGGTCAGTTTGCTAGTCGGCCCTCCTTGGGAGGTTCCCCTCAGGCCTGGGGTATGATTTTGCACCCCCTTCCGGATTTATGGGAACTGTGACTGTGGTCCCTGAGCGGGGCGCATTAATATGTTCTGATCTCTCGGCTGAGATTATCAACACCATTCTTAACTATAGGGACCCCTCTACGAGGCATATGTATGGTTTTTAAGTGGAATTTTTTTTCTCTTAGTGCTGGCAGCATGACAACTGCCACTCTTAAGGTTTATGTGGCAGCTATATCTGCTGAGAGCATATGCCCATGAGGTGTTCCTGTTGGACGACACACCCTGGTTTCCCATTTTCTGCAAGGGACAAGATGGCTTAAGCCTTTCTGCCCATGCATGAATTCCTTCATGGAATATTATCCTGGAGAGTCTAGCAGGCCATCTATTTGAGCCATTGGAGTCGTGTCAGAAAAGTCTTTGGAAGATATTTGAGTTGCGGCAGGATGGTCATCTCTTAACACCTTTATCAAGTTCTATGGTCTGGACATGAGGATGGCTCCTGGATCCCATGCCTTTCGATAAGTGCTTCCTTCGTCATAGAAATATCATATGAATCATGCGTGACGTATTTCTCGGGTGGTGCTAAGCGATTCTGGCCAATAAAATGGCATGATGGGATAAGAGCCGAAGGTGTTCCCATAGCGAAGGCTTCGCAGCGACTCATTCCCTATTCAGGGAACCAAGGTAACATACTTAAAGGGATATGATGGTTCTAAAAAGAACATTATTTTTTGTATTTGGTTTAATGCAATGTGTTTACGTGGTTTTAGGTTAAAAAAAGTAATTATTTTACACATACCGTACATTATTGTTGCTCCTCTATGCCCCGCCTTTCTGAAACACTTCGATTTTTTACAAAATTCATCGTTCTGAAAAGCGCGGTATGCTCTGATTGGCCAGCAATCCAGTGCATTGTGATTGGCCCGAATACCTTTAGTGTGTGTCATGCCCCTTACCATATTTGGAACGTCAGCTCCCAAAGCAAAAATGTAGATGACCAAGCTGATTGATCACTTTATTATCAACTAAGCATTTGTTGCATCCATTGGGGACATAATTACTGATTATAATGACTTATACTGTCTTTTTCACGTCGCGCTATGGGGGGAGAACACTGTGTAAACATAAAACCATGTCTGCATTTGTGTTTGTAGAAACGCGTTTGAATAGTCAGTAGCAAATTCTTAAAAAATGCAAACATACTTACAGGTGTCTGTGAGTCAGAAGCGCCAGACTGTACTTGCAAAGATGGAATTGCCCCACTTTTTAGAATCAGCCTTTGAGCACAGCTGCCCACAGTCCTCCAAAAATGCGCAGCACAGAGTAGAATATTTGGGTTGTAGGCTACTGTTTTTGAACAGTGTTGTAAATAAAGCTTTACAAAAAAAGTTACGCCTTCTTTCTTTGTGTATACATTTGGGTGGTGTTATGAAACTGCCCCACAGACTAACGTTTATTGTGGGGGAGTGTTTGAATTAAGCATTTTAGGAAGGCGGGGCTGAGCCCTAACTTTTACAAAGAATATCTCTTTGGGTTTTAAACTTTGAGCTTTGTAACTCTGCAGATCTTGTACATGCACAAAATGCTACATAACACACTAAAGAAAAAGGAAAACAAGAAATCGCATCATATGACCCCTTTAACCAAGATGTTTCCAACTAACAAAGGGGTGGGGTTTTGGCCCCAAAATTTATTTTGCCTATGTCGTAATTTCAGGTAAATCTGACCTGACAATGTGTGACTAAATGATGGCAGAAGTTAATTTTTTGGGTGGACTATCCCTTTAAAGGTATAATGTGCTTCTGTAATGTGTTGTTAATTAGTAGGAAATTCATGTAATCCATGCATAGAGAAAATCTGCTTACTGTCTACTGAAGCAGTAATAAGAGTTAGTATGTTAGTATTCTATTTCAGTTTGTCCGACAGCTTTTGGCTACACATACAGAATTTCCTTTTTCAGCCACCAGATGATGCTAAAACAAATAATTTCGATCCAGCTTGTTTCCTCACCCTCACTGAATACCCCAACTGCTTTCAGCTCCCAAGTAGTCAGTGAATCTGGAAGATTTTTGGTAATGCTTACTGACCCAGACCTTAAACAGATTAAAATGAAAGGTAAAACTTATAAGTAAACAAAAAGAGAATCATTTCACTCATATGTAGATTTTGATGTACATTGAACAAAATTATAAACACAACACTTTTGTTTTTGCCCCCATTTTTCATGAGCTGATTCACGTTCATTGTTTAGGAAGAGATGATCGCGTTCACACGCACATGTGCGCGCAGCGGCTGCTTGAACTGACATATTTACAGTGATCAGTCGTCACATTAAAGAGCGTCAAAACGTCATTTATCGTTTGAATTTCATGATAAAATTGACAGAATACTTCATATGTTCGTGTGGGAACTAGGAATTAAGTGTGTTCCGCGCTTAAAACAAGCCGACTGTTAACTGATTGCATTCGTAACCGTTCGGTACACACGCGCACCGTACCGAAAGCCCTGTGCCGAAACGGTTTGGTATGAATACGTGTACCGTTACACCCCTACTGGCCACAATAAAAGGCCACTCTAAAATGTGCACAAATTATCACACAGCACAATGCCACAGATGTCGCAAGTTTTGAGGGAGCGTGCAATTGGCATGCTGACTGCAGGAATGTCCACTAGAGCTGTTGCCCGTAAATTGAATGTTCAGTTGGGGCTGTGCACAAATTCTTTGCTAGAAATTTTCCAATTTTTTGACAAGGTCTATAGCTGTGTTTTGCTTCCTGACCCAATAATAGCAATTCTTGTATGATCAGACTCATTGGAGTCTCTCAGTCCAAAGGTACGGTTACCTGTTCAATATGGTATGATTATAGCTAAGAAAGCTTTCAATATTACAGTTTTATCTTGCTTTTGTGGAAGAAAAGCACTAGGCCCCTCTTTTCCGACTGGCTAACTGGACTAACTTCTACATTACATCTGGAAAGAATTAGATACTCCATTTCCGGGAATCCCGGTTTTCAATGTACAGGGCAGATGGCAGAGAGCGTGTATGGCATTGTGTGGGTGAGCGGTTTGCTGATGTCAACGTTGTGGATCGAGTGGCCCATGGTGGCGGTGGGGTTATGGTATAGGCAGGTGACAACGAACACAGGTGCATTTTATTGATGGCATTTTGAATGCACAGAGATACCGTGACAAGATCCTGAGGCCCATTGTTGTGCCATCCATCCAAGACCATCACCTCATGTTGCAGCATGATAATGCACAGCCGCATGTTGCAAGGATCTGTACACAATTCCTGGAAGCTGAAAACATCCCAGTTCTTGCATGGCCAGCATACTCAACCACTGCGCATGTTTGGGATTCTCTGGATCGGTGTATACGATAGCGTGTTCCAGTTCCTGCCAATATCCAGCAACTTCGCACAGCCATTGAAGAGGAGTGGACCAACATTCCACAGGCCACAACCAACAACCTGATCAACTCTATGCGATGGACATGTGTTGCACTGCGTGAGGCAAATCGTGGTCACATCAGATACTGACTGGTTTTCAGACACAGCCCCCACCCCAGCCCCCCAAATGCAGTAAAACTGCACATTTTAGAGTGGCCATTTATTGTGGATAGCCTAAGGCACACCTGTGCAATAATCATGCTGTCTAATCAGCATCTTGATATGCCACACCTGTGAGGTGGATGGATTATCTCGGCAAAGGAGAAGTGCTCACTATCACAGATTTTGACAGATTTGTGAACAATATTTGAGAGAAATAGGCCTTTTGTGTACATAGAAAAAGTCTTAGATCTTTGACTTCATCTCATGAAAAATGGGGGCAAAAACAAAAGTGTTGCATTTATAATTTTGTTCAGTGTATTTCAAATCAGTTTATTAGCAATGCAATCCTAATGGATATATTTTAAGAATATTTTTCAAAACTCTATAATAAAAGTTATCAATTAGACAGAAGTTATTGTGGTTCAGAAGGTTTTCTTACTTGCTGGTGTGTTCCTCCCATAACCAGCTCTCAGGGAAGTAGCTCCTAATCTGAGATGGCATCACATCCAACAGAAAGTCTATTGCTGCATTACATAATGGAGAATTTTAGATCCTGCCTTTTTACATGTTTATTTTTCTAAGTTATTGTAGAAATTCATTATGTTGATGATGTCACATAAGCAACAACCATACCTCCACGGCTTAGAATGATTTGACCCGCGACTTTCTCTTTACGGAGTTTCAGAGCAAGTTCACAGCATTCCAAGAAGGCACGCCGGCACCTTTCCTTCAAGTTCTTATACCACTTTCTACATGTCAGAAAGACTGTGTCATATGAAATGATTCACTAGAATACTTTACACAGTGTGAAGATACAGGCTAATGTTAAAGTATAATATACAGTGGTGGCCAAAATTATCAGAACATTTGGCATCTAGGAGTCATCTTATTGGGCCTGGATTTATTTTCCAAGAGGACAATGACCAGAAACATTCTTCTAACTATAGCCGGAACTAACTGCGACAGAAGGAATCTGCTGGAACATTTAAAACGATGGACTGGCATTAATTTAAATCTAAAAACACATCTCTTTACTCTGGCATACACATAACATTTTTTTTTTTTTTCAGTTAAATGATTATTAGGCTGCATAAGCTAGGTCCGCGGAACCGGGAACACTTCCCATAACACCTGATGTACTCATTACATCATAAAAAGAATGGCATCTACGCTAATGTTAGTCTATCTGTTTATCCCAAGGTTTACTGCAATCAGACAGATCCGGGCCGTAGCCAGATCAGATGGTGGACCTGCGCCCAGACATGACCAACGCATCCCTGAAGTGTCTGCAGAGACCGTGTCAATTAGACTAACCCCTGAAATTGCCTCATCGACACTACATCCTCAATAAACCCGTCTCCGGCGTGATGACTCCGATCTTTCGAATATTCCTATTTTATAATTGTTTAATCGTCATGTCTTCCTCAATAAACCCATCTCCGGCGTGATGACTCCGATCTTTTGAATATTTCGATCTAATATGACCTCTGACCTGTAAAGTTGCCAGAATAATAATCATACACTGTTTGTTAATTGGCCAGAGGAGAACTGGCACCCTGACTGAGCCTGGTTTCTCCCAAGGTTTATTTTTCTCCATTATGCCCCTGATGAAGTTATGGTTTAGTTTTGGCATTTGGCTTGGCTTGCTCAGCTGGGGACACTAAATTTTCAACTAAATATCCAAATAAATTTAATTACTAAACTAAATTAAATACATCAACTAAATTACTGATCTGCCCACATTGTCACTGTATATGATAATTGAACTGAGCTGATGACATCACCGTTTTCTCCAGAGCGGCTGTACAGCCGAATCAAATTCTGTTGCATTATTTTCCTGTTTAACACTGTGAAGCTGCTTTGAAACAATCTGCATTGTAAAAGGCGCTATATAATAAAGTTGACTTGACTTGACATTTGGGGCGAGTTGGAAAATAACTGGACAGATCTAGTGTACATTCAAAGGAAAGCCTTTGGCTTCAGTTGCAGAAGGCATAAGTTCTCAGAGGACATTTATTGACACTATGCTAGAGAGATGTGCTGCAAAAGGTGGACAAACCAAATATTAAAGTTAAACGTGGATAAAAATAGTACGACTCACTTCATCTGATATTTGATGGTCAGAGCAACCATCTGCATGTTTCATGAACATTATGAAATAAAATCATGTTTTAGATGCAAAAAGGTAAATATTTTCAGATTTGTCAGGTGTTCTAATAATGGCCACCACTGTTTAGTTGCCGTTTCATTCAGATGGACTATGTTAAAGCATGTGGCTGCCATTTAAATGAAGGTGTGTATATATAATGTTATGTGTTATACATCTAATTACAGGCTCCAGAACAAAAAAATCATATGAAGTACTATTTCTATTACTAGTTCTACTATTACTAACTATTTTTAAATGTAATAATGTTGTATATTACTTTATACTATAATTGAAATTTAACATATGTATTATGTATTTTTGTAACATTGGCACTACAACCCAAATGGCAGCAATGGCAGTAATCTGAGAAATGCATAATATGAACCTCAAAAAGATCTCTAAAATATGATTTCATGTAAGTATCACATTAAAAGAACTTAATAATTTCTTACGCAGGAATAGTCAATCTACTAGAACGATCTCCACAGGTTTCAAGTGTTGGGCTACTGCGTGTGCCAGATAAGCAGCAATTCTTGGCATCCCGATATGTTTTGGCTGTACAACAAATATGTGGGCATAAATGTATTTAGATGATGTTGCAATGATAAAAAAAAGGTTATTAGTGCATACTGTTACTGTTTTCAAACACGAAATGCTAGCAAACAGACCCTTTGCTTCAAACGTTTGTCCTAGGACAGGTGAACGCTTCAGCCTAACTGTGTCTGAGCAGGACTCCCCTAAAAAAGAAGAAAAGGAAATACAATCGCCAGTATTTCAGCAAATTATTATGTCTTTTATACTGAGATGTTTTAATGTAACGAGTCACACTCCCTCCTTAACTTTACAAGTAAGATGTACCTGCACTAGAGGCCTTGGCGTTTGCATTGGTGATGAAAATAAGGCCAGAGCGGTCAAACACGTCAGCATTATTTTTGCCTCCTCCTCTTCCACAACCCAAGTCACTTTGCTCAACATGTTGTAGCACCTGAGATAAAGAGAAAACAACACATATCATCACTCATTTTTATCATGACCTTAACTTGTTAAAAAATAAATAAATTTAAAAGCACCATCATGTTGTCATTGTCATGTCCTCAAAAAAACAACAACAAAAAACATACAAAAGTTGACCATATACAACTTCTTTTTGAACAAATCTGCTATTTTACCTTTCTCAGAGGGTCTTTGTTGTTAGATTTTAGGTTGTACAAGGCCGTATCTACAGCAGAAAAAGCCACCAGTGACTCCTCTCTAGTTGACATTAGTACTTTTATCTCGAGTTTATCTTTGGGTTTATACTGTGATTTGAGAGTTGATATGTCCACCTGAAATATATTCCATTGGTCATGATTTCACTATTCATAAATAACATAAAACACATCACAACTATTGATGACAGAGAAAAATGCATTACATGTAAATTTTTAACACATTTAGCCTTCACATCAATCCACGCAGAGTCTGCCACCAGCTCCGCTTTTTCCTCCCCATACAGGACGTAGTACACCAGTAGCCGAGCAGACGGCGCCATGTCAGGAGTGATCTTAATGTTAAGGTTCTGACTCTTTTCACTGACACGCTTAACTGTGGCAAACTGCACAACTTTTCCTCTGGAAATGATCTTTAAAAAAACAGTAGATGATTCACTGGAATACTTATAATGCATTAAGCTTGATACCATTTAAAACATATTATAATGCAATTTATAATATTGGTAACACTTACAATAAGGTTCGTTGGTTAACATTAGTTAACTACATTAGTTAACATGAACTGCACTTATAAAGCATTTATATTAATGTTATTAAGCATTATTGTTAATGTTAATTTCGACATTTACTAATGCATTATTAAAATAACATTACTTAATGCACTGTGAACTAACATTAACAAACCATGTATTTTTATTAACAAACGTTAACAAAGATTTACTAATGCTGAACAGAGGTGTCGTTCATGGTTAGTTCATGTTAACTAATGCATTAACTAATGTTAACTAATAATACAACCTTATTGTAAAGTGTTACCAATTCATTCCTGTGATGCAATGCTGAAGCTAAATTGATCAAAAGTGACAATAAAGACATTTATAATGAAACAAAAGATTTATATTTAATAATTTTTTAAATAGTTAATAAATAAATGCTTTTCATTGAAGTTTCAATTCATCAAAGAATCTTGAGTATCAACATTTCCACAAACAAATTAAGCAATCAACATTGATAATAATAAGAAAATGTTTTACCCGAGCACCATATCAGCCTATTATGGATCATGTGACTCTGAAGACTGGAGTAATGATTCTGAAAATTCAGCTTTGCATCACAGGATTAAATTACATTTTAAAATATATCAAAACAGAAAACAGTTCTTTTTGTAATAATATTTCCACAATATTACTGTTTTTGTATTTAAGTAAAAACATTAAATAATTGCAGCCTTGGTGAGCATAAGAGACTTTCAAAAACAATTACTTCATTACAATAGCAATACGTAATTATAGGCTACTCTACAACAAAATGATATATTAAGTCGCAATAAAAATGTTGTTTAATACATAATATCTATTATGTACCATTCAGAAGTTTGGGGTCAGTATGATTATTTTTTAATTGTTTTAATAAAAATCGTTTTAAAATTATTGCTTATATTAAAGGCACAGTGTGTAAGTTCCCTTTCGAAAGGGAACTCCCGCTGCGTCGGAAAGACGCTACGGGGAACGCCTCAGGGTGACAGGTGTCTGAAACTACTATCGAATCACGGCAATCCCATTGACCGGCGACAGCCCATGATGTCATCAGGCCTCCCTGAAGGCTTGCTATCAGGTAGAGGCCTTCAATTATTAAATTATTTAATGCCTCCCTGAAGGCGAGTCCCAATGTACGGCATCTGGGTATGTAGCCTAGCAGGCTATCAGGTGGAAGGCCTTACTAGGCCTCCCTGAGGGTAAGCTCCCAGGTTGTGGTCACTTTGACAGTTAGCATGAATTGCTATCAGACAGTAGGCCGCACCGGGCCTCCCTAGAGGTGATCTCAGCTGCTTGGGATTAGCATGCATCGCTGGCAGGTAGTAGGCCTCACCAGGCCTCCCTGAAGGTGAGCTTGAACGCTCTAGGAGCCGGCATAAACTGCTATCAGGTTGTAGGCCTCTCTAGGTCTCCCTGAAAAACTTGCTATCAGGTAGTAGGCCCCACCGGGCCTCCTTGAGGGCAAAGTTCCCAAGTTTAGGCACTTCTCTGTTACCAGTTCTCTGTGAGTAGAACCTCTGGTAGCTTAGTCTACAGCTGGGGGTTACCCGCCAGGCAGGTTCAGGTGCTCCCCTCACTGAGGGTCGTCTATGAGCACACAGCCGCCTGACTCTCTGACACTGACTCTCGTGAGGCCTCCCTGTTAGATCAATCCGTAGGCCTGTCCAGCCTCCCTATTGCTTGGTAGATCCTTGATTTGAGCAGGTAGACTCCCCTCACTAGCAAGGGTCGTAAAGCGCTACACTGAGTGTTGCTCTCTGGGATAACCCGTCTCTGAGATCCGGGCGAAGAAGGACTGCCAGTTTTTCAGTCCCTTAGTCTGGATGCCTCTCTGAGGCACCGTCCGGAGGCTCTGTTTCTGAACAGACAGGGTTGGCCAACCGAAGTGTCCAAACACTTAGGGCACCAGGTCAGGCCTCCATGGTGGCACTCGGGCGAATATGTTCCCCGGGTAGTGACTTGGCTGGGGTTCCTTCGGGTCCCCTAGCCACATTCTCTTAAAGGGATCCCTTCTGTTGAAGTAGTTGGTCCCGGGCATTTGAGCAGTCTGGATAGGACCTCATGCAGTTGCATTAAGGTCCCATTTTTTAGGCGTATAGCTTGGGCTATGACCGTAGGGAATGCTGTCACTGACAGCCCAGTGTGACCTGAGAGGGAGTGGCTCAGGTGTTCAGTTGAATTTGCTTGTGCTGACAGTTGTCACTGCCAGTGGGCAGACACTCCACTCAGCATGGTGGCGTTTGTATATCGTTCCCCGTAGCGTCTTTCCGACGTAGCGCGAGTTCCCTTTCGAAAGGGAACATCTTGGCTACGTATGTAACCTATGTTCCCTGAGAACAGGGAACGAGACGCTGCGTCGTCTGCCATGCCTCGGGGCCTGTCTGCCGAACAGTCCCTTCAGACGAGAAGGAGTGTATGTGTTGGCAAGGCGACCTTATATACTTCCGGGTCGCACATTGATGACATCATGGGCTGTCGCCGGTCAATAGGATTGCCGTGATTCGATAGTAGTTTCAGACACCTGTCACGCTGAGGCGTTCCCCGTAGCGTCTTTCCGACGCAGCGTCTCGTTCCCTGTTCTCAGGGAACAGAGGTTACATACGTCCGAGACGTTTCGCTGCTAGAGGTCGATTATTCAAAACAATAACAAAGGTGAAGTGTGCTGATGCTGTGAATGAGCATGGAATCATGGGAGTTGTAATCTTCACCTCCACAGCCCATGAAAAGCAATCTGACAGGACTCAGGCAGTAATCATGTTCATGGGTGAGTTAATGTATTAAAATTTTATTAACATTACTGTGGTATGAAACGGGGCGGGGCCGAGAGCCTGTGACATTTTACTTTTCTGTTTTTATTATGTTTATGCCACAGTTGGCCGCTGCCGCTCCTTTCATTTTGTTAAAAACGATAAAATACGATAAAAAAATGTTTAACGTCCTTTCTCCTTGAAGTCCCTGAAGTTTGTTACAGTAACGTTTGATAACTTAAATTCACATTATTTTATTTTATTCTAAATAAACAGCCAACTACTCATACAGGTCACTTTATTTGATAAATTAAAATTATGGGGTAACAATAACGTTCTTCTGCGTTCGCATGGTTACTGGTATGAGACACTTGTTGCACACTCCAGTAAGTTAGATCAATATTAGAATATTTTATATATATATATATATATATATATATATATATATATATATATATATATATATATATATATATATATATATATATATATATATATATATATATATATATATATATATATATATATTTGTATATTTGTGGCAATAGCCTACAATAAATTTATGGGTCAAAATGATCACCAAAAATCATTAGAATATTAATTAACGATCATGTTCCATGAAGATATTTTGTAAATTTCCTACCGTAAATATAAATAAAAAAATATTATTATTAGTAACATGCGTTGCGAAGGACATTTGGACAATTTTAAAGGTGATTTTCTCAATATTTAGACTTTTTAACAATATTAACCCTCAGATTCCAGATTTTCAAATAGTTGTATCTCAGCCAAATATTGTCCTATCCTAACAAACCATACATCAATGGAAAGCTTTTATTTATTCAGCTTTCGGATGATGTATAAATCTCAATTTTAAAAAAATGTAACCATATGACTGGTTTTGTGGTCCAGGGTCACGTATTAATAAAAGCTAGATGACTTGTGTTGCTAAATGTAATGCAATTAATTTTTAAAATATATTGTAGGGCAGAGAAAATGCTGTATTAATGTCACTACAGCTCTTTCTGATTATGTTAGCCACTTGAAAAAATTGTTTTGTCTCTGAGGCATAGTACAAAAATGTTACTCACGGTAAATCAAGAAGAGATTCAAACAATAAGACTAACCGTGTTGAGCTATATAACAATGATTAGTTGTCTGTCGATAAAGTCCAAACAGTTGCTCACCTGTCTAATAAAACGCATTAAATATTAAAGCGTTTTTGGTGTTTCCAAGGTTTCTATGGAAATCAAGGGTAGCACGGATATGACGTCATAAACAGCCGATGCAATGACATGGGCGTTGCACTGGTTAATATAAATGATTTCTCTGGATTTAAACATTGTTGGAAACATTTGGGATAATGTAAGTACTCAACAAAATATATAACATTGTTTTAGGATATTTTAATCCAAAAATCTTACATATTGTGCCTTTAAAAGTGTTGTGGACACATTAAATTGATTAAAAGTGACAGTGTAGATATTTATAATGTTACAAACGATTTCTATTTGGAATAAATGCTGTTCTTTCTATTCAGCGTATCCTGAAAGAAAAATAAAAAAAATATTACGAAGCATAACTGTCTTCAATAATAAGAAATGTTTCTTGAATCACAAATCAGCATATTAGAATGATTTCTGAAGGATTATGTGACATTGAAGACTGTTGAAAATACAGCTTTGCCATCACATGAATAATTTACATTTTAAAATATTAAAAAAGAAAACAGTTGTAATAATATTTTACAATATTACTGTTCCCTTTCGAGGGAACTTCACACTGCGTCCACTAGGGACAGCTTTGGGAACGCCCACAGCGTGATAGCGTCTGATGCACGTATGTCAACTCAGCCAATGGCAAGAGTGAGCGTCACGGGCGGGTGACGTAACGTCCAGGAAAGGATAAATATACATCCGGTCCGATCGCACTTCAGCTTTTTTGCCTCAGCTAAGCGATCTGTGTGAAAACTGTCTCTGTCTATTTATTGTTGTCCGTCAAAAGCACAATAAGTCTCAGTTTAAAAATGGCGAATGCATCAGTATTCAAACAGTGTACTCCTCCGTGTCCCCGTTTCCTTACGGGTGGAGATACACATGATTTGTGTGTGATGTGTTTGGGAGTGGAGCATGCTCTGTCAGCCTTCGAGGGGGCTGACTGTGAGCATTGTGAGAAGCTGCCGCTTTGCATGCTCCGCTCCCGCCTGTCACTCTTCGAGAAGGGTGATCAGGATCGCATTCCCTCTGGTTCTGGACCCGCTGCTGCTGAGACACAGCGGAGAAGGACATCATGGGGTTCGCAGATGGATCTCTCGGCGGGGTTTGAGACGAGCGCGAGCGCTCTTTCTCTGCCTTCACCCGGGTGATCTGTCGCTCAATCTCTGGTGTCGGAAGCCCGCGCTGCGGCTTCTTCCGCCCAGAGTGAGAGCCCGTCGCTTCAACACTCCAGCTCTGAGGAGGTGGATGTGTTGAGCGTCGGATTGGGGGAAGATGATTCGCCATCTCTTTCCCCCGCACACGAAGAGCTGGTGGAGGTGATTACTCGCGCTGTGGCGAAGTTAAATATTGATTGGCCAGCCGAGAAACAAGGCGCTCGTCCGAAAAGCAAATTAGACGAGCGCTTTTTGACGTCAAATGTGTCACCTTCACCACGGGGTCTTCCTTTCTTTCCTGATTTACACAGTGAGCTGTGTAGATCATGGAAGAAACCATATTCATCACGTCTTTTCAGCCCTCAAGTAAAAACATACAGTGATATAAGGGGGCTGAAAGAATATGGTTATGGGGCGATGCCTAAAGTGGATCAGACGCTTGCTAGTTATCTGTCCCCTGCGTCAGCATCGTCCCTGAAGGCCTCCACGCTCCCCACTAAATCATTAAAAACAACATCAGGGCTAGTGGGGAAAGCGTACACGGCAGCAGGGCAGGCTGGTGCATGTTTGCATACAATGAGTATTTTGCAAGCGGACCAGGCTGAACTGCTGGGGGATTTGGATGGCGGCGAAGCAGTGAGCCCTGAGGCAGTGCGCGAACTGCGTCGGGCCACAGATTTATCTCTGAGAGCCACCAAGGAGACCGCTAGAGCTATTGGGCGGTCTATGGCAGCCTTGGTGGCGACAGAGAGACATCTGTGGCTCAATTTATCTGATATTAAGGATAAAGACAGGGCTTTTCTCCTTGATGCGCCAGTTGAACCCGCTGGTCTGTTCGGCGACGCTGTAAATGAAGTCGTCGACAGATTTCAGGAGAATAAAAAGCAAGCGGAGGCTTTTAAAAAATGTCTCCCGCGCCGCCACCAACCCTCTGGGCGTGAGCAGCCCCAGCCGTCTAGCTCTTCGTACAGGCAGCAGCAAAAAGAGAGTGTTGCATCTCGTGCTCCACCTCAGAGATACGGTGGGCCAGGTTGGCACTCTCAGCCGAAGCCTTCTAAGCCGAAGACCGACCTGAGGGTCGTGCTTCAGGCGAAGAAGGCTTCAGGCCAAAAGAGGTCCTGACGCCAGCAGCATCAGGTCTCCGAGGGCGCCCCCCCGCGGGGTGGATTGGTGTTCACCTCAGTATATGGTGCCCACTCCACTTCGTTGCCCTCAGGGGACCGTTCTGCCAACCCCGCCACCCTTGGTGCTTCGGGGCGCAGCGGTTTCCAGCGAGCTTGTGACTCGGCGTCCACAGGACAAGGTGTCACACTCGCAGCCTCCAAGGAGGTTAGAAACGCAGCCAGATCGGTTAGGTGCTGCCAGTATGCTTCAGGCCGCCGAGATGGTTGCAGTGGAAATATCAGAGACCAGCCTCGAGAGGCCTTCCACAACACAGGAAGTTCCTGAGGTTCGCTTTTGGGGGCAAAGTGTACCAGTATCGGGTTCTTCCATTCGGTCTAGCTCTCTCACCCCGCACGTTCACGAAATGCGTAGATGCAGCTCTGGCCCTGCTCAGGCTGCAGGGCATACGCATTCTGAACTATATAGACGACTGGCTGATTCTGGCACAGTCGCAGGAGATGGTGGTTCGGCATCGAGATGTCGTCCTCGTGCATATTCAAAAGTTGGGGTTGAGGCTGAACGCGAAGAAGAGTGTGCTTTCTCCAGTACAGAGGACCACTTTCCTAGGCGTGGTTTGGGATTCCGTAGCAATGTGGGCAGTGCTTTCACCCACGCGCATTGCTGCGATTCTGTCAGCTATAAAGAGAGTCAAACTAGGCCAGTCATTCACTGTCAAGCAGTTTCAAAAGTTGCTGGGGTTATTGGCAGCGGCGTCCAACGTGATTCCTTTTGGCCTGCTGTACATGAGGCCTTTACAGTGGTGGCTCAGGACCAGAGGGTTTTCCCCGAAGGGGAACCCTTTTCGTATGATCAAGATCACGCGGCGGTGTCTCCGCGCCTTGGTCATATGGAAGAAAGCCTGGTTCCTGTCCCAGGGTCCGGTGCTGGGGGCACTATGTCGTCGAGTCACCCTGACGACAGATGCCTCTCTCACGGGCTGGGGAGCGGTAATGGAAGGCCGCTCAGCTCAGGGTCTGTGGGGGGACCATCATCTTTCGTGGCACATCAACTGCCTGGAGATGATGGCAGTCTTCAATGCTTTGAAGTTCTTCCTCCCGGACCTGAGGGGCCATCATGTGTTGGTCTGTACGGACAACACATCGGTGGTTTCCTATGTAAATCGTCAGGGGGGTCTGCGTTCGCGCCCACTGTGCAAACTAGCGCACCAGATCCTCCTGTGGTCTCTGGGGAAGTTACTCTCCTTGAGAGCAATCTTTATCCCGGGGGCCCAGAATATTGGAGCGGACGTCCTGTCGAGACAGGGGCTGAGGCCAGGGGAATGGAGACTTCACCCCGAGGTGGTGAAGCTCATTTGGGAGATTTACGGCCAGGCGGAAGTGGATCTGTTTGCGTCTCAGAATACGACGCACTGTCCACTCTGGTTCTCTTTGACTCATCCAGCTCCTCTGGGACTGGATGCCATGGTACAGACGTGGCCGAGGCGGCGTCTGTACGCGTTTCCCCCAGTTGTTCTGCTCCAGGGAGTTCTGGAGAAAGTTCGCCGGGAGGGGATAAGTCTACTGCTAGTAGCCCCTTACTGGCCGAGCCGGATTTGGTTCTCGAACCTTGTAACACTGCTCGATGGCTCACCTTGGAAGATTCCGATAAGGAGGGATCTTCTATCTCAGGTGGAGGGCTCAATATTTCACCCCCGCCCAGAAATGTGGAACCTATGGGTTTGGCCACTGAGGGGGCTGAGCTCATAGAGTCTGGTCTCTCTACCGAGGTAGTGGAGACCATTCTTAGCTCCAGAGCTCCATCCACGAGGAGACTATATGCCCTGAAGTGGAAGTTGTTCACTTCTTGGTGTCAAGAACGACATTTAGATCCAGTCAACTGCCCTGTTGGTTCAGTGCTAGATTTTTTACAAGAGCGATTCTCTTCTGGGTTGACCCCTGCTACACTAAAGGTGTATGTTTCATCTATTTCTGCTTACCATGCCCATGTGGATGGTATTACTGTGGGGAGAGACCCGTTGGTAACTCGTTTCCTTCGTGGCACTAAGAGGCTGAGGCCTGCGGTGCGTACTAGAGTTCCTACTTGGGATTTGGCTATAGTGTTGGAAGGTTTATCTGCGGCTCCGTTCGAGCCACTTGACATCATCTCAGAAAAGTTTCTGACTCTGAAAACCATCTTCCTTCTTGCCATCTCTTCTATTAAGAGAGTAGGAGACCTTCAGGCCTTATCAATATTCCCTTCGTGCTTGGAGTTTGCACCAGGGATGGTTAAAGCTTTCCTTTTCACTAGATTAGGGTATGTTCCGAAGGTGTTAACCAATGTTCCACGGCCTATAGTGTTGCAGGCTCTCTGTCCTCCTCCATTTGTTAATCCAGACCAGGAAAGATTGAACCTTATATGTCCAGTGCGAGCACTGGATGCTTATGTCCACAGAGCTGCCCTGTGGAGGAAAGCGGATCAATTGTTTGTTTGTTTTGGACCTCAGAACAGGGGTCTCCCTGCGTCCAAACATACAATGAGCAAGTGGATAGTCGAGGCTATCTCACTGGCTTATGGGTCTTCTGATCAGCAGTGTCCCTTAGCTGTCAAAGCCCACTCTACTAGGAGTATGGCGGCCTCTAAGGCCTTGGTATCGGGGGTTTCCCTCAAAGAAGTCTGCGATGCGGCCGGTTGGTCCTCGCCTCTTACGTTTGTGAGATACTATGATCTTGACCTGGAATGTGCTCCAGGTTCTTCAGTGCTCCTGTCTTGAATGTGCCACAGTTTCACACGACAGGCATTTGGTATTATGGCGTTTTGGTATTTCGTTCCCAAAGCTGTCCCTAGTGGACGCAGTATGAAGTTCCCTCGAAAGGGAACGTCTCAGGTTATGACTATAACCATAGTTCCCTGAGAAGGGAACGAAACACTGCGTCCCTTTGCCATACTCCCTGCATCCCTGTGATCCCTTGCTTCGGCAGTTTAGCTGAAGTGCGATCGGACCGGATGTATATTTATCCTTTCCTGGACGTGACGTCACCCGCCCGTGACGCTCACTCTTGCCATTGGCTGAGTTGACATACGTGCATCAGACGCTATCACGCTGTGGGCGTTCCCAAAGCTGTCCCTAGTGGACGCAGTGTTTCGTTCCCTTCTCAGGGAACTATGGTTATAGTCATAACCTGAGACGTTTCTTTTTGATCTAATAAATGTAGTGTTGATGAGTATTAGAGACTTCTTTTAAAAACATCAAGAAATCTTACCGACCCGAAACTTTTGAACGATAGTGTCTTTACATAACTTTGAAAAACAATGAGAAAAAAAAAATCTGTTTGCAAAATGTTTTAGAGAAATATAATGTGAGCCTCAAAATGATATCTAAAATATGTTGTTACATAAGAGAACAATTAAATACAACAGTGCATCATTCAGAAGATCCAACAAATACTTTTTTTTTATTATTTTACCTGGTAGCTGAAGGTCTGCAGAGAAAGGTAGTCACGATAATGAAAGAAAATATTGGCGTTAATGTACCGTCCAACTTCAAATACTGAGGATTGAGGATGTAAATCAATGTACAGGTAACGATGGTTGACAGACACATATGATTCAGCCTTTAGTTTAAGTGGAGCCTGACTCCAACGAGGATCTTCTGAGTCAAACTGAAATGAGCACAAAATTAATGTACATTTAGCATATACATATTATAATGCTAAATAAATAATGAAATTATTAATTTGTTGTCTCTATATTTTTAACGATACTCTTGGGCACAGTTTTACTCACAGTGAATTCAGCTTCTTTCACATTATCAGGTATATTACAGGTGAAGTAAGCAATTCCATCTCCCTGACTCGTTTCTGTTATTGTATCCAGGTACCCTAAAAATTTGAGGTTCTCCAGTTCATTGTCAGCTGTAGTTATTGTTGCCCTTGTCTTGACTGACACACCTTTCACTGGTTTACCCAAAGGATCCTTCACCAAGACCTATAGGTGAATAAAAATATTCGGAAGGATGAAACATATATATATGTTTGTTCAAATACCATAAATCTACTTGAGAAGACAGGTTTCTTACTCTCATAGTGTATGGTAGACCCGGTTTGATGAAAGGAGGGGTCGTAGTCAGACTCAGGGTAAACGGAGTTTCTACAAATTTCACATTTGAGAGCACTGCCTCCTGGGAAATACCACCTGACAATGAAGAGATGTTTCCAAAGTTGTTATTTGCTTGATATTTTGATTCAGGATAATGCAGCTGTGTCTGTGAAACTAAGACCTACCAGTTGTCTCTTGCAGAAGAACTGTCACACGAAGAAAGCTGTTTTCTTTCATGTCACTCAGATGTTGTGGCCCATCGGGTATGGATGACAGAGCTGACCTGATGTTTAAGTCGACTTCCTCCTTTCCATTTGTCAGCTATCACAAAAGCCAAAAAAAAAAGTATCATCTGCAATTAATCATTAAATGTTTAGTTGAGTGGAACACTGACTTTACCATATATTTTGAATATGTTGCTGGTATCATGACGGTTTCTTCTGGAGAACTGTATCCAAACATCAAGAAAATGTCTGCCGAACTAACTGGAGTTCCATGGGCATACCTGTCAGCACATATTTAAACAATTTATGTACAAATATATAAATTGTCAGCAACTGAACTGAATATAATACTATTTTAAAAGTTTGGGGTAGGTAAGATTTTTAAAACATTTTCGAAATACCAAGGCTGTATTTACAGTATATGATCAAAAATACAGTAAAAACATTAATATTGTGAAATATTACTGCAAACCGTTTTACATTTTAATGTTTTAAAATGCAACTTATTCCTGTGATGTCAAAGCCAAATCTTCAGTGTCACATGATCCTTCAGAAATCATTTTAATATGCTGAGATTTGGTGCTCAAGAAACTCAAGTTATCATCAATGCTCTAAACAGTTGTGCTGCTTAGTATATTTTTGTGGAAACGGTGATATCTTTTTTCAATATTCTTTGATTAACGGAAAGTTCAGAAAGAACAGCATTTATTTGAAATATTAATTTCTTGCAACAATGTAAAACTGTTTTGATCACTTTTGGTCAATTGAATGCATCCTTGCTAAACAAAAAATTAATTTCTTTAAAAAGCAAAATCATTAAAAATACAAAATAAAAACAATACTGACCCTAAACTTTTAAACTGTAATGTATATATGTGAAATAAAAAAGGAAAAACATACTTGGCTAAAATCTTCAGCTTGAAAGACTCAAAGTACTCTTCGCTGATGTAGTTGGATTCAGGCTCAATGTGGATTGAAATACTGGGCAGCACTGAGAAACATACCTTGATTTCAGATTTCATGAACTCTAAATGTTTACATAACACTTGAAATGGTGGCTTACCGTATTCTTTGACCTCGAACTCAGCAGTGGCAGTTGTTTCAAAAGTGTCGGCATAGGTGGCCTTGATTTTCCATATTCCATAACTGATGAGATTTGCGTTGTGAGTAAAAAATAATGCAGAGACAAAAAATAACAGATAACACTTTACAATAAGGTTTTATTAACTAACATGAACTAACCATGAGCAGTACATTTGTTACTGTATTTGTTCATCTTTGTTAATGGTAGGTAATAAAAATACAGCTGTTCATGGTTTGTTCATGTTAGTTCACAGTGCTTTAACTAATGTTAACAATATTTTAATAATGTATTAGTAAATGTTGAAATTAACATTAACAAAGAAAAATAAATGCTTTATAAGTGCAGTTCATTATTAGTTCATGTTAACTAATGTAGTTAACTAATGTTAACCAATGAACCTTATTGTAAAGTGTTACCAAAATGACTAATGAAAACACTATCCTGTTGAAAAGACTGCATACACCAGTCTTCTTATAACTATCTATCTACTAACCAGCAAGACTAACCTTTCTATACAAACTTCACCTGGAGTTTTTTTTTTAACAGTACAGTACAGTGCAGTACAATTCAGCAAGCTAGACCTCAGAAGAATATCACTACTATTCCAAATAATAATGTAAACATTAGAGCATTTAAACATAGGCTACAGCCTAATAGACTTTAATGAATTTGTCTTACGTCGGCTTTAAAGGTATTTTGAACGGTGGAAGAAGTGGTTTTGCTCCGATGATGTCTGCCATATCAATAATCTCTACCTTGATACCGTTAGGGTCCTACAATGAATTTACAACATTAACAAGGTTCACACAGAAAAATCATATTTCATGTGAAGTAGGGAAGAGTGGGGATGTTTGCAACACTTTTTGCATTTTCTCGAGATTCTCAGAGAATGTTTATTGGAAAGCAATATACCCATGTCTGTCAGCTACCCACCCACACTGCTGCAACATGTGTCCATATGATAATATATGTACAATCTATACTTGACCCCATAACAGGGGATGGTTGCAACAGTCCACGGGGACAGTTAAACATTCCTTAAAATGTAATACAATCATTCTTTAATATAATTTTCAAATGTATGTATTTTACTGTATAAAGACAAAGACTAGTAAAAGAAAAAAAAAATAGTAGGCCTAACGGTTTTCGTAAATTATTACAATACATTTGAACTACAAAATTAAAAAACTAAAATCTAAATCAACACTGAAATTGAATAATAAATCTGTGAACTGTGAAAGCATACAGAATACAGAAGAGATCAAATGCTCTATATGCCTATGCCTAATTAGATTTTAACTTAAATAAAAACAGTTAACTTGAATAAAAGGGGAGATACCTGACTATTAAAAGGGGTTCTTTATTAATACATAAAATTATAATTTTGTTATGTTATGACAAGGTTTTACATCAATGTTGTGATAAGGGAAAGTTGCAACTCTCCCTACTGACAGCCATGATAAAACTTGCCGTTAGCTTGCTTGACACAATAGCTTTGACACATGCTACTTGAAATATTATTATTTTTTTGCAGAAGGAATGAGCATGAGCATGTGTAATATGAATATTATCTCTCTAGCTCGTTCCTGATCGGAGAAATAAGCCGTGTTGCGACCGTCCCCACATCCGTATGATTCTGTGAAGAGCGAAACTCACCACGAATGTAAGGGATACGGTCCGTGTAGATTTCCTCAGCTCCTCGTTGAGGGAGTAAATACGCACTTGTACTAAGAAAACAAATAGGTTCAAAAGATGGTTTTAAGGTGATTGTCTCTTTCATTTACTCACGCCATCTTTCTCTTCATACTCAAACTCTATTCTTATTACTGACCCTCTTGCTCGGGTGTGTATAACGGCTTGTCAGTCTGAATAAAGAGAAAACCGTTGACAGTAGTGACTGGGATTTTTGTATATGCAGTGAAAGCAGAGGAAGTCGCCTGAAGATAGACATACTTGTCCCCGTTTGGGAAATCTTTAGGGATGATCTGGGGAAAAATAACTAGGTATTTTCAGGGCAGAATATCATTAATCCAATGCGTATAAACTTTCCATATTTTTTGGAATTGTAAATAAAAACACATTTAAGCCAACATCTCAAACAAAAAAATATCTTCTAAAGACCAATAACATTGTAGTCCTACCCGTAAAGTAGCCGAGTCTTGATAGTTATTCGCGGCATTGAGCGTCAAAGACTGAGATGCATATTCTTTATGTGATGACAGTTCGTTCTTCAGGCAAAGATTTACAGTAGTTTCCCGGTCATAACCAAACAACTGCACCACAACATTTTCTGAAGCATCGAGACGCAGGGTTTTAGGTGCAGTGATTAAGTATCTGTAAAACAAGACAACAATTTACTTAAAGTGTCTGTATACTAGCCTATAGCCTAGGCTACTGTTTCGGTGGCAGATGCGAAAAACAAAGGTTAATATAAAACACAAATGCCTAATTGCAGCCATACATAAGGGGTCTCAATCTCACCTTTCTTGAGGCTAGAGAGGTTTACATTTTGTTGTTAAAATTTTTTGTTTTGTTCTCCAGTGCTGCCTTTTGACAACACAGTCCAGTATGGCTATAGCCTAGCTACACACTATGTAGGCCTACTTATTATACCAATTACAATAACTAGGAACTAACGCCGAACCTATCCCTAGACCTAACCTTAACCCATGTATATTACTAGTACTTTCTACACTGTAAGTAGGCTACACGTACTGTAAAATAAAGTGTAACCAGAGATTTTAAAAGATGTAAATTGCAACTTACACATTTTCCTGAACAGTAGGCCTAATGCAGATGAAGAGATGAAGTATACAGAACAAAAATAAATGTGCCATTATAGACAGTTTGCTCCTTGCTGTCAAGCACTATAGCTCAGTTTTTGTCAGCCCAATCGATATCTGGTGTGCTTGTTTTAAGTTACTTATTAGCCCAACTGTCTTGAAAGAGGTCCCAAAAATGTTTCTTGAGCTGTAGTTAAGAAAGAATAGCTACAGTCCAAATATGATGACTAAAAAATATGCAGTCAAAATGATTCTATCTGTTTCACTGTGCTGGTGGAAACATTTAATGATTGATTGTGCAATGTTCATATCACTGTACAGTTTGCTCAGTCATTGTGCAAATGACAAGTAGAGGTAAACAATCTATTTCCCACTAAAAGGGATTTCATGGAGATGTTTGCTTTTGTTATTGTGCAATTCTGGAAACTTCTGTACATCAGTCTGTGTCTGTCTGTGTGATTTACTGAATCTGAGCAAAATATTTACTACAAAATAGAAAACCTATGATGTTAAAAAATGCTCACTGTGGGTCCCCTTAGAGAAAAACACTGAAATGAGAGACATCATGGATATTTGTAACCTTAAATAATAGATTTAACACGTTACATGTCACAGCCGGAGATGTATTATCATAGCAAAACGAATAATTAAAAAGTGGCAAAAATATGGGATTATTTGTTCATTATTTATTGAGCATACAAGTGAATACCCAAATAATTTTATATAAGCAAACATAGTATACATTATATAATAGAACCAAGTTTTGTAATAATATTTTAAGCTTTACATACTGTACATACACAGATAAAGTGACTATTCCTTGTTTTTGGAAGTAAATCTTCAAATCATATGTACATTCCTTTACATACTTCATATTGTTTATTCACAATAAACATGCTCTGATTTGACTGCAGTGACACAAATCGTTCACTAAGTGGTGCTTGATCCCAGTGGATCCGTTAACTTCATAGTGGCTAAAGCGAATGGGGTGATGTGTCTTTATCCTTTGGAATGGGACAAAACAATACAATTGCATGCAAATGTAATAAAATATATACTGACTACCGATCAACTTAAATGATGATGTTTGATCAGATATAATGTGGCAGATATCTGCCGTAACAAATGCACTAGAGCTGTCAGTGCGTTTCATTCTGGCAATGATAAGAATTCAACATGAACATACGAAACAGCCCTTCCATGGCTATAGTTTTCACTTCAGTGCTGTCATGACTGAGTTCTGCAGGCGTTGTTCATCATATCTGACCACTTCTTCACCTTTTAGAAACTACAAACCATCCACTAAAGGTGAGAGTACTCAGGGCCAGCTTGGCATAGACATACTTCTGCACTGAAGAACAGCCTGTGAGATTGCTAACATCTGAGACGCTTCATGCTATCTCATAGCACCATTGTAGGTATGTGATGCACCAGGGAGGCTGGATGAGAAACTTGTGCCAGCTGAGGAGGTGGAGGCGAGTGGGCCTGTAGGCCCACTACAGGCCCTGTGTTGGCCGGCCGGTGCCTGGCGCTCTTCTGGTGCGCCCTCAGCCCTGCCAACTGGGAGTATGCGCTCTGGCAGACGTGGCACTTGTAGGGGCGCTCTCCTGTGTGAAGGCGCACATGGTTACGGAGAGTGGATGACTGGCTGAAGCGGCGGTTGCAGAAACGGCAGACGAAGGGCTTGTCTAGCGTGTGTATGCGCATGTGGGAGCGCAGGTTACTGCGGGAGTTGAAGCCTCGGTGGCAGATGACGCAGCGCATGCGGCTGGCAGTGGAGAGAGCGGCAGTAGAGGAGGTGTCGCATAGGTGGAAATCATCTGTGGGGAGAGGATAGAGCTCGGTCAGAGGACAGAAGCTAAAAGGTCAGGTACTTAAAACAGATGCTAATAGAGTTTTAACTAAAGCTATTGTAGGACTGTGATAAAGATCAGTCTTTTCTTAGCCTGAAACTCACCCAAAGCCCTAAAGCCACCGAATTACTCACCAGTTTTAGTCTTTTTCTGCTGTTCATCCTCTGTGCCAGGGACTCCCGGGATACCCAGGAAGGTGTTGTGGGAATTCCCATACCACACAAGCAGCTCTTGGTCTGGAGGTATTGTCTGTTGAAGAAAAGAAGAAGAAGATATATTTATTTAAAAACAATTAAGCACCCACACACACACACACACACACACACACACACACACATACAAACTTATATAAAATACTACATTCAGATATTTCAATATTTAAATACATTTTGAACTAAAATCAAAGTTGAATTACTTAAGAAAATCTAGTTAAAATTCTAAAAACTCAGATTCATGTAGAAATTACGACAACTTAATTTTAGCTAAATGGGTGGAATCTAAGATGGAAAGATATTGCACAGTGTAAGTACATCGACATTAAATGAATATGAATATAAAAATATTATCAATGTAAAATTATGAAAACTAAAAAAGGTGTATAAAACGAACCTCTACTGCTTTGTAAAATATGCTGCTTCCGATCTGCACAACCTCCAGGTTCTGTTCTTGCTCATTGCGCGCGCATTTGATGTAAGTCATCCAGCTGCGATGATCCTCTTGACTGGCATCGATGAAATAGCGCACCGTGCCATCCTCATTGAAAACCTGAGAACAACAAAAACGCTTGCCATCAGTCTTTGATTTGGGATGATATTTTACTAGGATAAGCTCCAAAAAACGAGCCCATGCATGCGACACCTGTTGAACGCTGCCTACCTCCCACATGAGATTGTTGTTCTTGAAGAGATCCACATGCTCGGGTGAAATGACCCTGCCTGTGAACGGTCCCATCTCGGTGCCAGCTTTTATCCAGGTCTTGGAGAAGATGCCAAGTCCTTCCCCAGGGATCGAGCTCTGCGCAATGATGACTTCACTTGGCAGCACTAAGCTGGAAAGTTTCTGGACCTCTGAAGATAGAAAGCGGCAAATAAAATAGGAAGTTAATTTGGAACATTTAGATTAGATAACAAATAAAAACCAGGAAACAAATAGGCCTTCAATAAAAAAAAAGAAAAGAACCGCAATGACGCAACCTGTTTGCAAGTTCATAGCAAAAGAAAAAAATGGAAAGAATAGGAGTTATAGTGTAAATTTAGTACAAATGATTTTTTTTAATCGTTTGTTATTGTTAAACTATCATAGTAGGCTTGGCCAATATAAAGGAATGCGCACTCATTCAAATGCGGCTCTAAGGCGAGACTCAAATAAATGTCAAACAAGTATTTACGTCTAAGAATTCAGCAATTTTCTACGCTTTAAATGTGACGAGGCTATATATTCATAGGCAAGAAACAACTTATTCCGTATTCATTATCCTTTCAGAAACTTTGTAGCACTAAATGTGCGGTGAAAGAAACGAGAACCTTCTTTAAACGGCCCAGGAATTTCTGACAAAACGTAGAAAAGGAGATTAGCTGCTTGACATGGTGTGAATAGCGGTAGAATCAGCTTTCACGGCATATTAACAGCGGGACGGAAAACTTTAAATGCGCCTGAGAGGAGAGAAAAGTGTCAAAGCGGGGGTGTGGAGACTGTCCCGAGCTGATGAATGACAGGATTTTCTCTGTCTAACGTCCTGGCTTCACTGGCAACTTTCTCAGGTCAAGCACAACGTTACCCTCATGATTTTATTTAAATAGCCTTATTTAAATAAGTTTCAATTTGTCAGTATAGGCGAAGTGACTTTGCAACGCTTAAAAATGTATAGCCTAGCTAAAAGCATTTAGAAAAAGAAGAAGAAGATTGATTTCCCCTATATAGCCTATTCAGCTTCTAACCACGTGCGAATTGTTTAATGACTTTCAAGGGGTTTACTTTTTTCGAAGAAATTTCTGCAAGTAAACTTTCAATTCCGTCTTGGCGCCATACATTCATCGAACCGTTAATTCTCATAAAGACGCTTTAAACCAAACAGTAAAATAATTATTACCCTGCAATAGGCTATGCAAATAATTTATAGTAACGTAATACAAATGACAGTACTTATGTTTTGTCTATATAGCCCTAGAACATGAGCAACTTAGCCTACTGTTGCTATGGATAGCAGGTGAACTCTTCTCAATCGTCTATTATTAGGCCTATCTGACTTAACTTGTGTTGTTATTACAATGTTTGAAATGGATTGCATTGCATGAAATGCATGTATAGGCTATATCCTAGAGTAAAAAGAATAAATAGGCTACTTTTAAGACCCTCCATTTCCCATCCTGGAATGCGCCAGACTGAAATTTTTACCTGTGCACTGTGATGCAATTTACTGATTGCATAAGTATAGTCATAAGCCACTAAATTAATGTGTCTTTTGCCTTATAAAATATACATTTACTTTTAGGCTATTTCAAGCACGTTAAAGTAGCCTATCATTATTTGTGTTTGAAATAGGCTATGCCATATAAATAAAACTCGCCATAAATAAAACTCGCCTTGACTCTTCAGTGAGCAATTTAACATAAGGTCTAGTTTGAAATAAAAATAAAATGTAAAAACTGCTTTACAACTAAATATTAGGCCTATTAGGCTATAGTATGACGAATCCATAATCAACGAATAAAGTGAACTATTGCGGACTCACCTCCGGAGAATGACTGCGCCAGGACCTCGGCGGTGAAGGCTGTTTTGGGGCTGACAGTGTTGGTCTTCTCCTCGAACAGGTGTTCCCCCAGCACGTTCCTCCAGCGGCCGTACAGGAAACTGTGCAGGATGTCTGAAGTGATGATGTCGGACAGGGCCAAAGACTGCTGCTTAAATCCAGCCTTCAGAACCAGAGCATCTGCAGGCAACACTGAACCCATGATGAGCCAAATGCGAAACCCTTAACTAATGATCCCTGCGATTAAAACCCCCGAAACGTCCCCCTTGCAGTTAAGTTTAGACCGAATGTCTATGTTGCAAAAGGCGAATGTAATCGATGAATCAGTCTGATGCCAATGAAATGTGAATCTGCTCTCTTCTTGCTAAGTGTCGAGAGAATATGTTTCGTCTTTCCAAGGTCCCGGTGGGCTTTATATACGTCAGGTCTGACCCACGGTAATTAGTTATTAATGACCCTCCCCTTGTGTTCTTTAGACTTGTTCAACCAGAGGAAAAAAAAACACCACACTCTTTATTGAGTGGCTACTCCTGAGGGGGTGGGGGGGGGGGGGGGGGGAGAAGGGGGAGCGATGTGAGTGTGTTGATGTTCAGAATCCAACAACCGCGTTTTTGGCTAAAATAACAAGCCAGTCTCAGCACCATGAGCTCCGCTCCAGCTGTTTGCTTCTGAGAGATGAATATGAGCACTTCTGGCATGGAAACCCTAAAAGCAAACTTGACTCTCAACATGACGACTAGTAAGGGAACCAGGTTAAAATCTGATTTATCTCGTTTGTCTAAGAGAAACGGACAATATCAAGTTATGTCAGTCTATTTAGGTGCGACTTAACTTGTAGGCTAAAACTAGACGACGAGAACAAAGGCATAAAATAACTAGCGGCTTTTATCTCTTATATTTTCTTCCTTCCTTAGTGGAACTGAATTAAAAATGTCCAAGTGTTTCTTCATTTTGTGCCTCAGCATTCATCATTAGATCGATAATTATATTAAATATGCAGAAATATTATCATAGTCATAAATGAGAATTAGTTAATTTATTAAAATTATCGTTAGGCCAAATTAATGTGTAATTCCCATCTAATGGCACATTTAGCCGAAAAACACAAGCACAAGCATCGCGCTTCAGTTGTTCTCTATTAATGTTAAATGTACAGAACTCTGTAATCATATCGAAATTACATTCGCATAAACCAACTGAATAGTTTTTAATGATGTGCTTTGGAGTACGAAAATATGCAAAGCCGTCTGGGTCAAGTATATCTTTTATTCAATCTTTTTCAGGCCGAAGTAATTTAATATTCATGGATGTTAATTTAAAGTCTTTTAGTATTGTGTGAGGTGTATATGAGCTTTTTTTTGAATAGCCTCTTGCCTTTCCCCCTCTTTCTCCAGGGTTGATGGACTGAGACAAAATGGGCAGTTTCCCCCCTTTCCAACAGGGAGGACATCTTTATTCCTTCCCCGGCTTGCGGGTTTCCTATTCAGCTCTCTTCAAAATAATGCCGGCTGAATGAAAAGTGCTGCAAATCAATCTTTCATGGTGTTTTTGAGGGCAATTTGACATCCATGCACTCTTCTTTTCTTTGAGATAAGTACAAGGGGAAAAATCTGGACAAGGATGGGGTCTGGCGAGTGGGGAACTTCCAAAGAGAGATGCGAGGAGAGCGCTGAGGAGAATATAGGTGAGTGATAGGGCAAGAAAAAAGATTAGGACTCAACAGCTGCTTTTGGGGGATAACCCCCCCTCCTGGCTTTTCTTTTTCTTCAGGGGTTTCACCCTCCCTGCTGAATTGGATTTGCACAAGTACAGATTGATTTGTTTTTATTGCACTATTATTGGTTTCATAAATAAGGGCAAACTTTAACCTGCATGGGGTGAGAGACTCAGTCTTTTTTTTTTTTCTCATTAAAGAAACACTGGGCTGTTACAATTAATATCGGAGTGTAAAGTTAACAGAAGTATAGAGATACGTATTTTAAATTTAAACAAATTAAAAGAACTAAAATGCGATGAGTCGACTTATAAAATTCAACAAGGCTGATCATAAGTCAAGCATTTTTAAACAATATTTTTGTCTCAAGGAATATGGCAGATATAACGTGCAATGACATTGGCAGGCGATTTGAACTTTCTTTTGCATGTATCGATTATTGATTTGTGGGCTCCGACTGTAGATATGTGTAGAAATAGGTCTAGATTCGGCACTGTCTCCTCTTAGTGATGTTAAGCCTCAATTGTGAAGAAAAAAATCTAATATTTCTTAAATTGGACAAAAAAACTACTTATGTAACTGACTAATGTATCAAGTGGCGACAGACCTTGTAGCGCATGCAATGATAATTAACAGACGGCAAACCAGTATTCTAAGAAATAATCACATGCACAAGATGGCGTGGAAATAATTGTGATTTCAATAACAGGGTGATAAAGAAACTTGCTGCAGCGCGTAATGCCTTTTGCATTCATGGCCTTCGTCTGTCCCGCGCGTCTCGGTTGCACAAAGCTGCAAGCTGTTCCGCGGTGCTTTTATCACAACAGAAAGGAGACAAAAATCCCACAATAATGGAGATTTGCAAATGTTTTTCTATTGATTTGACTCAATGAACACTGGATTTTTCGGGCTAGGAAAAAGAGAGGACTTGGGCTAGAAAGCTGAATTGGGAGCGTGGAGGAGAGAGATGGTTTTTATATGGCTGGATAAAATTTAATTAGCGTAGTACAGCCCTTGAAGGACAATAGAGGACTCAATATGTACCCAATCTGAATCTCATTGGGGATCCAGACCGCAGAAAGTCAAAAGAATTGGGAGAGAGAAAAGCAAGCTTTGAGAAAGGGAAGGAGCGAGGCAGACGGCAGGTGACTGGCACGCGTAAAAACAAGAGGGACACTTTTGGCACACGGCTGATTATTTGAAAGAGAGAGAAGACAAAACAAAAATAGAGGTTTCTTCAGGTTTGGCCCACTTAGACCAGCTGAGACGAAGGAGTGAATAGAGCAGAGACCAGAGGGGGACTGGAAAGCAAACAGAAAACGCGAAAAAGACGAGTCACATCACACAAGTGCTTATGGGAATGTACCCAAATGGTGGAAGAAAACCGTGGCCAAGAGCAGACAGCAATATCACGCGAGTATTATGCATATTCATCGTCTGTGTTCATCCAGTGCAAACCAAAGCTCTTATTGAGCTATGGATATTGCAGGAGCACGTGCGCAATTTCCATGGAGAGTTTTAAGGGACCAAAGCATCTGGCTCGCTGCCGCTAAAGTGGATTGACACTTGGATGAAGAGTAAAATGTTTGTGTTTTATCAACATTATAAAACTGTTTATCAGACATTATTAAACGCCTGTTTTGAGTCCATAACCGTGCTGTAGTAGCCTACTAATAATGCTCCTGATCTTTTGGTCACCGAAATTTGTTACTAAAACGAATTCATTTAGGAAGTAATATATGTAGGCTATTATCTGTTACACGTATTACAATACTATATTACGTATTACAATACTTTTTTTTCCGTTTAGACAAATTGACAAGGAAAAAAAAGTATTGTAGGGTAATACGTTTCTGTTCAAATTGCATTTATGAATTGAGAGAGTGCGGTGCCAAAATATTTTTTCCCTTTAAGTTGAAGTTGACATTATGCTGTAGACTAATGTGAAACTCGGTTCAGTTTTATAATGACTTAATTAATCGTTTGATGTTAAAATAATTTGTAATTAATTTGTAATTAATTCCAAACACCATTATTCTCAGTCGGTAATGTAATCGTAATCGACACAATTTGAATGTATAATATCCAATTTTTAAATAAATTATTATAAAATTAACATTAATACATTTGGCTACACATTAAAATAGCTGAAATATTTTTCAGATAGTTAGTAAATGCAACAACCTGGGAGAGAGGAGCAGATTTTCTGGGTAACAGAGTTCCACAGGTGACAGACAGATGGCAGAAATCCTAATTTATTATTATTATTATTACATAGAGAAATAAGAATATCATTATTATTGTTATTTATTACAGTCAAATATTGACTGGTGAGCAGAAGAAAACTTGAGCTCTGCTTTGTGTCTTAAGATTTCTTGATCTAAAGATTACCTATAGTATATATTTTACAGAGAATACATTTAAGACAGATCCATATGAAATAAATTCTTACATTTTAGTACAGAGCCAGCATATTGCAAAAGAAAAATGGTACGGCTGATTTAATGTCTTTTCTCCAATTAACACTGACAAAACAATTAACAAAACTTTCCATGGTATTTTTTTATTCATAATACTGTGTCCATTGATTAGCCAATCAGCATGGTCTGAATGCTCACATACAGTTATGTGCTGTTAATGATGGCAGTTTCTTTCAGCTTCAGCAATTGTATTATTTGTATCTCTGTGTTCAATACAGATTGATTATTCTATAATGTGTCTATGAACTGCGGAATGAAGTGTTGTATAGGGGCATTTGCCCTGGTATTATCTTTTCTCTAAAGTACAAAATATAAACAATCAATAAAGTGAGGATTCTTCTGAGTTCAGTTTAAAAGCTAATTGATAATGGGAATAAAGCATGGAATGATCTAAAAAGGACCAGAATTTGAAAACAGCTGCTGACAGAGACAGTGGGAGATAGAGACAGCTCTCCCGGTGGGTGGAGACCACAATATGCACCAACGGCGGATTTGGAAAATCAGTGTGACACAGTTCATACTAGTGAGAAGGATTCAAGTAGCAACCATATAACCATTGTTATAAGAGCAACAAACCTGTTGAAAAAGCAATAAAAGCTATATTGTCAAACAGCCCACTCGTTTTATACCATAAAGTAGGTGATTAGTTTGATTATCAGTCATATGATTAATTATTCCTGTAGCTCTAAGATCTAAATAATAAAGTATTTAAAACTGAACACTACATTTTTAGATGTGTCACCAAAACAATTAAGACAAATATTTCCCTTTCTGTTTATGTCAATTATTAATTAAGTTCTGATTAATTAATTGTTGGTGATGTTTTTAATGCTCATTTGAGCAGATTTAAAGGGGGATAGTCCAACCAAAAATAAAAAATCGGTTAACATTTACTCACCATCATGTCGTTCAAAACATGTATGACTCACTTTCGCCTGCTGAACACAAAATAAGATATTTTTAAATATATTGAATCCCTTATGTTACAAAGAAGAAAGCGATTCATTCAGGTTTGGGATGACAAAATGATGACAGAATTTTCATTTTTGAATGAACTATCCCTTTAAAAAATATCCACTTAACAGCTGAATAGTGGGTAAGAATAGGGGTCCCAAACATTAATAATAAACATAGAGCCCCCGTACTCCTCAATTCAGAGGGACCCAGTTGATACACTGTACAGCAACCTATTACTGTTACAAAACTCAAGGTGAGAGTACAAGGATAAGCAGCAGTATAGACTGAACACATCCGAAACATGTAGATGTGACGGCAATAAAACACGACCCACATCATTCATGCAGATAAGTGATGGCAACAGCAGGCAATTTCCTTTGAGAGATAAGTGCATTAAAAGAGAAGGTAAATGCTTGTAAAAAGTAAATATGGCTTTAACTGATGCCTGCATTTACATAATTCACCTATCATTTTGCAAAAAGGTAGAAAAAGACATACCCCTCTTGGGCATTGTAGTCATTAGAGTGATCTTGACATTTCACTGGGAAAAATGTCACTGCATCAAATGATCTCAAAACAAAAGACCTCTTAGTCCACACAATAGTCCACTTACAGCTTTTCCTAAAGTTTTTTTTCTCTCCCAGCACACGTCAATTTTGTGACTAATGCATTTTAGAATTAAGACTGAATGTGGTGGATAGAGGTCTATTATGGTCAGGAAAAAAAAAAAAAGTAAAAGCAAAAACCTCTTCTCCCACTAGAGCCTAAATTTTTAATCAGTGGTTATCTATCTAAAGGTCAGAGAAATAAATGCAGGCTCATCAGTATTTACCCTTCCACTTAAGAAGATATTTCCTGAAATAATCCATCTGCTTTTATTACAGTGTGGCACCACTCTCCCTACTTTCACAATTCAATTAAGGGACACCTTCTGGGTCATTACCCAATAATTACTCATTTGCTACTGATGCCAAATGTGCTTTTGGCAATGGGCTCTGTGTGTCTATTACTGCAGAGCGTGTACAGTACAGCTGCCCCGGCAATTCCCATGCTGACACCCTCATAACACGGCCTTTCTCCCAGCTTCCTGTCTCAAACTTTTAAAATGGCTACTTAGAGCTCATGCATAGGACATCAATTTTAAGTTGTTGTCATCTGATGTGTAATTACTGGTAAAGACTTGATGGCTGACATCATCGTCAGTCTGACCACAGATGTGGTAGAAGGAGATGCATTGCACACAATGGGCTATGTGCTAACCTAGGTTTGATACATGCTACATGCTTGCTTATATCTACAAATATACAATATATATATATATATATATATATATATATATATATATATATATATATATATATATATATATATATATATATATATATATATATATATATATATATATATATATATATATATAAAAATTAAAATAACAAAAAGACTCGGAAAGGGGGTTTTCACAGTGATACCATAGAATAATTATTTTATGTTCCCCAAATAACTTTTCAGTGAGATTTTCTTAATTAAAAATAGAAAACTTTTTTCTACTATAAAGAGTCTTTTGTTAAATGGAAAAGTTCCATGGATGTTAAAGGTTCTTCATGGAACCAAAGATGCAAAATGTCTTTTTGATTAGTCAACGGTTTCTAAAACTATTTCATTTTTGGTTTTGATTTCACTTTATTTTCACCAATAAATGTCTTTGATCATACTGTTAAAATACTTCTTCTTACATCTATAAGCATCTATAAGCCATTCAAAAGCCATTCTCCGTTGAATCCCCCTAAGAAGTGTGGTGTGAGCACTATTGCACAATCAAACCATTGCTCTGTTGTTTGGGCATCTTGACCTGAGGTGCATTTTCCAAAAGCATTCTTTTATAGTTTTATGATTTGGTGTTTTCCGAATTATCATTTGCAAACAGTATGTATGTATGTACAGCCATGTTACAGAAGCATATTTTCTTTCTGGAGTCCTGTCTGCTATAAATGCAGAACAATTTCGATAAATAATAATAAAAAAAAACAAGAAATAGATGTAGTATAGTAAAAAGTACTAAAATAATATAATTAGGGATGCACTGATAGGATTTTTTTTTTTTGGGCAATACTGATTTTAACAAGCAACTATTGGTATAAATATTGTATAAATGACTAAATATACCAATATAACTTTTGTCATTAAAATAGATTACTGTTTTGATCATGTTTTATTAGCAAAGTAAAAAAAAGAGCATGCATTAAGGTATACTAGCTAGTTTATTGCTGGATCATCAAATAATCTTCATTGAACATGGATTGGATCTACTTAACATTCAACAGGCCAACATGAATACATAAATAGCCTACAACAGAACAAAGATGCATAGGAAATAAACAGCGTTTTTCAGGTAGGTCTAAATCCTAAAGTATACTTCAGCTGTTCCATGCACCATCTGCGTGACATAATTTTTGCCACCACGGCCACGTCCAATTTTTGAGACCGCGTGGACGGTTCGTGTACAACAGCGCATGCACGAGAAAGGCAGCCCAATTTTTGAGACAGTATTGAAGGTTTGTGTAGAACAGCGCATGCGCAAGAAAGGCAGCCCAATTTTTTAGACCACATGGACGGTACATGTACAACAGTGCATGCGCAAGAAAGGCAGACCAATTTTTGAGACAACGCGGACGGTGCATGTACAACAGAGCATGCGCCAGAAAGTCAGAAGAGTCACAACAATTGTACTGCACATGTGTCGAACTTGGCCATCTGCGCTCATCCGCGGTTGAGTATAATTTGAAAGCTGTGCGGACACGACTGCATGTGAGACGTGTCCAGATGCGGAAATTGAAGTATACCGGGGGCTTAATAGTAGTCCCCTTTCAGTTGGTCAAGTTCGACGTCTCGAGGGTTACATACGTAACTGAGACATTTTCAGGTACAGAAATTGAACAAAGTAATCAAATGTAAGATAACACTGCTGTATAAATTAAATATATATTAATCCTTCTTAAAGTTACAAAATATTTTTTTTTCTGTCTTTTGTGGTTTGATTAACATTAAAATACAGACAGCAGCACATCAAGAATGTTACACTGCTGTCACTTTAAGAGCTGCACGGATCCAATATAGTGATACACCAAACCGTTCTCACTTTCAAGGCATCAAAATCTGAAGCATGGTCAAGTGACTTCCGTGTCACATTGAAGACTCTAAAGGTACCCCTAGGTGTAATTTTTCGATGCGCAGGGTGCTCCATTAATTTCAATGAGAAACCTTTGGCGTCATGTTATACACATGTTGGGCATGGGAACATTATCGTCATGATGAAATTATATTGGTTATGATTTTGCCATTATGACATGTTGGAGTGTGATTCTCATTTTTTTCAGTTTTTAGAAATAAATACCTGTGATTGTTCTTTATTTGCCGGTTTGTGTTTTATATTGTTTAGAAGTGGGTAGGTTTAGGGTGGGAGTTGGGTTAGTTGCTTCAAAATAAGTAGCCTATAAATATTCATAAAATCATGTCTGCTTTTACAAATGCAAAAAATTAAATGCGTCTTGATCTGACGCATTGGGCAAACAACTGAAATCAATGGAGTACCCTGCGCATCGATATACGGGTACCTTTAGCGTCTTCATTATGACGCGGAAGGCACTTGACCATGCTTCAGATTTTGACGCCTTGGGTGTGAGAATGGGTTGACTACACACGTGAACGACAATTTTATTTCTCAACAGTTTACATTCACTTATGCCATCGTAATCTCTCTTTGTAATCAGGCACCACCGTACTTATATGATCTGTTACATCCAGTCAAGGTCACTCAGATATGCCGACTCTGGACTATTGCAAGTTCCCAGGACAAGACTAAAAAACAGAGGTGATCGAGCCTTTTCTGTTGTCAGCCCTAAACTATGGAATAGTCTCCCAGTTCATATCACAAAGGCCCCAACTTTATCTATTTTTAAGTCTACTCTTCAGACTTATTTATTTTCTTTAGCATTTAAAATCTCTTGACTTCTACTTTATGATTTTTACTTTTATGTACCCATTTTACAGCTTGTGCTTTTATTGTCTTTTATTTGTTTGCAATCTTGTTGTTTTGTGTTTTTACTATTGGTTTTCTTCTGTATCATTTGTACAGCACTTTGCTCAACTTTGGTTGATTTTAAATTGTGCTATATAAATAAACATTGTATTTTATTCATAGTGTATATTTTGTACAGGTTTCATTTTTGTTTAAGCAAGTATTTAATTATTTTACCCAGAGAAAAAACATTGGATATTATGCAACAGACATTAACTTAGTGCCTTCACGCAGTTAATTATCAAAGATATATTATTAATTCATAGGCACATGCACAAAGCAATCATGCCACAACAACTGACAACTAATGTCAATGCTTGGATAGTCATGACTAGCGAGGTAGTTTCTCTGAACATCGTACAGTGGTGTTTAAGCAGTGAGGTATGTAACTGTACTGTAAATGCACAAAGGAATGTTTGGGAAACCTGTTTGAAATAATAATTGTTTTTCACAATTCCGTTTGAAAAATAACACACTTCAGCTTTGTCGTTTTTTATAATGTTTAAAGAAAAACATAACATTTGAAAATCATTTTTCAAATCTAAATTAATTCTGAACATAACTTTGAACCTTAACAGCAAAAATATTGCTGTGTCACTAGGGCATCCTCTTGGCATTCATAGGCATGTTTTGCTTCATTCTACAAATTGCTGCCGGTTGTTATGCAAAGGTGAATATAAAAAGAGTGTTGAGTGCTCCTGTTCCAACACGGCCTGATAAAAGGCCTGTGACTCCTCTCGACATTTTCCACTAACATCCATGAAAATCAGAGACAAAAACAGACAGTGGTCCCAGCCTGGAGGAGAAAGAGCATTTCAAGAACACCAGCAGCGTATACCACCCCCATCACGACCTATGTGCGGGGGTTGCATTGCAACAACAAGCAAAACAGAACTGATTCAGCAGGGGTTATAAATGGAAAAATCCAGGAGTGCCCCCCCGACACACACCCCTTTTTTAGCATGGCAGATTGTGCGTATTCATGAATCGGTTTCCCCTTTCTGCAAAAAGTCCCTCAAAGACCAGACAGCAGCCTCTTCAACGGGCCGGCCTCGAAAAGAGTCAGCCAGAGATGTCCGAACATCAATTACATGTTTGTTCACTTTTGGGTGACACACAGTTGACCCGGGGTGAACTTACTCTGAAAAGGCTGTAAAAAAAGCCTCCTCCTCCTGTTGGCCTTCTCCCAGTGCCAATAGACTACCCTCGGGCCATTAACCCATTGTCAACCAAATGCAACTTCTGCATTAATGAAGCCATTATGAGGTCTACAGTCAGAGAATGAGAGAAATAAAGACACCGACTATTCAATTCATAGAGTGGGCCTTGGCAAGAGGACATAATAAGAGACTCTCAATGAAGCAGGTTAGGGGTGCCACAAGAGAAGCAAGGCTGGGCGGACAGCTGCGTAAAGGAATGTCAAATGGCTAAGTCGCCAAAACAGTCCGTTCACGAGGATTCAGCTATGTGCAAAAGCGATCAGTTTTGAGGATTTGGCAGACGCTTTTATGCTAAACTTGCATTTTAGCAGTTCATGACTTCTCTGGGAATCGAACCCACGACCATGGCGTTGTTAGCACAATACGCTACCAGTTGAGCTACAGGAACAAAAGAAAGCGTAATCAAGGTTTTCATTATGCATTTCTCATGGCAACAAGGAAAACGAACTACAGGACCTGAAGGTTTTGAAAGTGCTGTACAAATCAAATACTCTTGACTCCACGTTGAGGACTTTGCAGGATCTCCCGTGCGAAACTAGAGCACCCAAGTGGCATGGCAGTCTGACGAGGGCGGGTCCAGCATGGCGCTGGCTGTGTGCGGTATCGTAAAGACATTAATCACCTCCGCAAAAAAGATCCACTGACAGCACCCAGACCGGCTGACTTCCAGCCATATTGGCCTGTTTCTTATGTTAATGCAAAGATGGGGCCCTCTAAAACCAGGTCTATTTGTCCCATTCACTTTCACACAGAAGGCACTTGACATTTCTATTGCCTGCTTTTTTCCCTTAACTATCATAGTTAGAGCTGCTACCCATCCATCCATCCATCCCTGCCCTCCAACACAAACACGACCACCACCGCTCATTGCACACTCACTGCGACCAACGGCCCGTCCCTAAATGGTCAATGACTTTTAAATAGCAGGCAATAGAGTGTACGTGAATGGCAAATCAGCTAATTTGACTCTGTCATTCACTCATTCGAGTCCATCGCCTTAAAAACGGCTTTCATTTAAAGCCTGAAGCAATCTTCCAGATGATTGAGGGCTGTTATTATCAACCTCAAACAATTAATGTCACATTACTTTACATGCATTATCCCCTTCATTAAGCACTTTACGTAGGGAGCAAATGGTACTTTTAAAAGCCATATATACATGAGTGGAGAGAAAGAGAATGAAAATCAGAGAGAGAGAGAGAGAGAGAGAGAGAGGGAGAAAGAGACAGAGATACACACACACACACACACACACACACACACACACACACACACACACACACACACACACACACACACTGGCCACCCTGGTGTATAGTCCTCATAATGAAACCTAAAATGACTTCCTTTCCAAGAGATGAACTGGGAAAATATTGAAGCTCTACAGGAAGAATTAACATCATAAAACCTTTTCAGTCATCTCAAGCTTCATGCTAGAAAAGTCAATGTTTTAAAATGTTACTAATATTGTAAAAGGAAGACCATGACTTCATAGTAAAGAGCAATACGTACAGCACATATTATCATGAAAACAATTTAGAGTAGTTATAAGCAACGGCGAAACATCGAGTCAGGTAAGAATCGTTTAGGCATCGTGCAGAGAAGGTTGAACAGTGAGATTCTCTGATTTGTGTGATAGGAATTCACAAGACGACTCTTATCGATATCAGCTTGTCAATACATTGGGTCTAGTCAAGGTGGTTACCCACTGTGAGGGAAAAGTGAGAAAAAAAAGACGATGAGAGAGACAGATTGAGAAAACGATTGGACAATATTTCAATTAATAAGTTAATCTACTTTTCATCTCTCTTAAAAAACTTAATACAAAAACAAATTCCGTAGCTGTCGGGCCAAAACACCAAATTGAAAGTGTAATGATCCAGGACAGATCTGATGAAAATGGAATGAAATGGCTATGTCAATATTTTCTATAACAGACTCTCAGTTGGGCGTTTAGTGCAGCAGTCGGTTCAGAATACATGATTGACCCTCCTTAATACTCATAGACTAAGGAGCTAGCTGATAATATAGCCCTCCTAATATTTCATACTCAGCAGTGGATAATGAATCTTTGTGCATATTAAAATTACTGACTGAACAATAAATTACTAAACGTGCCAAAGATGCAATGTGCCAAATTGAGGATAAAAGCATTGACAGAATTCTTTAGCCTAAAAATGAATTCAGATGCTTCCAGGTGTCAGCAAAACAATCAGTTATCCCAAGAAGGAATTGGCACAGCACCTCTGATTAGTGTAAAAAAACCAACAAAAAAAAAAGGCTTGTTATTAAGCCTCAACATGGATTCATTGAATTGGTTAATTGAAATGTATCAGATTATAAAACATATTAAAAGAATGTGTCAGAAAAAATGTTTGGATGATTACCTTTGAAATGCATCTCATTTTGTAAAAACAAACAAAATATACAATATACACTATGTTGCCAAAAGTATTAGGGCACCCCTCCAAATAATTGAATTCAGGTGTTCCAATCTCTTCCATTGCCACAGGTGTATAAATTCAAGCACCTAGGCATGCAGACTGCTTCTACAAACATGGTTCACTCTCAGGAGCTCAGTGAATTCAAGTGTGGTACCGTGATGGGTTGCCACCTGTGCAATAAGTCCATTTGTGAAATTTCCTCACTACTAAATATTCCACGGTCAACTGTTAGTGGTATTAAACAAAGTGGAAGCAATTGGGAACAACAGCAACTCAGCCACGAAGTGGTAGGCCACGTAAAATCACAGAGCGGGGTCAGCGCATACTAAGGTGCACATGCACAAAAGTTGCCAACTTTCTGCGGAGTCAATAGCTACAGACATCCAAACTTCATGTGACCTTCAGATTAGCTCAAGAACATTGCTGACTGTATTGTGCCAAGTGTAAAGTTTGGTGGAGGGGGATTATGGTGTGGGCCACTGGTCTCAATTGTGACCACACATTTTCCTCACATATTTTAGTGTGGTATTAAAAAGCAACTTCTAATGTATAACACATATTCATGTATAATACAAATGTAAGATGTCTACATGAGTTCTGGGCAGGTCTAACATAGTTGGGTAGTTTTGTCATGTGATTATTTCTTGGTACTGCCATCTTAACATAATGATGACGTGAAAGCTCAGAAATGACAGGCAAATTTAATTTTTGAATAGTTCATAATTTTTTTTGCACATTAATCATGAAAGGGTTATCTATACAAATATATTGGAATTATATTGATACAGTACATGGTTTATTCTGTTGTCAGGCTGCAGATAAATGAAGACGGTCACAATTGTGACCAGTGGTATAACACAGGGAGTCTATGCCCACTATATGTCATTCTGTGTTATTCACATGAAATCTCTTTAAGACTGAACTGATATCTATCCATCCGTCTGTCTGTCTATCTATACTTCTGTCTGTTTGTCTATATTTCTGTCTATCTATACTTCTGTCTTTCTATCTGTCTATCTATCTATCTATCTATCTATCTATCTATCTATCTATCTATCTATCTATCTATCTATCTATCTATCTATCTATCTATCTATCTATCTATCTATCTATCTATCTATCTATCTATCTATCTATCTATCTATCTATCTATCTATCTATCTATCTATCTATCTATCTATCTATCTATACTTCTGTCTGTCTGTCTGTCTGTCTATATGTCCATCTATACTTCTGTCTGTCTATCTGCCTATACTTCTATCTGTCTATCTGTACTTCTATCTATCTATACTTCTGTCTGTATATACTTCTGTCTGTCTGTCTGTCTATCTGTCTGCCTATCTGTTTGTCTGTCTGTCTGTCTGTCTATATGTCCATCTATACTTCTGTCTGTCTATCTGTCTATACTTCTATCTGTCTATCTGTACTGCTATCTATTTATACTTCTGTCTGTATATACTTCTGTCTGTCTGTCTATCTGTCTGTCTGTCTGCCTATCTGTCTGTCTGTCTATATGTCCATCTATACTTCTGTCTGTCTATACTTCTATCTGTCTATCTGTACTTCTATCTATCTGTACTTCTATCTATCTATACTTCTGTCTGTATATACTTCTGTCTGTCTGTCTGCCTATCTGTCTGTCTATCTATACTTCTGTCTGTCTGTCTATCCATCTAGCTATGCTTATTTATTGTTTTGTTTGAGTTTATAATGAAGTTTATAATTACCTTCCGTTTTTTTTATAATTTGTCATTATGTCATAATTTTTATTTGATTATTTGTGCCGTACCGCTGCATAGGAATGCTATTTTGTCCTTTTTGAAACTGAGCCAGACCAGGTTTACTTTGTTGGTGGAGTAAAACACTAATTTCAACTATTTAACCCAGTCTTTAAACTAATTGCTGGAGGTTTGTCATTTTGTAAATGCATTAACACCATAGACCTAGACCTAGACTCCCTGTGTTCTACCACCGGTCCCAATTGTGACCAGACATAAAACCAATTTTTCATGGACTTTTCAATAATTTTTTTACATATTTGACATTGATTGTTTACAGTTTTTCTCAGTCGCTTTGGTACATTTCTCAGATGAGAATTGACATTCTCAAAGCTACCTGTTCAATCTTCACATCATTGTGTCACTTGTGCACATCAAAAAAGCAGTTTCTCATTTCTTTGAACAAGTTGCAAATGCTTGTGTGCATCCATGCAAATGATTATGTACAATTCTCTGCTGTTTCCTACATTATCAGTTGCTTATGTCATGTTGATCAAAATGTATTATAATGGGTCTCTGTTGAATAGTCTCGCCACACAACATTTAGGCATTAGTTCATAGCATAAGTCTTTAAATGCAAAATGGTTGAACAAGTTGTCATAAAAAGCATATTTCTATACATTTCCATTACATGTTCACATTTCTACTTTTGTTTTTCTGTTTTTTTTCTCTTTGTGCTATGCAGTGCTGTATTTTCCTTTCTGTATCGCAATGACATGGTCTGTCAACAAATTACAGTACAAACAGTAAAAGCATAAACAGGGCCGTGCAGAGAGTTTGTCAGGGGCAGGGGCTCAAATGTAAAAAAGGGCCAATATATAAATATATATATATATATATATATATATATATATATATATATATATATATATATATATATATATATATATATATATATATATATATATATATATATATATATATATATATATATATATATATATATATATATATATATATATATATATATATATATATATATATATATATATATATATATATATATATATATCCTTATGCTCATCAAGCCTGCATTTATTTAATCAAAAATACAGAAAAAACAGTAGCCTAATATTGTGAAATATTATTATATATACTTTTTAACTTTTTATTAATCAACGAATCTTGAAAAGAGTATCACAGTTTCCATCATTGACATTAAATCCTCATATTAGAATGATTTCTGAATGATCATGTGACACTGAAGAGTGGAGTAATGATGCTGAAAATCCAGCTGTGATCACAGGAATAAATTATATTTAAAAAATGTTTAAAATAGAAAACCATTATTTTAATATATTTCGCAATATTGCTGTTTTTTATCAAATAAATGCAGGCCTGATGAACATAAGAGACTTCTTTCATAATGCTACATAATATTCAAAAATGGTAATAAGTCCTTTTCTTTCATGTAACCATTTCGCCAGCCTACACTTCACTCGGCATGTAGGTGCCGGTGGCACGTGGGTTTTGTTAACTTTGATAGTTTCATGAAATAGTAAACGGTGTATCAATATACATAAATACAAGTGAATTCAACACCATTAATGCGACGTTTGCTGCTGTGGTTTTGTGCAGGGATTTGTTTGTTGTCTGTTAAAATCCATTTTGTCAGTGATGCAATTTATAAAATGAGACAAACTGCAGGAAATCGTTCCACAAACGTTAGTTCGTCTGTCCATGTAATTTTCAACCGATTTATGAATAAGAACAGAAAATTACCGTTTCACATGATCATCGCCCAATGGAATTTGAACTTGCTTTGCCAGATCACGATTGGTTTGTGTATATACATGACAAACGGGCATTGGTGAATTGTGTAATACTTTAAAATATATAGCTAATATATAGATTTGTAATTAAATCAACACATTAGCTCTGATTATGGAAGAAAGGACCGTATTTGGCTCGAGAGCCGTTTCCGAACAGTGGAAAATCAGCAGTCAATCAAAACGCACGCAACCCATAGCAACACGTTATGGCAACGCCTCAACAGAAATTATCAGACTTTTGAGCCGTTCGTTACTATTGTATACATTGTCATGTTATAATAATCACATTTATTTAGTTTTATTGACCACGATATTATCATTGATATTTGTCTGAGAGGGGCACTTTTGATTCATTTTGAAAAAGGGCAGGGGCTCAAGCACCCAAAGCCCCCCCCCCCCCCCTCTGCACGTGCCTGAGCATAAATGTGAATCTTGTCCAGTCTCTTGCATTCAAATCCCACATACACTAACCTACAATTTACAATAATTGTCATCAAAATTTTAGCCATATTTACATCAGAACATCCCTCCAGAGTACAGTTATATTGTTCATTGACACAGATATTTACTTTTGAGAGATGAACTAAGGATTTTGAGCAAGAGACTGGCTTTTGCAGGTAATCCATGGTGTTTTGCTATTTGTACGAATTGTTTTGAGAAATGGACTTACTGTTTTGCAAATGTCGACGATGATTCGAGAAATGTACCAAAGCGACTGAGAAAAACTGTAATATCCTTACAAATATCATACAAATTCATATATGTCATCTCTGGGGGAAATTTGGGATTAAATGGGTTAATGCTTCAGCATACCAAGACATTTTGGACAATTTCATGCTCCCAACTTTGTGGGAACAGTTTGAGGATGGCCTCTTCCTGTTCCAACATGACTGTGCACCAGTGCACAAAGCAAGGTCCATAAAGACATTTATGAGTTTGGTGTGGAGGAACTTGACTGGCCTGCACAGTCCTGACCTCAACCTGATAGAACACCTTTGGGATAAATTAGAGCAAAGACTGCAACCGAGGCTTTCATGTCCAACATCAGTGCCTGACCTCACAAACGCGCTTCTAGAAGATTGGTCAAAAATTCCCATAAACACACTCCTAAACCTTGTGGAAACCCTTCCTAGAAGAGCTGAAGCTGTTATAGCTGGCCAACTCCATATTAAACCCTACAGATTAAGAATGAGATGTCATTAAATTTCATATGCATGTAAAGGCAGGCGTCCTAGAACTTTTGGTAATATAGTGTATATTCATTGTTAGTGAATTGTACACTGTTTTTTCTCTGTGTAATTGGCAGTTTGCTCATTACACTGCAAAACAAACTGGTGTAGGAAATAATTACAAAAGAATCGCAAGTAACACACTGAATTAAACAGACTTAAATAATATTGCAAAAGGTACTCCAATAATCTTTGTTATATTTGCAACTTCAACAATTTTTTTTTTTACAGTGTATGCGAGAGAATACATTTGCACATAGCTTGCAAAAATATGTAAATAAGAGCTTTGAGCGAAGACACTTGCTGTTCAGGAATGTCTACAGTAAACCCTCCGAATCGCAGGATTTTGTCTGTGTGTATAATCTCGCCTTTGAAGCCTGCCGTGCTTCCCTCATCACGACTTGAACATTTTTGTCCTCAAACTGAGATCAGTCTGAACTTAATCTAGTGGACACTTCACTGAACCTTCACAGACATTATGGCATGGTTCCTTGTTTCCCCCTCTCTCCCATGGAGTCTATTTACCTACAATAGGAAATAATTCAGGGCCTGGGTATCATAGATAAAAAGTTCAGTGCCAATGGACAGTGCCGTCATATCGCACAATAGTGTACGTCACTCATGGGATAACTTAAAGCCTCTTTCCATTTTTCCTAGGAGGGTTAAGATCTCTTTCTCTGTTTCTCTCAACAGGACAAGCAGTGAGAGGGTCAGAGAGTTGGCAAATTCCCATGTTAGCCAGACGTTCCATTCTCCAACTGTTTGCCATTTCAAGGTCCTTTTTGCATTTTTGCTGAAAAGACTCCAGCATGGCTGAGACTTAATGGATGGCTCGACAAATAAAAATCTCTGCATACCAACTGTCACTTTTTTCCTGTTTGTCTTTGCGCACCGGGCACACATTGCATAAAATGTTTTTATGAGAGGATTTAAATAAATTTAAAACACTGGTAAGTCAAAAATACCAGGGATTTATGAGTACTCCAGTGGAGGGCTTTTTTAATGCAAGGCATACTTCCATTTCATGCTTTACTCATATTTTTGTGTGCAGATCAATTGAGGCAAGGCACAAGATGTGTGAATTTTCAAGAATTTCATAAATGAAATGAATGAATTGAATAAATATGTGGATTATTTTAAATCATTAAAACTTCACAACCTGCAAATACCTGCATTCATTGTTGAGAAGCTGTATATTGTCATGCTTAATGAGTCATATTCAAAGAAAGCATAATTCCCTGACATCCCCGAGAAGCGGAAAACACTGCTTTCCACCTGTCTGTATCAATGTCTTAAAGGTTTAATTAGCCAGAGAATGCCAGCATTCAAACCCTCCAGGTGAGTCATTACTCTAGGTAACGTGGCAGCCCTTTCCTTTTAAAATGCTTCAACAATTAAGGCTTGTGCATTTATCTCAACATATATGACCTGCAAAAGACGCCTTTATAGGTTCCCCCGTTTTAAAAAGTATTACTATCAGCTAAAATATCAATATGGATAAAAGATTGTTGAAAGTCATAATGCATTATCTCAAAACGTACATAAGAAAATATCCAGTAAAAAAGTAGTCATTAGCTAAACAGCCAATATTATTTTCCTTCTCAACAAGAGTTTTTTATTTCTTCTTTGAAGAACCTGAATTCACAGTCTTGCATATACGATGAAGCCTAAATTTGAATTTAAGTGTAATTTTTAAACTTCGAAAAGAAAAGTAAATTATTAAAACCTTTCAAATTATTAAAACCAATTTTTATAATTAATATATATATATTTTTTAATTATTCAAAGCTCGGATGTATCCTTTGAGATATGAAATACAGTATAACTGCTGCCACCCGCTGTAATTTCATGCAAGTATTTTTTTTATAAACACTCAAAAAAATAACTCTTTGAATGAACATAAAAAAATCTTGGAAAGTATTTCCACATGATTAACTTGCTTTATTTCAGCATTATGCAATTCTGTTCTTCCAATTTAATGTACTTACGTTGGGTCAACTTAATGTATTAAGGTTGATTCAACTTATTTACTATGGTTAGGCACAGCTTAATTTAATAGTGTCAACCCATCTAATTTGCAATGTTTTGGACCAACTCATATATTTAAGTTAGCCTAACAAAAGTGCTTACTGCTGAAAGAAAGCCATTTAATCACATGGAAATCCTTTACACGACCTTTTACAAAAATTGTATTGACTAGCCAGAAGATGGTTTTGTTACATCCATGGCATGCCCATAGTATTTTTTTTATCATTAAAACAACTTTAATAGTTATTAGTATACTGTAAAAAAAAATCAAGTCTCCAATTGAAAATTTTCTAGTGAGCGATCACATTTAAAACATTCAGTTGGCCAAATTGAATTTCTTGAATTCTAATTAAATTAAATTGCATCAATTCACAGAAATTAAATTTGGCCAACTGAAAAATTAAGATGTGATTGCTCACTAGAAAATTTTCAATTGGAGACCAGAATATTTTTTACAGTGTAGGTCCTCACCCCAAGCACATGCTCTACACTTCACCACAATGGTAACCTCCAAAAACACTAACATAACACATACTTTTAAATACCAACATAACAAAACATTAAGCATTAAAAAGTCTCTCAAGTTTCTCATCTTGTTAAAAATGCATCAAATTGCACTTTATTTAAACATTTACTCTCCGAATTCAGCCCATTTGCAAAGCATGATGGGAAGTGAAAGTCTTAATTCTTTGGGTTACTTGATTGAGACATGTTATTTCAAAATGAAAACATCAAGTTATGTCAAAGAGTAACGGTTTTAAGTCATTTTAACATGTATCAATTACATTTGAAACAGAAACCTAATATAATGGTGTTAAATCAAGATGAATTGCTTAAATAAAGTGAACAGCATCATAAATATTTTTTTTAATTGTATGTGCAAAGTAAAACATGTACACAAAGTGCATTGTATCAAATTATTCATTTAAATGTTAGTACATAGTAGTTAAAGACACTTAATATAAAGTGAGACCAATATTTTGGTAAAAAATCCTTCTCCTTAATCCTTATCCAGATATAAACAGATCATAAACAGCTAAGAGGTATATTTCATATAAAATACGATACAAATATTACAGATTAATTATCCATGGACACTTCTGTGTTGAAAAAAGCCTGAAATTACGTTATAATTTCTATTTCTGGAGGAGGGAATTCACTTTCACCTACACAATACCCTTCTCAGCGTGTCTGATAGGTGATCCTCATGGAGGAAGCCTGACTTACATCTTAACGGCCCGAAATCCAACCCCCAGAACCGAAGTGAATGAGCTCAATGCATCTCCTCCTCTGACCTCTCCGAGTGACAGAGGTGACCCAAGACCTGCCCTGGTCACACACCTGGCCTGTAGGTCCAGATGGCACTGATTGGAGCGATAAGACAGATAAGAGATGCATTCTTACTGTAGTGGCATGTGTGTGTGTGTGCAAATGTTAGGGTGAAGGGAATATCGCATTACCTTCTCTTGCATGGTGATGACTTATCTACATAGTGAGAGTGAGATGTAATAGTTAACAGAATGTGACTGTTAGGGTGCACCCGTGGTCAGAGGTAGTGATTGGATAAGAATTGATCAGTTACAGTTCCTTAATGGTCTAAAGGAATAATAATGATATTAATAATAATTTTAAAAATAAAATTCCATTTGCCAAATAATAGAGATAATACTATTTTTTCTTGTGTATTTTAATGAATTTCAAATTCTCTTTAGAGGTGGCAGAAATGTAATGCAATAATTGTCAACATAATTAATTTGACTACTGACAAAGTGCATATTGTTAGCTACATGCTGCCATATGAACTATCAGTATAACTACTAATTTCTGTCTCACCGTTAGTTGTGTGTTTACTTCATTAGAGTAATTATTTTTGGGAATCGGACTACACAGGTTGCGCTGTTTGTTTTGGTATAACTAAAAAGAACCAACTCATAAGAGCAATTCGTTCAGGAGTCACAGTGCTTGAGTCATATGTCTCATAAAAGGTAAAAAATGTTCGGAAGTACAATCGCATGTTTAGCAATGTAGGGGTGTTGCTGCACCACTGATGGACCATTTTCATAGACTGATGACGCGTTTCCACAGTGATTAACATCATACTGTAAAAGGAGTTTTTAAAAAATATTTTCATGTACATTTATAACACTATATGTTAATATGCGTTGTTTTCTTAACTTGACATCAAATCACAGAAAACTGGTTAATGCTGCTGCAAGTTTCTAATATAGCAGGGAGGGATGATGACAAGTTTGACATCTTTCTCTCTTCTGAAAAAAAAACTTAATCTCTCAATATTTTTTTATTATAACTCTTTTGGAAAGTCATAACAGCACTAACAATTTTTTTTCTTTTGCTAATAGGGTTAAATGGGAATGCTAACAAAGTTTCTGTTCACCACTATTAAGTTATGCAGGAAATTTTATAAATGTAATTTTGCTGTTTATCAATGTAGTTTTGCATCGATAATGTTCGATTTCAGTATTTCTTTTTAAAGTTCTCAGTTCCCAAACCTAGTCAGAGAATGTTGTTGACTAATTTTCTTTGGTCTACAAAGCAAGCTGTAGTATGCTATCAGACCTAATTACTAACACTATTAACACACTTTTACAAGCTGTAGCTCCTCACCCCTAGGACACATCTAGTGGACTAATTAAGGAAAACATTTGTTTTCCTCCCTTATAATGGCCCTGAATATAATATTGTTGAAATTATATCATAATGTTTAACGTATTAACAAAGATAAATAATCATAAGCGGAGCTCCATAATAATATTGTGATTAAATTCGATTCAACATATTTTTGCATACATATTTTAATTATCTGTTAATTTCTTGAACGCAATGGCCAATCAAATATGTTTAAGGTAGAATTCAATCACGCTCAAAGCCGGAGTTTTTGTTCTGCATGCTGGTGAATAAAACTTTTGTTTTTCATGCTTGACAAAGTTTCGGGAGTGCAAAGTTTCGGGAGTGACATCTGCTAAATTAATGTATTTGAGGGATTATTTTCATGCATACGTGATTTTTTCCCCACCTCCCACAAATTTTTTGTGTGTCTCCATTGATTGGGTTGACCAGACGTCAATCTGAATGGGCCAGTGCCACCCTGGCCCTTATGTTGCCTTGCCATTGCTTCAGAGGCTGGCAGTTGTGCATATATAAAGCTGCATTTCAGCCACCCATAAACTCGCAAAGAGGGTCCCTGAGGGTGTTAAAATGACCTCTGCAAGATATGTGGAGTTCCTAACCGACCATTTTCTGCCATGGTATAAAAAGAAAAACCATGCCTATAATTTTTTTTATTTTTTATTATTATTTTCATGCAGGAAAACGCATAATCCCATTCTGCAAAATGCATCAATGACTCCTTGGTTACTGCATAAAAGAAGAAAAAATCATGGTGTGGCCCCCATCATCCCCTGACCTCAATCCTATTGAGAACCTGTGGAGCATCCTTAAAAGGAAGATCTATGAGGGTGGGCGGCAGTATACCTCAAAACAGCAGCTCTGGGAGACGATACTGGCATCCAGGCAGAAACTATACAAAGACTTACAAGTTCAATAGAGTTAAAGCCATCTCAAAGAAGGGCTTATATATTTGTCACTTGAACTGTAAATACGTTTGTTTTTTGTTTTAAATTGTTCAGTTTTTAAAAAAATTATCTGTCCATGCAACACACATGACGGATTTCTGTTGAAGCTGTTGTCATTATCATTTCTTTCACATTCAATAAAATCCATATTGTTGAGGATAAAAAATCCTTAATCATACTGACTGTTTAGAAAAAACAAACAAAAATGACATGTTCAAATAATTTGGAACACAGTGTATAATAAAGTGTTACAGGGATGACTTTTTAAGGCTAAAACCCGGAAAATAAGTTTAGCACGGACCAGAAGTCAATGGGAGTTTTAAATAGATTTTGGGTTAAATGCCTGAAATAAGGTCTGTGGTTAATACAAGCTTGAGATATTTTCATGTTTTATTCTTCAACATAAAATACTGTACATCAGTATTTTTTAAAGCTTTTACTTGACTTAATTTGCATTTACAAGTGACGCTTAATGCCCCTGACACCCTATGCAGTCCCATTTAACCATCACACTGAACGGGTAAACTTAAATACAAAATGTTAAATGAAAGAAGCAAGCCACTTCAGCAACATCTTCATATTGTCAGCCTAAAGTGTCACCGGTCTGTGAGAGTGACCTCTTTAAAGTGAAAATGAACCCTTTTAGGATCCTGAGATAACTTGTATTGCTTTACATGAGAATTAGAAGTGAGTTTTGTAAACCTCAGATTCAGAAAAGAGACAAATAACTGCAGGACATTAGAATAAAGATAAACTCAACAATGGCAATGCTGGGCTACAGAGTCATTTGGTAAATTATCAAATCTTCCTGAAGAGAGAAACGTCCCAAAAGCAATATTTCCTTTCAGAACAAAAAACCACATCTCACTTGCATTCACTAAGTGAAATCTGTCTTCAAAAGGCAAGAGGCCATCGGAGACAAATTGCCTTCATTCTCACTAAAGGAAAGCATTACAAAAGGAGCCAAATGAAAACAAAATTACTTGAGGTAGGTATCTGACTGAAATGACAACACATAAAAGCTCTGTGGAAGAAAAGAAAGAAAACAGTTTCTGTTCTTGTAAGAAATCGTCAATTGGATCTCCAGAGGGTACTCTTCTGTCTTATTACCTTCCCCCTTAGCTTTTATTCATCTATGTATCTGTATTTTAAATGACTCAATTACCCAGGACCCTGTGGTGAAAATTACATATGTTTCTCGCATGTTTCCTTTTTGGGGCTGGGGCATAGGAGACCTCGGTGTGCCCGAATCCCTCCCCCGCCCACTTTCTCTGGCTTGCCTTTCTTCATCACTCTATTCTCTTCCTCCATCTGTTGCAAAATGCACAAATATTGTAGAAGCTCCAGCCCATTGTGAGAAAATCAAATGGAAAGATGTTTTGGCACACTGTAAAATATTTGCCTAATTTTAATGGTAAAAGACTGTATAATGCTTAAAAAAAAACCCTGTTAATTGGTTAATGGTAACTATAATAAATCTAATGGACATTTCTGTCACAAATTGACAATAATAAAGAACAAAGGATCTAAATGCAGCAGTCTTCGTTTTATTATCAAAAGGAACTCAGAAACAGAACAACCAACTTAAAATGTGAAGTAGAACTGACAATGAACTGAAAGAAACACGGGGCTTAATCAGACAGAACAAACCAATCGAAGAAATGTGAAACACCAGTGACAACTTAATCAAACCATTTGTAACCTAGGAGACTAAAACAGAGAAACAAGAGAAAACTGAGGCTCACTCAGATTCTCCCTAACACCCCCCACCTTCCATCAAGAAGGTGTGTTTTCATGCCTTACAAATAACATCAACAAAAACCATGTGTCATGGTTCCACGTGGGGGCGTGGAACCATGACAGGGTACAGGCAGGGCCAGGGCGGAGATGATTGCAGGAGAAGCCAGCGTGGTACCACCAGCAGAATGTCCATGATGCAAGCCCACGGCAGAGTCAAGGCAGGGAGGAGCTATGGTGGAGGCTTGGTACCTGGAACCAGGGGGATGAGTAACTGAGACGAAGCTGGTTGTGAAGACTCAGGTGGAACTGCGGGACTACAGGGACCAGGCAACGAGCAAATGAGGTGGAGCCGTGGGGCCAGAGGACTGAGACGAAGGTGGAGCCGGAGGGAAGGCAGAGCTCAACAGAGCCAAACACTGCATGAAAACACTGAAATCCGGCACTATCCGGGCATGGTATACTCCTGTGTAATTTGATGTTTACCGGATGTATGTGGGAAAAAGCGGATCAGAGTAACACGGAACAGTATATTTCCAGAAAAACCCGGAAACCTCACGTATGCGGACGTATACAGGAATCCGTGAAATTTCACGGACATATACAGCTGAAACACTGCTGGGTGTGCTAGGACTGAAGACTGTTAGGTGTGAAGAAGACCTTTCATATGTTAATGACTGACACTTGTGCTGGCTGTTCTCAGAAGTAGGGGGGCAGGGGAGCACTTCAGGATTGAGAATTATCTCTGGTCTACTGTAGGCTACAGCAAACAAGCTTTTTACACAGAAAAAATAATTCTTAAGGCCCTGAAACACTAAACTGAACTAGCAATGACTAAAGCCGACTGTGGGGTTGGTTCACGTTGCCTGGGTCTGAGCCAAACCATCAGAATGGTGTGTCAGGGCCTTAAAACCACTGCATGAAAAGAGTCTCTAAATCAAATATTTTTTATAAAAACAGTACAAAATAAAAACCCTGTCTGAACATATACGTTCACAAAAAAATCTGAATATGTAATGAAATAAACAAAGAAATGTAATGGAATTAACAAAGGATAATTAACCAAACATTTTAGACTATCCCCAAACAATTTTTGCAAAGTTTTACAAATTGTAGGCAATAATAGAATTAAATAAAAAGGAGATGAAATGTGGAAAATGAAAAAGTTTGTTTTAAAAACACCAAAAACTGATATGCTCAAAATAAAAATATGGAATAAAAAAGAGCAGGGATTCACTTGCTCAAGAAACACAGAAACACAAGCAGATCTTTCAGCTCTGCAACTGTTAACAAAAAGTGTCACTCCAAGATTCTTAACTTTAACACGCTGCAAAAGAGGAGCGTTTTGAGGTTTGAAATCCACCACTCACAATAGATGTAGGTGCAACCAATAAGGTTACCAATAAAAATAAGGCAACCAATAAAAATAATCCTAATTTTACAGAAAAAAACGTCAGTTTTTTTACAGTATTTTCTTGTAATTTTGAATTATGTTTAAAACAATGTAAAATTACAAACAATATCTAAATAAACAACTTGAATGTTATTTTAAGGATTATATAATTAATGACAAATTACAGTAATTCTCATTTTTTTATACAGGAACATCACTGTATTATTTTTCTGTTTTCATAAATAACAAATTCATGCAAAATTACAAACAATATCTGTAAATTAACAACTGTAATACAATATTTAGCTCATTATATAAAAGGTTTATGTTTATGTCCATACTAACAATTTAACATTATTCTTTGTCTTTTTAAAGTAAATCTTATTAGTTTTATATTTACACTGTAAGAATAAAAACCTTAAAAAAAACAGCAGCTACAGCTGCAAAACAAAAACCGTAAAATAAGTCAAATATCTTAAGTCAAATAAAGTTAAAAAACTTCACAGAAATTTACATTAAACGTTTTAGAGAAAACACTATTAGTTTACAGATTTTTCCTTATTTAAATTAAGATATTTTACTTTAATTTTCTGTTTTACAGTGAAGGTGTATTTTTACATTCAAACTGGTTTTACATTCAATTCTGGATACAAATATAACAAAATATATAGCAAACTAAATATCAAACAATAATTGTTTTTAAAGAGTACAAATCTGCACTGCTCTCCAGGTTGAAACTTTCAAGCCTCTGCCCACACCACAAAACACCATTTGACCAATTAATTAAATATAACAGCAAATAAAAATAAATATACACATTTTCTAACTGTTGTTTAAAACAGGTTTTTTTTCTATATTTGCCAGGCTATTTGCTGTCTTTCCGTGTTCTTTTGAGCGTGATTGGTCAATCTGAACGTCATCCAGAAATCTGGCCAATGACAGTGCGCGCCTTCCGTTTGAATTATACACCCGTTGTCGTTGCTCGTGGCTCGCGGGGACGCGACGCGATCGCGGCGTCTAATCTTCAACAGGACGGCTTCTTCTGTCCATTAATGGCATTGCATGGATCATTTTAAACCTGTTAAAATCTTATTTTGGACGAATTTTGATTGTGGGATGTCGACTGAGAACGAAAAAACATGAATACGAACAGACTAAGGTTTCAATGGCGGACAGCAGACGGCAGAAGGTAACGTAAACCCCTTTATATTTTTTCTACTGCTTATCAAGATATAACGTTAGTGCATTAAAGTCATATGCTAATCGTGATTAACTTACATATTCTGTTTCTGTGTTTTGTTGTAATACTGTTAAGCTAGGGCTGGGTGTTATGGCGATCTGATGATACTGACTATTGTTAGTGATTTTGCTGTAAACGTTAACATTACCGTTTTATATTGCGGAATGGGAATATAGCGTATATAACGCAGCACTGACTGTACTAAAACTTTTTGACATTTTGACAAGGAAACATGCATGAATGTAGAATAATGAACGGGACATGCATGTGTTAAAATAAGCCTCTCTCAGACAGCAGGCGATCCCGAAATCAATTATCTTTCTGTAAAATGCACACAATTATCTCAGAAACCTTGTCATGTGAGTATTCACTTGATTTAAACAGTCAGTTATGTCTTAAGTAAGTTAAACAGTTCAAGTTAACGTGGGGAAACCCGGATGCGTGTCATTATGTGCATCCGTTCTTAAAGGGGCTGCAGCTTTGTCATAATTTTAATAAAACAAAAGAATAGAGAAGACCTTCTGCTTCTTTTAGAATCAAGTGATATTAATTAATTGAATATCATACAGTGAAGACTTTTAAAGCAGTATTATTCTGTAGCATTTTAATAAAATATCCATCAAAATATATATATATGGTGATATCGTTATTGTAAAATAAAATTTCTCATGTATGTATAATTATATGGTCATAATGCCCATCCCTACTGTCAGCTAGTTTTAAGATCAAGCTTGTCATAAAATGTAACAGAGCTTTGGAATGAATAATCTGAGATCATGTACACTTGTTCAACAGAGAGGACAGGAAAACACCATCCTTGGACTCTGAAGAATTATAGGCAAACCAGGATTTTGGATCTACTGTGAAGTTTTTGTATGGGCCTGGTGAGTATGTTTTGCAAGTCCATGTCCGTAAGTTGATAATTAATATTAATGTTTTATCAAACAAATTAATATTCATTTGTGTGTGTGCATGTTTCTTCCCCCCTCATGATCCAGAAGTTTTGGATCCATGATCCTGAAGAACTTTTACAGATGTTGACCCTGAATGTGTAAAAGGTAATCTTAAAAATGTTGTCATTATTTTAATATTCTCTGTTTTTTTCTGTAATGTAGACGCATGCGTTTTCTGTGAAGTTGCTTTGAAACACTATCAGGGTTTTTTCTACATTGAAAATGTTTTGCCGGCCGCCAAAACAAATTTTTGTCCCGCCAAAGCCTTATTTGTTGAGTTATTGTGATTTGTGATTGATGTAGTAGATGACTGCTGCACTTGCGTTAACTGAGTGACAGAGAGAACGACCAGTGAGCTCATCCCTCGCTCGCACTCTCTCTGTCTTCAAAATAAGCATTCTTAGCTTTCTAATGTTTCACATTTTACGTTAATCAAAATCAAAAGGTCGGAAGACCGAATCCATGTTGCACGTGGCGCTATCAGACGATGTCTTCCTTTAATTACCGCTGGGTGTGAAATGCGCTCAAAAAACATTGACTGATTCTCTGACCAGCTGACATAAAGCATACTTTCAATAAACAGGAAACAAATCCTATCCGGTTATGAAGTGTTTTCTGTGTGTTGACAAATCTTTCGCAATGTTCTAACAGACGGGATTCACACACAACGCGTCTGCTAATGTCCGATTCGCCACATTATGACTCCTTTGAACCGAATCATTTTAACGACTGGTTGGAACTGATCTGTCCAACACTGAACTCACAAATCAGTTTAATAATTTACTCAGAACAACACCTGAAATGAGAACACAAGTGTGCTTACCCACTTTAGCAAGAGTGGATAGTAAGAATTATTTTTAATTATCAACAGTCTTTCAGCTTATTTATGTGGACAATGTGTAGTAAAATAAATAGCCTAAAATCATTTAGTTTAGACTGGAGTGAGGTGAACCCAGAACAAATTTGTTGTTAGCTAGCTGATTGTATATGGCAGAAAATTGTATATGGCAGAAAATTAGGCTATTTGTTCATTTTTTTAATACTATTTTTTTAATATTGATATGATTATATACCAAAACAATTATCAGTAAATAGTGTAAAAATGAGGAACAAAAACAAACATCAAGGTATCAAAATAAGCAAAAGTTACAAACTTTTTTTGAATTTATTTCAAATTTATTGTCAGTATTGCGCTTGCAGATCAAGTGGGTAGGGTATTTTTTTTTAACGTGCGTATGTGTGTGTATGGATGACCATGTCTGTCAGCCACCACCGAAGACCATTTTTGACCCAGAAAAAACCCTGAATATGTATTGTGAAAAGCGCTATACAAATACATTTTAATTGAATTGTTTTACTTACTTTTATTGGCATTAACTATATATTATTAATGTATTATTTGGCAGGTCGCAAGATGTATTTTATTTTGTGAGACTTTGCTGAGGAAGTATTCTTTGGCTCAGTCTGAAAAGGCCCAGAAAAGAAACACTATGAAGAACATCACACAGAACCGTCAGAGAAAGAGACGGGTAAGTTAAGAAACCGGTTAAGCTTTTCCCCCCCAGAATGTTACTATACTCCTCTCTGAGTTTTAGTGGTTAATTCACTGTCATGTTTTGCAGTTGCTGGAGACCAGGTCCAGGGTTGCACAAACCAACACAGAACCTGTGGAAGACAGCAACTATAGACAAGATGTCTGAAGATGCTGCTGTTGTTGATGGAAGGCCAGTGTGGATGGTTAGGCTAGCTACTACAAACCAGACTAGACTGACCCACGCTACGCATCACATCACCAGCCCATCACGGCAGTTTGAAAAAATGTTCAAAACTCAAACAACATTGTGTTAGAGTTGGTCACAATTCTTTTATAATTATAATTTTAATATTCAATTGTTCCATTTTATATTTTCTTTATTCCTATGTTTATATACTTATACTTTTATTGGTTCCCATATATAGAGTATTTACATATATTTTATATACACTTTTTAATTTATAGATTTCTTTGTCTCGTTTTATATTGTATACTTTGTATGTTTGTTCCTTTTTAGATGTCCATGTTGCTTTTGATCTCCACGTTTTGTATTGTTGTTCCTCTTACGCCGCCTTCCTTTAGAAACATTTTGTTCACTTATCTTTTCCCCCATTAATTTTAATGTATGTTTATAATGCTCTTTGTTCTTTTTATTTGGTTATATTGTTTACTTGGAATATTTATATGTATTTTAATATATTTTATATACACTTTTTTTGTCTTATAAATTTATTGTTCTCATTTTATATTGTTTAAGTTGTATATTTATTCTTTTCCTTTTTATGTTCACTGTGTATTTTATTCCTTTACATCTGTCTTTTAAATGCATTTTGTTCATTTTTTTCCCTTTTTGTTTCTTTACCAATTCATTTTAACGTATATTTATGTTCTTTGGACTGTTTATATTTTTACATTTGTTCCTTTACATTTTCATCCCTTTTAAATACATTTAGTTCACTTGTTTTTGTTTCACCATTGTTTTAATGTTCATTTATAATGCTGTTAAGAATTTTTTTTTTTTTTTATACCTTTTTAATAAATATTTCAGACTTTCTCAAATTGTTTTGTGTGTATTTTTCTTTTGGGAGGGAGAGGGGATTATTTTTTATTATTATATATATTATATATTAATGAGCAAAATCTGCATAGCTGGCCTATAACCAATCAAGTCCCTATGCTACAAAACCTAGCCCACCCTTAGCCTTAGAAGTAACCAATAAAGTCACTTGACTGGGTTTTCAATGAGCCCTGTCCTCCAATAGCAGTCTGGGTTTTGGGAGTGGTTTAAAAAAAGACAACCAATCCAGTTTGAGATGAAGGACCAATAGGGGGTGGAAGGCAAAGCTGTTTAGAGGTGTGAAAATGTCTCCTGGGAAAAACTTGATGGGATTATTTGCCATGGCAACAAATGGCTGTAGCATGGGAGTATACGGCCACAACATACATCCGATTTGGTACCATTTCGGATGAATACGGACATATACGGATCCATGGAATTTGACCTATCCGGCCAGTATACTCCTGGATTCTTCCGAATTTCAGCAGTGTATACAGGAGTATCCTGGTCCGGATACACCTTTTTTCATGCAGTGAAAGGGGTGGAGGGACGAAGCACAGCTGAAGCCCTGGAAGTCTGTGGAGTAGGCATAGTGATGACAGACCAAGGCGCAGCTGCAGGGACAAGAAAGCCTGGTGGAGCTGAGGGAGGGAGGAGCCACAGCGAAGCCAACTGCTCGACAGACCTAGGTGGAGTGGCGAGCATTGACTGAGTAGAGGCAGTGAAGGACTTAGCAGAGGCAGTGCAGGCAAGGCTGCAGCCCTTGGCAGTACAAATGAGGGAAAACAGACAAGCACAACAGGGTAACACGGAACAGGCTTAAAATCCAGGAACAGATCTCTAGGCTGGCACAGAACATGCAGACTTGGAACAGGCAGATTAAAAACAGAGGAGGTGGGAGCGGGAGGCAGGGCGGTAAAATCAAAACTAAGAGCTCAGTATTACTAACAGTAACAGGCTCAGGGAACAGAAATTGGCATTAAGGACTCACTTTCCCAGTCTTTCAGCAGTTCGTCAGTTGTAGTCAATGGGGTTGGGCTTCAAGACGGTATGTAGCTCATGTGTGTGTGCCCTGGGGCACAGGCGATGTTGCTGGCTCACACACCTGATCAGACGTTATCGGCTCAGGCTCTGGGCCGATCTCTGGATTCGGCTCAGGCTCTTTAATCGAGATAGGCTCTGGCTCAGTGTCTGCTGTGGGCTCCAGTGTCGCTGGGCTGGTGGTAATGGTTGACGCTCTGCTCTCCTCCCTGCTCTCGTAGATGGTGAATGGGGAACCGTTGTGGAGGAGTACCCACTTCACATACTCCTTAAAGATCCCCAGAGGCCCGTCTCCAGGCAAGAACACCCTGGTCCTATCTTTCAGGAAAAACACACACAGGCTGATGTCAGAGTGGACTAGATATTGAAGGTCCAGAAAAGCCTATGCATGTTCCCCTGTGAGAGCAGGGAAATATAGACATAACTGATAAAGAAGCTGATAAAAAATTAAGAATAACTGATAAAAAATAAAGAAGCTGACAATGCTCTTTCAGCATAAAACACAGGGCTTAAATAGACAGAACAAACCAATTAAAGAAACGTGAAACATCTGTGGCAACTTAATCAAACCATTTGTAACCTAGGGACTAACTGAATCAGAGAAACGAGAGAAACCTGAGGCACAGAACTGAGGGTATGTTTACACAAAACCGTTTTCAACTGAAAACTGATTTTTTTTTAAATGCATTTTGGCCGTTCATATGAAAATGCCATTTATAAGCTTTTGAAAACGGTTTCAAAGTGCAAGGTATTGAAAATAAACAACAAAGTAAACAACAAAAACGTGAATTTTTGAAAACGGTGATGTCACATGGGTATTACATGTTCACGCATGCGTATTTCACAAGTTCACACTTACAAATAATCAGGTAGTAAATAGTATGCTTAATAGTATGCATATTTGGCGTGCTGTCCGAGGAGAGGGCTCCGAGCTCTGTATTTGGCCCGAACCGTATCTCTAGTTAGGAAAGTAACCAGGTGAGTGTGAGGAAGACGGGGTGGTGGAGGGATGCTGAAAAACTGTCGAGGAACATTGGTGAGTTGGTGTGCTGATTGGTTAGACATGTTGATTACTGATTGCTGACAGCTGGTTGGAATGACATGACAATTGGATAGATCATTTGAACATGTTCCTCCCGAGCTTTGTTAAAAAAAACATTACGTGTTTGCGGGTTTCTTGACAAAGGGACATCACCAACTGCTGACCTGGCATGCATAATACAGCCTTTGTAGTCATTTTCGCAGATCCATGTGAACCGGGATTGTTTTGACAATGTTGTCCTCTTTTTTTAGTACATCGTTGTCATGTAAACATACCCTGAAATATAATATTAAAACCCATTAAAACTTAACAGAAACGTCTTGGTTACGGATGTAACCCTCGTTCCCTGAGGAGGGAACGGAGACGTAACGTTAGTGACTAACGAATGGGGGTTTCGCTTAGAAGCCTATCAACTTTGAGTTTAGAGAAAACGCCCAATGGCGTGCCAATGCCATGGGGCATGCGGAATTTGCATACGTAACTCCGCCTCACTGCGTGAGTATATAAGGAAGTACGAGGCAATATCGCATTATGTTACCTGCTTGAGGAGCCAAGACTGAACTCCTGCGTTCCAGGTAGCACAGCTGATGTGGCAAGGGGATGTTACGTCTCCGTTCCCTCCTCAGGGAACGAGGGTTACATCCGTAACCGAGACGTTCCCTTTCGTTCAGTCACTACGACGTAACATTAGTGACTAACGAATGGGGGTCCCAATATAATCCCGCCACTCAGCTGTCTTCCAGCGCCCTGCGTAAGTGTGAGTACCCTGTCATAAGACTAATACGGACGAAGGACTCCCACTTAACACAGGAATACCAAGGTACACTGGGAAGCATATCCCAGTGAGGGAATGCCAAAATGCCTACCCGTGGGGAGGACTTAAGAGACACATATGACCCGCTAAGGGCTGCATATGGAAGATCTCTAGGGTACCAGCCGAAGGTGGATTTTTAACCCTAGGGGTGGCAGGGACACGCCAAGGGAAGAAACCCGCTCCCTGCAGAGACTTACGGTGAAATACACATGTGGGGGTCGCCGGAGGGAACCATGCACATGGGGCACCTGGCCGGACATGAGGGTCTGGGCTCGAAAGGGCAGACAGAACTGATGTCGGCGTCGACAGTGCTGGAGGAGCTCAGGGCTCTCGGGGAGCTCACCTGAGGAAATATCGCACGTATCCAGTCCGTGGAGTGGAGTGGCGAGCAAGTGAAGACACCTGAGCCTGGCCCATCACCGGCCCCTCGGGGGGGCGAGTACATAGTCGGACACTGGCTCCACTCGGAGATTGTAGAATCTGGCGAATGTGTTGGGTGTCGCCCAGCCTGCAGCTCTGCAGATGTCTGCTAGCGAGGCGCCATGCACTAGAGCCCAAGAGGAGGCCACACTCCGGGTGGAGTGTGCCTTCACACCAAGGGGACATGGTCGACCTTGCTGCTGGTAAGCCAAAGCAATGGTGTCCACTATCCAGTGAGACAGCCTTTGCTTTGAGAGAGCACTTCCCTTCCGCTCTCCACCATAACAGACAAAGAGCTGGTCTGAGGTCCTGAAACACTGCGTCATGTCACGTAGGCGCGGAGGGCGCGTACTGGACAGAGCAATGCCAAGGCTGGGTCTGCCTCCTCCAAAGGCAGCGCTTGCAGGTTCACCACCTGGTCCTTAAACGGAGTGGTGGGAACCTTGGGCACATATTCAGGCCGGGGTCTCAGGATCACGTGAGAGTTAGCCGGCCCGAATTCCAGGCACGCTTTGTCAACCGAAAATGCCTGCAGGTCCCCGACCCTCTTAACTGAGGCCAATGCGGTCAGCAGAGCCGTCTTCATAGACAGGAACTTAATATCAACCGACCGCAAAGGCTCAAATGGAGGTCTCTGCAGAGCAGTTAACACTACTGCGAGGTCCCAAGAGGGTACGAGAGGAGAGCGAGGAGGATTCAGTCTCCTGGCTCCCCTCAGGAACCTGATGACCAGGTCGTGCTGACTTACCTTTTTGCTCTCCAAGAGATCGTGGTGGGCAGATATTGCGGCCACATATACTTTGAGGGTGGAGGGAGACAGCCTTCACTCCAGCCCCTCTTGGAGAAACTCAAGCATGGACCCGATCGGGCATTTCCAGGGGTCTTCTTGGCGGGAAGAGCACCAGGTGACGAAGAGGTTCCACTTCAACGCATAGGCATGCCGAGTGGACTCTGCCCTAGCGGAAGTGATGGTGGCGACCACCGTAGGTGGTAGGCCACTCAAACCTGCCGCGTCCCGTCTAGGAGCCACACGTGGAGGTTCCAGAGGTCGGGACGCGGGTGCCATAGGGTGCCCCGTCTCTGAGTAAGGAGGTCCGGTCTCAGAGGAATAGGCCAGAGAGGGGCTGTCGCAAGGAGTACGAGTTCGGGGAACCAGGTCCGGCCGTGCCAGTACGGGGCGACCAAAAGGACCTGCTCCTTGTCCTCCCTGATCTTGCACAGGAGCTGTGCGAGTAGGCTCACTGGGGGGAACGCATATTTGCGTAGGCCCCGCGGCCAGCTGTGCGCCAGTGCATCCGTGCCGAGCGTGCCCTCGGTCAGGGAATAGTACAGGCTGCAGTGGGAAGAGTCGTGGGAGGCAAACAGATCTACCTGTGCGTCGCCGAACTGTTCCCAAATCAGCTGAACCGTCTGGGGATGGAGTCTCCATTCTCTCGGGAGAGGCTGAAACCGCGAGAGCTCGTCGGCTGCGTGGTTCAGGACTCCCGGAATATGGACAGCACGAAGGGACCTCAGGCGCTTCTGACTCCATAGAATGAGATGGCGGGCGAGTTGAGACATACGGCGGGAGCGTAGACCGCCCTGGTGGTTGATGTACGCTACTACGGCCGTGTTGTCTGTCCGGACAAGCACATGTTGGTCCCTCAGCAGCGCTCGGAAGCGGTGCAGGGCAAACCGTACTGCCAGCAACTCGAGGCAATTGACATGCAGGAGGCGCTGGGGTCCTGTCCAGGAGCCCGCGGCTGCTTGTCCATTGCACATGGCACCCCAGCCCGTGGCAGAGGCATCCGTCGATACGACAACATGCCTGGAAACGGTTGCTTTTTTCATCTCCTCACCCCTCACTACCTATCCTCATGTTATGCTGTATTTTCTGTCCAACTCAAGAAGGCGCCGCGCGATGGCGACTCGGTGTTACTCGCACAACACCAAAACACATTTCACTGCCAGCTGTATATTGTATATAACTGTGTATGTGACAAATAAAACTCTCTTGAACTCTCTCTCTCTCTCTTGAAACTCGTTCTAAGGGCACACCGGCCCGAAGAAAACTGAGGTTCGACCACGGGGTGAGCGTCTGTAAGCAGGCCCGAGTCACTTGGATCCGGAGCGTGCCAGACTGCCATGCCCATCTCGGGACTCGATCGCGAAGCCAGTGCTGAAGCGGTCTCATATGAAGCAATCCGAGCGGCGTTACCGCGGCTGCAGATGCCATATGCCCCAGGAGCCTCTGAAATAGTTTCAGTGGAACCGCACTCTTGCTCTCGATTTGACGGAGGCAAGTCAGCAGAGACTGCGCGCGCTCGCTCGAAAGCTGTGCGTACATGGCGACCGAGTCGATCTCCATACCGAGAAAAGAGATCCTCTGCACGGGGCAAAGTTTGCTCTTTTCCCAGTTGACCCGAAGGCCCAGACGGGCTAAGAGGTGGAGAACCAGATCTCTGTGTCCGCAAACCTGCTCTCGAGAGTGGCCCAGTATGAGCCAGTCGTCGAGGTAGTTCAGGATGCGAACCCCGTGCTGCCGAAGGGGCGCAAGGGCTGCCTCGGCGATCTTCGTGAAGACGCGAGGGGACAGAGATAGCCCGAATGGGAGAACCGCGTACTGATATGCCCGCCCCTCGAAAGCAAACCGTAGGAACGGTCTGTGTCGAGGAAGGATGGAGACATGGAAGTAGGCGTCCTTCAGGTCGATCGCTGCAAACCAATCGTGAGGACGAACGCATTGGAAAAGGCGTTTCGCAGTCAACATCTTGAACGGAAGCCGGTGAAGGGATCGGTTCAAGATGCGAAGGTCCAGGATTGGTCGTAACCCACCGGTTTTCTTGGGTACAATGAAGTAGGGGCTGTAGAACCCCGACCTCATTTCGGCTGGAGGGACAGGCTCGATCGCACCCTTCGCCAGTAGAGTGGCAATCTCCGCACGCATGACGTGGGCATGGGCCCCGGTCACGGTATAGTGGACTCCCCTGTAACGGGGAGGAGCCTGCGCGAACTGAATCGCGTAGCCGAGCCTGACGGTCCGGGCAACCCAGCGGGACAGCCCCGGAAGCTGAAGCCAAGCTTCCAGAGACTGCACCAACGGGGTCATACGGACGGCAGACGTACCCTGGGTGGGGCAGCGAGGCAGCGTTACCGGCCCGGACAGGGGAGGCTGTTGGGCGTCCCGGGTCGGGGCACGGTTAACGGCTGCGCCCTGACAGGGGAGACCAGGGAAGGACTCGCGTTCCGCTGGGGTCTGCTCTGCCAGGGGGCTGGCGACAGAGAGGGACGCCTTCCTGCGGCTGCCTCTGCGCGGCCCGGGTGGAGGCTGCTGCTTGGGTGGCGGGAGAGGGAGAGGGAGCCGCAGGAGGGCGTCCTCGGCGGCGAGCAGGCTGAGGCACCTGCGCGGGCGGTTGGGTGGAGGCAGCAGCTGACCGCCGGGGCAGGATATGTTTTATAGCCTCAGTCTGCTTCTGAGCGGCCGAGAACTGTTGGGCGAAGCTCTCGACCGCTCCGCCGAATAGCCCATCCTGGGATATGGGGGCGTTGAGGAAACGGGTTCGCTCAGCGTCGCGCATATCGGCCAGGGTGAGCCATAGGTGTCGCTCCTGGACCACATTTGTGGACATCACCTGACCCAGGGATCAGCACGAAACTCACTGAGTCTTGATCGAAGCACCGAGATGGCCAGGTTCCCGCAGAGGGAACATGAGTCATCCACAAGCGCTGCCTGAGCGTGCTGAAAGCCCAAACACGTCACGCAGCGCTCATGCCCGTCGAAAGAAAAAAGGGATCTACCGCACCCAGAAGTGCACGGACGAAACATCCTGAAAAGGACGTGTCACGTGCAAGCTCTTTTTGTGAGAGGAAACTTTTGCAGTCGATGCCGAAGCGCCCAGGGAAACACACACCAGCTGTCAGGCGGACCACTGCACAGATCAGCAGGCAGGAAGTATGCGATCACTGGAACGCGCCGTCACACCAACACCGACTGGAAAGCTGCTCGTCTCGAAGAAGCTGACAGAGTCTCAGAAGGCTGTAGGAGTGAAGAGGTAGGTACTCTTGGCTCCGAAAGCAGAAACATAATGCGATATTGCCTCGTACTTCCTTATATACTCACGCAGTGAGGCGGAGTTACGTATGCAAATTTCGCATGCCCCATGGCATTGGCACGCCATTGGGCGTTTTCTCTAAACTCGAAGTTGATAGGCTTCTAAGCGAAACCCCCATTCGTTAGTCACTAACGTTACGTCGTAGTGACTGAACGAAAGGGAACTCATATTATCCCTAAAAATGTAATGTAATTTTACAGCAAAATACTGTAAAAAAAATACAGTTTTTGGAAGTGAAAAAGAACAAGCAATTAATTTAGTACTTCATTGGGTTGGTATTTTAACAGTTATTGATCAGTTTATATTTTATTTAACTGATCAAGAACTGTTAAAATACCAACCCAATAAAGTACAAAAATTTGTCATAAAGCCTTAATGTATATAACCGATAAGAAAAAACTAAGAAACAATTAAATGAAAACCACCAAATGTGACCTGTCACACAGGGAATTCTGGGAATGGTTATGTTTTTTCAATGTAAATTGTAATTTTTTTTAAAAAAGACTGTAAATTTAGGTTAAATCTATAAAACCTAAAATGTTGCTATTATAAGTTCTGGCAATCACAGCTGTTTTTATACCATACATTTCAAGTTTTTTTTCTTTTCTTAAAGTGCTTTTATAATAATATTTATAATCATTGTCATAATAATGATTCCTATCATCAAACCTCACATGAACTTTCTTTGAACCAGTGCATGCAACGTGCTCACAATTGGCTTTATTTGCGTTTACGTTTGCCAATTAAATCAAAATGGATGGAAATCCATTTATTTTCTTAATTTTTTAGATCTTATTTTGAACACTTCACCAGTACTCCTCAGACTAGTACCCTTAGATTTCCCATCTGTCTCTATTAATGGAAGGCTTTTCATCCTTGAACTGAAGCAGTTTCACAAGAGTCAGTCCATTTTGAAGAGAATGCCTTTTTAGTGGACTCATTATGCGTTCCTATGTTACATCTCAGCCTCAGGAGTTCGTTTGCAGTAATTGGCTTACCATTGTCTCGCTGAAATCGCCGATATTTACACACATGCAGCAACACATTTGACTTTGTCAAACACCATCAGTATACCATCAGACTGTCCTCTGTTGAGTCCCATCTGGAAATGCCTGAATCCTTAAGAGCCTTTAGCCATTAAGGACACACTTGCATTCCTTATTGGTTATGATTGTTTTATCCCACAGCGAGGAGGGAAAAGAGGTTATGGCAAAAGCCCTGTTAGTGGGCTGATGTCACATGTGACCTGCACAGCGCTCTAAGGCACTCTTAGGGTTGTGTTTTGTCTGCTTTTGTGTGGAGAGCTCTTGAGCGTCCATGATTTTCCACTTGGTGAGGCCTCTTTACACAGCCCAACACAATCAGAAGCTGTGTTGATTGAGTCAACACCCGTCCCGCACACAAATATGTCACACTGGAGCATTCACACGCTAAGATAAACAATTGCGTGAACAACAGCATGTGCACATACACCCTGAACACTTGCACATCTCACAACAGATCGGTGTGTAATGAACTGACTATTTATTACACTGCAAAACATGAGATTTTTATAGTTTTTAAATTTAATTCATTCAATTTTTTGGCAAGTAAAAGTCTTGACTGAACTTTAAAGCAGCACTAGGTAGGTTTTGCTCTCGGGGTCCCCCTACAGTTGGGAAACAGTATTGTCCTCTACTACTGTCGTAAACTGTCATTCTACATCAGTGGATGCATCGCACGTGCATTTGTTGACATGACAACTATGATAGCCCTGAACACAGCTGGAGTTCACATGCAGGTGTTCTGCTTGCGTCGCGTGTGAAATGTCTTCATCCCAGGTACAGTGGCATATGTTTCAGCATGTCATATGAATATCATTTCATGGGTTTTATTTTTTTCAAACGCCAAATGATCGCGATGCTCACGTTTTCAAGCCAGCGTCATTATAGTAGCCTAGTCTATTGGTTCCCGTTTTAAGGAATCTATATGATACTTCAATTCAGTGTTTGAGTGGTAGGTAATGACCATATATCGTTAATATTATAATATCAAGCTACCATAGATGAATCTGCAAATTTGAAAAATCGATTTGCATTATAGCTTGAGGAAAGACAAATAAACCAATATCACAGACATGTTAGGTATCCTAAAATATGATTTTGTACTCTTACGTATTTACTTGCAAGAATGTAGCCCCTCCTCCTTCAGCTCACGCCAACGAGCAAACGCTGGCCCTATGTTGATCCTCGTCCTGCCTTTAATCCCATCACTTTCTCGTTTCCTCTTTTTGCTTTCCTCCGACAAAACATTTGCTTTCTTATTTTTCTGTGCTGCTTCGGCCATGACTATAACATTCGGCAAACAAATGATAGTTTTTCTCGCACGTCCGAATTTAAGGAAGTGGGGGTGGTGGTGGAAGTGACGTATATGCCGTAAAGCAGTCGAATTTTGAGGTTCTTTTTTTTTCTCGGGTTACTACCCGAAACCCGAAGTTTAAAAGTACGATTAAAAACGATACAGACCCCGTCAGGCTATGGCAGACGTGTCATTCAACCTATTGTAAGTCGATGTATCATCACAAGAGGTTTGAAAATATATTATAAAGGTTGAAAAGTTACCTAGTGCTGCTTTAAATGTCAAGCTACATTCTGCAACACTATAAAGGTCTGTTCACATCAAGAACAATAACTATAAGATAATATATACTATAAGATAAATATAACTATTAGCATCCACATTAATGCACAATATAATTTTTTTTATTACAAGCACATTCAAGCTCTTTAAAGCAGGATGGAGTCTGTTTGGCTGTAAATGATTTTGTCGTTAAACAGGAAAAAAACATTTTGGGAAAGTGATTCCAATGATATTGTTTTTCTGTGCTGTGTTTGTTATAGTTAGGCTATGGTGTGGACTATTATTTTACATTCAGAATGAGTTAACGATACTATATGTATCGTTATTGTTATAGTTATTGTCCTCGTGAACAGGCAAACTATTAGATTCAAGTAGTTCTGTTTAGCCTTTATGCAAATTGTTAATATATTATCTGCTTCATCTCTTATTTTTTTAATAAGAAATGTATTGAGCAAATTTCTTGTTGTCTTAACCTGTTAATGCATAAACAAGCTACAGTCTATTTTTGCATCCCGGGACAGTTTTGACTTATTGGAACTTAATCTTATAACATATATGTAACTATATTTTTAAATAAAAATATAAAAACTTAAATGTGCAAATGTATGCATGTTATTAAGAGGTTTTTACTACATCACCACATATTTTATCAATTGAAAAAAAGAAAATCTTTGAAAATTTAATTAAATAATTGAAATTTTATTAAAATATATAATTTTATGAAATTTATAAGAATTTATAATTTATACATTTATGAGACAAAAAACCCACTGTTAATAAACATGACAAAAAAACAACAATAAACCTGGAAAACGGTCAAACAATGCAACCATATGAATTATTCATGCCTTAGTGCATGCTGAGAGGAGGGTGGATGGGACTGAACCAAAAAACCTTTCTATCAGTATAACTAAAAAAAAAGCATTAATCCAACTCACCTGCTCTGCTTGTGGGTTCAACTAAGATCAGAGTTTATCAAAGTAGGAAAGCTGCATTACTTGTATATCAGGTTACACTTTACAATAAGATTGTATATTTTAACACTAGTTAACACAATAGTTAACATTAATTAATAATGTATAATATTCTACAGAATTCATTTATCTGGATTAATGTTTATTTCTACATTTTAACATTAAACATTTTAACATTAAAGGTTATTACACCCTAAAATACACCCTTCATCTTCAAAACAAAAAGGACAGTCCACGTACCTACCACTTTCAAAAAGTTTATAAAGAGATAATTAAATCCATAAGAATCGAGCAGTTTAGTGCACATTTTCTGAAGAGACTCTGTCCCTTTATATGATAACTGATTGAATGTAGGATGTTATTAACATATAAAAATGTATCAGCTAAAATAAACAGAAGCTCAACTGTACTTGCTTGATGAGCGAGAACAAACCTCATTGGTTCTTGAGGAAGCTCAAACGTGCTGCGTAACACCATAGACAGTAAAAGAAATGGACACAGGGACCCCATAGGCTTCGACGGGGAAAAGTGAAGTCAATTAGAAGCACTCACTTCCTGATGGCTGAGCGTACTGCGCAGCCTCAGACTGAGCTTGACGACGTAGATGTGACGTGAGCAACCAGTCGGACAGTTGTCTGAGTCTTCTAGTAGTTGTGCAAAGTGAAATCTGAATCACGTTTTTGAAATATTTTGTCCCGTTGCTTTTGGCTCTCTGTGGGCTTCTCCCCATGCTTCTCCCTTGACTTTATCAGACTTTATGCCTCCACGTCCCCCCGATTGCCTCATAGACAGCAAAAGATTGCCAGCGAGCTTCTCCTCCTGTCTATATGGTAATTTCTCTACTATGCGACAGAGTCGCGTGGATATGATGCAATCGTTAGCCTATTTTTGACAAAAACGGCTTCTACGGGGCAAATGTGTAAGATACAAGGTAATGGAGCCTTTTATACATTGTTGTGTTTCTTTAGAAATAAACAATGGTCAAATGGAGTTTTTAAATGCCTCAGATGTAAAGTTATTCGCTGTCAAAGTGACGGCAAAATGAATGGGAGTCAATGGGATGCTAACAGCAGGTGATGGCTTGGTTAGCAATGGCTGCCCCTATGGAAGGTACACTTTCCGGGTGCTGGATTACCCCCTTGCGTAACACGAGAATGAACCTCATTGGTTCTTGTGGAAGCTCAAAATGTGCTGCGTAACACAAGAAATTAACCTCATTGGTTCTTGATGAAGCACAAATGTGTTGTGTAACACACAAATATGAACCTCATTGGTTCTTGCTGAAGCTCAAACGTGCTGCATAGCACGAGAATGAACCTTATTGGTTCTTGCTGAAACTCAAACTTGCTGTGTAACATACAAGAATGAACCTCATTGGTTCTTGATGAAGCTCAAACGTGCTGCATAACACACTGAGCCTGGTTTCTCCCAAGGTTTATTTTTCGCAATTAGGTCACCTAATGGGGTTTTGGTTTCCTTGCCACTGTTGCTTCTGGCTTGGCGTGCTCAGTTGGGGACACTACATTTTTCAACTAAACATCGAAATAAATCAAATTAATAAACTAAATTAACCATATAAACTAAATTACTGATCTAATTATTGATCTAAAGCCCACACTGTCACTGTATGATAATTGAAATGAACTGATGACATCAGCTATTTCTCCAGAATGGCTATACAGCTGAATAAAATTATGCTGCATTACTTTCCTGTTTAACACTGTAAAGCTGCTTTGAAACAATCTACATGTTAAAAGTGCTATATAAATAAAGTTGACTTGACTTGACAAGAAAGAACCTCATTGGTTCTTGCTGAAGCTCAAACGTGCTGTGTAACACGAGAATGAGCCTTATTGTTTCTTGCAGAAGCTCAAACGTGCTGCGTAACACAAGAATGAACCTCATTGGTTCTTGCTGAAGCTCAAACGTGCTGCGTAACACGAGAATGAACCTCATTGGTTCTTGCTGAAGCTCAAACTTGCTGTGTAATATACAAGAATGAACCTCATTGGTTGTTGCGGAAGCTCAAACGTGCTGCGTAACACAAGAATGAACATCATTGGTTCTTGCTGAGCTCAAACGTAATGCGTAACACGAGAATGAACCTAATTGGTTCTTGCGGAAGCACACGTGCTGCGTAACACGAGAATAAACTTCACTGCTTCTTGATGAAGCTCAAACGTGCTGCGTTACACACAAGAATGAACCTCATTGGTTCTTGATGAAGTTCAAATGTGCTGCGTACCACGAGAATGAAAACCATTGGTTCTTGCTGAAGCTCAAAAGTGCTGCGTAAAACGAGAATGAACCTCATTGGTTCTTGCTGAAGCTCAAACTTGCTGTGTAACACAAGAACGAACCTCATTGGTTCTTGCTGAAGCTAAAACGTGCTGCGTAACATGAGAATGAACCTCATTGGTTCTTGCTGAAGCTCAAATTTGCAGTGTAACATACAAGAATGAACTTTATTGGTTCTTGCTGAAGCTCAAATGTGCTGTGTAACACGAGAATGAGCCTTATTGTTTCTTGCAGAAGCTCAAACGTGCTGCGTAACACAAGAATTAACCTCATTGGTTCTTGCTGAAGCTCAAACTTGCTGTGTAACATATAAGAATGAACCTCATTGGTTCTTGCTGAAGCTCAAACTTGCTGTGTAACATACAAGAATGAACCTCATTGGTCCTTGCTGAAGCCCATACGTGCTGCGTAACACGAGAATTAACCTCATTGGTTCTTGCGGAAGTTCAAACGTGCTGCGTAACATTAGAATGAACCTCATTGGTTCTTGCTGAAGCTCAAACCTGCTGCCTAACATGAGAATGAACCTCATTGGTTCTTTCTGAAGCTCAAACGTGCTGCATAGCACGAGAATGAACCTCATTGGTTCTTGCTGAAGCTCAAACTTGCTGTGTAACAAACAAGAATGAACCTCATTGGTTCTTGCTGAAGCTCAAATGTGCTGCGTAACATGAGAATTAACCTCATTGGTTCTTGCGGAAGCTCAAACGTGCTGCGTTACACAAGAACGAACCTCATTGGTTCTTGCTGAAGCTAAAATGTGCTGCGTAACATGAGAATGAACCTCATTGGTTCTTGCTGAAGCTCAAATTTGCAGTGTAACATACAAGAATGAACTTTATTGGTTCTTGCTGAAGCTCAAACGTGCTGCGTAACACGAGAATAAACCTCAATGATTCTTGAGGAAGCTCAAACGTGCTGTGTAACATGAGAATTAACCTCATTGGTTCTTGCGGAAGCTCAAATGTGCTGTGTAACATGAGAATTAACCTCATTGGTTCTTGCGGAAGCTCAAACGTGCTGTGTAACATGAGAATTAGCCTCATTGGTTCTTGCGGAAGCTCAAACGTGCTGTGTAACATGAGAATTAACCTCATTGGTTCTTTACGGAAGTTCAAACGTGCAGAGTAACATGAGAATTAACCTCATTGGTTCTTACGGAAACTCAAACATATTGGTTCTTGCAGAAGCTCAAATGTGCTGCATAACACCAGAATGAACCTCATTGGTTCTTGCGGAAGCTCAAACGTGCTGTGTAACACGAGAATTAACCTCATTGGTTCTTTCGGAAACTCAAACATATTGGTTCTTGCAGAAGCTCAAACTTGCTGTGTAACATACAAGAATGAAGCTCATTGGTTCTTGCAGAAGCTCAAACGTGCTGCGTACCACAAGAATGAACATAATTGGTTCTTGCTGAAGCTCAAACGTGCTGTGTAACACGAGAATGAACTTCATTGGTTTTTGCAGAAGCTCAAACGTGCTGCGTAACACAGGAATTAACTTCATTGGTTCTTGGGGAAGTTCAAACGTGCTGCGTAACACACAAAAATGAACCTCATTGGTTCTTGCGGAAGCTCAAACGTGCTGCGTAACACGAAAACGAACCTCATTGGTTCTTGATGAAGTTCAAACGTGCTGTGTAACATGAGAATTAACCTCATTGGTTCTTGCGGAAGCTCAAACGTGCTGTGTAACATGAGAATTAAGCTCATTGGTTCTTGCGGAAGCTCAAACGTGCTGTGTAACATGAGAATTAACCTCATTGGTTCTTACGGAAGTTCAAACGTGCTGAGTAACATGAGAATTAACCTCATTGGTTCTTACGGAAACTCAAACATATTGGTTCTTGCAGAAGCTCAAATGTGCTGCATAACACCAGAATGAACCTCATTGGTTCTTGCGGAAGCTCAAACGTGCTGTGTAATACGAGAATTAACCTCATTGGTTCTTTCGGAAACTCAAACATATTGGTTCTTGCAGAAGCTCAAACTTGCTGTGTAACATACAAGAATTAACCTCATTGGTATTTGCAGAAGCTCAAACGTGCTGCGTACCACAAGAATGAACATAATTGGTTCTTGCTGAAGCTCAAACGTGCTGTGTAACACGAGAATGAACTTCATTGGTTTTTGCAGAAGCTCAAACGTGCTGCGCAACACAGGAATTAACTTCATTGGTTCTTGCTGAAGCTCAAACGTGCTGTGTAACACGAGAATGAACCTCATTGATTCTTGAGGAAGCTCAAACGTGCTGTGTAACATGAGAATTAACCTCATTGGTTCTTGCGGAAGCTCAAACGTGCTGCGTAACATGAGAATTAACCTCATTGGTTCTTGCGGAAGCTCAAAAGTGCTGTGTAACATGAGAATGAACCTCATTGATTCTTGAGAAAGCTCAAAAGTGCTGTGTAACATGAGAATGAACCTCATTGATTCTTGAGGAAGCTCAAACGTGCTGTGTAACATGAGAATTAACCTCATTGGTTCTTGCGGAAGCTCAAACGTGCTGTGTAACATGAGAATTAACCTCATTGGTTCTTGCGGAAGCTCAAACGTGCTGTGTAACATGAGAATTAACCTCATTGGTTCTTACGGAAGTTCAAACGTGCTGAGTAACATGAGAATTAACCTCATTGGTTCTTACGGAAACTCAAACATATTGGTTCTTGCAGAAGCTCAAATGTGCTGCATAACACCAGAATGAACCTCATTGGTTCTTGCGGAAGCTCAAACGTGCTGTGTAACACGAGAATTAACCTCATTGGTTCTTTCGGAAACTCAAACATATTGGTTCTTGCAGAAGCTCAAACTTGCTGTGTAACATACAAGAATGAACCTCATTGGTTCTTGCAGAAGCTCAAACGTGCTGCGTACCACAAGAATGAACATAATTGGTTCTTGCTGAAGCTCAAACGTGCTGTGTAACACGAGAATGAACTTCATTGGTTTTTGCAGAAGCTCAAACGTGCTGCGCAACACAGGAATTAACTTCATTGGTTCTTGTGGAAGTTCAAACGTGCGGCGTAACACACAAGAATGAACCTCATTGGTTCTTGCGGAAGCTCAAACGTGCTGCGTAACACGAAAACGAACCTCATTGGTTCTTGATGAAGTTCAAACGTGCTGCGTAACACAAGAATTAACGTCATTGGTTCTTGCTGAAGCTCAAACGAGCTGCGTAACACAAGAATGAACCTAATTGGTTCTTGCGGAAGCACAAATGTGCTGCTTAACATGAGAATTAACCTCATTTGGTTCTTACGGAAGCTCAAACTTGCTGCGTAATATGAGAATTAACCTTATTGGTTCTTGCTGAAGCTCAAATGTGCTGCGTAACACAAGAATGAACCTCATTGGTTCTTGCTGAAGCTCAAACGTGCTGCATAACATGAGAATGAACCTCATTGGTTCTTGGGGAAGTTCAAACGTGCTGCATAACACACAAGAATGAACCTCATTGGTTCTTGCTGATGCTCAAACGTGCTGTCTAACACGAGAATGAACCTCATTGGTTCTTGAAGAAGTTCAAACGTGCTGTGTAACACGAGAATGAACCTAATTGGTTTTTGCTGAAGCTCAAATGAGCTGCGTAACACAAGAATTAACCTAATTGGTTCTTGCGGAAGCACAAATGTGCTGCGTAACATGAAAATGAACCTCATTGGTTCTTACGGAAGCTCAAACCTGCTACGTAATACGAGAAGGAACCTTAATGGTTCTTGCTGAAGCTCAAACGTGCTGCGTTACACGAGAATGAACCTCATTGATTCTTGCAGAAGCTCAAACGTACTGCATAACACGAGAATGAACCTCATTGGTTCTTGCGGAAGCTCAAATGTTCTGCGTAACATGAGAATTAACCTCATTGGTTCTTGCGGAAACTCAAACGTACTGCGTAACAAGATAATGAACCTCATTGGTTCTTGCTGAAGCTCAAACTTGCAGTGTAACACGAGAATGAACCTCATTGGTTCTTGCAGAAGCTCAAACGAGCTGTGTAACACGAGAATGAACCTCACTGGTTCTTGGGGAAGTTCAAACGTTCTGCATAACACGAGAATGAACATTATTGGTTCTTGCTGAAGCTCAAACTTGCAATGTAACATACAAGAATGAACCTCATTGGTTCTTGCTGAAGCCCAAACGTGCTGCGTAACACGAGAATGAACCTCATTGGTTCTTGCGGAAGCTCAAACGTGCTGCGTAAAATAAGAATGAACCTCATTGGTTCTTGCTGAAGCTCAAACGTGCTGCCTAACATGAGAATGAACCTCATTGGTTCTTGCTGAAGCTCAAACGTGCTGCATAGCACAAGAATGAACCTCATTGGTTCTTGCTGAAGCTCAAACTTGCTGTGTAACAAACAAGAACGAACCTCATTGGTTCTTGCTGAAGCTCAAATTTGCAGTGTAACATACAAGAATGAACATTATTGGTTCTTGCTGAAGCTCAAACGTGCTGCGTAACACGAGAATGAACCTCATAGATTCTTGTGGAAGCTCAAACGTGCTGTGTAACATGAAAATTAACCTCATTGGTTCTTGCGGAAGCTCAAACGTGCTGTGTAACATGAGAATTAACCTCATTGGTTCTTGCGGAAGCTCAAACGTGCTGTGTAACATGAGAATTAACCTCATTGGTTCTTGCGGAAGCTCAAACGTGCTGTGTAACATGAGAATTAACCTCATTGGTTCTTACGGAAATTCAAACGTGCTGAGTAACATGAGAATTAACCTCATTGGTTCTTACGGAAACTCAAACATATTGGTTCTTGCAGAAGCTCAAACGTGCAGCATAACACCAGAATGAACCTCATTGGTTCTTGCAGAAGCTCAAACGTGCTGTGTAACACGAGAATTAACCTCATTGGTTCTTGCAGAAGCTCAAACTTGCTGTGTAACATACAAGAATGAACCTCATTGGTTCTTGCAGAAGCTCAAACGTGCTGCGTACCACAAGAATGAACATAATTGGTTCTTGCTGAAGCTCAAACGTGCTGTGTAACACGAGAATGAACTTCATTTTATTTTTGCAGAAGCTCAAACGTGCTGCGTAACACAGGAATTAACTTCATTGGTTCTTGGGGAAGTTCAAACGTGCTGCGTAACACACAAGAATGAACCTCATTGGTTCTCGCGGAAGCTCAAACGTGCTGCGTAACACGAAAACTAACCTCATTGGTTCTTGATAAAGTTCAAACGTGCTGCGTAACACACAAGAATGAACCTCATTGGTTCTTGCTGAAGCTCAAATGAGCTGCGTAACACAAGAATGAACCTAATTGGTTCTTGCGGAAGCACAAATGTGCTGCTTTACATGAGAATTAACCTCATTGGTTCTTACGGAAGCTCAACCTGCTGCGTAATATGAGAATTAACCTTATTGGTTCTTGCTGAAGCTCAAATGTGCTGCGTAACACGATAATGAACCTCATTGGTTCTTGCTGAAGCTCAAACGTGCTGCATAACATGAGAATTAACCTCATTGGTTCTTACGGAAACTCAAACATATTGGTTCTTGCAGAAGCTCAAACGTGCAGCATAACACCAGAATGAACCTCATTGGTTCTTGCAGAAGCTCAAACGTGCTGTGTAACACGAGAATTAACCTCATTGGTTCTTGCAGAAGCTCAAACTTGCTGTGTAACATACAAGAATGAACCTCATTGGTTCTTGCAGAAGCTCAAACGTGCTGCGTACCACAAGAATGAACATAATTGGTTCTTGCAGAAGCTCAAACGTGCTGCGTAACACAGGAATTAACTTCATTGGTTCTTGGGGAAGTTCAAACGTGCTGCGTAACACACAAGAATGAACCTCATTGGTTCTCGCGGAAGCTCAAACGTGCTGCGTAACACGAAAACTAACCTCATTGGTTCTTGATAAAGTTCAAACGTGCTGCGTAACACACAAGAATGAACCTCATTGGTTCTTGCTGAAGCTCAAATGAGCTGCGTAACACAAGAATGAACCTAATTGGTTCTTGCGGAAGCACAAATGTGCTGCTTTACATGAGAATTAACCTCATTGGTTCTTACGGAAGCTCAACCTGCTGCGTAATATGAGAATTAACCTTATTGGTTCTTGCTGAAGCTCAAATGTGCTGCGTAACACGATAATGAACCTCATTGGTTCTTGCTGAAGCTCAAACGTGCTGCATAACATGAGAATGAACCTCATTGGTTTTTGCGGAAGCTCAAACGTGGTGCGTAACATGAGAATTAACTTCATTGGTTCTTGGGGAAGTTCAAACGTGCTGCATAACAGACAAGAATGAACCTCATTGGTTCTTGCTGAAGCTCAAAAGTGCTGTGTAACACGAGAATGAACCTCATTGGTTCTTGAAGAAGTTCAAACGTGCTGTGTCACACGAGAATGAACCTCATTGGTTTTTGCTGAAGCTCAAATGAGCTGCGTAACACGAGAATGAACCTCATTGGTTCTTGCGGAAGCTCAAATGTTCTGCGTAACATGAGAATTAACCTCATTGGTTCTTGCGGAAACTCAAACGTACTGCGTAACAAGATAATGAACCTCGTTGGTTCTTGCAGAAGCTCAAACGTGCTTCGTAACACGAGAATCAACCTCATTGGTTCTTGCTTAAGCCAAACGAGCTGCGTAACACGAGAATGAACCTCACTGGTTCTTGGGGAAGTTCAAACGTGCTGCATAAAACGAGAATGAACATTATTGGTTCTTTCTGAAGTTTAAACGTGCTGCGTAACACGAGAATGAACCTCATTGGTTCTTGCTGAAGCTCAAACTTGCAATGTAACATACAAGAATGAACCTCATTGGTTCTTGCTGAAGGTCAAACGTGCTGCCTAACATGAGAATGAACCTAATTGGTTCTTGCTGAAGCTCAAACTTGCTGTGTAACAAACAAGAATGAACCTCATTGGTTCTTTCTGAAGCTCAAATTTGCAGTGTGTAACATACAAGAATGAACATTATTGGTTCTTGCTGAAGCTCAAACGTGCTGCGTAACACGAGAATGAACCTCATTGATTCTTGTGGAAGCTCAAACGTGCTGTGTAACATGAGAATTAACCTCATTGGTTCTTGCGGAAGCTCAAACATATTGGTTCTTGCGGAAGCTCAAACGTACTGCATAACACGAGAATGAACCTCATTGGTTCTTGCGGAAGCTCAAACGTGCTGTGTAACATGAGAATTAACCTCATTGGTTCTTACGGAAACTCAAACATATTGGTTCTTGCGGAAGCTCAAACGTGCTGCGTAACACGAGAATGAACCTCATTGGTTCTTGCAGAAGCTCAAACGTAATGTGTAACATGAGAATTAACCTCATTGGTTCTTGCGGAAGCTCAAACGTGCTGTGTAACATGAGAATTAACCTCATTGGTTCTTACGGAAGTTCAAACGTGCTGAGTAACATGAGAATTAACCTCATTGGTTCTTAAGGAAACTCAAACATATTGGTTCTTGCAGAAGCTCAAACGTGCTGCATAACACCAGAATGAACCTCATTGGTTCTTGCGGAAGCTCAAACGTGCTGTGTAACATGAGAATTAACCTCATTGGTTCTTTCGGAAACTCAAACATATTGGTTCTTGCAGAAGCTCAAACTTGCTGTGTAACATACAAGAATGAACCTCATTGGTTCTTGCAGAAGCTCAAACGTGCTGTGTACCACAAGAATGAACATAATTGGTTCTTGCTGAAGCTGAAACGTGCTGTGTAACACGAGAATGAACTTCATTGGTTCTTGCAGAAGCTCAAACGTGCTGCGTAACACAGGAATTAACTTCATTGGTTCTTGGGGATGTTCAAACGTGCTGCGTAACACACAAGAATGAACCTCATTGGTTCTTGCGGAAGCTCAAACGTGCTGCGTAACACGAAAACGAACCTCATTGTTTCTTGATGAAGTTCAAACGTGCTGCGTAACACACAAGAATGAACCTCATTGGTTCTTGCTGAAGCTCAAACGTGCTGCGTAACACAAGAATTAACCTCATTGGTTCTTGCTGAAGCTCAAACGAGCTGTGTAACACAAGAATGAACCTAATTGGTTCTTGCGGAAGCACAAATGTGCTGCTTAACATGAGAATTAACCTCATCGGTTCTTACAGAAGCTCAAACCTGCTGCGTAATATGAGAATTAACCTTATTGGTTCTTGCTGAAGCTCAAACGTGCTGCGTAACAGAAGAATGAACCTCATTGGTTCTTGCTGAAACTCAAACGTGCTGCATAACATGAGAATGAACCTCATTGGTTTTTGTGGAAGCTCAAACGTGGTGCATAACATGAGAATGAACTTCATTTGTTCTTGGGGAAGTTCAAACGTGCTGCATAACACACAAGAATGAACCTCATTGGTTCTTGCTGAAGCTCAAACCTGCTGCGTAATATGAGAATGAACCTTAATGGTTCTTGCTGAAGCTCAAAAGTGCTGCGTTACACGAGAATGAACCTCATTGATTATTGCAGAAGCTCAAACGTGCTGCATAACACGAGAATGAACCTCATTGGTTCTTGCGAAAGCTCAAATGTTCTGCGTAACATGAGAATTAACCTCATTGGTTCTTGCGGAAACTCAAATGTACTGCGTAACACGATAATGAACCTCATTGGTTCTTGCTGAAGCTCAAACTTGCAGTGTAACACGAGAATGAACCTCATTGGTTCTTGCAAAAGCTCAAACGTGCTTCGTAACACGAGAATTAACCTCATTGGTTCTTGCTGAAGCTCAAACGAGCTGCGTAACACGAGAATGAACCTCACTGGTTCTTGGGGAAGTTCAAACGTGCTGCATAACACGAGAATGAACATTATTGGTTCTTTCTGAAGCTCAAACGTGCTGCGTAACACGAGAATGAACCTCAATTGGTTCTAGCGGAAGCTCAACCGTGCTGCGTAACATAAGAATGAACCTCATTGGTTCTTGCTGAAGCTCAAACGTGCTGCCTAACATGAGAATGAACCTCATTGGTTCTTACTGATGCTAAAACGTGCTGCAAAGCATGAGAATGAACCTCATTGGTTCTTGCTGAAGCTCAAACTTGCTGTGTAATAAACAAGAATTAACCTCATTGGTTCTTGCTGAAGCTCAAATTTGCAGTGGAACATACAATAATGAACTTTATTGGTTCTTGCTGAAGCTCAAACGTGCTGCGTAACACGAGAATGAACCTCATTGATTCTTGTGGAAGCTCAAACATGCTGTGTAACATGAGAATGAACCTCATTGGTTCTTGCAGAAGCTCAAACTTGCTGTGTAACATACAAGAATGAACCTCATTGGTTCTTGCTGAAGCTCAAACGTGCTGCGTAACAAGAGAATGAACCTCATTGGTTCTTGCAGAAGCTCAAACTTGCAGTGTAACATACAAGAATGAACCTCATTGGTTCTTGCAGCAGCTCTAATGTGCTTCGTAACACGAGAATTAACCTCATTGGTTCTTGCTGAAGCTCAAACGAGCTGCCTAACACGAGAATGAAACTCACTGGTTCTTGGGGAAGTTCAAACGTGCTGCATAACACGAGAATGAACATTATTGGTTCTTTCTGAAGCTCAAACGTGCTGCGTAACACGAGAATGAACCTCATTGGTTCTTGCTGAAGCCCAAACGTGTTGCGTAACACGAGAATGAACCTCATTGGTTCTTGAAGAAACTCAAACGTGTTGCGTAACATAAGAATGAACCTCATTGGTTCTTGCTGAAGCTCAAACGTGCTGCCTAACATGAGAATGAACCTCATTGGTTCTTGCTGATGCTCAAACGTGCTGCATAGCATGAGAATGAACCTCATTGGTTCTTGCTGAAGCTCAAACTTGCTGTGTAACAAACAAGAATGAACCTCGTTGGTTCTTGCGGAAGCTCAAATTTGCAGTGTAACATACAAGAATGAACTTTATTGGTTCTTGCTGATGCTCAAACGTGCTGCGTAACACGAGAATGAACCTCATTGATTCTTGTGGAAGCTCAAACGTGCTGTGTAACATGAAAATTAACCTCATTGGTTCTTGCGGAAGCTCAAACGTGCTGTGTAACATGAGAATTAACCTCATTGGTTCTTGCGGAAGCTCAAACGTGCTACGTAACACGAGAATGAACCTCATTGGTTCTTGCAGAAGCTCAAACTTTCTGTGTAACATACAAGAATGAACCTCATTGGTTCTTGCAGAAGCTCAAACGTGCTCCGTACCACAAGAATGAACATAATTGGTTCTTGCTGAAGCTCAAACGTGCTGTGTAACACGAGAATGAACTTCATTGGTTCTTGCAGAAGCTCAAACTTGCTGCGTAACACAAGAAGGAACTTTATTGGTTCTTGGGGAAGTTCAAACGTGCTGCGTAACACACAAGAATGAACCTCATTGGTTCTTGCTGAAGCTCAAACGTGCTGCGTAACACGAAAATGAACCTCATTGGTTCTTGAGGAAGTTCAAACGTGCTGCGTAACACAAAATAATGAACCTCATTGGTTCTTGCTGAAGCTCAAACGTGCTGCGGAACACAAGAATGAACCTCATTGGTTCTTGCTGAAGCTCAAACGAGCTGCGGAACACAAGAATTAACCTCATTGGTTCTTACGGAAGCTCAAACCTGCTGCGTAATATGAGAATTAACCTTATTGGTTCTTGCTGAAGCTCAAACATGCTGCGTAACAAGAGAATGAACCTCATTGGTTCTTGCTGAAGCTCAAATGTGTTGCGTAACACGAGGATGATCCTCATTGGTTCTTGATGAAGTTCAAATGTGCTGTGTAACACAAGAATGAACCTAATTGGTTCTTGCAGAAGCTCAAAAGTGCTGCATAACACGAGAATGAACCTCATTGGTTCTTGCTGAAGCCCAAACTTGCAGTGTAACACGAGAATGAACCTCATTGGTTCTTGCAAAAGCTCAAATGTGCTTCGTAAAATGAGAAGTAACCTCACTGATTCTCGGGGAAGTTCAAACTTGCTGCGTAACACGAGAATGAACATTATTGGTTCTTTCTGAAGCTCAAACGTGCTGCGTAACACGAGAATGAACATCATTGGGTTTTGGGGAAGTTCAAACGTGCTGCGTAACACGAGAATGAACCTCATTGGTTCTTGCTGAAGCTCAAACGAGCTGCGTAACACGAGAATGAACCTCACTGGTTCTTGGGGAAGTTCAAACGTGCTGCGTAACACGAGAATGAACATCACTGGTTCTTGCGGAAGCTCAAACGTGCTGCGTAACATAAGAATGAACCTCATTGGTTCTTGCTGAAGCTCAAACGTGCTGCCTAACACAAGAATTAACCTCATTGGTTCTTACGGAAGCTCAAACCTGCTGCGTAATATGAGAATTAACCTTATTGGTTCTTGCTGAAGCTCAAACGTGCTGCGAAACAAGAGAATGAACCTCATTGGTTCTTGCTGAAGCTCAAATGTGTTGCGTAACACGAGAATGATCCTCATTGGTTCTTGATGAAGTTCAAACGTGCTGTGTAACACGAGAATGAACCTCATTGGTTTTTGCTGAAGCTCAAACGAGCTGCGTAATATGAGAATGAACCTAATTGGTTCTTGCAGAAGCTCAAACCTGCTGCGTAATACGAGAATGAACCTTATTGGTTCTTGCTGAAGCTCAAACGTGCTGCGTTACACGTGATTGAACCTCATTGATTCCTGCAGAAGCTCAAAAGTGCTGCGTAACACACAAGAATGAACCTCATTGGTTCTTGCGGAAGCTCAAACGTGCTGTGTAACATGAGAATTAACCTCATTGGTTCTTGCGGAAGCTCAAACGTGCTGTGTAACATGAGAATTAACCTCATTGGTTCTTACGGAAATTCAAACGTGCTGAGTAACATGAGAATTAACCTCATTGGTTCTTACGGAAACTCAAACATATTGGTTCTTGCAGAAGCTCAAACGTGCAGCATAACACCAGAATGAACCTCATTGGTTCTTGCAGAAGCTCAAACGTGCTGTGTAACACGAGAATTAACCTCATTGGTTCTTGCAGAAGCTCAAACTTGCTGTGTAACATACAAGAATGAACCTCATTGGTTCTTGCAGAAGCTCAAACGTGCTGCGTACCACAAGAATGAACATAATTGGTTCTTGCTGAAGCTCAAACGTGCTGTGTAACACGAGAATGAACTTCATTGGTTTTTGCAGAAGCTCAAACGTGCTGCGCAACACAGGAATTAACTTCATTGGTTCTTGCTGAAGCTCAAACGTGCTGTGTAACACGAGAATGAACCTCATTGATTCTTGAGGAAGCTCAAACGTGCTGTGTAACATGAGAATTAACCTCATTGGTTCTTGCGGAAGCTCAAACGTGCTGCGTAACATGAGAATTAACCTCATTGGTTCTTGCGGAAGCTCAAAAGTGCTGTGTAACATGAGAATGAACCTCATTGATTCTTGAGAAAGCTCAAAAGTGCTGTGTAACATGAGAATGAACCTCATTGATTCTTGAGGAAGCTCAAACGTGCTGTGTAACATGAGAATTAACCTCATTGGTTCTTGCGGAAGCTCAAACGTGCTGTGTAACATGAGAATTAACCTCATTGGTTCTTGCGGAAGCTCAAACGTGCTGTGTAACATGAGAATTAACCTCATTGGTTCTTACGGAAGTTCAAACGTGCTGAGTAACATGAGAATTAACCTCATTGGTTCTTACGGAAACTCAAACATATTGGTTCTTGCAGAAGCTCAAATGTGCTGCATAACACCAGAATGAACCTCATTGGTTCTTGCGGAAGCTCAAACGTGCTGTGTAACACGAGAATTAACCTCATTGGTTCTTTCGGAAACTCAAACATATTGGTTCTTGCAGAAGCTCAAACTTGCTGTGTAACATACAAGAATGAACCTCATTGGTTCTTGCAGAAGCTCAAACGTGCTGCGTACCACAAGAATGAACATAATTGGTTCTTGCTGAAGCTCAAACGTGCTGTGTAACACGAGAATGAACTTCATTGGTTTTTGCAGAAGCTCAAACGTGCTGCGCAACACAGGAATTAACTTCATTGGTTCTTGGGGAAGTTCAAACGTGCGGCGTAACACACAAGAATGAACCTCATTGGTTCTTGCGGAAGCTCAAACGTGCTGCGTAACACGAAAACGAACCTCATTGGTTCTTGATGAAGTTCAAACGTGCTGCGTAACACAAGAATTAACGTCATTGGTTCTTGCTGAAGCTCAAACGAGCTGCGTAACACAAGAATGAACCTAATTGGTTCTTGCGGAAGCACAAATGTGCTGCTTAACATGAGAATTAACCTCATTTGGTTCTTACGGAAGCTCAAACTTGCTGCGTAATATGAGAATTAACCTTATTGGTTCTTGCTGAAGCTCAAATGTGCTGCGTAACACAAGAATGAACCTCATTGGTTCTTGCTGAAGCTCAAACGTGCTGCATAACATGAGAATGAACCTCATTGGTTCTTGGGGAAGTTCAAACGTGCTGCATAACACACAAGAATGAACCTCATTGGTTCTTGCTGATGCTCAAACGTGCTGTCTAACACGAGAATGAACCTCATTGGTTCTTGAAGAAGTTCAAACGTGCTGTGTAACACGAGAATGAACCTAATTGGTTTTTGCTGAAGCTCAAATGAGCTGCGTAACACAAGAATTAACCTAATTGGTTCTTGCGGAAGCACAAATGTGCTGCGTAACATGAGAATGAACCTCATTGGTTCTTACGGAAGCTCAAACCTGCACCGTAATACGAGAAGGAACCTTAATGGTTCTTGCTGAAGCTCAAACGTGCTGTGTTACACGAGAATGAACCTCATTGATTCTTGCAGAAGCTCAAACGTACTGCATAACACGAGAATGAACCTCATTGGTTCTTGCGGAAGCTCAAATGTTCTGCGTAACATGAGAATTAACCTCATTGGTTCTTGCGGAAACTCAAACGTACTGCGTAACAAGATAATGAACCTCATTGGTTCTTGCTGAAGCTCAAACTTGCAGTGTAACACGAGAATGAACCTCATTGGTTCTTGCAGAAGCTCAAACGAGCTGTGTAACACGAGAATGAACCTCACTGGTTCTTGGGGAAGTTCAAACGTTCTGCATAACACGAGAATGAACATTATTGGTTCTTGCTGAAGCTCAAACTTGCAATGTAACATACAAGAATGAACCTCATTGGTTCTTGCTGAAGCCCAAACGTGCTGCGTAACACGAGAATGAACCTCATTGGTTCTTGCGGAAGCTCAAACGTGCTGCGTAAAATAAGAATGAACCTCATTGGTTCTTGCTGAAGCTCAAACGTGCTGCCTAACATGAGAATGAACCTCATTGGTTCTTGCTGAAGCTCAAACGTGCTGCATAGCACAAGAATGAACCTCATTGGTTCTTGCTGAAGCTCAAACTTGCTGTGTAACAAACAAGAACGAACCTCATTGGTTCTTGCTGAAGCTCAAATTTGCAGTGTAACATACAAGAATGAACATTATTGGTTCTTGCTGAAGCTCAAACGTGCTGCGTAACACGAGAATGAACCTCATAGATTCTTGTGGAAGCTCAAACGTGCTGTGTAACATGAGAATTAACCTCATTGGTTCTTGCGGAAGCTCAAACGTGCTGTGTAACATGAGAATTAACCTCATTGGTTCTTGCGGAAGCTCAAATGTGCTGTGTAACATGAGAATTAACCTCATTGGTTCTTGCGGAAGCTCAAACGTGCTGTGTAACATGAGAATTAACCTCATTGGTTCTTACGGAAATTCAAACGTGCTGAGTAACATGAGAATTAACCTCATTGGTTCTTACGGAAACTCAAACATATTGGTTCTTGCAGAAGCTCAAACGTGCAGCATAACACCAGAATGAACCTCATTGGTTCTTGCAGAAGCTCAAACGTGCTGTGTAACACGAGAATTAACCTCATTGGTTCTTGCAGAAGCTCAAACTTGCTGTGTAACATACGAGAATGAACCTCATTGGTTCTTGCAGAAGCTCAAACGTGCTGCGTACCACAAGAATGAACATAATTGGTTCTTGCTGAAGCTCAAACGTGCTGTGTAACACGAGAATGAACTTCATTTTATTTTTGCAGAAGCTCAAACGTGCTGCGTAACACAGGAATTAACTTCATTGGTTCTTGGGGAAGTTCAAACGTGCTGCGTAACACACAAGAATGAACCTCATTGGTTCTCGCGGAAGCTCAAACGTGCTGCGTAACACGAAAACTAACCTCATTGGTTCTTGATAAAGTTCAAACGTGCTGCGTAACACACAAGAATGAACCTCATTGGTTCTTGCTGAAGCTCAAATGAGCTGCGTAACACAAGAATGAACCTAATTGGTTCTTGCGGAAGCACAAATGTGCTGCTTTACATGAGAATTAACCTCATTGGTTCTTACGGAAGCTCAACCTGCTGCGTAATATGAGAATTAACCTTATTGGTTCTTGCTGAAGCTCAAATGTGCTGCGTAACACGATAATGAACCTCATTGGTTCTTGCTGAAGCTCAAACGTGCTGCATAACATGAGAATGAACCTCATTGGTTTTTGCGGAAGCTCAAACGTGGTGCGTAACATGAGAATTAACTTCATTGGTTCTTGGGGAAGTTCAAACGTGCTGCATAACACACAAGAATGAACCTCATTGGTTCTTGCTGAAGCTCAAAAGTGCTGTGTAACACGAGAATGAACCTCATTGGTTCTTGAAGAAGTTCAAACGTGCTGTGTCACACGAGAATGAACCTCATTGGTTTTTGCTGAAGCTCAAATGAGCTGCGTAACACGAGAATGAACCTCATTGGTTCTTGCGGAAGCTCAAATGTTCTGCGTAACATGAGAATTAACCTCATTGGTTCTTGCGGAAACTCAAACGTACTGCGTAACAAGATAATGAACCTCGTTGGTTCTTGCAGAAGCTCAAACGTGCTTCGTAACACGAGAATCAACCTCATTGGTTCTTGCTTAAGCCAAACGAGCTGCGTAACACGAGAATGAACCTCACTGGTTCTTGGGGAAGTTCAAACGTGCTGCATAAAACGAGAATGAACATTATTGGTTCTTTCTGAAGTTTAAACGTGCTGCGTAACACGAGAATGAACCCCATTGGTTCTTGCTGAAGCTCAAACTTGCAATGTAACATACAAGAATGAACCTCATTGGTTCTTGCTGAAGCCCAAACGTGCTGCGTAACACGAGAATGAACCTCATTGGTTCTTGCGGAAGCTCAAACGTGCTGTGTAACATAAGAATGAACCTCATTGGTTCTTGCTGAAGCTCAAACGTGCTCCCTAACATGAGAATGAACCTCATTGGTTCTTGCTGAAGGTCAAACGTGCTGCCTAACATGAGAATGAACCTAATTGGTTCTTGCTGAAGCTCAAACTTGCTGTGTAACAAACAAGAATGAACCTCATTGGTTCTTTCTGAAGCTCAAATTTGCAGTGTGTAACATACAAGAATGAACATTATTGGTTCTTGCTGAAGCTCAAACGTGCTGCGTAACACGAGAATGAACCTCATTGATTCTTGTGGAAGCTCAAACGTGCTGTGTAACATGAGAATTAACCTCATTGGTTCTTGCGGAAGCTCAAACGTGCTGTGTAACATGAGAATTAACCTCATTGGTTCTTGCGGAAGCTCAAACATATTGGTTCTTGCGGAAGCTCAAACGTACTGCATAACACGAGAATGAACCTCATTGGTTCTTGCGGAAGCTCAAACGTGCTGTGTAACATGAGAATTAACCTCATTGGTTCTTACGGAAACTCAAACATATTGGTTCTTGCGGAAGCTCAAACGTGCTGCGTAACACGAGAATGAACCTCATTGGTTCTTGCAGAAGCTCAAACGTAATGTGTAACATGAGAATTAACCTCATTGGTTCTTGCGGAAGCTCAAACGTGCTGTGTAACATGAGAATTAACCTCATTGGTTCTTACGGAAGTTCAAACGTGCTGAGTAACATGAGAATTAACCTCATTGGTTCTTAAGGAAACTCAAACATATTGGTTCTTGCAGAAGCTCAAACGTGCTGCATAACACCAGAATGAACCTCATTGGTTCTTGCGGAAGCTCAAACGTGCTGTGTAACATGAGAATTAACCTCATTGGTTCTTTCGGAAACTCAAACATATTGGTTCTTGCAGAAGCTCAAACTTGCTGTGTAACATACAAGAATGAACCTCATTGGTTCTTGCAGAAGCTCAAACGTGCTGTGTACCACAAGAATGAACATAATTGGTTCTTGCTGAAGCTGAAACGTGCTGTGTAACACGAGAATGAACTTCATTGGTTCTTGCAGAAGCTCAAACGTGCTGCGTAACACAGGAATTAACTTCATTGGTTCTTGGGGATGTTCAAACGTGCTGCGTAACACACAAGAATGAACCTCATTGGTTCTTGCGGAAGCTCAAACGTGCTGCGTAACACGAAAACGAACCTCATTGTTTCTTGATGAAGTTCAAACGTGCTGCGTAACACACAAGAATGAACCTCATTGGTTCTTGCTGAAGCTCAAACGTGCTGCGTAACACAAGAATGAACCTCATTGGTTCTTGCTGAAGCTCAAACGAGCTGTGTAACACAAGAATGAACCTAATTGGTTCTTGCGGAAGCTCAAACCTGCTGCGTAATATGAGAATTAACCTTATTGGTTCTTGCTGAAGCTCAAACGTGCTGCGTAACAGAAGAATGAACCTCATTGGTTCTTGCTGAAACTCAAACGTGCTGCATAACATGAGAATGAACCTCATTGGTTTTTGCGGAAGCTCAAACGTGGTGCATAACATGAGAATGAACTTCATTTGTTCTTGGGGAAGTTCAAACGTGCTGCATAACACACAAGAATGAACCTCATTGGTTCTTGCTGAAGCTCAAACCTGCTGCGTAATATGAGAATGAACCTTAATGGTTCTTGCTGAAGCTCAAAAGTGCTGCGTTACACGAGAATGAACCTCATTGATTATTGCAGAAGCTCAAACGTGCTGCATAACACGAGAATGAACCTCATTGGTTCTTGCGAAAGCTCAAATGTTCTGCGTAACATGAGAATTAACCTCATTGGTTCTTGCGGAAACTCAAATGTACTGCGTAACACGATAATGAACCTCATTGGTTCTTGCTGAAGCTCAAACTTGCAGTGTAACACGAGAATGAACCTCATTGGTTCTTGCAAAAGCTCAAACGTGCTTCGTAACACGAGAATTAACCTCATTGGTTCTTGCTGAAGCTCAAACGAGCTGCGTAACACAAGAATGAACCTCACTGGTTCTTGGGGAAGTTCAAACGTGCTGCATAACACGAGAATGAACATTATTGGTTCTTTCTGAAGCTCAAACGTGCTGCGTAACACGAGAATGAACCTCAATTGGTTCTAGCGGAAGCTCAACCGTGCTGCGTAACATAAGAATGAACCTCATTGGTTCTTGCTGAAGCTCAAACGTGCTGCCTAACATGAGAATGAACCTCATTGGTTCTTACTGATGCTAAAACGTGCTGCAAAGCATGAGAATGAACCTCATTGGTTCTTGCTGAAGCTCAAACTTGCTGTGTAATAAACAAGAATTAACCTCATTGGTTCTTGCTGAAGCTCAAATTTGCAGTGGAACATACAAGAATGAACTTTATTGGTTCTTGCTGAAGCTCAAACGTGCTGCTTAACACGAGAATGAACCTCATTGATTCTTGTGGAAGCTCAAACATGCTGTGTAACATGAGAATGAACCTCATTGGTTCTTGCAGAAGCTCAAACTTGCTGTGTAACATACAAGAATGAACCTCATTGGTTCTTGCTGAAGCTCAAACGTGCTGCGTAACAAGAGAATGAACCTCATTGGTTCTTGCAGAAGCTCAAACTTGCAGTGTAACATACAAGAATGAACCTCATTGGTTCTTGCAGCAGCTCTAATGTGCTTCGTAACACGAGAATTAACCTCATTGGTTCTTGCTGAAGCTCAAACGAGCTGCCTAACACGAGAATGAACCTCACTGGTTCTTGGGGAAGTTCAAACGTGCTGCATAACACGAGAATGAACATTATTGGTTCTTTCTGAAGCTCAAACGTGCTGCGTAACACGAGAATGAACCTCATTGGTTCTTGCTGAAGCCCAAACGTGTTGCGTAACACGAGAATGAACCTCATTGGTTCTTGAAGAAACTCAAACGTGTTGCGTAACATAAGAATGAACCTCATTGGTTCTTGCTGAAGCTCAAACGTGCTGCCTAACATGAGAATGAACCTCATTGGTTCTTGCTGATGCTCAAACGTGCTGCATAGCATGAGAATGAACCTCATTGGTTCTTGCTGAAGCTCAAACTTGCTGTGTAACAAACAAGAATGAACCTCGTTGGTTCTTGCGGAAGCTCAAATTTGCAGTGTAACATACAAGAATGAACTTTATTGGTTCTTGCTGATACTCAAACGTGCTGCGTAACACGAGAATGAACCTCATTGATTCTTGTGGAAGCTCAAACGTGCTGTGTAACATGAAAATTAACCTCATTGGTTCTTGCGGAAGCTCAAACGTGCTGTGTAACATGAGAATTAACCTCATTGGTTCTTGCGGAAGCTCAAACGTGCTACGTAACACGAGAATGAACCTCATTGGTTCTTGCAGAAGCTCAAACTTTCTGTGTAACATACAAGAATGAACCTCATTGGTTCTTGCAGAAGCTCAAACGTGCTCCGTACCACAAGAATGAACATAATTGGTTCTTGCTGAAGCTCAAACGTGCTGTGTAACACGAGAATGAACTTCATTGGTTCTTGCAGAAGCTCAAACGTGCTGTGTAACACGAGAATGAACTTCATTGGTTCTTGCAGAAGCTCAAACGTGCTGCGTAACACGAAAATGAACCTCATTGGTTCTTGAGGAAGTTCAAACGTGCTGCGTAACACAAAATAATGAACCTCATTGGTTCTTGCTGAAGCTCAAACGTGCTGCGGAACACAAGAATGAACCTCATTGGTTCTTGCTGAAGCTCAAACGAGCTGCGGAACACAAGAATTAACCTCATTGGTTCTTACGGAAGCTCAAACCTGCTGCGTAATATGAGAATTAACCTTATTGGTTCTTGCTGAAGCTCAAACATGCTGCGTAACAAGAGAATGAACCTCATTGGTTCTTGCTGAAGCTCAAATGTGTTGCGTAACACGAGAATGATCCTCATTGGTTCTTGATGAAGTTCAAATGTGCTGTGTAACACAAGAATGAACCTAATTGGTTCTTGCAGAAGCTCAAAAGTGCTGCATAACACGAGAATGAACCTCATTGGTTCTTGCTGAAGCCCAAACTTGCAGTGTAACACGAGAATGAACCTCATTGGTTCTTGCAAAAGCTCAAATGTGCTTCGTAAAATGAGAAGTAACCTCACTGATTCTCGGGGAAGTTCAAACTTGCTGCGTAACACGAGAATGAACATTATTGGTTCTTTCTGAAGCTCAAATGTGCTGCGTAACACGAGAATGAACATCATTGGGTTTTGGGGAAGTTCAAACGTGCTGCGTAACACGAGAATGAACCTCATTGGTTCTTGCTGAAGCTCAAACGAGCTGCGTAACACGAGAATGAACCTCACTGGTTCTTGGGGAAGTTCAAACGTGCTGCGTAACACGAGAATGAACATCACTGGTTCTTGCGGAAGCTCAACCGTGCTGCGTTACATAAGAATGAACCTCATTGGTTCTTGCTGAAGCTCAAACGTGCTGCCTAACACAAGAATGAACCTAATTGGTTCTTGCAGAAGCTCAAACCTGCTGCGTAACACGAAAATGAACCTCATTGGTTCTTGAGGAAGTTCAAACGTGCTGCGTAACACAAAAGAATTAACCTCATTGGTTCTTGCTGAAGCTCAAACGTGCTGCGTAACACAAGAATGAACCTCATTGGTTCTTGCTGAAGCTCAAACGAGCTGCGGAACACAAGAATTAACCTCATTGGTTCTTACGGAAGCTCAAACCTGCTGCGTAATATGAGAATTAACCTTATTGGTTCTTGCTGAAGCTCAAACATGCTGCGAAACAAGAGAATGAACCTCATTGGTTCTTGCTGAAGCTCAAATGTGTTGCGTAACACGAGAATGATCCTCATTGGTTCTTGATGAAGTTCAAACGTGCTGTGTAACACGAGAATGAACCTCATTGGTTTTTGCTGAAGCTCAAACGAGCTGCGTAACACAAGAATGAACCTAATTGGTTCTTGCAGAAGCTCAAACCTGCTGCGTAATACGAGAATGAACCTTATTGGTTCTTGCTGAAGCTCAAACGTGCTGCGTTACACGTGATTGAACCTCATTGATTCCTGCAGAAGCTCAAAAGTGCTGCGTAACACACAAGAATGAACCTCATTGGTTCTTGCGGAAGCTCAAACGTGCTGTGTAACACGAGAATGAACTTCATTGGTTCTTGCAGAAGCTCAAACTTGCTGCGTAACACAAGAAGGAACTTTATTGGTTCTTGGGGAAGTTCAAACGTGCTGCGTAACACACAAGAATGAACCTCATTGGTTCTTGCGGAAGCTCAAACGTGCTGCGTAACACGAAAATGAACCTCATTGGTTCTTGAGGAAGTTCAAACGTGCTGCGTAACACAAAATAATGAACCTCATTGGTTCTTGCTGAAGCTCAAACGTGCTGCGGAACACAAGAATGAACCTCATTGGTTCTTGCTGAAGCTCAAACGAGCTGCGGAACACAAGAATTAACCTCATTGGTTCTTACGGAAGCTCAAACCTGCTGCGTAATATGAGAATTAACCTTATTGGTTCTTGCTGAAGCTCAAACATGCTGCGTAACAAGAGAATGAACCTCATTGGTTCTTGCTGAAGCTCAAATGTGTTGCGTAACACGAGAATGATCCTCATTGGTTCTTGATGAAGTTCAAATGTGCTGTGTAACACGAGAATGAACCTCATTGGTTTTTGCTGAAGCTCAAACGAGCTGCGTAACACAAGAATGAACCTAATTGGTTCTTGCAGAAGCTCAAAAGTGCTGCATAACACGAGAATGAACCTCATTGGTTCTTGCTGTAGCCCAAACTTGCAGTGTAACACGAGAATGAACCTCATTGGTTCTTGCAAAAGCTCAAATGTGCTTCGTAAAATGAGAAGTAACCTCACTGATTCTCGGGGAAGTTCAAACTTGCTGCGTAACACGAGAATGAACATTATTGGTTCTTTCTGAAGCTCAAACGTGCTGCGTAACACGAGAATGAACATCATTGGGTTTTGGGGAAGTTCAAACGTGCTGCGTAACACGAGAATGAACCTCATTGGTTCTTGCTGAAGCTCAAACGAGCTGCGTAACACGAGAATGAACCTCACTGGTTCTTGGGGAAGTTCAAACGTGCTGCGTAACACGAGAATGAACATCACTGGTTCTTGCGGAAGCTCAACCGTGCTGCGTTACATAAGAATGAACCTCATTGGTTCTTGCTGAAGCTCAAACGTGCTGCCTAACACAAGAATGAACCTAATTGGTTCTTGCAGAAGCTCAAACCTGCTGCGTAACACGAAAATGAACCTCATTGGTTCTTGAGGAAGTTCAAACGTGCTGCGTAACACAAAAGAATTAACCTCATTGGTTCTTGCTGAAGCTCAAACGTGCTGCGTAACACAAGAATGAACCTCATTGGTTCTTGCTGAAGCTCAAACGAGCTGCGGAACACAAGAATTAACCTCATTGGTTCTTACGGAAGCTCAAACCTGCTGCGTAATATGAGAATTAACCTTATTGGTTCTTGCTGAAGCTCAAACATGCTGCGAAACAAGAGAATGAACCTCATTGGTTCTTGCTGAAGCTCAAATGTGTTGCGTAACACGAGAATGATCCTCATTGGTTCTTGATGAAGTTCAAACGTGCTGTGTAACACGAGAATGAACCTCATTGGTTTTTGCTGAAGCTCAAACGAGCTGCGTAACACAAGAATGAACCTAATTGGTTCTTGCAGAAGCTCAAACCTGCTGCGTAATACGAGAATGAACCTTATTGGTTCTTGCTGAAGCTCAAACGTGCTGCGTTACACGTGATTGAACCTCATTGATTCCTGCAGAAGCTCAAAAGTGCTGCGTAACACACAAGAATGAACCTCATTGGTTCTTGCGGAAGCTCAAACGTGCTGCGTAACACGAAAATGAACCTCATTGGTTCTTGAGGAAGTTCAAACGTGCTGCGTAACATGAGAATGAATCTCATTAGTTCTTGCGGAAGCTCAAACGTGCTGTGTAACACGAGAATTAACTTCATTGGTTCTTGTGGAAGATCAAACGTGCTGCGTGACACAAGAATGAATCTCATTGGTTCTTGTGGAAGCTCAAACGTGCTGTGTAACACGAGAATGAACCTCATTGGTTCTTGCGGAAGCTCAAATGTTCTGCGTAACATGAGAATTAACCTCATTGGTTCTTGCGGAAACTCAAACGTGCTGTGTAACACGAGAATGAACCTCATTGGTTCTTGCGGAAGCTCAAACATGTTTTGCGTGACACAAGAATGAACCTCATTGGTTCTTGCGGAAACTCAAACGTGCTGTGTAACACGAGAATGAACCTCATTGGTTCTTTTGGAAGATCAAAATGCTGCGTGGCACGAGAATTCATCTCATTGGTTCTTGTGGAAGCTCAAACATGCTGTGTAACACGAGAATGAACCTCATTGGTTCTTGTGGAAGCTCAAACATGCTGCGTGGCATGAGAATGAACTTCATTGGTTCTTGTGGAAGATCAAACATGCTGCGTGACACAAGAATGAATCTCATTTGTTCTTGTGGAAGCTCAAACATGCTGCGTAACACGAGAATGAATCTCATTGGTTCTTGTGGAAGCTCAAACGTGCTGTGTAACACGAGAATGAACCTCATTGGCTCTTGTGGAAACTCAAACGTGCTGCGTGACACACAAGAATGAATCTCATTGGTTCTTGCGGAAGCTCAAACATGCTGCGTAACACGAGAATGAATCTCATTGGTTCTTGCGGAAGCTCAAACGTGCTGTGTAACACGAGAATGAACCTCATTGGTTCTTGTTGAAGCTCAAACGTGCGCGTGACACACGAGAATGAACCTCAATGGTTCTTGTTGAAGCTCAAGCGTGTTGCGTGACACGAGAATGAACTTCATTGGTTCTTGCGGAAGCTCAAACGTGCTGCGTGGCACACGAGAATGAGCTTCATTGGTTCTTGTGGAAGCTCAAACATGCTGCGTAACACGAGAATGAATCCCAGTGGTTCTTGCGGAAGCTCAAACATGCTGTGTAACACGAGAATGAACCTCATTGGTTCTTGTGGAAGCTCAAACTTCAGCGGAAGCTGAAGTTCATTCTTGCGTGACACACAAGAATGAACTTCATTGGTTCTTGCGGAAGCTCAAACATGCTGCGTAACACGAGAATGAACTTCATTGGTTCTTGCGGAAGCTCAAACGTGTTGCGTGACACAAGAATGAACCTCATTGGTTCTTGCGGAAACTCAAACATGCTGTGTAACACGAGAATGAACGTCATTGGTTCTTGCGGAAGCTCAAACGTGTTGCGTGACACAAGAATGAACCTCATTGGTTCTTGCGGAAACTGAAACGTGCTGTGTAACACGAGAATTAACTTCATTGGTTCTTGTGGAAGCTCAAACATGCTGCGTAACACGAGAATGAATCTCATTGGTTCTTGCGGAAGCTCAAACGTGCTGTGTAACACGAGAATGAACCTCATTGGTTCTTGCGGAAGCTCAAACGTGCTGCGTGACACACAAGAATGAATCTCATTGGTTCTTGCAGAAGTTCAAACATGCTGTGTGACATGAGAATGAACTTCATTGGTTCTTGCGGAAGCTCAAACATGCTGCGTAACACGAGAATGAACTTCATTGGTTCTTGCGGAAGCTCAAACGTGTTGCGTGACACAAGAATGAACCTCATTGGTTCTTGCGGAAGCTCAAACGTGTTGCGTGACACAAGAATGAACCTCATTGGTTCTTGCGGAAACTCAAACGTGCTGTGTAACACGAGAATGAACCTCATTGGTTCTTGTGGAAGATCAAACATGTTGCGTGGCACGCGAATTAATCTCATTGGTTCTTGCGGAAGCTCAAACATGCTGCGTAACACGAGAATGAACCTCATTGTTTCTTGTGGAAGCTCAAACATGCTGGGTTGCATGAGAATGAACTTCATTGGTTCTTGTGGAAGATCGAACGCACTGCGTGACACAAGAATGAATCTCATTTGTTCTTGTGGAAGCTCAAACATGCTGCATAACACAAGAATGAATCTCATTGGTTCTTGCGGAAGCTCAAACGTGCTGTGTAACACGAGAATGAATCTCATTAGTTCTTGCGGAAGCTCAAACGTGCTGTGTAAAACGAGAATGAACCTCATGGGTTCTTGTGGAAGCTCAAACGTGCTGCGTGACAGACAAGAATGAACTTCATTGGTTCTTGTGGAAGATCAAACGTGCTGCGTGACACAAGAATGAATCTCATTTGTTCCTGTGAAAGCTCAAACATGCTGCGTAACACAAGAATGAATCTCATTGGTTCTTGCGGAAGCTCAAACGTGCTGTGTAACACGAGAATTAACCTCATTTTTTCTTGTGGAAGCTCAAACGTGCTGCGTGACACACAAGAATGAATCTCATTGGTTCTTGCGGAAGCTCAAACATGCTGTGTGACACGAGAATGAACTTCATTGGTTCTTGCGGAAGCTCAAACATGCTGCGTGAGACATGAGAATGAACCTCAATGGTTCTTGTGGAAGCTCAAGCGTGTTGCGTGACACGAGAATGAACTTCATTGGTTCTTGTGGAAGCTCAAACATGCTGCGTAACACGAGAATGAATCTCATTGTTTCTTGCGGAAGCTCAAACGTGCTGTGTAACACGAGAATGAACCTCATTGGTTCTTGCGGAAGCTCAAACGTGCTGCGTGACACACAAGAATGAATCTCATTGGTTCTTGCGGAAGCTCAAACATGCTGCGTAACACGAGAATGAACTTTATTGGTTCTTGCGGAAGCTCAAACGTGCTGCGTAACACAAGAATGAATCTCATTGGTTCTTGCGGAAGCTAAAACATGCTGTGTGACACAAGAATGAACTTCATTGGTTCTTGCGGAAGCTCAAACATGTTGCATAACACGAGAATGAATCTCATTGGTTCTTGCGGAAGCTCAAACGTGCTGTGTAACACGAGAATGAACTTCATTGGTTGTTGTGGAAGATCAAACGTGCTGCGTGACACAAGAATGAATCTCATTGGTTCTTGTGGAAGCTCAAACATGCTGCGTTACATGATAATGAATCTCATTGTTTCTTGCGGAAGCTCAAACATGCTGCGTGACACACAAGAATGAATCTCATTGGTTCTTGCGGAAGCTCAAACATGCTGTGTGACACGAGAATGAACTTCATTGGTTCCTGTGGAAGCTCAAACGTGCTGCGTGACACGAGAATGAACTTCATTGGTTCTTGCCGAAGCTCAAACGTGCTGCGTCGCACATGAGAATGAACCTCATTGGTTCAAGTGGAAGCTCAAACGTGCTGTGTAACACGAGAATGAACCTCATCGATTCTCGTATGTCAAGCGAACATGCTTGAGCTTCCATTTACCACAACTGATGTGTGAATTGATGAATGTTTTTATGTGAATTAAATCTGTTCAGCGTACAATGTGATCGTGTCTCTTGAACTAAACCGCTCAATTCATATGGATTAGTTTTATGATCTCTTCACTAATTTTTGAAGTGGTAGTTGCGTGGACTGTCAATGGAGGGACATAAATCTCTCACATTTCTTTAAAATATCTTCATTTGTGTTCCGAAGATGAATGAAAGTCCTACGTGTTTGGAACGGCATGAGGGTGAGTAATTAATGACAGAATTAAAATTTTTGGTTAAACTAGCCCTTTAACACATATAACCTTGTACAGTGCCACAATGCAGTAGGTTTATAAGTAAGCAAGCAAACAAACAAACAAACAAAACATTTATAAAATAAATAAAAATAATAAAATAAAATAATAAAATAAAAATGTTTTCAGATTTATTTACTTGATCTAAGATTTTTATTTTACAATGTTCTCCACAGAAGTCAAATAGTTCAATACACAACCGTATGAGCACACAGTTTTGTTTTGCAAATGTTTTCCCAGCAACCCCCCAAATGGGGGAAAAATCATCAAAAACAGATCAAACATGCTCATAATTGTGCTTGCAAACAGACGACTGCACTCTGGGGACTCGGCAATAAAGCCCCCAAAAGTGAGATGAAGGTATTGATTGAGATAAGCTGCTGTTGCATTATTGCTACCCCGGGGTGTTACAGAGACCAAACCAATTGAACAGCCAAGCAGCTGGTGAGAGGTTAGACACCCCTCATGCGCTCACCTCTATTCACAGTCTAGTCAATACTTGACACTAGACTTACACTCTGGTGTTCATAAGAGGACTCTGCAACTGTGTCTCGGCTGAGATTAAGTCTCAGCAGGAGGGAAAGTGAGGACTAAAGCTCTAACATCTCCCACATGATTGATAAGAATATCATTACCGTGGAATCTGAGCGAGGCAGACCGCTGCAGCAAATGACAGGATAGAGTGAGATCAAGTGTGACATTAGTCAACTGTTAAAGAACTTGCTTTGGAGGTTGCGCACTGATTCGCCATTCTACACATAAAAAAAGGAAAAATAAACAAATGCATTTTTTTAAATAATTCTTACCGTGTCATCTTTTGAAGACAATGTAATGTAATTGTCAATATTTTAGGAACTCTGAAAGTGTTACTGCATTTATCATATTGATGCACAGTTATGAACTTCATATGGCCTCAAAACTATAACTAAACATTATGCTTTTATTGTCAGTGAGGTGAAACTATATTTTTCTGGATTCAAACAGATATTGATTTAGGTGAAAAAAACTGGGATGCAAGAAAGTATTCTAACTTACAAAATTACATGTTACCTTTAAATATCAACATAATTGATATCTGAACTTCTGGGGCATCATAATATCTCTATGATAGGGACAGACTACGTTTCATTAGCTTCACCAATTCCAATAGAACAAGAGCAAGAGCAGAGGTGATCTTCGATCAGTTTCCATCAGTAAAGACCTCAGACCACCAGGGTTGTGGTGGCCCTGGAACTAGAGCACTGACACTGATTCTCTTACACAACACACAATTCTTTAGAAGCAGCCATACTAAGATATGCAGTGTGACGAGATTACACAATATTCACTAACAGTTTGGGGGCAAGATTATTAGGAAAGCAGCCAATACAACCTCTTAACCCACCTCATTGTATCAGACCTGAGGTTTTGTGCGCATAAAATAAGACGTCGCTGTAGAAAGATAGAATGAATGAATAAATCAATATATAAATAAATCTTTCCTAAAACACTTTGTAGAACACTTGTTTTGATCAGTAAAGACTGCAGTAGTCTCTCTGGAAAACCTTACTGGGCTTACTTTGTAACTAAGACTAAAATCTATAATTAGCGTTGTTGTGATAATTCCCCTGTTTTGTAACCCCAGCTTTGGTTCCACAAGAGCAGAGAGTGTGACTAATGTCCGAACTCTGTGTCACAGTCATCTCCTGCTCTTTAACAGGAGGAACAACACAGGTTCAGGTCTTAGGTTACACCAGCAAAACATTTTACTGCCCTCATTTAGTAATTGAGCGCCTGCATGTATTGTTCCGCAGGTTTCGTGGAATCTGCTTCACAGTGGGCAGGTCATCAGACCAGGACCTGGATACCTGAGTGTCAGAGATTGAATGACCCTCGGGTATCCAGATCTAGAGGATGGAGGCAAACAGCGGGAGAGAGAGAGGGATAAATTTAAAAAAAATATATATTAATGAGAGTATAATTTGAGAATAATTAAACAATACAATCAGTCAGCAGTTTCTTAAAGGACTGATTTAAGCTTAAATGCACTACCGTTCAAAAGTTTAGTATGCATACTTTTTTCCCCAAATACTTTTCATACTAATTAATACTTTAATTCAGCAAACCTGCATTTAACCCTTAAATGCATACCTCGGGTCTTTAGCGACCCGAGATGTCATTCACTCCCCTCCTCCTCATTCATTTTTTAAAGTTAGACATCAACCTTCTTAGTATTCCTCAATCAATCCATTTTAAACAATATAACAAGAAAAAAATTATAAAATTATAATTGAATGCCTGTTTTTCCACTAGTTTTTTGTCAAAATTGTATAGGGTCGCTAACGACCCGAGGTGTGTAAGATTGTACTTTTTTTTTTTTCCTGCAGAATAATTAATGAATCTATAATGACGAATTAAATGCAATTCACCTTTATTCCACAAGGTGTAAAATGTCTGATACACAATGATGAAGTGACACTTCACTCATACTTTCTGCAGACTGAAAACAAAACAATAATAATTATATTCTGTAAACCTTGAAATGGCTCAGCAATTTACTGCAGAGCAAGTACTGAACTCAATCCAATATTAGTGTCGCTGTCACTTGATGATGGATCTGGTGAAGGAAGCTGTCAGTAGTGATCAAAATATTTATTTTGAAGACGTTGAGTTTGAGAATATGCGTGAGATCGCGAATATGAGCCAGATGCTGAATGTACTGGGAAATGAGCTCTGACGAGGACAGTGATGATGGTGAAAACATCTGCTCAAACTGAACCCTTCCAAGCTCCAAAAGGTAACGAAATATGTTTTATTTTATTCTTCTGTAATTATTACTCTAATATCAGGAGTTTTTATTGCGACAGGTATAGAACTATCCATGTTAGATATAGATCGGGGTCACTAAAGACCCGAATATGTAAGAATGTTTGGCGAAACAGTCATGCATTTAAGGGTTAATTAATCAAAAGTGACAACAACAAAAAATATTTCTATTTCAAAAAAAAAAAAAATTCTTTTCTTTCTATTCATCAAAGATTCCTGGAAAAATGTATTACGGTTGCACACAAAAAATATTCAGCAGCACAACTTTTAGCATAATTTCATTAATGATTTCTAAAGGATCATGTGACACTGAAGACTGGAGAAATGGCTGCTGAAAATTCAGCTTTGCCATCCCAGAAATAAATTACATTTTAAAATACATTGAAATAGAAAACAGTTCATAATAATATTTTACATAATTGTATTTTTTATATGTTACACAATATCAAATGTAGCCTTGGTGAGCATAAGAGACTTATTTCAAAAACATAAAATGAAATAAAAATCTTACTGACCCCAAACTTTTGGTTTGTTTAAAAGACCTTTCAGACTTTGATGATACAGAAAACATATATGATGTTTTATTAACAAAGTTCGGGTAGGAGGTATATATATATATTCAGCAGTCTTACTTCGTTTGTTGACAGTTTATCAGCATCCTTCCACCACCCCTTCTCCACACTTTTAGTTCTAACCACTTTTACATACACAGGGGTACTCTGGGTTTGGGCCAAATTCTGAGCACGGAGCCCTCCCCCTGGACAGCATGCCAAATACGCATTTAAATTTACTCCCTCTAAATTATATGTAAGTGCAAACTCGTGAAATGACTCATATCATATATGGGTGAAAAAATATGATATGCCAAAAAAAGTATCATGTCTTTGGCGAGAGTGCAGCGAGAGCGAGATTTTCTTTATAAATGAGATGGGATAGGTATATCACCTTAAATGTACTTCCCCCCTGAAACAATGGCTAATATCTTAATGAGTGTCTAAGGGCACCTGCAGGAGGCCGAGAGGGTCGTGTACTGTTATTAATGGGATATAATGGACGCAAGTCAAGCATCATTAATTTGACCTCCCACCATTGACAGGTACCTCTTACAGCCCCTGGCATTTCAGGAACATGAAACCTGTAAGTGGAAGTGAACTGAAGCTCTTACTGAAACTCAGGGCCAGAATTTTGTGCCAGAGTCCATCTTTTTAACAGAATATTAGATTTATTAACTTTAGCACAAGTAAATGCAAAACCAACCACTGGACATTTTAACACAAACATGCATTTTAAATGTTCATATAGCCTAACAGCTATGCTGATTAATGAAATGATAAGATCATTTTCTTTAATTAGTTATCATGAGTAATTGCGAGGGCTGTGACTTAACTGATTTTCATGACAACATACTACTAATGTAACTGAGAGATTGGTTAAATGAAGAGATACGCTTTAAAAGTGATTGAAGAAGACAGCTAATTATAGACTAATTAGCCAGATGGGGGACCTCAGGGGATGCGTTGAAGTACTGAGATGGTTTTATTAAAAAAACTGGCCATAGTAAAAATTTGCGACTGATGGATCATTAGTGATTTTGATGCATGGTGAATTCAGTTTGTGCTGTTTTATTATTAATCAACAGCTATTTAAAATTATTAAAAATTATTAAAATATGAAATAAATGTACACTATACCGTTCAAAAGTTGTTGTTTTTTTGGAAAGACATTAATATTTTTCTTCCGCAAGGATGCATTAAACTGATGAAAAAAAGTTAGATAGAAATAGATCTAAATAGATTAAATAGATTTCTATTTCAAAGAAATGCTGTTCTTTTGAACTTTCAATTTATCAAAGAATCAGAAACAAATGCATCACATTTTTCACAAAAATATTAAGCAGCACAACCTTTTTCAAACATTTATAATAAAAAGAAATGTTTCTCGAGCACCAAATTAGCATATTAGAATGACTTCTGAAGGATCATGTGACACTGAAGTCTGGAATAATGGCTGCTAAAAAGTCAGCTTTGCCATCACAGAAATAAATGACACAGAATATTAAATTATATATTAAAACAGAAAGCAGTTATTTTGAAATGTAATAATATTTCATATTATTACTGTTTTACTGTATTTATAACTAAATATTGGATATAATCCTGAACATTTGAACAGACAATAAAGGATCATTAAGAAAAACCCCTTGTATCTGATCAGAAAAGTCTCAATACAATTCAGCAATAGTCCATGTCACACAAAAGAGTTCCCAGTCTTAAACACCATGTGAGAGGGTGACACAATAACTGACACACCATCTAGACCCTGTCCTGCCCCCGTAGCACCTCTCTGCACGCTCATGTCCACACAGGTCTCACGACCAGCTGACCAGCACACCTGCTGGGTCCAAACCCATCTGCAACAGATTAGCCTTTCCTTCCACTACAACAGAGCCATTCCAGCCTCAAATAGTCCCATCACTTCCGCTAGAGCTGAGAGATTGCCTATCGACCAGACTTGACCCTACATCTTTATACATAAAGATATATGCAACATGATTCTTTTTCCTGCCCACTATTGCACATGCCTGCCCTCGAGAGATGAGAGACGGTCTCTCTGCTGTGAATGACTAAAGTGAGACGGTTATTATTTACGGCTGAAAGCAAAATTTCAATAATTGTGCGAAGAAAAAGTAGCAGGTTTCAAAGCACTTAATTTTTATGTGAGGTGGACCTTAGTCTTGACTGAAGTGGTAATTGATGATATTTTAAACATGACCTGGACCTGTGTGAAATGGAAAGATAAAATACCGCCCAGAGATCACAATACAGCACAGAATGCCGTGACAAAAGCGCAGCCTCGATGAAATGTCATCATTTCATCCATTTGACCCAAGATGCTGTTGGATTCACAGGCTTTAACAAAAGCACAGCACTAACAATAGGTGTAAAATTCAGATTGAGAAAAGCTTATTTATACCGTATTACCTGTTAAATGTATGTAGCCTGAAAACTCTTAATTATAAGCATCTGAAAAGGTCAGAACAACCAGTACTTTATAAGACAGAAGCTATAAAGCCACAGAAGCAGATGATGAAACTTATAAATACAGCAGCGTCCTTCACATTCACTTCAAGTTCTCAAGCCTTCAGTGGAAAGAGGGGCTTTTAAAACTAGCAAAGACAAAAACCGCAATCCTGATTTATGAGTGTTTTTATGTCCACTTAAAGGAAATCTTTCTTTTGTAGCAGTAATCCACTCAGTTTTCTAAATCAATATTGTGAAGATTTTAGCGTGTTTGAACATTTATGCATCCTTTTGGTTTGGTAACATGATGTTGATATACAGTAAGGGGTGGACATCCAATATTAAGATAAATAATAGACAGTGACTTTACGACTGCTCATCCAGGTTCGGTAATTCAATGCTGAGAGGTTACATAAGGAGGTTTAATTTATTCTGCCAGAGAGTACATCACATCCAGTTACATTATTGATCAGCCACTTTAATAGACATTAATACACAGTTACAAGTAACTCTGCTTATTTTCACCACACTAATATTTTATATGATAATAATAATAAAATCATATAATATAGACGCAATGTTTTTTATATGGTATATTTTATATACAAACTGTATATTCTATCCCCTTACACTATCCCTACCCCTAAACCTACCCATCACACAAAACTTTCTGCATTTTAAGTCCCCACCGGGATAGAAAAACATGAACACACATCTTGACATTGTCATCCTGGAATATGGCCATGATATGTCTTTCTACATGGTTGTTTAAGAAATTAAAAGTTACACTCTATAGGGTTAGAAGAACTGTTGCCAAACATATAACATGCTAGAAACATACTAACTGCAATAAAGATCCAATCATTGACTCTTAAGCATTTGCCTATTTAAATCCAAACAGCAATATACACTCACCTAAAGGATTATTAGGAACACCATACTAAAACTGTGTTTGACCCCCTTTTGCCTTCAGAACTGCCTTAATTCTACGTGGCATTGATTCAACAAGGTGCTGAAAGCATTCTTTAGAAATATTGGCCCATATTGATAGGATAGCATCTTGCAGTTGATGGAGATTTGTGGGATGCACATCCAGGGCACGAAGCTCCCGTTCCACCACATCCCAAAGATGCTCTATTGGGTTGAGATCTGGTGACTGTGGGGGTCATTTTAGTACAGTGAACTCAATGTCATGTTCAAGAAACCAATTTGAAATGATTCGAGCTTTGTGACATGGTGCATTATCCTGCTGAAAGTAGCCATCAGAGGATGGGTACATGGTGGTCATAAAGGGATGGACAGGGTCAGAAACAATGCTCAGGTAGGCCGTGGCATTTAAACGATGCCCAATTGGCACTAAGGGGCCTAAAGTGTGCCAAGAAAACATCCCCCACACCATTACACCACCACAACCAGCCTGCAACCAGTAACAAGGCATGATGGATCCATGTTCTCATTCTGTTTACGCCAAATTCTGACTCTACCATCTGAATGTCTCAACAGAAATCGAGACTCATCAGACCAGACAACATTTTTCCAGTCTTCAACTGTCCAATTTTGGTGAGCTTGTGCAAATTGTAGCCTCTTTTTCCTATTTGTAGTGGAGATGAGTGGTACTTGGTGGGGTCTTCTGCTGTTGTAGCCCATCCGCCTCAAGGTTGTGCGTGTTGTGGCTTCACAAATGCTTTGCTGCATACCTCGGTTGTAACGAGTGGTTATTTCAGTCAAAGTTGCTCTTCTATCAGCTTGAATCAGTCGGCCCATTCTCCTCTGACCTCTAGCATCAACAAGGCATTTTCGCCCACAGGACTGCCGCATACTGGATGTTTTTCCCTTTTCACACCATTCTTTGTAAACCCTAGAAATGGTTGTGCGTGAAAATACCAGTAACTGAGCAGATTGTGAAATACTCAGACCGGCCCGTCTGGCACCAACAACCATGCCACGCTCAAAATTGCTTAAATCACCTTTCTTTCCCATTCTGACATTCAGTTTGGAGTTCAGGGGATTGTCTTGACCAGGACCACACCCCTAAATGCATTGAAGCAACTTCCATGTGATTGGTTGATTAGATAATTGCATTAATGAGAAATTGAACAGGTGTTCCTAATAATCCTTTAGGTGAGTGTATACACCAATCAGGCATTACATTATGACCATTATGGCTTTCACCTTTCTAATTATGACCACCATTCTAATTATGACCACCTTTCTCTGTGTTGGTATATATATATATGAAATTGGAGGAAGATGAAAATAAATGGAAATAACATATGAGCTCATATGTGAGACTGATCTTCCTGGACTCTTGTTGAATACCGTACTCAAGTGAAATGTTAAGCACAAGTGCAGGGTGAAAATTAATGAATAAAATAAACAAATATAATTTTTTTTTACTTTTGATTAACGCTGCTGTCACTGCTCCTGTTTTTATTTTATCTTAGGGGACTTGAAACATGAGTGAAATATTCACTTACAAAAAGTGAGGTATTCAAATTTGACATCAAACACATCAACACAGACACACGCATCCTAGACAACACAGCCCCTACAAAGAGTTGCAAACATCCACTAAAAACAGACAATTCTCGTTCGGTTTAAGCTCTTTCCTCCCATTACAAACCCCTACTTTCCTCTCTCTCCACTTATTTCTCCTTTTTCTTTTCTTTCAGCATGAAAACACACTTGCTTTTATTTTTGCGCTTTTCTTTTTTAATGTGAGCTGCGTGTTCGGCCTCTTTTTCTCCTCCTCAGTGTGTCTGTGCTCTATAATTACGGTAGTTTCTACCTACTGCGCCAAAGAGCTCCCACCCCTCTTCCTCCCCTCCCCGAGCGACCGTGTCTCCCCATGCTTAATGTGACACCGTCAGTCAAAGCCTTTGGAGAGCAGCCGAGCAGAAATCAAAAGACAGGGATGAAGTGTGAGGGACAAAGAAGAGAGTGGATGTGATAAACACATAGAGAACCTGCACGTTACCTGACAAGGGCCTTCTGCGCTCCGAACCTGGTTCCTGCTGCTTTTGAAGGTGTAGGGAGTGTTTGCATCTCTGTATTCATCCGAGAGTGATTTCACTAAATGAACTGAATGAAAGTAATCCGTGTGACTTCTGCCGAAGTCCAACCTGTTATTTTGTGTCATCAAGTAAAAGACTGAAGTTAGTGGAAGAAAAAAAAAAAACACACACACACACACACACTTTGATAAAGTTAGTAATTTTTGTTTATTCGTGCATGCTGAATGAAGTCTTTTCAAATGTGAAACTTTTAAACTGAAATTTAGCTAGTGCAGTGTTACCTTTTTTTGTATTACTACTCCTTCATCGACATCAGACCAGATATGTTCAGAGTGATACCTGTAATTTATTGAGAAGACCATCAGAGGACTTCCTGTGGGCAGGAACATCTCGGTTACATACTAAGATTAAGTGTGGAGAAAGTTGTTATATTTAAATACTGCTGATTTGCAAGCTCAATAGCAACATTTCTGGAAAAGGATATTATGTTGCTTCTTGCTCATTTTGCAACACTTTCAAAGTTAAGTGTCCAGTGAGTAGCACTAAAAGCAGGTTCGGTGTTATCTGAAACAGATGAATGAGAATCTGGCAAAGGTTTATCACATTGGTTGTTGTACATATCGTGGCAGTTCAGAAATGAAAAGTCCGGTGAGTGGTGCTAAAAAGATTAATGCTATATCACGTTTTAAAATAACGTACCTCCAACCCTAAACAAAACCAATGGCCTTATTATTATTATTTTTTAAACCTTTATTTAACCAGGCAAGTCACTTAAGAACAAGTTTCTTATTTTCAACAACAGCCTGGAAGGAAGTTAAATCTCCTGAAAGACATACAAACATACATTACAATACACACACATATACATTCATTTAAAACTTTTACATGCTCTAATAAAAACACTCCCTAGTAGTTTTTTAAATGTAGAGATTGAAATATAGGACTCTAATTTCAATGACTTTTGTAGCAGATTCCACTCATTTGGGGCAGCAATACCAAAAGCTGAACGACCATAAACAGTAAAGACAAAAAAGCATTTGCTGAAACAACCATGCCATTTTAGCTTGCTTCTACAATCTTTGAGCTCTTTTTACGGGACCCGTACCCAAGTGCTCTGCATCACAAGTGCAATGCTGTGTCAGGTGAGCAGGTGAGAAGTTTACTATGTCAGAAAACAAATACTTGTGGAGCTGATTATGTGATACAAACGTCAAATTGTATTAGTTTACAAACGTGTTTTACATGGTAAAAGTGTTGTGACGTCACAGTTTTGTGCAAGGAATCGCATGAAAAAAAGTATTTATTAATTGATAATCTGCCTCATAATCATAATTTCTGTGAAGTTTGTTTTGGCAGTGCACTGTATGCAGATAAAAATGTAGATAAAAGCATGTTTTTTGTGACCCTAAATTGCAAAATTTGCAGTATTCTTTAATCCAACTCGACAAATATAGAATCTGTGTTGATTCTTTTATAATTTGATATCGGTTGTTATGCTTTGAGATGTTCTTGGACAAAAACAGGACAAAAAGGTTTAGTATTGAGGGGTCAAGAGTCAGTCTGGGTACTTTAAATGCACACATATTCTGTTACTTTAATAACATTAATCACATTACAAATGTAATCTATTGACACCCTAATATTTTAAAGTCATAAATGCCTTTTTTCTTTTTACCCCTTGTTGGGAATCAACTCCCTGTTCAAGAGATGATAATCAGATAATCCCATGCCCTTCAAATGGCCATTGATTTCTTTAATCTGCCTATCATTTACACAGGGGCAGGTCTTCCAGCTACCAAACACTGAGTCACCTCTGTGTAAGATTAGTAATTCTGACACATATGTTACTTGTCTGCCTTTAAAATAGGTGAATCTCACCTTTCCCTCTGTCTCAGTGCTCTCTGACAGCTGGGCTGGAGCCTGAGGACAGGCTCTCTCAATGGAGACTTTCACTGGGCCCATCTGTCCCCTTCTGTTCTGTACCTCTCAAACACACTGCCTGAGGATAACAGAGCACAGCTTTTCACCTTCAGCACACACATCATCTAGATCACATTTATGTAAAATATTATTTTTTAAATAGAACCCTTTTTATAAGGTTCCATACAGAACCATGCTTTAAAAAGGTGTTACAGAACCTTAATGGTGTTCTAAATAAATGTTTTAATAATAGTTTATTTTCATTATTAGTATTATTAATATTATATTTTTAGTCCTCTATCTGCCAGGCCTCATAATATCTTGTTGCCTCTATTTGGGTTTAAAATAAAATAATAAATAAATAAATAAATGAAACAGCTTGTTGTGTCAATTAGGTACTTTTTTTATTGACATGGCAAATTATAGCAAAAATGACAGTCCTCTACCGACAGTTGTTAGCAAAACACATTAATAAATAACAATTGACATTGAACATGATAGAGGCAATGAAGACCCAGTTCCAGTGAAATATCTTCACAATCCTCTATGATCTTTACATGTATTCTGAGTGGCAGTTTCTCTTTGTAGATGATGAGGTTGTGGTACATGACAGCATCTGAAATACACATTTGAGTTTAGAGTCTCTTTCATTTGATTTTGAGAAAACAGTTATGTTTACGAAGGCCAAATGATTATGTTTATGATTAGCAAAAAATGTGAGCATGTGTTAAAAGGAAACAGTGACTGGGTATGTTTAGGCATAAAGTAAAAAAGTAACGTTTAGGCATGTTAAATTTAAAAAAATCTAACAATATGGATCATAAATTCAATATCTCTGTTACTTACTTTGTGGAGAAGAGAAGATGAGTATCCTTAACTGAACAAAGCTACTCACACTTACATGTTCTGTTAAACTAAAAAGAGAAAAATTATTGTTAGGAAACCAGTTACAATTTTGTATAGACATTTTAAGAAAGAAATAATTTACCTGTCGCGAGTGTGTTGACAGTGTTGTAGTTGTATAGCTGAGCTCCAGAAAATCAGTAATGACATGGCTTTGACAGTTACAGATTTGAAAAACAAAAAGGCGGGAATAAAGAACCCTAAAGAACCATTTCAGCATATAAAGGGTTCTTCAGGATGATACGGTTTTAAATAGAACTGTTACTACGTGTAAATAACCTTTAAAGAACCATCTTTTTTTAGAGTGTAGACTTATCTGACAGTGATAGTTAATAATAATTTGGCTTCAGTACATGAGAATGAACTGTGTTTATCTTCATCCATTACATTGAGAAGTTGCAATGAGACATGCAATGAGACACAAATGAACTCTCTCATTGCACTTACAAAGTCATCAAAAAGGAGCAAATCAGAGGAAAAAGATTAGAAACGTCACATATTGTGACAAAAATGATCCCCCTTCACATTGACAAGCGCCCCCGCAGTCCCCCCCCCCCCTTTCTTTTCTACCCATGCAGCCGTTAAAAGGCATCTGTCATTATAGCCCCGCTGAGGGGCAGACAAGTCCACTATACTCTCGGGGCCCGCCGTGAAAATCTCCAGCTTCCCCATGGCTGAGCTGAGCTTGACGCGAGTAAATGACAGGGTAGGGCCCGGTTCGGCCGTGCAGCATCCAGGGGCACTGCACTCCCGTAACCCTGCAATTAAACCTCTCCTGCAGAAAAGGGAGGGGGCATTGTTAAAGGAAGGGGACAACACAAAGAGAAAGTAAATCAAATGAACATTTAAGTGTGAAAATGAAGCTAGTGGCAAAGAGTCCAAAAAGAGGCTGCAGATGTGAATAAGGGCAATATACCATATAATGAAATAATACCACTTTGAGGTTGTTTTTCTCTTAATTTAATAATCTTTTTAATCATCCAAACCCGAATTTTACAAGTAGCCGTTTAGGAAATTCACAAACAACCACCCTGAATGTTGTCGACAGTTGGTGCTCCAGACAGGGTCATGGTGTGTGGGCTGTGCATTTGAGGCTAAAATACTGCTAAGTGCTGTTTGGTTTTAAAGGAGGTGGGGTCGTGGTGTAAGTGCTGTGTGTGTGTGCTACTGGGTGTATTGTGTTGAGTGTAAAAGGTCTGTGTACGATGGCTCAGTGGAGTAGGGAGCAATTCACTGCTCCACACCTCCCCAAAAATGATATCCTCTTTTGTGTCACACGCACAACTGAAACCAAGCAGGACACAAACAAGTTCTGCACAAGATCGTTGCAAATGGAGGGTCTGGGAACTGTTCCACTCTCAAGGCCCTGGGGACTATGAATGAGAACAGAGACCATCATTAGATAAGAGAGATAAAGAGATGCCAAGAGGCATGGAAAGAGATGCCTAAGGGTTCACCTTGAGGTGTGTGTTTACAAGTCCAAGACAAGACTATGCAGCCAGAGTCATAAACCAATAAATCAGGGGCTGGACCCACATGTCAGAATTAATCAACAAGCTTGTCAATCAGTCAATCAATTAGTAAGGTCTTGATGATCATTAGATAAATCAAACCAATGAGGATCATGTCAATCACCTCAACACCATGGCAAACCACATTTTGCTCTTTAAGTTCAGGGAAGTTCCTATGGAAATCGCAATTACGGTTTGATGTTGGTTTTTTTCGACCCGCTCTAATGATAAGTATGTATATATGTGTATATACATGTGCATGTGTATTAAATATGTGTAATTGATGTACATTCTAAAACAAGACACTTTAAGACCCACCTGCATTAAACAGGCAGTAACACTAGACTGTGCTGAGAAATGTAAAATGTTATGCCTCTATGAATTCAAAACTGACAATTCATATTATTTATGGATTATTTCATTCTTTATTATAAAAAATGTAAGGCTATCTGTACACATCCTTATATTTTAAATTAATGCGATCCTATAATCTTTAATAAAAACATTAACGTCCTCTCCCCGATAGAGGACGTGAGGGCTGATGTGAGGGCTGGGCTATAAAATAGTTAGTTGCCTAATGGGCAGATAACTTTCAATCCTTTTCCTGCAGCAAATTACCAATGATCACAGCAATTAGCAAACAACAATGATCCAATTGGTTACTTGTTTTTTTTGTGGTAGCTTATATACTCATGCAAAGTTGATTACTGCAATTAATTAATAATAAACTAAATTTCTTGTTTGCATAGGACACAGGTACGTAGAATGAGAACCTTAGTGCTTATAATTAAAGCTCTGAATGTGCCATATTAAATAATAATTCCTGAAACTCTTAATAGGGAATAAATGTTGATCACAATTTCCGTTTGATGCTGACATACTTTATTTTTTAGTGAATTAACTTTGGCAATCCTAAAAAATAAGTAAAAATGATTATAACCCCGCAGTTCACAAAATGAGCATGCATACGAATTTTGCAGTCAAACCATTCCCAATTACTTATTATTATCAACACAAATTGGTTTCCGCCACTGAACTCAGAATTCAAAGTTGGGGTGTAAGGTTCCTGTTGGTAATTACATCTTTATGGCGCCGCTTAGTCATGCTCAGCTCATAAATTCAGTCATTCCAACATGGCAGCATTTGTGCCATATGTGATAACATAAGGCTTTTAATGAATATACTGTACATTGGACACATAACATATAAAGTTGCACATGTATTCAAACACCCCCCCCCCCCTTAGAAAGAGCAGCATGGGCTTTGAAATGAACATTTAAAGGCAGTTATAAAGAGAGAGGGGCGAGTAAGGTAAGTGTACCTCATTTAATTGCTCTCTTGGTGGCTCGACTCACTGGGAGAGGGCTCTTTTCAGCCTCTTGTGTGACGGCACAGCAGGGCCTCCGTAATGGAACAGGTAGAAAAGGCGTTTATCAAATTTGCTTTTATTAGGAGGAGAATTTTAATAGACTGAGAAAAGGTAGACCTGCTGGGGAGAAAGCCGCCACTCTCACAGGCCTATCTTGGTAAATTAGAGGCTGCCAATGTCCACCGAGGGCTCTGTGGGCTTAGCAGCTGACAGTCATCGGCACAATAGTGAAGATCCAGAGTCGGATGAAGACATCTCGACACCGGCAGAGTGATTTTCAATCCGTTAGGTGCTTAAATGCTACAGCAAGGCAAATAAACCAATACTTGAGTGACACAATCAATGGAAGGATGGATTGTCTGTCAGGCTGACATGGACGGCCGGATTCAGAGAGTGACACAGCAGATGACAACAGCTGCCACGGCTCTATTCTCTCGAGCCATCATACACATGAAAACAAGGTGACAAATATGACACACTCTCCCCCTGAGCCTCTCTCCAGTCAGAGTTCCCACATTCACACTCAATAGACTGCTTGTCACCACGCTTGCTAGTTACAGCTAGTTATGTATTTACCGCATTTATATGAAAAGGAAGGAGCAGAAAATAACCTGATGCAGAGAAAGAGAGCGTCGGTAATCTTTTGAGCAATCAGCGGAAAAGTGCGCTTCACATTTTTCAATTTCTACCTGCCACTCGCAACTCAGGCTGCAGCGGATATGCTTGGCAATTTGCCAATCAGTGTGTTGTGTTGCACAGGGGGAGTCTGTCATGCTTCTCTGAGTCTCGCACACACCTTCAAAGAACCACGTCTGATAGCGCACACACACCGTCTTTATTAGGAGTTACATACCACCAGCTTGTAGATAAAATAGATATGTCTAGTAAACAGGAATGATGCGTTTTGATTTAAGTTTACATGACGGAATATTCTACAGTTTTGACATAACGGAGATGTCAATCAGGTGAAGGTGATTTTCTGGAGCTAATTAAAGAGGGGGACAGACATGCATCTGCAGGAGTGCAGATACACTTGCTTGTGATCATGTTTATTCACAGAAGTGCATGTGTCTGAGATTCAGCCACCTAATTGGCCCTCCTCCTGAGAGTTAAAGGATCATTTAATAAGGAAGAGAAGTCCTGGACAAGATATAGTATACTGATGAAGCTCAGTCATTTCGATGTTCAACAGCTCCTGTTGTTTCAAACCTGTAGGCCTACTTTATAACTTGAAGAAGCTTTTTCTTAAATTTTTTTTTTCCTTTTTTAAAAAGAAGTGCATGTAATTATATTGAGTGTCTATACTTCAAATCTTAAACATATATTTAAAAAAAAATGCAATATATTAATTAAACTTAAAGAGAGTACACTTTGGCCTGGTTTTACAGAGAGGGCTTGGATTAAGCCAGGATTATGCCTTAGTTCAATTAGGACATTTAAGTAGCTTTTACAAATGTTCCTTAGAAGAAAAAAAACGGTAACACTTTACAATAAGGTTTATTAGTTAACATTAGTTAACTACATTAGTTAACTAATAATGAACTGCACTTATAAAGCATTTATTTATCTTTGTTAATGTTAATTTCAAAATGTACTAATGCATTATTAAAATCTTGTTAACATTAGTTAATGCACTGTGAACTAACATGAACAAGCCATGAACAGCTATATTTTTTATTAACTAACATTAACAAAGATTAACTAATGCTGAACAAAGATGTTGTTCATGGTTAGTTCATGTTAACTAATGCATTAACTAATGTTAACTAATACAACCTTATTGTAAAGTGTTACCAAAAAAACATTACTGGTGTGCATCTTCAGACAAAACAATGGCAATGACATATTTTAAGATATGTCAGAGCAAGTTTCTTTAAGTTAAAACAGCTCAAGCCATGTCTGTGAAACTGGGGGTAGGTTTCTTAACAAACTTAAATACATTTTTAAAAGTGCACATTATGTTGTAATAATTTATGCTGTGACTTAAATAAGTATACTAACTTCGATATGTTTAAAATAAGGCATATATAAAGTAATTGGTTATAATTTTAATTATAGCATGTTACTCAATATTACAGTTAATTTTTTTTCTTTTTTAAATGTACTAAATTGCAAACTCATCATTACAAATGTATATAAATGTAAATTTGGCAGTAAACTTTAACCTATTTCAAAGCCAACAGAAGTAATTATGAAATTACATAAAGATCCTACTTAAAGGAACTGTATGTAAGAAATGTATCTCAATTAATCATAAAATGGACCTGATATGTCACTAAACATTAAGAAATCATGTTAATTTCAAATACTTATATCACTGACAACAGTTGTCCGGCCAGGATGTTGTCATTTTAAAAGTTGCAGCCCTCAACTGATGTTGATGTTGACATGTTGTGTTTTGGCCTGAAGCGCCACCCTCCACCTATCTACCAATCACAAAGTCAGTAGTGCTTCGGCATCGAGGTTGCCAGCTGTAGTTACCACAGCTGCAGCAACAAACTTTTTGGATAAAAAATGTCTAATTTTTTTAAACCTTCAACCCCAAATCAGAAAAAGTTGGGACAGTATGGTAAACGCAAATAATAAAAAAAAGAAGTGATTTCTAAATTTACTTTGACTTGTATTTCATTGCAGACAATATGAACACAAAATATTTCATGTTTTGTCTGGTCAACTTAATGTCATTTGTAAATATGCATCCTTTCCTGTCATTCAGACCTGCAACACATTTCAAAAAAAGTTGGGACAGTAAAGCATTTACCACTTTGTAATATTGCCATTCCTTTTCACAACACTTAAAAGACGTTTAGGGACTGAAGACACCAAGTGATGAAGTGTTTCAGGTGTAATTTTGTCCCATTCTTCCCTCAAACAAGTCTTAAGGTGGGCAACAGTACGGGGTCTTCGTTGTCGCATTTTGCGCTTCAAAATGCGCCACACATTCTCTATTGGAGACAGGTCGGGACTGCAGGCAGGCCAGTCAAGTACCCGTACCCTCTTCCTCCGCAGCCAGGACTTTGTAATGTGTGCAGAATGTTGTTTTGCATTGTCATGTTGAAATATGCATGGACGTCCCTGGAAAAGATGTCTTCTTGAAGGCGGCATATTATGCTCCAAAATCTCTATGTACTTTTCAGCATTAATGGTGCCTTCACAGAAGTGCAAGTTACCTTTGCCAAGGGCACTGACACAACCCCATACCATGACAGACCCTGGCTTTTGGACTTGTTGCTGGTAACAGTCTGGATGATCCTTTTCTTCTTTGGTCCGGAGCACACAGCGTCCATTCCTCTGATTCATCTGACCACAGTACACGTTTCCACTGTGTGATGGTCCATCCCAGATGCCTCCGAGCCCAGAGAAGTCGACGGCGCTTCTGGACACTGTTAACATCGGGCTTCCTTTTGGCACAGTACAGTTTTAACTGGCATTTGTGGATGTAACTACGTATTGTGAAACTTGACAAAGGTTTGCCAAAGTAGTCCTGAGCCCATGTGGTGATATCGCTTATAGATGAATGACGATTCTTGATGCAGTGCCGCCTGAGGGATCGGAGATCACGGTTGTTCAGCTTAGGCTTGCGCCCTTGGCCTTTACGTACTGAAATTCCTCCAGATTCCTTGAATCTTTTAATTATGTTATGCACTGTTGAATGTGAAATATCCAAATCTCTTCCTATCTTTCTTTGAGGAACATTGTTTTTAAACATTTCAATAATTTTCTCACGTATTTGTTGGCAAACTGGCGATCCTCGGCCCATCTTTGCTCCTAAAGGATTAGACCTTTCTTGGATGCTGCTTTTGTACCAAATCATAATTACAATCACCTGTTGACATCACCTGTTTCAAATCACATCATTATTTAACCATTTTACCTCATTACTAGCCCTAAATTGCTCCTGTCCCAACTTTTTTTGAAATGTGTTGCAGGTCTGAATGACATGAAAGGATGCATATTTACAAATGACATGAAGTTGACCAAACAAAACATGAAATATTTTGTGTTCATATTGTCTGCAATGAAATAAAAGTCAAAGTAAATTTAGAAATCACTTCTTTTTTTTTTTTTTTGCGTTTTCCATACTGTCCCAACTTTTTCTGATTTGGGGTTGTAAAAGACCTCGTTATGAATCAGAAAAACGTTGTGACAATGTACGAAATAAAAAAAGGATTTGTATAGGAGATGCCTTTGAAAGATGGAGATGGCTGAAAACTAAAAAAAGTATTTGAAGACAGACGCCAACGTTGCTAATTTCCTTCTGGACAGGTAACGTTAAGGTTCATATGTTTGGCTAACTATGTTTTTGAAATGGACATTTCAAATATTTATGACAGTCGAACAAAGTTATGCATGTTTGTGCAAAGTAACGTTAGGTTAGCGCATATGGAGGAGGTGGTGGGTCATTGAATTGAAAAGGTAACGTTAAGGAATTGTTTGGTAAATAAAAACGACGAGTCGTCATTGCTAACATTATTAATGCATTATCAGAGCCCGTTTCTCTGTCATTATGCTGAGACGCTGAGGAAAACAACATTAGCACGCCCATTATGGCAATGTGAAAACGTATTTGAGACACTAGCCTAACGTTACCTGAGTAAAAATGATTCCTCATTCGTTCTTTGCATATATAGTGGACAACACATGCTGCAAGTTGACCTGTATGACACATAGTGACTTAGGCTTGTGCTTGTAACTTACTTACGTTAATGACAGATACCGCTACAAGTTAGACTAACAGCTAACTTACTGTTCTAACAATGTACTGTCACATACGAGCGTTCATATTTACGATTATATTTGGCTAATCGCCATTAGTAATTTTTTGCGATACATAATTACTTCACAAAACATCTCTAAACATAAACATAATTAACAGAAGAAAAAAAAACTTGCTGTGTAGGACTCGTTACTTGCCATTGGAAGCTCCTTGTAGCAGCCTACGTTCCTGCTGGATCCTGCAGCCCAGAGCCATATAATAATATAATATAATAATTATATTATAGCCATATAATAATTTTCAACGGCTCTGCTGCAGCCTATCTGGCAACCTCGAGTCAGGGGGGAGGGGGAGAGGGGATACAGTGATTGCAGTACCAGTTTTGGCCACAATCCTACATACAGTTCCTTTAAAGGGTTAGTTCAACCAAAAATGAAAATTCTGTCATTAATTACTCACCCTCATGTCGTTCGACACCCGTAAGACCTCCGTTCATATTCGGAACACAAATGAAGATATTTTTGTTGAAAGCTGATGGCTGAGAAAGGCTTCAGATAGGCCTCCATTGGCATTCAGTATTATACATATATTAATACTCCCAAGACCCATAAAAGGCACTTAAAACGTCGTTACAAAGTCCATCTCACCACAGTGACTCTACAATAATTTTACGATGCGACGACAATAGTTTTTGTGCGCAAAAAAAAAATCAAAATAACACCTTTATCCAGCTTGTTATTGTCTTCCGTGTGTGCCTCCACAACGCATGCGCGAGAATATGACGCAGATCCGGCGCTCGGACACATGACCCAGAAGGGATTTGTTTACAAGCAGAGGAAGACGCGCGTGTCTAAGCTGTTGGATTCTACATTGATCGTTTAGTGTGCATTTCATGGATTCCCGAACGCTGGCGCTACGTCATATTCTCGCGCATGCGTCGTGGAGGCACACACGGAAGACAATAAAAAGCTGGATAAAGGTGTTATTTTGATTTTTTTTGTGCACAAAAACTATTGTCATCGCATCGTAAAATTATTGTAGAGCCACTGTGGTGAGATGGACTTTGTAACGACGTTTTAAGTGCCTTTTATGGGTCTTGGGAGTATTAATGTACTGAATGCCAATGGAGGCCTGTCTGAAGCCTTTCTCAGCCATCAGCTTTCAACAAAAATATCTTCATTTGTGTTCCGAATATGAACGGAGGTCTTACGGGTGTCGAACGACATGAGGGTGAGTAATTAATGACAGAATTTTCATTTTTGGGTGAACTAACCCTTTAAGTGGGTGAAAAAAACTGGTGAAACAATAATACATTTAATCTAATTGTAATTCTGAAATTTGTTCAAAACGATACATTCAGTGCACAGTAAGCAATTTCTGAGATACACTGTTGATATTTGAAATCGACAAACAAACCCAAACACACCCCTACTTTATTGCTCCGCCCCAAAAATAACAAACACACTATGGCAATAACTAACAACATGGCACATCAGCTTCCACAAGTATGGATGCATCAGGTGTGATTCAACAACAGGTTCTATAAAACATAGCAAAACCAAGGTGTTGATTTAAATTCAATTAACAGTGTTTCTGAACCTACAAGTATATGCTTTTAAAGTATATTATTTCCGTAATAATTACTCTTTTTAAAGGTATGCTAAAGTGTACTTGTTTTTCAAGGAGTTCCAATGCAGTTTTCACTGTATGGACAAAAACTTTCTTCAGAATATCATCTTTTGTGTTCCACGGAAGAAAGAAAGTCATACAGGTTTGGATCCTCATGAGGGTGAGTAAATGATAACATTTTTATTTTTGGGTGAACTTCCAATAAAGGATTAAAGATTTGACAGACTGATGTTATCTTGATTTCCATCAGGTATTCATAAAGCAGCCGGGCCATGAAGGCACTTCACCTTATAAGAGACATTGCCAGTTTGCTTCCGAACCCATTTACATTGCTTTATTTAAGTTTTCTTTTGCTGCATTCTTATTTTAATGTAAATCATTTTGATAATTTGATTTCTTCCTGCCACAATACCACAGGTAGTATTTGTTAGACTTGCAAATGTGATGAAAAAGCCATATATAAAGTAAAAAAAGCTTTCTATCAATCTCCCCAAGGCCACCAACTCCGCCATTCAGAGCACTCCACCAGACGTGGTATGGTGTCGGACTGTATAAGGCATATTGTGCCAGTGAATAAAGAATATGAATGTATATGATATTGTATGGAGTCTAGCAAAGAGCAAAGCCTACTCACCCTTCCCCACAGAGTAGATGTTTGCAAAGCAAATGCTCCCTTTGCCACCATAATTAATTGCTCTCATTAAAATGACAATTCTTTCAGATTGCCGTCGCTTCATTTGTTAGGCACACATACGGGCCTGAAAGGACGTTTCTAAGGCCAATTCATTGAACGGGCTTTGCAAGGAGGAGTGGTGGAAAAAAATTGTAATTAATGTTTTTGTTTGAGCGCAGAACAATCCTCTGCTTTCTGTTACCTTGATGCGTTAATGTCTTTGTGCGTATCTAAATACTGTTTTACTGATGGCACATTGTACCTCTTGTTTTGTTTTGATTACACCACATGCAATATGCAAACCGCAGAGGCAAATTTTACTTTCCTTTATTAGAGAGACACAGGGATGATAATTTTCTAGACAAATAGAGGGAGACAAAAAATAAAGAGGAAGATTCTTTGTATTTGTTTCAAGGTGGACAAAACAACATACATCCATGTAACGATCCGCAGATGATTGCCAAAATAATAACCGTCATATTAAGATGTTAATGTACTGACTGATGAAAACATATGCTCTCGTTAATGCGATTGTTATACAGTTATCAATACCAGAACAATCAGTAAAGAGCCTTGATGTGTTTGTTTATGAATGGAAAAAGAGCGGCAAACCTGAATGATGATTTTCATTTTCACCAGGAGCACGTCTTGTGACCTTGTATTTTCTATATTACGAAAAAGTGAAATGGAAGAGAGATAGATGGCTGAAAAGTGCACAAAATAAATTCTGGTTTACGTTGCGCTTGCTGCTGTGAGAAGCTTTGACTTTATACTGACTACAATTGGTGTGCATGCAGCATGGCACAAAAGAGAGCATTTTCAGTTACTGTTGCCATTGTAATGTAATTTGTTTCATGAAAGAATGTCCGTTTCTCAATACGCGTTCTTAAGCAATCTTGCGTCCTTGTGTTTTCGTACTACATCATCAGTCTGGTTCCAATACTCAAGAACCCAAGTACAGAGATTGCATAAAAGTACCCGGATGTGTTCGATAGGATGCATCAAGTGCAGACTTGAGAAAATCAAACCAAAAGTCATAGCGGGTGGACAACATACGGAAGCTTGTAGCTTTAAACTTCTCTTGTTCTCACTCAAGAGATTCCTGCTCAAAAATACAGGACGGTTCATGAAAGTAAACATTTGTCGTTTTGTTTGGCATAATTTTGATAAAGTTCTAATACCTGGAGAAAGCCTGCATTACTTTTTAATTGGAACATTTAAAAGGATCATAACATCGACAAACCTTAACTTTAAATAGGCTACATACTCATTTACACAAATACTAAAATAAAAAAGATATCAAATAATAACAATAATGTAATTAAATGTTTTAAGGTTACAACATCTGTGAAGTTACTGTGTATTAGTTGGTGCTGTCCCACTGCCTAATATGTGCTGAACGGTCAGTTGAGCAGCAAGATCACAGCCCATCTCAATTCTCACAAAGATGCGTTCTGTGTCCGAGTTCGTGCTTTCAAGGTTGCCTGGCAAGACCTGTCTTCATGAGACCGTTCTTTGCATTCTTAGAATTGAGAAACAGTCAATGTTTCCAAAAATGAGGGGTTATTGAGAAAAAAAGTTAGCTGGTCATGTGATCTCAATATGGCGGCCTTCATGAGAGACTCACACTATGTAAAATAAAAACGTATTTTTGGGGGACGAATAAGACTGAAGTCTTAATTTTAAGTCAGTGTGCATGATTTAAAAAATGTTTATAAAAATCAGTAGCTGGGGTAAAAAATGACTGCACCTTTGAAGTCCCTTAAAATTTCCATCCACCAGTGAGCAATATGCCATATTTGGACCTCTGATCTAACATTTTACCTGCACTTACTGAGCTAAGTGCACTAACATGCTTTTCATTCATGTGGCATAGCGGCGAGGATCAGCTCTCAGGGTCATAATGTGTAGCTTTGTCCAGCACACTTCACGTCCATTATCCACTTCATTACATGTCTCCTCTCATGCACAGTGCAGCCTTATGGCCTTTTAGAAGAGCCTCAATAACCTCAGGGCCATAAAGCTAAAGCTTTAAGATAGAACGGCACATCTAAACCTTGAGGCACAGGACCCTTGACCCCTACCCCAGAGCCAGTCCTTCTATACAGAGAGGGGAGAAGCATCAGGTCACACAAGGGCTTTGTGGATGTCCAGACATGAAGGGAAAAGGGAAAAGGGCTGGAGAAGGAGAGAGGGTCTGAAATTGTCCCATACTTTGTCGCCAGTATGCGTTCCTAGTTCTGATTGCCCTATGAATGTCACTACTTGGCAGTGCCACTAAAACTGAACATTCAAGATTTTAAAGATCATATATTACCTGAACTAGTGCTTAATGCACCATATCAACATGTGCTCTTTGCCATTGCATCCATATTTCTGATCTGGGAGTGCAAACTCATTGGCATAATTCAAGAATCATTGTCATAATTAGGATTGCTCATTTTGCTTATTAAACTTCCATACACTTGAATTTGGTATCTCACAGGAGATTGATCAAGTGACTTACAATGTTTTCACTTTTATTGGTAAAGTTACTGCATTAAGCTGCTCCTTATCTGCACAAAGATCAGTTTTTCTCAAATCACTGGACACAGCTACTCAGTGGCAAGGCCAGAAATGTTAAAGTGAGTGGACCCTGGTCAAAAGAAAGGGTGGACCTCAATGCCTACTCTCAAATTACATAATTTTACAATACGCTTGATCAAAATAATATGACAATTAAGATTAGTTAAATGCAGTGATGCCAGTAACGCGTTACTCTAATTTGACCACTTTTTCCAGTAACGAGTAATCTAACGCGTTACTATTTCCAAACCAGTAATCAGATTAAAGTAACTTATCCAAGTCCCTGTGAGTTACTTTTTTTGTCATTTTCCTTAGTAAAAATATATATTTTTGCTTTCTTGTTTAGTCTCAGCAGGGGTTTTCCTGCATAGAGAATTACGAGGCGGCCGCCTCCGTCAAATTTCTTGCCGCCTCCGTCTGTCGACAAAACTCAAGACAGGCAGTCACTTGCTCAGATTAGGCATGTCGTGATAATTAAATAATCATCAGAAATATATATTGTCACATTATCTTTCAGCAATCATTATTAGAATATTATTATTTGCTAGTAGCCTACAAAGTCATCTAAAGCCATTCCATAGCTGAATGTCTTTCCTCCGCTGTAGCTGTCAATCATTCTCCGTTCAGCAAAACTGCGCGTCGCGTTCGGTTCCAGTCAGCAGCAGCACGGTAAAGCTCACTCCATATGATATATTCCCGTTATAATACTTGATATGTTGATAAAATAATTTATCTTCCTGGAGTTTATCTAGCGGTTTCTGAAAGATGTTGTGCTCGCTACTCAGGTGACAACACAAGGACTATTAATTAGCATCACACGCACAATAACCAGAATTAAAAACTGTGAAGAAACAAATAATCAGTGAATGTTTGGACCGACATAGGCTACATAGTAGACTAGGATTTGTGGGCTCAACGCTCATCTTCTCTTTATGCCGTGAACTCTTCAATGTGCACTCGTGCTGCACTGCGCCCTCTGACTCCATGTTGCTTTAAGCGCATCATTCTGCACCCGGGATGCGCATAAGCGCTTTGTTGCCGCTCTGTTTTGAAGCGTTTCATATATTTTCATAGTTTTGTGCACTTAAAGATTATTAAAAAATATATTGTTCTCACGGATCGATCATATATTTGTTGTCCCTTTACAGAGCTGCACATTACGTTTACAATAAAATAAAAATCTTGTAATTTTATATTATTTGTGTAGGCCCATATCATTATTTACATTCATATATAAATTAAAAATGTTTTTCATAAATGTATTTAATAAGAACACAAAGTAATTTGTACCTTTTTCATTAACATGTTTAGGGTTTTATGTTTAGTGTTTTATGTTTAGTGTTGGCAAAAACGGTTGTCATTTTTATGTTGAGGCTGCAGAGGTGTTGTTGGCAACTGATGAATGTAACTAATAAAGTAACTTGTAATCTAACTTAGTTACTTTTAAAATCAAGTAATCTGTAAAGTAACTTAGTTACTTTTAAAATCAAGTAATCTGTAAAGTAACTAAGTTACTTTTTCAAAGTAACTGTGGCAACACTGGTTAAATGTGATGTATTGTCAGCCAAAACTTTCATAGAAACAACAAAATCCATTTATAAATAAAATATAAATTAACAGAATAAGAACAATAAACGAAGATAAATAACCATAGGCAGAGCGTATGTAAGGCTTACGCCGGCTTCACACCGCACACGAAAGCAGTGCGTTGGCAGGGCAGGAGCGGTGCGTGTGGAGAGCGGGAGCCGCGCGCCCCGTTGTGCGTTCACACTGGCAGCGTTTGTCTCGCGCAGCTGAACCGCGGCTCGTGTATTGCAAATACAGACGAATATTGTCCATTATGTCACATTTTCCGGTCTTCTCTTCCGACCCCTGTCTGTCTCATGCTTTGATTTATGATGAACAGCATATATCTGCAGCAAATGTGACCGTGTTCCCCTCTGTCTCATACACACATGCATATAACATGTTGTATATAAGGAGTTCACATGATAAATGTAACATTAAAGTGAAGATATGCTTCTAGTTTTAATCATTTAAACAGTCATTTGAAGTTTGGCCAAAAACTTCTGGCAGTGTTGTTTTCGTGTATTTTATTTTATTTTTTCACGATGTCATGGTGATCGTGTAACACACGGGACACTTCACTACATGATTTCATGGTGAAATGTGTTATTTTCTATGTTAATCAGGTCAGTTTTGATCAAGAACAATCCACTGTGGCTTTAATTCAGCGTGAGCAGTGCGGCAAAAATAGACTCTGCGCCGAAACGATCGCGGCACTGCTGCTTCTGCTCTGCTCCTGCTACGCACTGCTGCGCCGCCTCTGCGTGCGGTGTGACGATACAGACGATACGATACAGATCCACTTTTGCGGCACGACTGAAGCGTGGTGTTGTGACACTTCCCCTCATGTGTATGTTGATGAAAAACAAAGGACCAGCGAGAGACTTCCCTCCGTCTCCATGTGCTCTACTTCTATTGGATAGTCGCGTCGCGTTCAACGGATTCATTTGCATAAAGTTGAGCTAAAGTTGAAAAATTTCCACAAAAACAGTAAGCAGCACAACTGTTTTGAACACTGATTGTAATCACTGTAAACATTGTAAGTCTCTTGAGCACCAAATCAGCATATTAGAATGATTTCTGAAAGATCATGTGACACTAAAGACTGAAGTAACGGCTGCTGAAAATTCAGCTTTGCCATTACAGAAATAGATAATATAAAAAACTATAAAAATAGAAAAGTTAGCTAGTTTTTGCTCTTATTTTTGATAAAATAAACGCATCCTTGGTGAATATAATTGAAGAATATAAGAATATAAGTATCTTCATAAAAACTGATTTCAAACAGCCTTCCAAAGCACCATAACGTCATCTAATGTTCTTTAACAAATTCAAGTGAGATTTAGACATGTCCTAACCAATATTTAATGACTACTATGATTATTTCTACTAGAACTGGAATCATACGTTGAAAAATTTACATTTATGAATACATTTACTGCTCCATTCATACGCGATGCTGCCTTCAAAACCAAACCAGATGGAGGTATCTCAAAAAACAGGATGTAATGCAAACACTTAATTTAATTGTACCTCCATATAAAGTGCCTGTGAAGGTAGCATTTTCCAGGTTGAGGACACTGCCTGGGAGAGAGGAAGAGGGGGGAGGTAGTTTCCGAGTTCCTCCACAGGTGTGTATGTCTTAAAAAAGGTGCTCCTAATCTGAGCTGATTATCAGCAAGTTGCATCTCCCCTAATAGCACCTCGTCCGTCACAAGCTCAGTCATCTGACAGAGAGACCCTGTCAGAAAAGGAGGAACAGAGGAACTTGAGAGGGAAACTTAAACCAGTAATTAGGCTCAGCTCATCTGGTTAGGGGAAAGGACCCGATTTCTTCACTGTGTTAACCAAAGAGCACCCAAAGGACAGCTCATTATCTCCCAGAAGGTGCTTATTACCAGTTGACTGTACATTATCTCTCTTATTACATGACTACTTACCAAAAAAAAGTCAAATTGCAAAATTAAATTGATATTAATTTGATTTGAAATTATCTGAGAGGAAAAGAGACCACAGACTTATATGAGAGATATTAAATGAAAGAGTTTCGATGTTAGTTGGAAATTATATAAAAGCCATGTTGAGAGAATTAAAATTTCTGATTCCACACATCCACTTTGCTCTGGATTTTTAAAGCTATATCAACGGCAAAGTTTACTGTGGTCATTATACTGTAAAAACAATATTTGACCTCAGAATGCAGCGATTGATCAAAGAGAATAAAGTGGAGAGCTGTGCAAATATGATAAAAGTAAATAAAATGAGTTGATTTAGTATGAACATTTATAATGTTGCTTTGTTTATAAATAAATCATTGAATGCAATTTTATATATATATTGCATTCAGATGCAACTTGCTGATAATCAGCTCAGATTAGGAGCACCTTTTTTAAGACATACACACCTGTGGAGGAACTCGGAAACTACCTCCCCCCTCTTCCTCTCTCCCAGACAGTGTCCTCAACCTGGAAAATGCTACCTTCACAGGCACTTTATATGGAGGTACAATTAAATTCACTGTTTGCATTACATCCTGTTTTTTGAGATACCTCCATCTGGTTTGGTTTTGAAGGCAGCATCGCGTATGAATGGAGCAGTAAATGTATTCATAAATGTAAATTTTTCAACGTATGATTCCAGTTCTAGTAGAAATAATCATAGTAGTCATTAAATATTGGTTAGGACATGTCTAAATCTCACTTGAATTTGTTAAAGAACATTAGATGACGTTATGGTGCTTTGGAAGGCTGTTTGAAATCAGTTTTTATGAAGATACTTATATTCTTATATTCTTTATATTCACCAAGGATGCGTTTATTTTATCAAAAAGAGAATAAAGTGGAGAGCTGTGCAAATATGATAAAAGTAAATAAAATGAGTTGATTTAGTATGCACATTTATAATGTTGCTTTGTTTATAAATAAATCATTGAATGCAATTTTATATATATATATATATATATATATATATATATATATATATATATATATATATATATATATATATATATATATATATATATATATATATATATATATATATATATATATATATATATATATATATATATATTGTGTGTATATATATATATATATTGTGTATATATATATATATATATATTGTGTATATATATATATATATGTATATATATATATTGTGTATATATATATATATATATATATATATATATATATATATATATATATATATATATATATATATATATATATATATATATATATATATATATATATATTGTGTATATATATATATATATATATATATATATATATATATATATATATATATATATATATATATATATATATATATATATGTACACAAGACTAAGGCTAGTGTGTATGATATTCAGTAAATATGCAACACGGCATATAAGAAGGGCAGCCAGAACCTGACAGCTGTGTGCTAAGTGTTGCATTTATATCGATTATGGCTAATCTAAAGTCCAAATCTAAACGATATTGAATAAAACATAATCTAATTGGGTTTAATTGCTATTAACGAGCAAATGTTTAATTGGCAGTTAGACATGCCCCTTTTATCTAAGAGTGGTCCTCCAGTGAACAGCCCCCATCCACACATGAACACACACGTTTGCATCCATCACACACACACACACACACACACACACACACACACACACACACACACACACACGTAACCCACACAATGGGATGAAAAGAATTAATTTGTCAGCCTCAGAGAGAAGATTAATTTTATATTCTCAAACTAATGGATGGATTTTATTGCCTTTTAATATGACATCCGTACATATAACGCCATGTTTTTTACAAAGTGTTATTAAGGCACAAAATGTATACCATACATTTTAAATTATACGTAACTGTAAGACTATCTAATTAAGTAAATAATGCAGAGATTGGATAAAATATTTATTGACATGTGATGGTGGTTAAATGGAGCTAATGAGGGATGCAAAATACTCTGCCTTCAAGTCATCAGGCAAAAGAGGCTTTTGAAATGAGTTGATCTCTAAAGGCCCGATTACCTGCACAAACCCATTTACTGCAGGTCAAACAGCTTTCCTGAGATAAAGACAGTAAGAGTGTCTGGAATGAGATATTTGCCATGCTTCAATCACTTGCCATGTTGCAAAGCATGTAAAAAGACATTTACATGTACTAAAGGTTTAATTTAGTCTGCCTCTGACTGTCCAGCAGAAATGCATTTCTCAAATCAAACATTAATGTGTAAGTGAGATAATGATAATGTTGTTTTCCTCAGCCTTATTCATTTATTCAAAAATGCGGTTCATACCTAGCCTAGAAATTAGACGCACCCTAGTGGCAGAAAAATTATTTTGCTGCGAGTGTAGTCTAGCAACTCTCGGTAGACCTGAGAGCTGGAAAAACCAAACTCTGGTCAATCACAGCGTGTGTAGAGTCGGTGGGCGGGTGTAACATAATGACGGCACGTCACGGCAGAGTTGCGGAGGTTCTGCGTGCTACTTGTAAACAAAGAAGCTGACGAACAGCGGTCTTTTGAATCGGCTTTGGCCGCGACTCTGGAAGACTTGGAGTTAAGCTTTTCTTTGAGAAAAGAACAAAGAACGGCACTGAAGTCATTCTTAAGAAAAGAAGATGTGTTCGAAGTTTTGCCGACTGGATACGGCGAAAGTCTATCAACTAACGTTAGTTCTGCTTCACCTTCTTCTTTGCTCTGGTTGGTTGAGGCGCTCATGGCGCTATCCAATTTCGTGCAGAGGCAATTTTAAAGACAACCGTTTATCCCGCCCCTCGGATTGAGCCCTGTCAATGGTGAGTTTCCAGACCCAACATCTAGATGTGGGTCTGGCTTGTCAGGCTAGTTCATACCGACTTCATACCATCATTACATTAATGGATTTCATTTTTTTAATTGACCAAAGCTTTAATTAAAAGGTTAAGATAAAAAGTACACTCTAAAAAAAAAAAGGTTCTATATTGCACCAAAAATGGTTCTTGGCTCGTAATCATAGGGGAACCTTTTTTAGTGCTATATAGCACCAATTTTGGTGCTTCAGTGGTTCTTCAGCGGTTCTTCAGAGGTTCTTCAGCGGTTCTTCAGAGGTTCTTCACCGGTTCTTTGACTAAGGTGCTATATAGCACCTCTGAAGAACCGCTGAAGAACCACTGAAGCACCAAAATTGGTGCTATATAGCACTAAAAAAGGTTCCCCTATGATTACGAGCCTTTTTTTTTTGAGTGTAGTGAGCCGTTTTTTTTCTAAAATTGTATTAAATAATGTGTTTTTTTGAAGCTTTGATTGTGTTTACAGTGTGCAATATAACATGTGTTCATGTTTCGCGTGTAAAAAAACACAGTATTTTTCACACAATTTACTTATCTGTATACTGCTGTCTTCACTGTCCTCAAAACGGCTTGAAAGATTTCCCTGTTCTATGAAGTCCCTCCTTCAGAAATACGTAACGAGTTCTGATTGTGCCAGCGGTTCCCTTGTTGTGATTCGACAGCAGCTTAGGGCACGCAGAGCGCACGTTACCGGAAAGGTCACGCCTCTCACCATAACGGGGATGCATGCGCTCAATGATCTCTAAGTACAGCGTCCCTGGGAAAGCCAAACAAAGGTGACTTGACTCCGGGATGAAAATAACAGCGTCTCGACGACATGGCAACAAACAAACTATACGAACGCAACCGAACGCAACACTTCCTATTCTCCACGCGGGAGCAACAAGACCACGCCCCCTTTTTCGCGTGTTCTTGTTGGCTTAGGTTAGTCGACATACTGCTCTACTGACGTAATTAAAGCAGGAAATACCAGGATGTAGTCCTAACCAGCCGTTCGCTGTAGGCTTTGAAAGGGAACTTCTGTTAAATAAAATATCTCGCTTGGCATTGAACTTTGAGCTTTATAATTTTACAGGTATTATAAATGCTCTAACAGCAACATTACACACTAACTAAAGTTTGAAAAATGGGATCACGAAGAACAGGACCTTTAATATTTGATCTGTCTCATCAGCATGAATACAACAATTACATTTCTAAGATGTTGGCAAATGTTTTTATCATTTTGGATCTCCTTATTCATCTTTGACCCTTAGGTGAGATAAACAAGTGTTTAACAGGAAAGATGATTAAGACTTATTCCTAATATTTGGGTTTTACACTGTATGATGAATAGGGACTTCAGCCTCCGAACCATTTGATTACTATTTGATACAATTACATGTCAGTATATTGATGTGAGGGCAACAAGCATTATGTGGGTCCCCACGAAGCCCTTCTGGTCTGTCCTGCAGTGGCGCAGCTGTGGGGGGTTTCAGTCAAACAGATGGGCTCAGACGGCCATCCGCCCTCCACGGGTCCCTCCCACACACGCATATATACAAACTCTCACCCTTTACCGTCCACACACACACCACGCATTGACGTCCATACAAAGGACAGCTGCCCGTACCTGCCAACATTCAAGACTGGACTAATTACTTCCCAGTCATCAGTTACCCAATGGGCCCTGGACAACAAAAGGAGAGGGGTGGGGGATCATAACTTCACAGAGCTTAATGAGAAAGGATCATTTGTCAGGACTAACAAGCCAAGCTACACAATGATGATGTAGATGGTCTCTACGTCTTCACAAAAGTTTCATCAAGCACCAATGTTACGACAGCACAATCTGGGATATTACAACTTCTCTATGAAACATAGGTGCCGAAAGGGTTGACATTGAGGGTGAAGTATAAAAATTGTCATCTATGATCTGCTAATTTTGACTGGTCAAGGCAAGATATGACGACTTTGTAGACAAATGCAGTAAACGCATGAAAGAAATACAAATTTGGATGATAAAAGTTTGATTAGGAGGGCTCAATTATGGTGGAGACTGAATAAGACTTTAAAATATGTCCAAAGGCAGCTGCATGGGGAAAGGTTTATGATGGGATTGTAGTCTAGCTTCAATATATCCAATGAAATCAAGAAAATTTAGTGCAAGGGAGACAGAGGCTAGTTGTTACAAAAGGACTTGGTTCAAATGTGTTAAGGTTTGAAATCAAAAGACAAATTTCACAAAATGTATTTTAAGTAGCCTTGGTTTTGTATGTTGGTTTCATACAGCTTAAAACTTTCTTAAATTATTCTTTTAATTATTATTATTTTCTTAATTCTCTCCTACAAATTAAAATTACAATATCATATTTTTGTTCTAGCTGTTGTGTAACAAGTGAACACAATCACACTGACATGCATTCTGTTAACAGTCAACTATATAATGAAGGGTTGTTCACAAGAGTGTTCATAAATTTAATAAACAAGAATCATTTTATAAGTATACTGGACATAAACTTATATATTTGTTGACTATAAAATCTGAGCTGCAGGACTTTCTAAACAGTATATCAGCAAAAAAAAAATATTGTCCTTGCCATTAAAAAATAATGACAAGTAAAGGTACAAATGAATCACTTGAGGCAAATGTTTAAGTGAGCAATTTAATATGAAGTGACTATTAGAGCAAATTCTATTAGCAAAAACACTGTGGTCCAACAAAACAATAAGAAAGAATTTGATTTCTATCGTAACTAACTGAGCCAGATCTCTGAGAGAGGTAGAAAGAGAAAAATGGAGAGAGATATAAAGAGAGAAGGAGAGAGAAAGGGAAAGGGAGGGCTGGAGGTGGGGTGCTTACTAATGAGAGCAATGTCTAGATGGGCAGTAAATAGGAGTACCAATATATCAAAAGCTATTCTCTTCAGTGAAGGCTGTGAAATCTTGAGCAGACCCTTTCCTAATTGAATTTCATGCCTTGCTTTTGTCATGTGCCACTGCAGCTTCTGTCCCACCAGCTCTATACAGCAGCAGGGTCCGAAAAGGAGGGAGAGACTGTGTGCATGAGAGTGAGAGATTAACGCAGGGTGTGCGTGGCATTCGGCTCGCCCAAAAAGTGTGCGCAGTCTTATAAAAAACTAGATCTGACATTCAAAACACGATAACGAGGACGGAAAGATCATGCAGAGAACTTCTGTAAGGGATACGGAAGCAAGAACGTTCCCCCACCTGCACACACTCCGGTCCACTCCTGTCTCCGACCCACCACAAAAGCCCCTCCTCTGGCCAGATCAAGGGGCTGGATCCCATGAATTAATTACTGTCCGCCTCTCCGCCTCCGGGTTATTAATAGTATGAAATGAGCAATAAAAGGGCTTAGGAGTGGGAACAGGGGTGGCAGACTGCAGAGGTGATCCGGAGGGGGGGACAAGAGGGGGGATTTGCGGAGACAGAGAGAAACTTTTGTGGACGGGGAGAAAGAGAGCAGAAAACACTATGGTGCTAATCTTCAATCCATCTGGGGTTCATTAGCATTTAGTGTGTTTGCAGTTGCCAATCAAGCCTTAAAGGCGCCTTTCTCATCCTCTTTCAGGCCTCCAATGTAAGCCCTGTTAGAATGGCGCGTAAAAGACTTGACAAAATATTTTTGGACAAGTGCTTTTGTCAGCGACCTCACCCCTCCCAAGGATTGGCCTCTGTACCGGTGCTCTCAACGGCACAAGAGCGCAGGCATACAATTCGCCTATTACAGCCGCAAAGCTTATTATCCCCCAAAATAGTTAATAATTAGATTAAAACTTCAAATAAATGAAGTGGTACTGTGAATGAGCCAGGCGTAGTCTCTCTACACGCAATCTGTCTCGCAGTCTATCAATATGGATTGCCAGGATCTCTCTCTTTCAGAGCTCGCGCACAATGCCGCCGCAGATGCAGCCGTAAAGAAAATATTACAGCCATGTGTCCTTTCTTTGCAGCACGAGGAATTCATGGCCTTTGCGAGAGAGGAGGCAGCAGACGGAAAGACGTAGCCATTTAAATGTGTTTGTTGTTAAACGCTGGTTCTAATAGCTATCCGTATAGGTTTTATTTGCTAATTACAGTAGTGATTGACATTGAGAGCAAATAGCAAAGAATGAATAGCAAAAATGCAAGTGATAAGAGAAAAGAAAACAGCTTTTCAAAGTATATAAATACATCTCTTCCAAAAGGTTAAAAGATATTTTATATTTACATTTATAACCTAGCCATGTTTTATAATTTGCTGTACTATAGTCCCGTTTATGCATGTATTTATGAGTTTTTCTTCTTTTTGTGAAGTGCTTACTGAGGAGTAGTCGTATAATATTACCAAAAGACAACCTTCAAACTTTAGAAGAAATAAAGTGATTTGTAAGTTGGGTCCAAAAGTCTGAGATGACTATTGAAAATGCTGTTGTTTCATTTAATGAAAAAATCTAATTACAAATTAAATGAAACATCAACACACTGTCATGGCAATTCATTACTATTTTAGTTTGGTGGATTGGTGGCTATTTGTATGTTTTTATATATCTGCTTACTGACAGTTCATTTTAGGGGTGGACTGTCATGTTTTTTTTTTACTGCACATTACTTACAAATCACATTCAATAAAAAAAAGTAAATTCATACAAATATCTTGCAAAATAGTTATGTTGGAAATGTTGAACTGATTTGCATGAATTTGCATGAATTTCAGAATGTTTTAGTATTTGGTTTGTTTATCTGGTTTGTTTGTTTGGTTTGCTTTTAATTTAATGACAACAGCTATCGAGCTACAAGTTTGTCTCAAACCTGATGATCGTGTTCTCCAGCTTGATTTAAAATGATTCAAAAAGCATCTTGAGCTTCAGAAACAAAAACTGATCTAATCGTTAGAAGCAAAAACTGATCTAATCGTTAGAAGCAAAAACGAAACTTCTGATCATCTTTCACATGATCAATGTCACTAATTTGACTAGTGACCTAATAGTGCATATTTCTGTTTATTTTAAATAAGTTTAAATCAGACTTTGAATCTCAGATATTCTTTGCAGTCTAGGCTGAGAAGCAGATCAGAAAGAAAGAAATAGAGTCACACAAAATGGAATGGGGGCAGCAAATCCAACCAGAATAGAAAGAGCGCAATGATATTTTCTCATCTTGATGGTTTCACTCCACTTGAACAAACATTCACAGCTGGAGGCTTGAGAGAAAAGAGAGAGCGAGAAACTCGGGGTGAGAAAGGGTAAATGAGAGCGAAAGAGTGCCTGACATGTAGACAGAGACGGTCTATAGAGGTTAAATACTGCTTAGTTTGTGAGGTCACATATACTTGAACTGATAAGAACATGTAACAGTCATGGGAAGAAACGTGCATTTCTGTCTTTAATTCAAGGCATTGTTGGAATTTCAATGAACGATCAGTGGTATTCCCAACTGTATATAGTGTGACAGTGAGCATTTAAAAGAAAATTAAAAGTCTTTTCTGTTTGGAGATACTCGTCCCTGGAGCTATTATGTGTTTCTGCTTGATAGGCTACACAAGAGATGAATCTATTTGAATGTGAAGAGAGATGTTCACAAGCACATGCACCTGCCACTTATTAAAAAAAGACAAAAAAAACTAAATGCTAATCTGTTAGTTATTCAATCAATTCAGGATAATTTTTTTTTGAAGAAACAAAAAAAAAGAATATACGTCTGTTATGGAAAAACTGCATCCTGGTGTCCAGTTATCGGACATGGCAGCGCAACACCGTTCTATCGGACGACCTTCTCAATCGTTCTCTCCCTTTCTCTCTTTAAATCCTTGGAACAGTTCAAGAGACAAATTGCTTCTTGTGCCCGTATCAATGCATTTCATTTAAACCTCCTCAGCAGGGGGGTCTGGCCGAAAGATGTCATTCAGCGAGAGAGGAAAAGATAAAAAATATGCGGGGGAGAAAGAGGAGAGCATTGGAGGCAAATGGGCCGTGAACTGAACCATCATGTAGCCGCTAAGAACCTGCTTGCAGGCTTTATTCAATCGCTTCTTATTGTGGAGCGGCGGGCAGCTGAATGCTCTCTTTCAGAGAGGTCTGCAGCATGAACTTAAAGCAAGTAAATTTCTATCTTTCTGCGCATTAGCTGCCTCATTGCCCTTCAATTGAGTCCCTAAGAGCCCAGAGAAAAGAAACTGGTGGCAGGGGAAAGATCGAGAGAATGAAGCGAAAAGTTAGCCACATAGGCAGAGAGGATGGGAAAGAGAAAAGTCGGAAAAGAAAAGGGCCGGAATAAATTGAGCGACCGTTTCCTTCTTCAAACGTATGCAGTTTCAAATGACTCTCGTAGTCTGTCAATACTAATGACGGTTATCATGAAATGCTCGCTTTCCGATCTACACCAAAATATGCCTTGATTTAACCTGTGACCTCCAGAGAAATTTGAGGACGGAGCCAATGACTGTCCCTCAGGCTCTTGCCGTTATGTCAATCAAACAACAGAAGACAATAGAAATCACCGGCAGATCGGTCACACTTCCTGTAGCACTGTGAGGCATAATCTACCCCTCCTTCTCTTTCCTCTCCTCCATCACAACATCAACAGGTCGCTCTTGCCATGATCAAAGAGGCTCTTGTGTTTATCCAACATTGACAATAAGAGCAAATGTTAGATTTCGTGTCAGGGATAAAGGGCTGTAGGAAGTGTGTCGAGAGCTGGGAGGGGCTAATGCTGACAGATCCCTCGGGACTGAAAGAGCACCTGATCACCTGAGAGCTGTGTAAGGTGCAACAGGTGGATCTATGCGGTTAGCAAAGTTGGACATTTCAGACAACTAGGCAAGAGGCCTGCTACTGTTAGTAGGTGTGAATTAAGCATGAAAGGGTTGCAAATCCTGTAGCTGTAACTATTAGTCACAATATAACGCATTCTTGAGTACACTATTGCTTTTATGAAACCGGTTTCTCCCTCCATCTGTTTTTGGTTAGTCAAAAAGATCCCGTCCAAAACACACTCCTTCTGTTGAGTTCAATTCCTGAAACTCCTGATATTATTAGGACCATTTTATTCTCAAACCTTTTTGACTCGAAAGCCCCCCGTTGTCCAAAACAACATTTGAAGGCCTACCTCTATGATATACGGTATTTCTGCTGTGTTTATGACAAAGCTGCTTTTTTTTCTTTTTTATTAATATACTGAACTAACATGGTTGATTAATTTAATATGATCAATTAATTAATTAATTAATTAATTAATTAATCACAAATCAATTATTTTGAATCCAAAATTTGTTCTGTATTCCAGAACTAGATGTTATTCAATAAAAACAATAGGGTTTTACATCTTGATTTTATGTGTTAGCATTATAATTTAGAGTTATTATTTTAATATTAGTAATCATTTATTAATTTAAATACATTTAAGTCATCCTGAAATTGAAGTCTTCAAAAAATATGGGTTACACTTTATTTTACGGTGTCATTGTTACAGTGTAATTATATATTTAAGTACTGAGTAATATTAATGTACTTACTATATGGTTAAGGTAGGATTAGGGTTTGGTTGACCAAAACATTTAGTATTGTAACTGAAATTGTCACTGTACAGTTATTAGGGCTACACATATATTATCAAACATACACTGTATCTATACAAACACATAAATATAAAGGATTCATAAATATGTTTACATTTGTAAAGGTATAAATAAATACCTTTACATTTTTAGTAACATACAAACAGCTATACATTCTTATGAGACTAATTGGTTTTTCCCATTTAATTTTCATATTTAATTTAGAGCACAGCCATGAATTATGATTTGCTACTGTTGCCATAGTAGTAGAAGATGAGTCATGAAAATTTTGGAAGAGACTGTAAATTCTAAATCTCAAGCTTAAGAGTACACAAGCAAAAAGGTGACCTCAAAACTCACTAACATGGACAAAAAGCAATAAAACTCCAACTTTTCCAAATTCTTCATATATTTTCCAATAATTTCATGTCAGCTTTGTCATCCTTCCACTACAGTCCCTGATGTGTCAACCTACCAAGTGTTAAGGTGAACAGTGCAAGGTCTATGTACACAGTAAGTATAGGTGAAGAGGTAATTGTAGCGGTAACGCTGTGCTGACCAATAAGCTTTCAGGATGAGACCAGCTTTGTGTCTTGGTAAGAGAGCTGATAAAATGTCTATGAGAGAAAACAAAGAACACACTGACATCAGACCAGATCAAAATCATGATTAAATTATCTGATGATCTGTCAACAATATCATTGCTTTCACAGCGCCAGCACTGAGAACAGACAACTGTTTAACCAGAGAATCTATCGGAAGATTGACAGCGCTAACAAGTGTGAGAAAGAAGCCACATTTCCACACACGTCACATCAAAGAGCAGAACAAGCATGACACCATTGAATCTGACTTGCTGAACTTGAGTCACCCTCACCGATGACCCCTTTTATGGCTTATGAGGAGCGTCGATCATGAATGCCTCCGATTTTGCAGCGCATGGTTAATGGTGACATTTGGCTGTCGGGGCGCTCCGAGTAAAAGCGTCCCGCACACACAGTGGCCTGCGGCTGGGGCTCTAACAATGGTCGGGGCCCACAGTGGACACACACACTTCCAGCTGTGGCTGACCATCCTGGCCTCTTCTGCGGCTCCCATGAAATTGGAAATTATCTGGGCCGTTTCTGGTGACAAATCATTGTCTGTGTGTTCCTGCCACTTTCCGAGGAATAGAACAGACCGAAGGAGGGAAGAAATTCTTTTTGATGGGACTTGAAGGCTGACCTCGTCACCCTCTTCCTTCAAAACTCTGACCCCACAGAGATGGACTCAAAGTGTGGCCTGAGGTTGACTCTCTTAAAGTGCTAGATTGATCTTTAACTGTTCCCACATTTCCTGCTGAAGCATTGAGACCTTTAATATACGAAGGGGAATGCTGGCTTCCTCCATCTACCCGTCCACACCATTAATTAGAGATATAGACCATAGTCAGGTTAGATAGATACCATATTGAATTTCACACAGATGCAAAAACAGGCTGTGGGGGATAGACTTAAGCCCTTGTAAGAACAAGCTGGTATGACATTATTTTGAACAAAATCAGGCAAAACGAAGTTTATTTCTGGAGTTTGAAAAAGCTTGCCAAAGTGAATTGAAAGTTCTTCATGTTTAATGCTGTAAAGCTGCCTGCTTTAAAATACATGTTGCATGACTTGATTGGAGTGCAGAATTAGATGCTTTCTTATCTGTTTTCTCACCACTGCCATTTGTGCTGTGTTCATTTTGTAATTGAGAGCCATCAAATATTTACATATCTCACTTTGCTGAGAGTGGCATTTAGATGAATGTTTAATAACACTATGCTGCAAAGATATTTCAAAGTTCCCTAAGCAAAGAACAAAAACTGTGAGTATATCAGGGCATGTTTACTGAAAGTTTTTCACTTTTTCAATACACCCCTGTACTTCTGTACTCACAGCATTATTTTCACTCCTGCACAAAATTACATATGGCACTTGACTGACTAAGGTTTATTCCCTGGAGTGACAAGGAGAGGCGTGTGAATGGGGTGTGTATGGTAAACCTGAGATATCTCCACTGACCGGCAGCTGAACTCTGCTGTACACACAGCATCTTTTCAAACTCATGTTAGTGTGGCCAAGGAAGGAGGCAGTATTTGTTTATAAATAATGTTTCCTTTACAGAGCAATCAGCTTGGCTAAAGGCTGAGGAAGTGAGTTGGGCTCAAGGAGGAGGAAAACAAAAAGATGAAGGGAAAACAGCAAATGCCAGTTATGTTGCCAGAGGGCCTGGTCTCAATATCAAACCTCTCTTGCAAGTAGGCTAGTGCAGTACTACTGAATGGATCAGTACAACAAAAGGGTTATATCTCAGTAACAATTAGAAAAAGACAAATTTATCTATAGCAGTAGTTCTGTATGTTGGTTTCAAAACCCTCTTTGAAATTGGAATAATTAAAGTTTTTTTTTGGATTCCTGCAAACAAAAGCTCCAGTGACTATCATATGTTTGCAATAAAAGCAAATTTACTTACACACGAAAAGGAAGTCCACAGTATAGCTAGTCAATTACCTCATATAACGAAGGTGGACTTTAGCTGAAAGGTTGAACTGTGAGCAGTACAAGATTTTTTTCCCCCATAAATTTCACATTGGGGCAAGTTGCCATGTATCTTAATGTAGGTGTATATTGAATGAATACAATCGGAGTTATATTAAAAAATGTCCTGGCTCTTCCAAGCATTATTATGGCAGTGACTTTTAGTCCACTTTTATGGACTTCAAAATAGAAACAGCCATTCAATTCCATTATAATGCTTGGAAGAGCCAGGACATTTTTTACAGTTTTTTTTTATTTGCTTTGGTACTATTTTCACAAGCAAGGTGTGCATTTTCAAAACTCATGGTACTAATATCACAACAGATCATCAAAAGTGCACTTTTTTCAAACATTTAAGCATATTTTCAATTGTGTTAGTACAATACACAAAACTACAAAGTATCCTTTTCACCACAAAAAATAACTGTTTCATCTATATAAATGTTTCATTCACAGTAACTGCCTTTCATAAAGCTCTTTCTATGAAACTTTTGATTTGCATCTCTTCTCGTTCAGTTTAATACATTTGTCTATTATTTAATCCAACAGATCGTAATGGTTAATCAATTAATCATTTGGTTCACCTATAGATTTCTTTTAGATATTGATTCTATATACATAGTTTCTACTTTGTTTGCAATTTCCGATATAGATAACCATATGTAATTAATTATTTTTACATTATAAGCAATTGATCTTAGATTATAACTACTATGTTCAAAGTGCGTGCGCATGTGTGGCCTGGTAAACTCTACATTATGGGGACAAGATGTCCCTATAAAGATGGCAGTATCCTAATTACTTGTCCTTGCGGGGACTTTTTTTTTTTTACTGTAATGTAAAAATGTAGAAAGTTTTGTGTGATTGATAGGTTTATGGGTAGGGTTAGTGTAAGGGGAGAGAATATACAGTTTGTAACCATTATGCCTGCTTATACCCAGAAAGATAGTGAACCAGACATGTGTGTGTGAGTGTGTGTGTGTGAGTGAGTGAACAGAGCAGAGTATAAAGGAAAGGAAATAGTCAATGACAATGTAACATCAGACTGATCAGAAATGCATCAGAAGAAGGGAGACAGATGGCATCAAATACAGCATTTTACATTACAGTATGTATGCATTTGATACTGTAAACAGATTACCATGGTAGAGACACATTACTGTAACTCACCCTTATAAAGCTCAACTACAGTAGATTCAGTCATATGGTACAGTGAGAGCATTTACTGTATCGGCAGCAAACTCTGTTCTATAGCCCAGAACCTCTTGGCTGTGTTGCAACTTCATCACACCTTTTGATAACACACTGAATAGATACTATTACAAACATTATAGATTAAATAACATAAATTAGGTAATTTAAGCGTATTTTCTTATGTGGCATCTGTAGCCTGTGTTACTGTAGATAATTCAGCAACAAGGGTGATTTGAAACATGTATCTTGCATTGTTTTCTGTTGGATGAACTGATTGTTAAAAGTACTAAACTGACAGAAGATCATACTGTTGTGTTTCAGTGATTAAACCGAATGTTCTCATTACATATTACAATAATCTTGTGTTTGAAACAATGATTATGTGGACTGAAGATATGTGCCACTGAATGAAAGCATTACATCAGGTTTTGAAAGAATGACTAGCTGTGTTACAAGTGTGATCAGTTTAGATTTTTGTACTAAGAGTTTTGAAAATGTACACCTTACTAGTGAAAATAGTACCAAAGCAAATAAAAAAAAATGTAATATAAACCGATTGTCATTTACACCTCAGATGACTTGAGGGTGAGTAAATCATTGGCTAATTTTCATTTTTGGGTGAACTATCCCTTTAAATACTGTAATTTTATACAATGCAATGATGCAAAATCTGTTGGAAAGAACAATTGTTAGTAATTTCTTCTAACTAACCATTACCACTTTTTGCTGTTTCATTGTTGAGCTGAAACTGAAAAGCTTATAATTGCCCATTAATAGGCTATAACTTTACATTGATGGCTTTTTATTGACAACACGCCCTTCAAATAGATTTCCTTTGTGGTCAAGAGTTTAAACTTTGTGTCTACACAAAAAGTGACATTAAAAATAAGCCTAACTCAAGACTTATTTACTGGAGTAAAGTGTGACAACACAAAGTTAGTTCTATGGCTCATTGTGTATTCGAAGTTTCACCAATAATAGCAAGGTATGCAGAGCACCATTATCAGGGCATAATATTCGAACACACCATATTACAACACTTCGTTGCACTTTCAGTAATACCAGTAGGCTAAACTAAAAAATTACTGGATTTATTAAACTCTCCCGTTCAGTATGAATAATGATAAATGTATTTTTGCGTTTTATACAATATTTAATTAGTTAACAACAGAAACAGTAGCCTATGTAAAGAACAACAATTACCTTAAAAGAAAACAGCTTATTTTGAAGACTTGAGTGGGTGAATAACTGAATCTATGATTACGCCTACATGAGACTTAGGACTTATCACATTGAAATGGTCTGACGCAAACTCGTTAGAAACCGCTTTAGCGCTCTCTACTGCTTATCCTCAGGAACTTATGGTCGCGTCATGTCTTTACGTTGTTTGCTTTAAAAGCAACGTTTTCGAAAATAATATTAAAACTCCTCACGAAATTTACATTGGCAATACCACAGATCCTTAAAATACTAATGCTATAATAAAATATTAAATATGAGATTCAAAAATAAAAAGCTTTCGGAATATTTTCTACATTTTTTGATTTCTTGGCGATAGGGCGTTAATACATTAGCCTGTGTTATCGCAGTCTTTAGTAAAAAAAAATATATATTTTGGTGGACATATTGGCTAATGTGGCAGATATTGCGCAACAATTAGCCTATGCTTTTAGGTCAAGAATTTAACTAAAAGGGACATAAAGTGGTAGTGATTTCACGTCTCAAATCAACATTATTGTGTGTATTTGAATAAAATCACCTTAAAGCTCTGCAGGCGATCGTAAACCACAGATCTGACAGAATGGAAGTTCTCTGGTGGTCCTGTAGCCTACGGTTTTCTTTGTGGTCTGCTTGACTTTTCCCTCAAACTTGAAACTTCCAAAGAATCGTATACCTTTGTCTAGGTAGGCCAAGGGAAACGTTTTATCTCGGTCAATAACCGTCTAAAAAGTAAAAGAAAAAATAAAGAAATAAACAAAATGGAGGACGCTTTAGAGGAAGCAAGATACATATAGGTTAGGCCTAAACAAAATCTTACCACTTAACTTAAAATTGTTAGTGTTTAATGTTCGAGGAAATTGCCCTTTGACTTCCGTCTTGAGATCATAATTTCTGCTGGTTGTGAAGGTTTGGGAGCCATTTTGTTTACTAGTTTTGAACATACCGGTAACTATACATGTCCAGACTACCACCTTCAGTGCTCCCCCCACGTCATGTAGGAAAAAAAAGGGTTTTGTTTTATGGAATATCACTAGTTTTATTGTTGGTTACTCATAAAAACGGTTAACTATAATAAAAAATAATAATAATAAAAAAAACTAAACAACCAACATTATTTTTTTCTTTTCCCTTTATATGTCAAAACAAATATTTAAAACACTTAGAAAATCAATATTTTTCAGTTATTTCTTTTTTTGTACAAAGAGGATAAACACTGAGTCTGACAAACCACAGGGTTTCAATATTCTCTTCTCATTTTCTGCTTGTTTTGAGAAACACTTATTGACCTGTTGTAAACTTTAAGGTGACCTGACAACAGACAGCAAACACGATAACAAAACGTACAGCTTTCTACATGAAAATGAAAAGCCAACTAATCTTTAGAATGGAATTTAGCATTCTACAAAATGGCCAATAAACTTTTTCATCTTTACGTTTAGCTATTTCGAAATGGTAAAAATATTCATTAATAGCAATTCTCTCTTTGTTTTGCCTGCTGACAGGGAGAGATTGACACATAAAAACACCCAGTGTGCAGTAATTTTTTAACACAGTAACGATATCAGCTCAAGTCTGACCGACCCATGAATAAACTCAATGACATCGACTTTCCATTTTACTTCAAATTCATTTTGTAATGAACTTAAATGGCTTAAATGAACTCGAAGGCAAAATGACGTCTTTGGTACACTGACTTGCAATTGACACCGAAATAAAAAGGCAGAGAAAATGGCAAAGAAAAATTAATTTGTTATTCGTTCAATGTGGTCGCAGCTTTTATAACATGGATGTTTCAGATTTTCAAGGGGGTTCTCAAATAACAGAATCTGACCTGAACCTCAGAAAATAAATATGATAAACTAATATGTCTAAAAGTGCTGGTAGAAATAATTCAGTAAGCACGCAAGATGAAAACATAGACAGTGCATGAGATGTGGAGACCAGGTCATTCTGTTGGTCCTGGGGTGTTTGTGAGGCCATGTCTCAATTGGCTCCTTCCTCTCCAAGTAGTGTACCTGCTTTGTGTGATAACTGCACAGAAAAATTGCCAAAGGGCAAACTACAGAGTGAGCGAGTGAGCCGTTTGAGTTCAGTCCCGTCTCACCAATCCTTCTTCTTCTCATCCATGGACACTCCACCTGGACCTAGTGCTACTATCAGCAAAAGGCCACCGATCACTGATGTGGTCTGGAAGAAGTCGTACTTGAGGAAGTCGTGCATGGGCTTGTAGGTCGGTATGGTCCAGAAAGCATTGAAGTACACATTGATGGCCAGCAGCCAGATGACCAGGGTGAGGGCAGCCAGTTTAGTCTTGAAACCAATAGCCACCAGGACAATGAGAGCTGTACCCACCAGGTTCTGCAAAATCTGAAGCAAATACATATACTTTAGAAAAAGGAAGTCAGTGAGCCAAGCGACTGATGTAAAACACTGCAGAAATCATCTATGTAACGCAAAACCTGTCAACGTCTGACCTCTAGTGGTGAAAAGGACTCTTACAATGGAGAAGGTTTTGGGACACATTAAATGTTGGGATTTTAAATTTCAAATCAAGTGGTGACCCAACGCTGAAAAAAAAAGTTTAAGATACAAAAGTAAACAAAACATCCTCAAATTAAACATTGAAACTATTATTGTTATTATTGTTGTGAAATGCATTGGCTCAAAAATGGCATGTTATCAATGTTTGGCTTCCAAATACTATATTTAAAAATATATATTTTAATAAACACTTATCCAGCCAAAAATGCATTCAATTGATCTAAAGTGACAGTTAATGCATTAACATTGTTACACAATATTTCTATTTCAAATAAATGCTGTTCTTTTGAACTTTCCGTTCAAAGAATCCTGAAAAAAATGCATCACTGTTTCAACAAAAACATTAAACAGCACAAATGTTTTCAACTTTGATAAGAAATGTTTCTTGAGCATCAAAACAGCATTTTAGAATGAGTTTTGAAGGATCATATGACACTGAAACCTAGAATGATGGCTGCTGAAAATTCAGGAATAAAAAAAATAATAAATAATAAAATAAAAAAAATATTACAATACAAGTTATTTAAAATTCTCTCATCTCACAATATTAATGTTTTTACTGTATTTTTATCATCAAATAAATGCAGCCTTGGTTAGCATAAGAAACTTTTATCAAAAACATAAAAAACCTTTCAACTGTAGTGAATATTGTGGTTAGCACAAACCATTCGGAAATCTTGTAAATCTCTTGCAATTGTACTTTTATTAATTAAAGTAGTCTGTGCCATATTTTTTTAAATCTTGTCATTTTATGTATGTTTTTTTTTTATGTTGTTGTGTTATGCAATCCATGTCACCTAATATGGATGTGAGATGAATTTGTGTCAAAATACTGAAGAGTATGGGCATCTGGACTTTAATGTCAACCACAATGAAAGACATGCAAAGCCTCCCTGTTAAAGGTTGATCATTCTAAATGTGTATTTTACCATCCTAAGTTCTAACCATGTACAATTAGATGAATTATAACAATGTAAATGCCCACATTTTGCCTTTGCAGTATAATATATATATATATATATATATATATATATATATATATATATATATATATATATATATATATATATATATATATATATATATATATATATATATATATATATATATATATATATATATATATATAAAGTGTCTCAATTGTTCCATGGAGATGAATGACATCAGTGCTGATAACTGTCTTGCCTTTGTAACTTTCATGTTTGCAAAACAAACAAACCATGAGCAGTTTCTATTATAATGCAACATTTGTATAGATAAGCTTGCGTTTCAGGTTGCATCATGATGCAATTGGCACAAATACTCAACCACAAAACCCACATCCTGCGCAACAAATCAAAACATCATCTGTATGATTTGCGAGCCTGAAGCACTTGACCCACACAAACAGCTGAACACACGTTTTAGATGTTCTTCCAAGTCATAAGATGCTGGGTTTATGAGCACATTTATAAAGCCAGAAAAGGCCAACTATAAACAAAAAGTCTCCACCATTCAAAATCATATGTAAACAGGGCTGACTGAAGTTATCTCAAGAATCTAAGCTTGTTTCAAAAAAACGTTTTAAGATAAACAATACATATTAATTAGTGGTGGGCATAAATATTTTTTTTTAATCTAGATTAATCTCACTGTAATCTTGGAATTAATCTAGATTAAAATGGCTCATTTGAATTCAGCCGAAGGCATTCAGAATATATGTGCTCGTATTGTCTTTTTGTAGTTTAAATAATAAACTTCTGTCCCTTTAAGACCTGACGCACGCATGGATCCCAAACACTGTTCCTGTGAGCTGGTTACGACTGTGTTTACGTTAAAACTCACCAAGATGGGCATTGAGACATTTTTGAGTGTATTTGACCATTAATAAGATGGAAAAAGGAGCTCTTTTTTGCACTTGCATGTCTGAGGCGGCTTTATCACGGTATGTGTGTGTGCGCTTCAGATGTGAGCACGAAATCTGCAAATTAAGTAGATATTTTGTTTTACAAACAAATGGAGCTGCTAATATTTACATTAAAGCATTAATTCACTCAAAAATTAAAGGGGTCATGAACTGCGTTGTTTTATTGTTTTATGATGTTTCCTGGGGTGCACTTATAATGTTAGAATGCTTTTTACATACAATTTTTTTTTCATAATTTATAAATAAAAGGCATTTTTACGACCCTGATTTTAGCCCTCTGCTCTGAACGCTCCGTTTTAAGTGTTGTGTCTGCTGTGAGATTTCAGTGTAAACACCCACTGCTGTGATTGGCTAATGTCTTTCCATTTGAAATAGTATTACTCTCTCTTATAGCGCGTTTTTACCATTACAGCTCACATGGTTAACTAATCGTGAAAAGTGTTGCATTACATTTAGATCTATGGCATTATATTTCGATATAGATATAGTTAAGAGATTCATTGAATAAAACGGGAGTCATTGATAAACTCTTGCTGTTTGAATGACAGCTACAGCGCGTGCTGTGCTGCTCCAACGATTGTAAAGGGAGCTTTCTTTGATCGCTTTCTTTATAGAATTTAATCAACATTAAATAACAGATTATTTTCATCGTACTAAGAGAAACAATGCAAGTTGACATTTTATCACTGGTTTGATTTACTGACACACAGACAAAGAACATTTCAGATCAGGCATTAAAATTAACAGTTACTTACATGTTGCATTACTGTCGAGCGAAGGCACTGCACAATATTTTGTTATCCTCAACGGCATGTTTATTGCTTGGTAGCTCGATCTGGTTTAACACTAGGCCTATGTTACACATGCGAATCGCTGGGCGGGGCTAAACAGGCAGTGATGAAGTAGGCGTTGATCTTCTTCTGCAGAGGCGGTGCTTCACCACACTCAAACGTCACAGCCTGGCACATTCTGAGATTGAGCGTTTGCTGGGCCTGGTCTCAATAAAAGCTTTTCTTTGACTAACAAGGAAGTTTTCAGCACAGAAACTTACAGGATATTGTTATATCACAAACTTTTATATATCTAAGGCTGAATGAAAAGTTGATTTCTCAATTAATGACCCCTTTAAAATTCTGTCATCATTTTCTCACCCTCATTCCGTGCAGCTTCAGAGCACAAAGATATTTTTAATAAAATCTGAGACAGGTCTGTACTCTCTAGTGACAGTCTACACAACCAGCATTTTGACGTTTCAAAAAATTCATATAAACATTGATCAACGAACATAAACAGAAGCTCAACCGAACCTGCTTAAACAAACCTCATTGGTTCTTGTGGAAACTACTACTACTACTACAAGGAATAAATCACAGAATTTCTCTTCCATGTTTTAATTGTAACATTTCACAGGGCCTTATTATTGTAAACAAATTAATAATTTGTGTTTACTTAATATATTTCTTTATTCTATTGCATTTATTTTATGTTATATTTGGTCTTTTTACTTTTTTTTTATGAAAATAAAATTTTGCATTGCAGAAAAGTAGATTTTTTTTGTATATGCTGTCAATTATAGTTCTTTGAAAGAAAATCGTAATTGGCAAAAATCGATTTCAGCAGGTCACACTTAAAAAACAAACAAAAACAAACAAACCGGAATCGACCAAGAAAATTGCAATCGGTGCATCTCTACACGAGAATGAACTTCGTTCGTTCTTACATGTCAAGCGAACATGTTTGAACTTCTGGTTATTATAACCGGTGTAGGTTGATGAATGTTTATATATGAATAAAAGCCTAAATTACATCTGTCCATTATATAAAGTGATCATCTCATCTGAAAATTTGGACTAATCCACTTTTACAATCTCTTTATGACGCATCAAAGTGGTAGTTTGCGTAGAATTACAATGGAGGGACAAAAATCTCTATTGTATTGAATATCTTAATTTGTGGTCCATTACAGCAAAGAGAATTTGTGTGATGACAATTTCAATTACATGTAATTATGTGAAATTGTCCTTTAAATTATCTTAAAGGGGCTATATGCGTTTTTCTGAAATTTAAACTCGCGACTGACACTTGTGGCCAAAAAACAGAACTGCTCTCATTTTCTGCTCGCTCTCGCAGCGGTGGTGACGTCACATCCGCAGACAGCGCGGGAAAAGACGACCCGCCAGAAAATAGGAAAAATAGGAGACAGGCTTATAGGTGCACCCACTGTGAGCGGACAAGGTGTCAGTATGCTCATCAGGAGATGTTTGAGTCATAAATGGTAAAATAAAAAGGCTATTGTTACGTTTATTTTGGGGAAAAAGTTGCATATAGCCCCTTTAATATTCATAAAACAGGTCTCATTTTCGTTATGCACAATATTTTTCTCATTTAGATTTTTGCATGAAATATAATTTAAATGGGTGAATCAAACTTCTTTGTGATGCACCCATTTACCAGGTTGAGGATGTTTGCTCACCGAGAGGAAGCTGGTATCAAAGTGCAGCAGCGTCATGAACATAAGCACCAGTAGGACTCTGCCACCGAGCTGCATGTACTGTTTAGGAGAGCTCTCTCTCATAGTGGGAACACCAGCAAACATACTCCTGCCCTCAGAGCGTGACTCAGCAAGGAGCAGCAGCAGACCTCCACCCAGAGCCAAATTCCTAAACACAGAGGAGCGAAGTCAAGAACGACAAGATCAGAGAGCATACAACTTAGGATGATGTACTCATACCTGCCGTATCCTGCAAAAAACAAAAAACAAAAAAAAACACCTTACCTCATCAAAAACTTTGGGTCCCAAAGTATGCTATAGGCAACAGTCTGGAACAGATAAAGATCAAGACCATAATTAAACAGTTTAACTCAATTATAGTCCTATCCACAGATAACATTTAATTACATAGTCAGTCAAGTCACCTTTATTTATATAGCGCTTTAGCGCCTTTTACAATGCCATATTAAAGAACTCAAACTGACATATTAAAGAACTCAAACAGAATGCTCACACCTGTAAGGCGATGATCCCAAATAATCCAAAGCAGGCATATTGCACAAAATTCCTGCTCAGAATCAGTATACAACCACCTGTTTAACAGACATGATTAATAAAACATCACATATAAAAATCTGAAGATGTTCCAAGCCGAATATTTTGCTGCTGAACAAACTTCTTACCCAGCTGTCCGAGTAAATTGATTAAGACAAACAGTGTGGCCAGGAAGAACCCACACCCCCACGTCGTCTCAATATATTCTTTCTGTTCACTCCACTGGAACCACATCCGAATGCCATCCTCAAGGAACGTGCTGATCAGACAGAGACGCGCTATGTGGGGCAGGTACTGCTTCGTCACTCGAAGGAACTAGAGATGAACGAAAAGACAAACATATGAAAATCCCCAAATCTAGGTATGAGTGGCAGCAATAGTAAAGCTTTCCTTAGCAAACACAACTAATAAAGATGTAATATTCTGAACACATCTACATCTTATGGTAGAGCTGCACAATTAATCGTTAAAAGATCAAGATCTCAATTCAAACACTCACGCGACCTCAAAATGACAATGATTCAGCTATGTTAAGTAAACTTTTGACAAAATCACACCGGAATATTAAAATCTGCATTGGCTCTGCAACAGCTTATGAAATAGCTTCTTTTCAACCAAACAGAATATTTATACGTTATTAAAAAAAATGTATGACACAAACAGTTCCGTACTGGCTGGGATAAGAGTTTAAAGTTGGGATATAAACACTGATGTCTACAAAACTGATCAAAATAGAGCAAACCACTTTTTTGAAAGTAACTTGATGCTTCAAGTAATGATGGAATCGATTATATTATTACACCACCAGGAGGCGACAAGAGACTGTTAAAAATGTTTTATTTGTAATTGAATCATTGATTCATTCAAGAAAACACTGATTCTGCACTCTGCACTGACTGCCGCAATTAACATTTTGTCAGTACCTCTAGTAAATGACATGTTGTTTTGTTTAGTGTCTGTTCCGAGCACAGACTGTAAAAAAAGATGGAAGACGCCCTTTCACTATCTTCCATTGTAGCCGCCAAAGTCAGAATATGGCGCTGACATCTTGTGCTAATTTGGGATCTGCGTCTGCGCAATAGTGACCTCGGGACCTGAGTCTGCACAGTAGAGAGCAGGAAGTAGAGCTGCAATATCAAAACCCCGCCCACACTCCTGCAGAATCTGTTAGTTTACTGCAGAACAACTCATTATGTCGGTGAGAAAAACAGTTATGGAAATGTAGAAATTAAAGCTAAGTTTAGGTCACTTCAGTATTTTTTTTTTATTATGTTATAAAGGTGTAAGATGTAGGAATTTGACAATGTAGTAATATGTTATACAATATTTCTGCTTTACTGTATTTTTGATCTCTTGGTGAGCATAAGACAAGAGACTTTCAAAAACATTTTTACCAACCCCGAACATTGAACGGTAGTTTAGGTCAACATAAAAGGGAAGGACATTTATTATAGTCTAGCACAGATTTATGGATTTAGTTAAGTTGTTAAGTTGATTTCCAAACCCAAAACAGGAATAAATAGCAAACATCCATTTTAAAACGGGATATAACTAAATAAATCCATTTATTTCCCTAGTGTAAATGTTTTAGATTTACACAAACTTTAGATTACATCAAGTAAGCACACGCTAAAGCAGCTCTTCAAATGCATGTTGTTTAATGTTCAACCCATGAGATTCAATTACCCTTTTCATTTTCCCCTACATTTCAGTCAATATCAGAGCACAGGTGGCCAAAAGCACATCCATTTGCAACTGATGACTCATGAGCACAAGGGTTTACTAGCAATAAATCTGTTCCACTTGCTCATGCAACAGGTGTTGAATAAAGATGTACAGGTAAGGATAAAGATGCTGCAATTTACTCTAACAGGATTATTACATGATCTTATATTCTCATCACTTAACCTGTAACAAGAACAAGATTGTTAGAATATAGCCTACTATAGGCAAATTAAAATATCAAATGAATTCATTCTTAAAAGTTGAATGAAAGTAAAAAAGTGTGAAAAAAAAACATTTTTGAATAAAATGTGCAGATTGTAGGATTACTAAACTTTTTCTCTCTTTTAACATGGGCAATAACACTCTAAACCTGCTTGTGATTAACTCGAGCCTTATCGTGAGCTTTGACACTGGCCTCTGCTAAGCCCCGCCCCCAGACGATCCACATCAGCACTAAGAAGAAAACGAGCCAATCAGCATTCAACAAGTACCAAGAAGCAAGACTAAATAATGAATGGGAAAATATCTCAGGGCCAATGTCTGCCTGTGTGTCAACATGATTCTGCGTGCCTGGAGGGTATTTGACTTGTTTCCACGAATCTCAAAGATTTGCTCTGTACATTAGGCTACATCACACTGAAAATTAGGCTATACATTAATAAACTGAGACGATGACGGCTCTAATGGCCTTGTTTCGGCCTTGAAACCCCCAAAACTGATACACCAATCACAACTCCATTTACGGTTATACAATAATGACATACTTCTAAAGTTGCTTCCTGTTATTAAGCCCAAAAGCAATAAGCATAAACTACTAGCATGAAAAAGAGCCCCAAACTAATTCAATAATCGTGCGAATTATGCACATTTTGCAACGTAAACAACATAAGCGCTTTAGATTAAATGTCTAGCAGTTAAATTCCCTTTTAAATCTGGACCTAATCTTTTCATAATCAGTCGTCATTTGGTGACTATCATAAGAGTATAGTAACAGTGCATCTCTTGCTTCATCAAGTGGACAGATGTTTGACTGCCCTGATGCAAATGATTTAGAGATCAAGTGTGTATGACGTTTTAACAGTTTGGGCTCACAAAAATACAGTATGTGTGTTTATATACCGTGCGAATATATAAATATATGTCATGCAGTCCTTATCAGTACTCGAAAGCAGCCCTGGAAAATCAAGGTTTGACACAGTTAGAACAGTATCAGTAGTAGTTCAGTTCCTCCATCAGTCACAAGACTAGAAGTTAGTTAATAAACAAATCTTACTTGCGGTCAAGCAAACATAACCCGAACTATACACGCACACACGGACTTTTCGAACTTAGGAAACAGTTTGTTTAGTGAAGAAGTGTAGTCTCCATGATTTAGTGTGCAAGTTGTCCGACAGGGCCTTCTGTTCTCTCACCTGATCCGCCACGTCCTCCGCGTTGCTCATTAAATCATTTTGAGCCATGACACCAAAACCCAAGAGACGATTTCCGTCTGCAGGTCACCCTTTAATTATTTGCGAGTCGTTTTTCGATATCTATGTTCGCTCCCAGTTGTGTTACAGGTCTCGTACTAGACTTGCTTCGCCGTCGTCTGTGTGTGTACTAGAATGCCATCTCCGCCCCATAATGCCCTGCAGTTCGTTCTGTCGCCCCCTGTAGGACACACATATATCTGCATGCCACGTGTACTGATACAGCCAGAATATAGAGCTCAAGCAGTAACGTTTAACTTTCTACTAATATATATATATATATATATATATATATATATATATATATATATATATATATATATATATATATATATATATATATATATATATATATATATATATATATATATATATATATAATAGAGGGGTATGAGGCATCACTCTCACCTTTTTCAGGGTGTTAAGCTTCTGAAAATCAAATACAATGCGAAGCATTTTGCATTGCATTAGCTCTATTAACAGTGTATGTACTTTTTAAATATTGTTTTGTTTAACAAAGACTCCTACATCATTTACACAGACATGTTTGTCAGTAGTGGATATAGGCCAACCTGCTGCTAATTTGCTCTTGGAGGAACAGTGTATATTACTACTACTTCCAAATATATTATAAAATTCTGTTGATTTTTAACAAATTATTGTCAAATGTATTTAATTAACAATGGACACAATATATCTGGATTTTTTAAAACAACAAATCTGTTCTACTTTAAACCTAGCCTATGCAGTTCTGGACATTTCAGTTTTGCTTCCTTTTCTCCACCAAAGTGGAGGTGACCAAGGTGCTTTCAAAAATACATTTGGGATAAACACTCTGTAACCATTGACAAACTGTAACCTTACTTCCTCTATGTCTGATGGACAAAGATTCAAATTAATCTTTGTTACAATAATATTTAGACATTGACATTAGTTAATACAATAGCGAACATTAACTAACAAATTATCCATACTTTTTCAGCATTTATTTATTTTTGGGTAACAATTTTTTTTTTTTTACATTTTAATAAGTTATACAAAATTAACAATGTACTATGAATAAGAATTAACAAATAATTACAATTCAATTAACATTAACCTAGATGAATAAATGTTGTAAAATACTGTTGTTCAACAATTATTATATTACTGATATATAAAATATATTACATATAAATTAAAATATAATGAAAGCAAATGATATTTACAATATTTCGGAATTTAAATATTTATTTTTTAAATAATTACAACTGCTTAATTTTTTTCTCACAGGTTTTCTTCACAGAAACACTTGGACTCTTATGAACATGAAATGTATTTTTTGATTGGTCTTTGCTGACCGTCTCTTTAACCTCAATTGGTTTTGAAACATTTTCCTCTGAGTTCAACTGTGATAGATGACACAAACTGAATGTGGGTGTTGCGCTCTCATTTTCTTGCTCTTCTGAGTAATGCACAGTGTCACAGGATGACTTTTCTTTTTCACCAGTCTGTGTTTTCTGTAGTTGAACACTTGAGTCAGGCCTATTGCTTTCTTGGCAGTGTGACTCTTGGCTTGACCTCGAGCCACAATGTGGAGTACTTATTAGGTGCTTCATGACCACAGAAGGGTTCTGTGGAGCTACAGAGCTTTTTGAGCGTGAAGTCTTGGATTTGTGAGTTCTTTTAGATGACTTAAGCTTCCTCGAGTGTAAGGGTTCTCTTGATGAATTGATGTGTGATCTGTTGAGAGCTGCCTGGCTGCTGTCAGAAATCATGGTCTCATTGGCGCAGGAAGTAATGAGCTCCAGGCCTCGAGGGTCCCCCATTGGGCTGCTACATGAGGCATCACTCTCACAGTTCTTCTGCATCTTCAAGGTGCTATGCTTCTGAAAATCAAATACAACGCTAAGCATTTTGCATTGGATTAGCTCTATTAACAGTTTATATACTTTTTATATCTTTGTTTTTTGACATTATTTGCAGAGACATGTGTGTCCGTAGTGAATGTAGGCCAACCCGCAATGGCTAATTCACCCTTCCTTTGGGAACCTCCGATAGGTTTTTAGAAAGCAGTTTTCGAATGGTCTGGTTCCGATTCGTCACTCACATACAAGCACATAATGTATATTTGTACCTCAGTCTTTCATTTCAAAAGTTTGAGGTCAGCAAGATTTTTAAAAAGAAATTAATACAGGGATGCATTACATTCAACAAGTCACAGTAAAGAGATGTATAAAGTTCGAAAATAATAATAAGAAATGTTTATTTAGCACTAAATCAGCATATTAGATGTAGCATATTGATTTCTGAATGATCATGTGACACTAAAGACAGGAGTAAAGGCTGCTGAAAATTCAGGAATATGTTACATAAAAAAAATGTAAATAGAATTTTAATAATTCTTTTAAATATTTCACAATATTATGTTTTTTTTAATGTATTTTGATAAAAAAAAAAATCGATCACATAGAGCAGTGGAATGGGAAAAAAAACACAAAGTCTCGAGATGCATTTTTAAAAAGTTGAACTGATTTTAACTTGAGCGCCACGTTTTTAGATTGCTGTGGAAAGAAAAAAAAAGTCAAAATTATGACCAAACCACACAAACAACAGAAATTAATCAATCAAAAACTTACTTTAGCTTTTCATCTAAAACAAAATTAATTTCCTATCATCACTGTAAAGCTGCTTTGAAGCAATCTGTGTTGTGAAAAGCGCTATAGAAACAAAGGTGACTTGACTTGACTGTGTCACGCGCGAGACGCTGCAAAAGAGCGCAACAGTTATACATGTCTGTCTAGCGTTTTTACATAGAAAAACAATGGAAAAGTAGCGCATTGGAATGGAATAAGGCGTTCCGTGTGAACAGCCCCTTAGTGAGCATAGGAGACTTATTTCTAAAGCATTTTACTGGCCCCAAACATTTCAACAGCAGTGTAAACATTTAAAAAACTACAACAGCTTCATGTTTGAGGTATGACTGTGTGTAAGTAATGGCAAGTTCCAATCAGACTTGCCATTACATTTTTGGAATGTGTCACTTTTACACCAGACTATTATTATAGTACAGGCAGCGCAGTTGCTCAATGGGTAGCACTGTCGCCTCACGACAGTAGCAAGGTGGTCCGCAGTTCGAGTTCCTGCTGAACCAGGAGGCATTTCTATGTGGAGTTTGCATGTTCTCCCTGTGTCTGCATGGGTTTCCTCTAGGTTTCTATCACAATCCAAAAACAGTAGGGTGATTGGGACACTTTTTGTCAATGAGATGACTTAAAAAAAAAAAAGTGTCCCAATCAACCTGAATTCACCCTATAGGTGCTAAATTGCCCGTAGGTGTGTGTGTGTGAGTCCCAAGCCATGTAATGGGGATGGTTGGGGAAAGACCTGGCGACCTACCCTGAAAAAAAACATTGTTAAGAAAATTCATGGACAGTCTCTTGCATATGGCCAAGAGTCTGATACGACAGATAATGAATGATTAGTATTATTGATTTCAGTTTGCCCGACTCTTAAATGCCACTTACATTAAGGAAAAGTCGCATACTGTCAAATGACTAAATCCATAATTTTCCTTACCTGTAAGTTCTGGAAGTGCATAAGAGATCTGCAGTGAGTTTCCCGTGCAGAAGACTCAAAGTGGTAGAATTTATGACACAGCTTACAGAGGAAACCAGCGACAGGCACCACAAAACTGGTGCCTGAGGGTCAGAAAGCAGTCAGAAATGTTAAGTTACTCAGAAACTGTTCTTTGGCAATGTAGGGATATGGTTGAAGACGAGGACTCACCATATTGTGTGTCTGGATCATATGTCTTATAATCAGTCATCTCTTCAGAAGCAATCTCCCTATGAGCAGGAGGCTATGAACAAAATTCAAGTAAATACTCAAGAGTACAAAAAGAAACTCAAATTTAGAAGAGCACATGAAGTCATGCAACTAACCTTCTCGAACACTGCAACCTCTTCTTCATTTCTATCCTCCTCATAATCATCTTCCCCTTCAAAGCAGCCAATAGCATCCACTGTTATGAGCTCCTCCATAACCTCTGAGTCGCCCTCGTTTCTTAACTGTAACAAATGTGTTAAGAGAAATGTTTTATTGATGTCTTTTAATACATTTTACATTAAAATATCTACAAAATACACACAACAACCTCCTCAACCCTCTGTTTGTGCTCAGGAGACTTCATATGCTCAACAAACTTGCGAGGAGTCCTAAAGTGGCGCTCACACAGGGTACAGAAAGGTCTCGAAGACACTTTTGCCATCTAATGAGGAGACAAGACAGCATTTTTATACAGTCAGTGGTTTAAACTCTACTCCTCAAGTATATGTGGATATTTTTTTAAGTGATTATGGTGATATTTGTTTTGTTAATGTAAAGGTAACCTTATGTTTCTTTGTTCGTCTGTGCTCGATGAGGTCACCAAAAAAATGACACTGACAGGTAGGACACCAGCGCTGATGACCCACCCTCCTCTCTCTGTTACAGAACAAAAACAATTGTCTTCTAAAATAGGAATCATAATCAGAATGAGCTTTATTTGGCAAGTGCACACAAACACACAAGGAATTTGTATTTTCCTTGTATATATTTGTATATACAGTGTTATGCTCTCATTTCCTTTAAACAATACCAACAATGAAGCCATACTTGATATTTTAAATTTTAAATGTGAGTAACATTCAATACCATTTACAAAAAAGGAATTAACTTTTATTCAGCAAAGATACATTAAACCAATCAATGGTGACAATAAAGATTGTTGCAAAAAATGTATATTCTTTTTAAAACTTTTTGATGGGTGAAATATACACCGATCAGGCATTAAGTGGTCATAACATTGAAGTGAAGTGAGGTGAAGTGAATAACACTGCGTATCTCTTCATCATGGCACATGTTAGTGGGTGGGATACATTAGGCAGCAAGTGAACATTTTGTCCTCAAAGTGGATGTGTTAGAAGCAGGAACAATGGGCAAGCGTAAGGATTTAAGCAAGTTTGACAAGGGCCAAACTGTGATGGCTAGACGACTGGGTCAGAGCATTTTCCCGGTCTGAAGTGGTCAGTATCTATCAAAAGGAAGGAACAGTGGTCAACTGGCCAAGTCTCATTGATGCACGTGGGGAGCGAAGGCTGGCCCTTGTGGTCCGATCAAACAGACGAGCTACTGTAGCTCAAATTGCTCAAGAAGTTAATGCTGGTTCTGATAGAAAGGTGTCAGAATACACAGTGCATCACAGTTTGTTGCGTATGGTGCTGCATACCTGCAGACCAGTCTGGGTGCCCATGCTGACCCCTGTCCACTGCTGAAAGTGCCAACAGTGGGCACGTGAGCATCAGACCTGGACCACGGAGCAATGGAAGGTGGCCTGGTCAGATGAATCACGTTTTCTTTTATATCACGTGAATGGCTGGGTGCATGTGCGTCACTTACTGGGGAACACTATGCACTATGGGAAGAAGGCAAGCTGTCGGAGGCAGTGTGATGCTTTGGGCAATGCTCTGCTGGGAAACCTTGGGTCCTGCCATCCATGTGGATGTTACTTTGACACGTACAGACCATGTACACCCTTTCATGGAAACGGTATTCCCTGGTGGCTGTGTTCTCTTTCAGCAGGATAATGTGCCCTGCCACAAAGCAGAAATGATTCAGGAATGGTTTGAGGAGCTCAACAACGAGTTTGAGGTGTTGACTTGGCCAAATTCCCCAGATCTCAATCCAATCGAGCTTCTGTTCGAGCATTTGTTTGCTGAACAAACAAGTCCGATCCATGGAGGCCCCACCTCGCAACTTACATGACTTAAAGGATCTGCTGCTAACATCTTGGTGCCAGATACCACAGCACACCTTCAGGGGTCTAGTGGAGTCCATGCCTCGACAGGTCAGGGCTGTTTTAGCAGCAAAAGGAGGACCAACACAATATTAGGTCATAATGTTATGCCTAATTGGTGTATGAAAATATAGAAACAATTCTATGAACTTGGCACATGTTCTTCTTTCTTTCTTTTTTTTATCTCGGATCTCTCAAACTGTCATTGGTTCAACAATTACCACAGAGTTACAGTGTTGTTTATGCTTATGAGTAAGTCAACCTATTCAAAATACAACCTACACCTTTAAAGTGTAGAGAGCATCGCTTACCTGTTTGTTTTCTGCAGGGACTCCTGGGTTTGGGGTAACAGTGTGGCCAGACAGTTGTTACTCACATGCTGGATTTCCATCATACGTTGCTGATGATCTAAACTGATCATGTGAGTCTGGAAGCCCTACAGAGATCAACACCATGATCAACACCATGTTCAACTGACTCCTCTCCTCATTTACGTACAGTCAAGACTTACTTGCTGGTCAGGACAGGTGATGTTGCAAATGTAGCAGGTGAATTTGACTGTGTGTTTGCTTCTCTCTTTCTCGCCATCATGGCCTGCACCTGCTGCCATCTCCTCAGGTGAAGTGCTGAAGGCTCGACTCTCACTGCTACGCTGGATAGTAACCTTCAGAGACGTACCAACACCCTGCACCTGAACGACACAGCTCTTATTAAACAAGTATTGCAGGTTCAATACAATATAAGCGCTTGCCGATTAAGTGTGTCACAATTGTTCTCTTGAGGTGGAGTTCTTTTCAAGGCAGATTTATTTCTTGTCATGATTTAACTCCTATGGGTGGAGCTTCATGATTTACAGATACATCATGTCCCTTTCTGATATCCTGGATTACCAGGTATACAAGGTCATGAGAGAAATGAAAAGACTGCATTCAACTTTGCACAGACACAGTAAGTGATTCTATAACAGTAGTCTTATGCTAACACATACACTACCATTCAAACGTTTTAATTCAGAAAGGACACATTAAATGGACAACAAAAAATCTATTTTAAATAAAATAAGTTATTTTGAACTTTCTATTCATCAAAGAAAAAAGTCTGTTTCCATTTTAAGCAGCACATCTTATGATAATAAATGTTTCTTGAGCATCTAATCAGCATATTAGAATGATTTCTGAAAGATCATGAGATACTGAAGCCTTGAGTAATGATGCTGAAATTTCAGCTTTGCCATCACAGGAATAATCACATTTTATAACGTAGAAAATAGTTATTTTGAACTTTGATCATATTTCACAATTTTACTGTTTTACTGCATTTTTGATCAAATAAATGCAGCCTTGGTGAGCATAAGAGACTTCTTTCAAAAACATAAAAAAATCTTACCAACCCCAAACATTTGAATGGTAGTGTATAATGGCCCATTGTGCTGCACAATTGGACTGCATTACTATACATGTCGTTTGTTTATACAAACTGACATCCACCTGAAAGCATTAAATGTCAAATTCCATCCATCCATCTTCTTCCGCTTATCCGGGGCCGGGTCGCGGGGGCAGCAGTCTAAGCCGAGATGCCCAGACTTCCCTCTCCCTAGACACTTCCTCTAGCTCTTCCGGGGGGACACCGAGGCGTTCCAAGGCCAGCCGGGAGACATAGTCCCTCCAGCGTGTCCTTGGTCTTCCCCGGGGCCTCCTCCCGGTTGGACATGCCCGAAACACCTTCCCGGGAAGGCGTTCAGGAGGCATCCGGAACAGATGCCCGAGCCACCTCAGCTGTCCCCTCTCGATGTGGAGGAGCAGCGGCTCTACTCCGAGTTCCTCCCGAGTGACTGAGCTCCTCACCCTATCTCTAAGGGAGCGCCCAGCCACCCTGCGGAGAAAGCTCATTTCGGCCGCCTGTATCCGGGATCTTGTCCTTTCGGTCATGACCCAAAGCTCATGACCATAGGTGAGAGTAGGAACGTAGATTGACCGGTAAATCGAGAGCTTCGCCTTACGGCTTAGCTCTTTCTTCACCACGACAGACCGGTACATCGACCGCATTACTGCAGAAGCTGCACCGATCCGTCTGTCAATCTCCCGTTCCATCCTCCCCTCACTCGTGAACAAGACCCCTAGATACTTAAACTCCTCCACTTGGGGCAGGAACTCTCCACCAACCTGGAGTGGGCAAGCCACCCTTTTCCGACTGAGGACCATGGCCTCGGATTTGGAGGTGCTGATCCCCATCCCAGCCGCTTCACACTCGGCTGCAAACCGTCCCAGTGCATGCTGAAGGTCCTGGTTAGAAGGGGCCAACACGACAACGTCATCCGCAAAGAGCAGAGACGAAACCGTGTGGTCCCCGAACCTGACACCCTCCGGCCCTTGGCTGCGCCTAGAAATTCTGTCCATAAAAATTATGAACAGAACCGGCGACAAAGGGCAGCCCTGCCGGAGTCCAACATGCACCGGGAACAAGTCTGACTTACTGCCGGCAATGCGGACCAAACTCCTGCTTCGGTCATACAGGGACCGGACAGCCCTCAGCAAAGGACCCCGGACCCCATACTCCCCCAGCACCCTCCACAGGATGCCGCGAGGGACACAGTCGAATGCCTTCTCCAAATCCACAAAACAAATGTGGACTGGTTGGGCAAACTCCCATGAACCCTCCAGCACCCTGTAGAGGGTATAGAGCTGGTCCAGTGTTCCGCGACCAGGACGAAAACCACACTGTTCCTCCTGAATCCGAGGTTCCACTATCGGCCGGATTCTCCTCTCCAGTACCCTGGCATAGACTTTCCCGGGGAGGCTGAGAAGTGTGATCCCCCTATAGTTGGAACACACCCTCCGGTCCCCCTTCTTAAAAAGAGGGACCACCACCCCGGTCTGCCATCCCAGAGGCACTGTCCCCGACCGCCACGCGATGCTGCAGAGGCGTGTCAGCCAAGACAGCCCCACAACATCCAGAGACTTGAGGTACTCAGGGCGGATCTCATCCACCCCCGGTGCCTTGCCACCGAGGAGTTTCTTGACCACCTCGGTGACTTCAGCCCGGGTGATGGACGAGTCCTCCTCTGAGCCCCCAGCCTCTGCTTCCTCAATGGAAGACGTGACGGCGGGATTGAGGAGATCCTCGAAGTATTCCTTCCACCGTCCGACAACATCCCCAGTCGAGGTCAACAGCCGCCCATCGCCACTGTAAACAGCGTTGGTAGGGCACTGCTTCCCCCTCCTGAGGCGCCGGACGGTTTGCCAGAATCTCTTCGAGGCCAGCCGATAGTCTTTTTCCATGGCCTCACCGAACTCCTCCCAGGCCCGAGTTTTTGCCTCCACGACCACCCGGGCTGCAGTCCGTTTAGCCTGTCGGTACCTGTCAGCTGCCTCAGGAGTCCCACAAGCCAGCCAGGCCCGATAGGACTCCTTCTTCAGCTTGACGGCATCCCTTACTTCCGGTGTCCACCACCGGGTTCGGGGATTGCCGCCTCGACAGGCACCGGAGACCTTGCGTCCACAGCTCTGAGCAGCCGCTTTGACAATGGAGGTGGAGAACATGGTCCACTCGGACTCAATATCTCCAGCCTCCCTCGGGATCCGGTCGAAGCTCTGCCGGAGGCAGGAGTTGAAGATCTCTCTGACAGGAGACTCGGCCAAACGTTCCCAGCAGACCCTCACAGTACGTTTGGGTCTACCGAGTCTATCCAGCTTCCTCCCCCGCCATCGGATCCAACTCACCACCAGGTGGTGATCAGTTGACAGCTCCGCCCCTCTCTTCACCCGAGTGTCCAAGACATACGGCCGCAGATCAGATGAAACGACCACAAAGTCGATCATTGACCTACGACCTAGGGTGTCCTGGTGCCATGTGCACTGATGGACACCCTTATGCTTGAACATGGTGTTCGTTATGGACAAACTGTAACTAGCACAGAAGTCCAATAACTGAACACCACTCGGGTTCAGATCAGGGGGGCCGTTCCTCCCAATCACGCCCCTCCAGGTTTCACTGTCATTGCCCACGTGGGCGTTGAAGTCCCCCAGTAGAACTACGGAGTCCCCAGTCGGAGCACTTTCCAGCACCCCTCCCAGGGACACCAAGAAGGCCGGGTACTCCGCACTGCCGTTCGGCCCATAGGCACAAACGACAGTGAGAGACCTATCCCCGAGCCGAAGCCGCAGGGAAACGACCCTCTCGTTCACCGGGGTAAACTCCAACACATGGCAGCAGAGCTGGGGGGCTATAAGCAAACCCACACCAGCCCGCCGCCTCTCACCATGGGCAACTCCAGAGTGGTAAAGAGTCCATCCCCTCTCGAGGAGTGTGGTTCCAGAGCCCAAGCCATGCGTGGAGGTGATTCCGACTATCTCTAGTCGGAACCTCTCAACCTCACGCACAAGCTCAGGCTCTTTCCCCGCCAGCGAGGTGACATTCCATGTCCCAAGAGCCAGTTTCCGTGTCCAGGGATCGGGTCGTCTAGGCCCCCGCCCCCGACTGCTGCCCGATTCGCTTTGCACCGGCCCCTTACGGTCCCTCCCGTGAGTGGTGGGCCCACGGGAAGGTGTCCCCACGTCGCTCCTTCGGGCTGAGCCCGGCCGGACCCCGTGGGGGAAGGCCCGACCACCAGGCGCTCGCATACGAGCCCCAACCCCAGGCCTGGCTCCAGGGTGGGGCCCCGGCTGCGCCATACCGGGCGACGTCACGGTCCTCCTTCTTTTTGTCATCATAAGGGGTTTGTGAATGTCAAATTAATATTTAAAACAAAGTTAATTCAGCTAATTTAGTAGTGCTGTAGTCAAGACCACTATATCCAAGCCCAAGAACAATGTATGTTGAGACCAAGACAAGACCAAGACTTTGAGGGGTTGAGACCAAGCCAAGACCAAGGCCAGACCAGCACTCGTTAAATCCACAAAGATCCACATTACCGCCTGATAAATTACTTATTTTTAAATAAATCAATATAATTAGAATAAGACACTGTATAGAGCCATTACCAATCAAATTAAATCATTAACAACAAAATTCATGACTTCAAAACTTTGCACTGCAGAGGTGGTACAGAAGATGCATCTGAATTGGTAAACTACAAATGCATAAATAATGTTGAGAAAAAATTATTAAATGTTTGTATTAAAGCAATCATGTTTAGCAGTCATGATCACATTTGAGAAAACAGCTCTCTTGCTCTTGTGATATTGCTTAATTATATCACGTTCTAATATAAAAATCAGTACAAGTACTTTTTTGCAACAATATCTTGAATTTTGTGAGCATTTGTATTAATTTTGGTGACATTTTGACACAATCCCTCATTCATTTCTGAACCGGAACAATAAATAAAGCATATTAGAAATAAGTTATTGTATCTGAAGCAGTACGTTTTACATCCAATCACATTAATGATGTTGACAAATGAATCAATTTAATGGTATCCTCACAGTCTTGAAACAAAATTCCTCCAAGTCTGAGACCGAGACAAGACCAAGTACAAATGTGGTTGAGACCTAGACAAGACCAAGACCTACAAAAAGACTGGGCTTGAGTACTACAACACTAGCATTTAGTATTCAGTTGCATTAATTAAGATGTACTACTGCTGTTATTGGGAATGTCTACAAGTAAAATATATTACTGATGCTGTGATACTGCACCTCTGCTGCTCTGTTCTGATCAACACTGTCTTCTTCAAGTTGTGCAGAGCCGTTATCATCCTCTGCATCACGGGAAATAAAAGTATGTTCAACATTTCAACATGACCCAGGGGTATATAATATGTTAAAGTTGCAGATGAAGAGTTGATAACAGTATAATTGAAAAGAAAAACAAAGAGAGTGAAACTTTTCCAGTGGGTTTGTAGTCAAATATAGTGTGTTGCACACACAGTCACTAAATACCTTCATGGTCTGAAACTCTTCCAGAGTTTAATTTTGGTGGCTGCTGTATCTTATCTCCTTTTGTAGACTCTTCCCCCGGTTCAGTTGATCTGTTCAAAATAGGCAGTGAAGTTTTATGAGTATGACACATGAAACACAAAAACAGCCTCATTCATTTTAGTCTATCTGCAGTGATATTACCTTGATTAACAGCATGATGTCAAGATGCCAAACCAAACCACTTTTAACAATAACAGTAAAAGATTACCTCTGACATCTGTGCTTTTTCAAAGGGGGCTCTGCTTGTTCTGGGACTGAAGAATGAATTTGTCCAGCTGTACCTTTGGGTTTATTAAGGGAATGAGAAGGAACATTCAATTAATGTATTGTGGATCTTTACATATAATTTAATAAAAATGTATTTTATAATAAATGCACAACCTAAAGGTATCTCCTCAAACGTATCTCCTCAAACGTTTAGTGTGTACTCACCCACTTTTCCCATGTCTGAAAAAGTGTTCATTTTTCTCGTCTGGCCATGAATTTTCCCAGCTATGTTTAGCACATTCTCCTTCTTTCTGTCTAGGCTCTGCACTGAACTCTCCTTAAATAACAAAAGAAATGTGAAACACGCTCAATGCTCTTTCATCTCAATCGACACAAAACATAATCAAAACATAGTGAATGTTTTATAATTGAATACACATGTTGTAAATGTAAAAGCCATTTACAACAAAAGGTAATAATTCCAAGATCCAATTTAATACAGTAACAAAGATTTCATTTTCTTCAGGGAAAACCCATCTGAAAATTCAACTAATGCCATTCGACAAAAAAAAAATTTCACTCACTTTAATATAAAATATAAGTTGTTGGACACATTTTCAACCCCATTGTGAATAAGTCCATAAGAATACACTGTTTCAATTCAGCAAATCCTGAATCTTTGTGCAAAATTATAGTTCACCCCAAAATCATAATTTACTAACCTCATATTGTTCCAATTGACTTTCTTTCATATGTAAAATACAAAGGAAATTGAGGAAATGTTTATTTAATTTTTTTTGTCCATACGACAAGCCGATGATCGGCCGACTTAGTTTTTTCAGTGTGTTCATCAACGGACACCGTTGTTTTTTTGGGGGGTTTTACATGTTGAACCGACGTTGGGCCATCGGTGAGAGAGAGAACTCTGATTGGCTTAGTGAATGACTCAGTGCACGGGAATAATAGCAAAACAGCCAGCAAAGAAGTCAAAACGGTACAAATAGAAGGCTGTTCTCATTTTACGTCATCTTATCGAGTGATTCTGGGCGAATATTTTAATATTAACATGAGAGGAGTGGAATAAAGAAAGTGATCAGCAGGATTGGTATTCAAAACTGTAAGCATGTGCTACTTTCTTTACGGTTTGTGTATCTGCAGCCTGTAGCATCTGAAATAGACCGTTGTCTAATTTACACGCAGGCGCAGAACGTGTTTGGTTACCAACATTTTTCAAAATATCTTATTTTGTGTTCAGCAGGAAGAAAGAAAGTCATACTTGTTTGGAATGACACGAGGATGGGTAAATGATTACAGAATTTTCATTTCTGGGTGAACCTTTGAAGATGTTAATATGTCCATATTATTGTACATCTATGTTAATAAGGAAAGACAGTTATCCACATGGATAGGGATAATGATCAGCTGCAAAGTTCATGCCGAGGTCTCTTACTGGAATGCCTATAGGAGGAGGCCCAAGAATAGACTGCCTGATCCCTCCCTCCAAAAATGCTCTTGACACCAGCTTGGTGTGACCGAATGACACATCTATAATGATTCACAAAATGGAAAAGACAAAGAATAAAATATATAATCTGAGGTTATACACAGGGGTTTGCTAACTAACAAATGGATACTGTTATAAAATAGTCAAATCTAACACAAATACTGTAGAATAACAGCAGCACCCAGAATTTAATATTTTACCTGGCATTGTTTGCATGTTCCCACACTTCTGCAGCATGGGATTATGGCATGGCCTGATTGAAGCAAAGGGGGGAGGGGCATTTGGTGCTGGTGGTCTGTTATGCAGGTATTTGGAGAAAGACATGACAAGGCAATTATTTGTATTTGATTATTTGTTTGACAGCTGATGCAGATTCGCTAAAAAGCACAAATCCAGGCAATTATGTAAAGCTTTCAACATGTATGTATAGTATAGGTACGTATTCCACCAAACATGAGCCCTTACCGTCTTCCATGATGCACATGCCTCTGTTGAGGAGAACGACAATCAGGTGAATACGGGAGTGAAGCAACTGGTGCTATTTTTTGCATGTGCTGCTGCTGCTGCTTAAATTGCTTGAGCTGTTGCTTCTGCTTGATTTTCAGCATTCTTATTGCGAAGATGTACAATGCAATGATCCCAGGTGCCTATAAAACAGGGCATGCAAACCATTACATTTATATTTATCCAAAGCAACTTACTGTAATTAGTAACATCCCTAGCAAACTAAATAGTAATACTACCATAGTAATACTATTGTTTTAGACATGTGGATAATGCATGGGTAATTTGCTGGTGATGTTCCTAATTAATTTGTATTATATACACACAACACACTATGAACAAAGAACTGTTTTCAGAATATTAGAATGATTTCTGAAGGATCATGTGACACTGAAGACTGGATTTTATTTTTTATCCATTATGTTTAATACTTATACTGATAGACATTATATTAATCTTGCCATTGTGTAAATGAATAAATAAATAAATAAATAAATAATCAATAATAAAGTTTAAGTGGTTGAGCGTGCCGAGACAGTATTCTATGTTTTTACAGATATACTTCGTTAGATTAAAACACAAGCATATTAATTTGAAATGATTTGGCTCAAATGTGTGGCACTTGAATATGAATGTAAGACAGAGCAGAGACAGAGAGCACTGGATATTAAGACAAAGCTTTATGAAGGTCTAATACACGCCTGTGAGCTCTGTAAAAACTTGCAATGTACAGCACACATTTCACACCTGATTTGTGATTAAAACAGCGAAACTGAAATAAACGAATTATCCCACCTTTTGATATGAAAGCCTCACTCCATCAGACATCAGTTTACTGTTTATGGTAGATGACTCTTCCTTTGGTGCTGCGGTTTGGAGGTTGCAAACATTTAACGCTAGTGCGCCCTCACCCGGCTCGGAAGAGGAATTTAATTCTCAAGAAAATAGCTTTTTGAATAAAAACATTACAAACAAGTGTGTGTGTGTGTGTGTGTGTGTGTGTGTGTGTGTGTGTGTGTGTGTGTGTGTGTGTGTGGTGTGTGTGTGTGTGTGTGTGTGTGTGTGTGTGTGTGTGTGTGTGTGTGTGTGTGTGTGTGTGTGTGTGTGTGTGTGAGAGTTTTTTGTCTGTTTTGCACTCTTGATGTTTTGGAGATTCACCCCTTCACTCTTCTTGGCTGATTTGTAGATTGTATGCACAAAAAAACTAATTTCCCATTCATTTCCAATGGGGGTCATTTTTGATCCGAAGGTCCTGAATGTGACATTTTTTTTTTTACAACCACTTAGACTTTTCAAATCCTGTCCCCAATTTTTTGGGGTGTTCATATATCAAGTACCAATAAAGGTACAAAGTTTCAGACCATTCCGATGAAGCTACCATTTTTTACATTTTTTTATAAAGCGCAAGATCCACTAGTATAGTGGTAAAAATGTGCTATTGCGAGATAAAAATGCTCAATGTGTCCACCGGATGACACCGATCTCATTAAAAAAAATTGCTTTCATGAGGCCTAGGCTTGACTCTAAAATGAAATACAGCTTTAATAAAAAAAATTTTTAAAAAAATTGTAGGCCTATATATATTTTTTATTATATTCAATGGGAAAAAATGGGTCATAATTATTGTATAAATATTAATTATAAATCATAAAATTATCTCAAAACACCAAAAAAGAAAAGAAAAAATATTATTGAACAAAAATATATTTCATTGTTTTTACTCCTGAAGGTCCCATGTGACCCACAAATGAAGAACCCCAGAGGGTTAAGTACTAGCCTACTTCATTGGATAGACACAAAGTGGAGGGATCTTATCCTGAAGAGGTTTTGTACCAAGTTGCTACTACATGGTAAGGACTAAAATAGTTGTCTAATTTGTCAAGAAGTTAAATTCACATATTTGGGGTAGCCTATAGTTGAGGATCTTGTTTGTTAGTAGACTAATGCATGTTGGTATTCTTCCTTATTTTTCATTTTGTAGGTTTTTATAATAAAAAAGTAACCTGACGTTAAAAACAAACATTATTTTACTTTTAAAGTCAGCATGCAACTGAATAGACTTGTCTTCCCTATTGTAACATAAGCTAGTTTATTCAAGTGAAGTGACTTCTCCAAAAAGAAAAAAACTGTATGGTAGGACTTGATTTCAGCTTCTGCCGTTTGTATTTACGCTTCAAAATTCATAAAAAGTTGTGTTTGTTATCATGATGAATAAAACGTGTAAGAATCATATGCTTTTATTAGTCATGGACCTTATATTTTCTGCAATAATCCAAAAGCCAATGGAAAAATCCTAGTGTTTTTTTGTTTTTTTGAGGGGAACCAGGGTGATGCTAAATTCAGGGTTGGCATACAAAAATCCGTTTTCCTTTAGAAAAAAATCGATGTACTATAATAGGCTATGCAAAGACACAAGAATCAAGAATTGTCCATTTTGATTTCATGGTGACCAAAACTGCTTTTGTAAAAACACCATTCGAGAGAACACGTGACATAAATGGCTTAAAATGCTACTTTTCTTCCGGGTTTTAGGATTATGAATTTAACAGCTCCATGCCTAGTTCGGGTTTATTTTATAAAACAATTATTGTCACACAGACATTGGAATGACAAACGATAATTGTATTATGCAATGCGCACCTAGTGGCTGGAGATGATATTGCAGGATCCAGCGCGCTTCATCACCGCATCGCTCCCGCAGAGCTGTGCTGAACAGGCAGGGAGCAACGCGTAGGGAGGACGTATGTCGATTCGCCAAGGTGCCTGGAAAATTAAAGGAAATTTAAGATATTGCTTTTAGATATTGGGAGGCCTGCCAATTAGGTCTCCGTTCAGGGTATTTTTATTCACTGTGAAATAGAGCCTATTATCCCACAAGATGGGCAATCGGGGAATGGAGGACTTGATTCCTCTGGTAAATAGAATGCAGGACGCTTTCTCTGCCATCGGACAAAATTCCAACCTGGACCTTCCTCAGATCGCGGTGGTCGGTGGCCAGAGTGCTGGGAAAAGCTCGGTATTGGAGAACTTCGTTGGGAAGTAAGTGACTGATGACAAATTGATGGGCACTTTACATCGATTCGTGACAGACGCTATCCACGGGATGTGCAACAACACAAGCATATTTAGTAATCACTTAGGCTAATGCATGTGCACCAAAACCAATGTTTATTTATAATAATATAGAGTAATATTATTGATGGAAGTGAGGAGCTCATCAGTTTTTAGGCAGGTTACCCTTATAAATCAGGTGGATTCTCTTTTACCATGATTACTTAATGCGGGGCATGCAAACTTATCTCAGTCTCTCGACACTCTCGCTTTTGGCAGCAGCTTCGTGAAGGACAGTGACAGAGATGCTCATGGCTGACGTGTGTGTCCTCTTCGCGAGGCCATCATACTAGCGAGCTGCCTATCTACACCAGCATTTTTGGGCATTATATGCGCGAGGGAGCCTGATGTATTAGGAAGAGAAAGGATATTTGTGTGAAATTGTGTAATATATATTTAATTTACGGGCTTAAGTAACATGTAATCACGTATACCTTTAGATAATGTTACTATTTTCATGGTTTGGTTGAAAATAAACGCAGGATAGGCATTCAGAGGCTGCTGAGATACCCAAGTCCACGGTTTAATGTTCACGGGGCGCTCATATCAGGTGTCAGAGGGTCATATGTGAGCCACAGGCCTATCTGCCCTGCTTTTCATTTTATGTTCTCCATAGTCAAAATCCTCGAGGAATGCTAATGGTATTTCTTGCATCATTTGGAACCAATAGTATTAGGACCAAATAAGAATCCTTTGAAGTGATAGTTCACCCAAGATGGAAATTCTGACATTGTTTACAAACCACCATGTTGTTCCAAACTCATGATGATTGCATCTTTTTTTCCCTTATACAATGAAAGTGAATGGTGACTGAAGCTGTCATTCTGCCTTATGTGTTCCATGGAAGAAATTCATTCAGAACAACATTAGGTTGTGTTTGACGATATGGTTTGGTGAGGGATGAGGCGAGGACTCAAATGCAGAGCAATGGGCTTTTTATTAATAATAAAAATAAAACAAAAAAACTACAGTGGGGGGACAACAAGACAGACAACAAGACTTGGCAGAATAAAGGACACATGAGGGTACCTTAGAATAGACGACAAACTCATACAGGACTGCAAAGAGAATAAATATGGAGAACAAATAAAGCAGGTAACGAGAGAGGACAGGTGGGGCAAATAAAGTGACAATCAGATAACAAGAGGGCGGGGTTAAGACAATAGACAGGAGGGCATGTGGCACAAAGAAACAAACACGAGCACATGGCCAGTGAACACAATCACAAGCCATGTGCTCAAACAAAACAAGACACAAGCACACAGCTAATGAGAACACTCATAAGCCGCGTGTTCACACAAAACATAACATGAAAACAAGCGTCCAAAAAAACATAACAAAACATTGGATTCTTGTTGTCTTATTGCATGTTTTGTTCATTATAAGCCTATAACTGCCATAGGCTTTTTAAACATCCATCCATCCATCCATCCATCTTCTTCTGCTTTATCCGGGGCCGGGTCGCGGGGGCAGCAGTCTAAGCAGAGATGCCCAGACTTCCCTCTCCCTAGACACTTCCTCCAGCTCTTCCTTTTTAAACAGGTTTACTAATTAACATTCTTTATCTCATAACAGCATACTTATTTTGTCTGTCTGGCACATAGCCAGATGAGCTCTGCTTGTTTTCAGGACCAAGGACAGTTCTTAAAAAAATTTACAGCAGCTTAGCGCACGTTGCCCGGAAAGGTCACACCTCTTACCATAACGGGGAGACGCATGCGCTCAAAGTACAGCGTCCCTGGCCAAAGAAAGGTGATTTGACTCCGGGATGAAAATAACAGCATCTGGGACATGGCGACAAACACACTCTACAAATGCAACACTTCCTCTTCTCCACGTGGGAGAGCAACAAGACCACGCCCCCTTTTTTGCGTACTCTTGTGGGCGGAGGTCAACAAACTGTTCTATTGACGTCATTAAAGCAGGGAGTACAGGGATGTAGTCCAAACCGTTCACTGTAGGCTTTGAAAGGCAACTTCTGTTAAATAAAATATCTCGCTTGGCATTGAACTTTGAGCTTTATAATTTTACAGTTATTATTTATGCTCTAACAGCAACATTACACACTAACTAAAGTTTGAAAAATGGGATCACGAAGAACAGGACCTTTAATGTATAATCAGCCAAAGTCCACAGTCTTTCGCCGCGTAAATTGCCTATTTCCGCGTGCAAAATATGCGGGGCTTGCATGATTTCCAAAAAGTCATATATATTAGCAGAAAGTTGAAATTTTTTTGTTTACTTCACACAAGAGCCGCCATTTCCCCCTATTGTCATGGGAACGTTTTGAAGTGACATAATTACTCGACGCGAACGTCGTCGAAAAGCTGCAAACCCCGTGGTGAAACCATAGATATCGGTGAAACCATGATGAAGCATGCAAATTCCCATTTGCCAACAAAAATAACAGCAAAGCAGTTTCCCGTGTGTTGACCGATTTCAAAAAACAGCATCATGAATCTTCGAAGCGTTATGAATCAGTGAGTCGATTCAGCAGGTTTGGATTGCCAAAGTCACGTATTTCAGCAGTTTGACACGCGATCCGAATCATGAATCGACTCACTGATTCATAACGCTCTGAACCGCTGAATCGACTCACTGATTCATAACGCTTCGAAGCTTCATGATGCAGTGTTTTGAAATCGGTCATCACTATATAAGTTGTTATTTAGGTTTTTTTTTGCGCTCAAAAACTATTCTCGTTGCTTCATAAAGTTATTGTAGAACCACTGTAGTGAGATGGACTTTGTAACGACGTCTTTAGTGCCTTTATGGGTCTTGAGAGTGTACATCGGATTTCAACTAAAATATCTTAATTAGGTCTGACGGGTGTCCAACGACATGAGGGGAAGTCATTAATGACAGAATTTTCATTTTTGGGTGAACTAACCCTTTATTCATTTTTTCAGAAGTTGTAGCATATTCCTTTTGTAAAGCTACAGAACTTGTTTGACTCAATGTTTTGTAAATTTGAGCCATGTGTTTATTAAGGTCTTCAATAAAACAAGATGAGAACTTAAATATTCTTTCTGTGATGTAGTGCTTTTTTTCTCTTTTTCATCAAACCGCAGTTTTTGCAAGTTCCCGCAATTTCATTGCATAAAATTGCATAAATATCCCGCATTTTCCATCGCATTTTTTAAGAAAACGTGCCGCATAATCAAGGATTTTTGCCCGCAACAGTCACAAAAAAAAGCCGCATTTTTCTGCAAGGACTGCCAATTGTGTTTGTACTGATCTTCTTCTTCTTCTTCTTCTTCTTCTTATTATTATTATTATTATTATTATTATTATTATTATTATTATTATTATTATTATTATTATTATTATTTTTCAGCACTAAAAGTGTATGGACGGTAGTATGTGTCACAGACACGCCAGGCTCCACCGTCACCCAATCACAGCGCACTCCTTCACCCCAATACTGATCACACAAACCTGCACCCCATCAGCACAGCAATCACCATCAGCACAAAAGACACACTCACTCACACAGTCTTCGTCCGGTCTCGTTAGCAGCAAGTTCTTACCTGTATGCTCGCCTCTAGGACTCCTCAAGCTACTTACCTGTCTCCAGTGTGATTCCAAGTCTCCTTCGTTGTCCCTCATCTCGTGTGAGCTCTCCTGTGTCTCCTCCGCTCCAGTCTGTCTCCAGCCCGCTTCATCTGCAAAGAACAAGGACGGTATCACTCAGTTATCCACATCTGTCTCCTGGCTATTCCACGTTCACTCACCTACACTGCCATTCACTCTTCTGGTTGTTCAATAAACATCTGTTACCTGCATCCTTTGTCTCTGTCACTTCTGTATTGTAACAGAAGACCGAACCAAACCACTGAACATCAGATCCATTTCAAGAGCTCGTGGACGCAGTACGCCGATCACTTCCCACGAATCCACCAGCACTTCCACCAGCGACCACTTCCATCAACACCGCCGTCTCTCCTTCACCTCCTGGGTACGCCAGTCCCATGGCCAAACCGCCACCCTTCTCTGGTTCAGCGGAGGATTTCAACGGATTCATTCTGCAATGTTCGCTGGTCCTGGAGATGCAACCGCACCTGTACCCCGATGACCACGCTAAGGTAGCATTTATAATTTCCCATTCAACTGGAAAACACTCGTCTGACACCGACTGAACCGCAGAGTCTATGCTTATACTGTGGTTTACCTGGGCATTTCATCTCCGCATGCCCAGTTCGTCCTTCTCGTCCCATGGTGAGTGCCATTATTCCTTTTATAATTAAGATGAAACCTCTCACCACAATTGTCCAGTTTGTGCCCTCCTCAACTCTGGGTCAGCCAGCAACTTCATCTCTGGCGCCCTCTGCCGTCAGCACAAGCTCAAGACATCAGCCACGCCGTCCGTCTACCAGATCCACTCGATAACTGGAAGACCCCTCAGCCGAAGACAAGTGCGTTTCAGTGTCGGCCCAGTACAGCTTCAAGTGGGTCTCCTTCACATTGAACAACAACATCTGCTAGTTCTGGAGGAATCCACCGCTGACGTGGTTCTAGGGCGCCCATGGTTGGAGCAGCATAACCCTGTCATTTCCTGGAAGACCAGCGAGATCCTGAAGTGGGGCGACAGCTGTTTTCCGAACTGTTTCTCTGCTTTCCCTGTTCCATCCTATCCACGTTCCGAAGATCTGTCTGTCTGCACCACATTCATCGAAAGCCCAGTAGAGAAGCGTTTGGTGGACATCCCTCCATGTTACGCACCCCTTCAGCGACGTCTTCTGCCCCAAGCGAGCCTCCAAGCTGCCTCCACACCGGCCAAGGGACTGTGCCATTGATCTGCTTCCGGGTGAGTCAGTGCCCTGTGGGAGGATCTCTAGCGCAAGGTTACATCCGCCCGTCTACTTCCCCTGCTGCGTCTAGCTTCTTCTTCGTGGCTAAGAAGGACGGAGGCTTGCGGCCTTGCATAGATTAATGAGCACTCAACAAGATCACTGTTAAATTTTGCTATCCACTTCCTCTCGTCCCAGCAGCGCTAGAACATCCCCTTGGTGCCACTGTCTTCACCAAGTTGGACCTCCGCAGCACATATAACCTCATTCCGATACGCGAGGGGGACGAGTGGAAGACTGCCTTCATGACCCCTACTGGACACTACGAGTACCTCGTCATGCCGTGTGGACTGGTCAACGCCCCCTCCGTATTCCAGGATTTCATCCATGAGGTGCTCCGGGAGTTTCTCCACAAGTTCGTGCTGGTATACATCGACGACATCCTGATATACTCCCGGAGCATGGCCGAACATCGCCACCATGTTGCGGAGGTCCTGAAACGCCTGAGAGAGTTCCTTCTGTTCCTCAAGGCGGAGAAATGCTCGTTCCATCAACCCTCAGTGCAGTTCCTTGGCTACAACATTGACAACAGTGGCATCCGGATGGACGAGGGGAAGGTGGATGCCATCATGAACTGGCCCACACCCACTACCGTCAAAGAACTCCAGAGATTTCGAGGATTTGCCAGTTTCTACCGCTGTTTCATCCAAGACTACAGTATCATTTCCAGTCCACTTACCCACCTCCTGCGTAACAAGCCCAAGTCTCTGTCCTGGACCCCAGCCGCCACCCAAGCCTTCGAAACCCTAAAGGAAGCCTTCACCACCGCTCCCCTCCTTGTGCATCCAGACCCTGAGAAACCTTTTGTCGTTGAGGTCGACCACCGGAATGGGAACGGTTTTGTCCCAGCAGCAGGGGAACCCAAGTAGACTCCATCCGTGTGCCTTCTTCTCCCGCAAACTCAACACGGCGGAGGTCAACTATGATATCGGCAACAGGGAGCTTCTGGCCATCAAGGAGTGGAGGCATTGGTGTGATAGTAGTGATAGTAGACAGATTCTCGAAGATGTCGTTTGATTCCTTTGGAGGGATTGCCCACAGCCATGGTGACTGCTGAACTTATGTTCAACCATATCTTCAGATATTACGGGATTCCTAAGGACATCGTGTCAGATAGAGGGCCGCAATTTATCTCCAAGGTATGGAAGGCCTTCTTCTCACTTCTAGGTGTGAATGTCAGCCTCTCCTCTGGGTACCATCCGCAGTCGAACGGGCAGATGGCGCAGAAGATCCAAGAGATTGGTCGCTTCCTCCGTACCTTCTGTCACGGCCACCAGGACTCTTGGAACCAGTTCCTGGGTTGGGCTGAGTACGCACAGAACTCCCTGCGGCAACCCACCACCGGACTCACATCCTTCCAGTGTGTACTCGGTTACCAACCCCCTTTGTTCCCCTGGTCAGGAGAATCGTCGGATGTGCCAGCCGTCGACTACTGGTTCAGAGAGAGCGAGAGGGTCTGGGACTGCGCACACCACCAGCTTCAACGGGCCCTGCGCAAACGCAGAATGACAGCCGACCTTCGTCGTTCCAATACCCCAGCATACCAGCCAGGACAGAAGGTCTGGCTGTCCACCAGGGACATCAGGCTGCATCTGCCTTGCCGGAAACTAAGTCCCAGATTCATTGGCCCCTTTCCCGTCGTCAAGCAGATCAACCCTGTCACCTATCAACTTCAGTTACCCCGTCAGTACAGAATTCAGAATCCCACCTTCAATGTCTCTTTGTTGAAGCCTTACTACCCCTCTGTTTCTGTCTCCACAGAGCCTGGTGCAGCCGCTGAAACCCCCCTTCCTCATCCTAGAAGACGGTGCCGCCTACTAAGTTCAGGACATCTTGGACTCCCGGCACTGTGGTGGTCTCCTTGAATACCTCGTGGACTGGGAGGGCTACAGTCCTGAGTAACGCTCATGGGTACCCAGAAACGATAAACTCGACCCAAATCTGCTCAACAATTTCCACAGCACTCACCCAAATAGACCTGCGCCTCGGGGCAGAGGCCGACCACCATGACGGGACTTAGGAGCGGGCAGTGGAGGGGGGGGGGGGTAATGTCACTGACACGCCAGGCTCCACCGTCACCCAATCACAGCGCACTCCTTCACCCCAATACTAATCTCCCACACCCCTGCACCCCATCAGCACAGCAATCACCAGCAGCACAAAAGACACACTCACTCACAGTCTTTGTCCGGTCTCGTTAGCAGCAAGTTCTTACCTGTATGCTCACCACTAGAACTCCTCAAGCTACTTACCTGTCTCCAGTGTGATTCCAAGTCTCCTTCGTTGTCCCTCGTCTCGTGTGAGTTCTCCTGTGTCTTCTCCGCTCCAGTCTATATCCAGCCCGCTTCATCTGCAAAGAACAAGGGCAGTATCACTCAGTTATCCACATCTGTCTCCTGGCTATTCCACGTTCAGTATATAATACTATAAAATAATATCATTTATTAAAAAAAATTATTTGACTGCATTATTAATTTTTTTTTTCAAAATTCCTGTAGATATAGCGATATATCGTTATCGTGAATTATTTTGGCCACGATAACCGTGAATCAGAAAAATAAAATCGAATGTCGTGACAGCCCTAGTTGATGCTATGGGAACTTGAATACGAACTCCGCCACCCCCTGGGAAGAGCCTGCCACCAAGGCTGTGAGTAACTTGTATCATCCCTGAAGGACTCGAGAACCTGGGGTTGAATCCGATTCTAAACTAAAAAGCCTGATAAATGTGTGCGGAGAGGATCAACCTGCCGCACCACACGGACTTGAATTGATGTACTCCTAGCAAGTCCCATACTCCTAGTGGAGTGATCCCTGACCTCTATAGGTGAAGCCATACCACGTGCCTCGTAGGACAGGGTGATAGCATCAGTGAACAAATGTGAGATCTGTATCGTGGTTGAATCCCACACTACCCCTAGAAAAGTGGTTCTCTGTTTTGGAAAAAGCACACTCTTCTTGAGGTTCAACCAGATCCCAAAATGCTTCAAATGAGCATGCACAATGTCGTGCTGCTAGCTCTTCCGACTAGGCTAATATCAACCAGTCATCAATATAGTTGCGAGGTGGACAGGAGACAAACTGAAGTGGATCGTCCCCAAAGCGCCAGCACTTTTTCTTGGCTGCCATCATGGAGATCAGTTCTCTTAAATCGGATCTCCCCTTAGGTAGCCTAGACTGCACAGATCTCCCTGCCCCCTGTCCTTTTGAGGAAGGGGCTCGAGAGGCCACGCTCACCTTTTGTTCTTCTCTATGAGTCAACTGATTGAACCTCACTTTGACTTGTGGTCTTCATTGAGCATATTGGTCTCTTTGAGTGTTCTTACTGTACTTTCCATGAAATGGCATTGTACACTTTCTATAACTCAATCCTGCCAGTGTACAACTCCTGATTGATTTCATAGACACACAACACAATGGAGGATTTCAGCCAATATGATGCGGAAGCATTCCCATAGCCTCAACGCAAAGGCGCAGCATCCACTCAAAATAACACCAGCTTAGACTAGCTTAAGCTTTTTTCTATCAGAGGTGTTTGTTTTAGGGTCAAAAGTCACTAAATGTATCATCCCAGTGTTTGTATTTGTAACACAGAGGGATGACTCATATTGGAACCAGAAATCTCACTGGCCCTGAGTCTGAACACTGTGAGCTTTGTATGCTGTAGATTTGCTTGTACACACACTAAAACATGCATAGATCCATGTCACTGGCAGTAGACTTAATTGCTATTTAGTCCAACTATTAATGTTGTGCCGTTTGTTGCTGTCTCGTAGATCTTCATTGTTATTCAGCAGGTCCAGTGTTATCGTTCATGCTGCACTGTGAGTTCTGTGGACACTAAAGTGCCTGTCAAGCTTGTTAGTCACAAACAGATCCATTGACTGGCTGTATAATGCTAACAGCCGCTACAAGGAGGAACTTCACAATGCTGTACAAGGAAAGTTGGGTGGCATGAAATGGGTTGCCTGCCTAGATTTACAGTTTTCAGCACTGCAATACCATATGTGACCCTTGAAGGAACAATGTGTAAAATATTTGGATTATATTGATATTTTTGCATTGACCTGTGTACTTGCATTGTCCCAAATGTTTCCAAGAATGTTTAAATCCAGAGAAAAAGCAATTTTAACCAGGACATGGACCGTGTCCGTGCATTATCTATCAATGACATTATACCCGCATTACCCTCGATTTTTCGTTTTTATTTTGTAGAAACCATGGAAACAAAAAAGACGCTTCAATTCATTATGTGAATTAGACAGGTGAGCTACTTTGATATATAGCTCAACACAGTAAGTCTTATTGTTTAATTCTCATTTTCTTAATTTACCATGTACCATGTTTTAACATGCCTAATATCGATCTAGCTTACTTCAGTGTGTAACAAGTGTCTTGTAGCCGTCGAGCGAACGCACAGAGTAGCATTATAACATAAATTTCAACACACTCAAATGTATCTAATATAATAAAGCAGTTACCCCATGACCGGAAGAAGCAGAAGTGGTCGTCTGCGGCATAATAAAAACTCCACTGCTCTCGAGCCGTGTGCCGCGCTTGTCTTTCATGAGTAATCGCTCCAGTGGCCTCGTTCCGCTCCAACGACTTTCAGCCCCACTCTGCTTCATACTACTGTAACGTTAATAAGTCTTTGATACATTAGCACGTCCATGTATATGATTTCTGCCCGAGTCCCGTTGGATTCTATTCCACTGGCTGTAGATGTGAAGACAACATCCCCCATGATTCCGTGAAATCAAGACGTTATGAAGCTACTTTGTTTTGAATTAGCGACCTCTAGCAGCGAAAATTACATATTGTGCCTTTAAAGGGACAGGTCATCCAAAATCATTTACGCATCCTTCATTGTCATTTTAAACTTTTGAAATATCTAATTCATTTATTTATAGAATGAATATGAATTGGGTGCAATTTTGTTTTGACTTTCATTGGAAAACAGTTCTTCAAAATAGCTTTGCGTATGTTTCTTTCTTGACTCATTTCCTCACACTCATAAACAAACTGTTCTTTGGACTTATGAATCAGTTGCAGCGTATCATACAGTTGAACGAACATGAGCTCATCCACGTTGACACTTATGGTGCAATTTATTAGACAGATGTCTATATTATGAATGAGAAATGGCCTTTTAAACGAAGGCGCATGACATGCTGATGTGGCCTATCACCATGATGACGTGACAATTAATTACATGATGGTGCAGTCAGGCGGAAAGAAGCTGGTTATCACAGCTGCTGTATGAATGTCATTAAACAGCCTTCAAGAGTAGATAAGACACTCTCTAGGACTGTCCTAGTAAACGTTTGGTTCTAGACTGCTTTTTTATTTAATATAGTGCAAAAGAATCAAACCTTGAATCAAACCAATCAGATATCAACATTACAAACTTTAGTTTGATCTTTGAAGCAAAACAAATAAAAAATCCTGAAAAAATCCTAAAATATTATGCAGTACAATTAACTTTCTATGTAGATTCATGACGACTAAACCTCCAGGTAATAAAACATTCAAACTAATTATTTATTAAAAGTACAGTACAACTGTTTTCAGCATTGATAATAATAGGAAATGTTTCTTGATTACAAAATCAGCATATTAGAATGATCTCTGAAAGACCATGTGACACTGAAGACTGGAGTAATGCTGAAAAGTCAGCTTTGTCACTAAATTACATTGTAAAATATATTCAAATGTAAAGCAGTTATTTTAAACAATATTTCAGTATTTAAAAAATGAATTAAAAAAATCTCAGAGAGCAAACAATTTGAACTGCAGTTTATATAGTGGCCAAAAGTGATGTCCAGACTCCGGAGGGAATATTTTGATTTTATATTTTAATGACTCTACAAGTTCAATTAAACCATCAAAATATGAGGGAAAATATAAAAAAAAAAGTCAATATTTTAAAGACAAGGGAAGAATGAAACCCTAAAGTTGGTTAAGGTTTTTTTCTGACAAAATTATTTGGCAAAAAACAAACTACAGCTACAGGTCTTATTTTTCTAGTTTTTGCATGTGTTCATAATTTCTTTGTTTGACAGCCTAGCCAAAAATATTACAAATAATACAATTTACTCCAAGCACAACTACATGTTCTGCTTACAAAATCTTTAAAAAAAAATAAAAAATAATATTTGAATAAAAGATGAAGATGTCTTTTTTTCCTAGGCCGCACATTTTTGGCCATTCATGTATATATGCATATGTATATGAATGTATGATTGTCTTTCCTTATCTTGCAAAATATGGGCTGTGTGGATATGGACAACAACTAGAGCACTTAATTAATTCATAGCAGTCCTAAAATAAACAGTCTATGACCCTATTTGCTAATCATACAAATATCCTCATCATTCTGCATTCTGCTGACTATTTTTTGCAAACAGATACAACATTTTTTGTATCTGCTATTTTGCAATTTATAAGAGAATCAAAGAAGCTGATCAGAGATATTATGAGAGGCTATAATGATGGGATATCTGTATATAACCATCATGATTGCTTTATTATGTTAACACAGTCAATATGAATTACATAATTGGACTGTAAAACATAAATTAAATTAGCTTCCTAAAGAGTTAGATTGTGTAGAGGCTATTTTAAACATTCAGTCTTGGAAATGGTGAAATGCAATTACATGTTTTTTTCTTTCTAAGCATAACCCCTAATGTTGGAAGCACTTCAGCATAATGGCTAACACCTTTCTCCAACCCTGTCTCCAAATGTCTCATTGCTAAGGGAGGCTTATATTTGAAAATATACCGGCAACATCCATGTATGAAAAATTGCACTAATGCCACTAAAGTGTAGGACAAAAATGTGTTATGCACTCAACTGCTTGAGCAGCACTAGCACTGACATGTTTTTAATTAAGTCAGTACATCTGGTTTTTATGATGAGCTGTTTTTAGTGTGAACATACACTTAGAGTCATTGTTAGATTACATACTGAGTTTTTATTCACAGTATTTAATTAATATGACCTTTTATTGACTGATCTGTTTTAAATGTAGCAGCATGACATTTTATTATTTTATCATTTGAATTACTTATTTATAAAGAAAATGTAATATTACATGGTCTCTCCATGTAATATTTGTATGCTAGAAATGCACTTTGATATAGTCGTTTACATACAAAAACAAAATGTGACTCAATGAATGCTGCCTCTTCTTTTTAGGGACTTTCTGCCTCGTGGCTCTGGTATTGTCACTCGGCGCCCCCTAGTGCTGCAGCTGATCAACTGCCCTACAGGTAAAAATCCTAGAAGGAAGCTAAAAAAAAGAAAAAAAGGGTTCTCAACTCTGGCCCTCGAGGTCCACTTTCCTATGGAGTTTAGCTTCAATCTTGATCGAACTCAACTTTCTTGTAATCCTGAAGACCTTGATCAGCTTGTTCAGGTGTGTTTGATTAAGGTTGGCGGTAAACTGTGCAGGAAAGTGGACCTTGAGCGCCACAGTTGGGAACCCTTGCTCTATAGTTTTAATGCATGTTTTAAAGGCAAAGCTAATATGCATTATTGTTAAAATGTCTTTCCTAATTGCTTATCTCCAGAATATGCCGAGTTTTTGCATTGCAAGGGGAAGAAGTTTACTGATTTTGATGAGGTTCGTCAGGAGATTGAGGCAGAGACAGATCGCATCACCGGCCAAAACAAAGGCATTTCACCGGTCCCTATCAATCTGCGTGTCTGTTCACCTCATGGTACTTTCATTCATGCACATACAGAGGAGTTATTTAAACATGATCAGATCTACATATTCTGTATAAGCATGCATTGTTAAATGTCACATGTAATCATTTCACCCCTTGTCTTCATCACCAGTCCTGAATCTCACCCTTGTGGACTTGCCTGGTATGACCAAAGTGCCTGTAGGTGACCAGCCGACTGACATTGAGTTCCAGATCAGGGATATGCTAATGCAGTTTGTGACTAAGGATAACTGCTTGTTGCTGGCTGTGTCTCCTGCAAACTCTGACCTGGCCAACTCAGATGCCCTCAAAATTGCCAAGGAGGTGGACCCTCAGGGTGGGTTATCATCCAGCAGTGACTGAAACTTGTTCTAAAATAATTGCATAATTGCAGACATATTTTTTAAAACTGTACCTGATCATGCATCAATGTGTGTGTGTGTGTGTGTGTGTGTGTGTGTGTGTGTGTGTGTGTGTGTGTGTGTGTGTGTGTGTGTGTGTGTGTGTTTCTGAAAAGGTATGAGAACTATTGGTGTGATCACTAAATTGGATCTAATGGATGAAGGAACTGATGCACGTGACATCCTGGAGAACAAGCTTCTTCCTTTACGTAGAGGTGAAGTCAGTGTGCAAAGAGAAAGAGTTCATATTCTTTCCACATAAATGAAGACTCTCAGGAACGTTAAAATAAACGATGTCTCATTGGAGAGACTTGCACAATAATAAGTATAACTGACACACAAATTAAATCCATCCAATTAAAAAGATAGATTAAAGAGATCAGATTAATCTTAGATTAAGATTTTCTGTCATCCCGTTACATTGTATGATCACGCTCTTATTCATGCAAATTAAAGTGAAGTCAAACTGTCTCGATTGCCCCCAGGTGGCTGGATGCAGTATAGGTCACAAACCACACTCTCTCCATGAAATGTAATGGGACACAAACTAAACAATCAAATCATTTGCACTACGCTAGAATCGAGCTCTCTTTTACGCTTGAACCATAGACTGTAAAAAAAGATACTTCTTCCATTGAAGTAAGTGAAGCCTCCAGTGTCCAAATATGGCGCTGACATCTTGGGTCTCAAGTCTGCGCAGTAGTGAGTGTGAAGTGGAACCACGATATCAAGGTCCCGTCCACACTCCTGCCTAGTCAACAACTTTTTGTGATGATGGAAATGTAGAAATTAAAGTTAAAGCTCAAATCTCCTCCTGAAGATCCCGAAAATGTTTGTTGGTGCCTCAGTGACTTCTTCGCTCAGAGAAGCTATCAATCACAGCTGTCAATCATGACGTTACACCCCCGTTTTACAGCATCAAATAACTAACTAAAACCAAACTTATTTAAATAACAAACACTTAACTAACATCAGCGTGATGAAAACTAAATGACTGAAACTATACTGTATTTGAAGTGTAATTTGATTGTTTAGTTTGTCTATGTCCCATTACATTTCATGGAGAGGGTGGGGTTTATGGCCTGTACTGCATCCAGCCACCTGGGGGCAACCGAGACGGTTTGGCTTCACTTTTCAGGACTTGTGTGTCACACTTGGCTAGAACGAACAATAACAGAGAATTATGCCAAAATGCCTGTTTTGTCTCGTATTCTCATAAGAGCAGTCTTAAAGGGGCTATATGCAACTTTTTCCCCAAAATAAACGTAACAATGGCCTTTTTATTTTACCATTTATGACTCAAACATCTCCTGATGAGCATACTGACACCTTGTCCGCTCACAGTGGGTGCACCTATAAGCCTGTATCCTATTTTTCCTATTTTCTGGCGGGTCGTCTTTTCCCGCGCTGTCTGCGGATGTGACGTCACCACCGCTGCGAGAGCAAGCAGAAAATGAGAGCAGTTCTGTTTTTTGGCCACAGGTGTCAGTCGCGAGTTTAAATTTCAGAAAAACGCATATAGCCCCTTTAAATGAGTTAAATAACGTCTTAAATGAACTTGTGAGAAAATGAGATGATAAACTCAGATGTTTTTAATCGTGATTAATTGCGATTAATTACAGAAACAAATGTGTGATTATTTAGAGTTTTTTTTTTTTGATTGACAGTACCATTAAAAGTACTTTAGTAAACACCAATAAATACAAATGACCGGAACGGTCATGGAAATTCATTGATCAGAAGATGCAAGTTTAATTGCATGTCTATATCTAACTTTTCAAAGCAGTGGCTCTCAACCAGGGGGCTGGAAATCTAAATCTAAAATAAAAAATAAATAAATAAAACTTATACAACCCCACCACTCCCCCACTAGCTGTTGATGCGCTTTTTTTAATATATTTATTGAACATTTTCAAACTTTATCAGAAAGCACAACAAAAATTCCAACCACAGTTAAGAAAAAAAAAACAATCAGCTGAAGTAATAATGAGCACATTTATCCTAGGCCACTTAAAGGGTAAAAAAAATTATAATAACAAAAATGGTAATCAAGGTAAATAAATACATGTAAATATAAGGTAACCAAGTTACAATAATTAAATACAACGGTAAATATATAACTGCAGTACATTACAATTTCAAAGCCATTGTGTACTCACTTGAGGCACATGAATGGGAAAACCCTTCTGCAGAATAGTTGACAATTTATTCCCTAGATTATTGATATAGGGCTTCCAGACACAATAAAACTGGTCTGGCTCACCATTAACTAGATAAGTTAAATATTCCAGCAGAATTAGTTCCATTAAAATCTTAGGCTAACCTGATATAGTTGGAGTATTATCCACCTCAGTAATATGTTTTTCCTAGCTACAAAAGTAAGAAGATTATACAGTCTTTTTCTTTTGAAAATATCAAAGGTTTATAAGGCAGACCAAGGATCAAAAATAAAGCATCAAATACCAACTTCTTAAGATATTACTCATTTCAGAAACAATCTTGGACCAAACTATTTGTAACTAATTACATGACCAAAGACAGTGAGTGAGTGTACCAATTTGTGTTTTGCACTTAAGCCATATAAGTGAAAGAGTATTGTTAAATGTATGTCTACGGTTTGGTGAAATATGCATCCTATATGTAAAATTTTGAGCCGAATAGCCATGGCATGATTACATACAGAAATAGATTTTTCACACCATTCTTCTTCACTTATAGAGACAAAACGTTCTCTCTCCCAAGCAAGTCTAGTATTCAGAAATACATTTCCCTCCGATGTAGCATTGAGAACCTTGTATAACAGAAATAGTGAAATGAGGTATCTTTCAGAATATAGTTTCTAATCTGTAAAAAAAAGAAAGAAAAATTGGATGTTCCCTCTAGGCTACATTGGGGTTGTAAACCGCAGTCAAAAGGACATTGATGGCAAGAAGGACATTACTGCTGCCATGGGAGCAGAGAGGAAGTTCTTCTTCACCCACCCAGCCTATCGACATTTGGCCGATCGCATGGGGACTCCCTACCTCCAGAAAGTGCTTAATCAGGTAGAATGACACAGAAAGCCACTTATGCGAATGTTTTTCAGCATTTTATGCTCTTCACTGCCATTTTGATATAGAACAATATAGCCTTAAGTATATTGTTATCAGTTTTGTAAACAAATACAAATCATGTAATATAGTTTGAAAAATGTTGGCCAGTAACCAAGGGTTTTAATTCTCATCTAGCAATTAACTAATCACATCCGAGACACCCTGCCAGGGCTGAGGAATAAACTTCAGAGCCAGTTACTGTCCATTGAGAAAGAGGTGGAGGAGTACAAGCACTTCCGCCCTGATGATCCTTCTCGCAAAACCAAAGCTCTGCTACAGTGAGTCTATATTTGTCACAGACACGTCAGGTTCCACCTTCCACCAATCACAGCGCACTCCTTCCCCAGAGTACTGATCACCATCACCTGCACCTCATCACCACACTCATCACCAGCACTATAAGACTCACAACCACACAGAACTCCACGTCTGGTCTCGTTCGCATATACTACAGGCTATGCTTACCTCAAGGACTCCTCTACAGATACTTACCTGTCTCCAGCGTGTCTCCTTCCTTCCGTGTTCCTTGTCTGCTGTGTGGGTGTGTTCCTGTCCGTCCCTCAGTTCTCCAGTGATCCCCAGGCTCCAGCGTCCGTCCATCTACAAAACAAAAGACAGTAACTCTCTCTCTCGTATCACCTTCAAATCTACCAACAACCGGTTAACTCACCTGTTCCACAACACCTGCTCTACTGTGGTCTAATAAACTACCCTTACCTGTTAACATCTGTGTCTGCCTCCTGTGTACTTGTAACAATATTTACTAAGCACTTGAACATTGACAGCCCATGCACATACACAACCTTTCAAAAGTTTGGAGTTCAAACGTTTTTTTTTAAAGAAATTAATACTTTTATTTAGCAAGGACTCATTCAATTGCTCATATTACTCATAAACAATTGTTTTTTTAAGAAAAAGAAGAAAAGAGGGAAGATTAGATTTATTTTTCGTCAGCATTCTTCCTTTTAATCACTTCCCTGTGATCCTGTCTCTTCTTCCACACGTCTCGCTTCCTCTGTGCTCGACTCCTCAATGGAGGAGGAGTGCGAGTGGCCACATTCTCCCTCTGGTCATGCCTCTGTTCCACAGACTGTGGCTGGCCAAAATGCCCAGAGGCTTTAGGCGGGGATCTGGATCTGCGCGGAATGTATTTCCGGAACACTGCCGACTGCGCCCTCATCTCTCTAAACTTTCCGACCACTGTCTCAACAGATGTACCAAAAGGGTTTAGAGTGCGAAACTGGGGCATCGAGGAGAAAATAATTTTCTTTCTCTTCAATGTTCGCCAAGTTCAGCCACAGATGACACAGCCACATCGCTGACACAGAGCGACCGATAGCAGCAGCTGTTTGTTTAGTGACCCGGAGAGCTAGATCCGTGGTGCAGTTCAGTAGTTGCTTCAGGGAAAAGCCCTTGGCCCTGATCCAGATCTTTTATTTTAGCAGATCTGCCTGGTAGGCCAGTAGCATCGCCATGGTACGCAAGGACCACCTGACCTGACCTGCTGCCGCATACGCCCTGCCATTCAAGCGCAAGGTGGTCTGAAGCAGCCTGGATGGTAGGGCAGGATCCTTAAAAGAGGATGGCTCACAATGGGAGAGATAGCCTCCACCGGGGGCATCCTCACAAATTCCTCTTTGGCTAAACTTTCCACAATCACGTAGTTCGAATGATGAAATGGATAAATCCGGGCTGAATATGGCTTCTTCCACAACTTCTCCACTTTAGCGTGGAGGTCAGAAAGGAATGGAAGGTTCATAAGGTAAGGGCGAACATGGCCTAACAGGAAACGGCCTGTCCAGCCTACCTCGATCGACTTCCCGTTTTTCACACACCCAAGCCAGGTCCATGACGTCCAGCAATTCCCCACGTGCAGGGCTGGTAGGTTGAGAAGACTCCATACACACACTTTCCTGCCTTCTTCAGCCATATCCACTTCCTCTTGGCTGGATGGTGCCAGCAATATACTAGTCTCAGCTTCAGACATCACGCCCACAGAGTGTTGGAAGAATGTCTAATGCATGTGGCACACTTATCTGGAACACTTCAGGAATTCCGCAGTCCTCATCTGATTGGTTGAATTCTACAGGATGTTCACGAGACATGTGTGGTTAAGTTCTTTAAAGGTCCGCCTGGAAACAAATGCTGTGAAGCCAAACTCCCTTGTGGAAGAAGAACACCGTCGTGTTTACAACTGTGACAATGAGCGCTTACCAGGATCAACTAAAAGCTGGATTTTCAAAAGTATGTGAAGTTCGCTGCTCCATTGTTGCAGTAAACTTGCACAACGTTCCTGAATGAATAATTTATAGATGCTGGTCTGTTATTGCAGGGACAGTGACTTTACATTTTCACGCCCCTAAACGTGACATGGAACAAAAACTGTGATTGGTTGCGGTACATGTCAGTCAAACATCCTCTTGGGCGGTCCTTGACCAATGAAAGCTGTGACAGAGTCCAGACCTGCGGTCAGTCTGAAGGTCTGGCTACGTGAGACTAGCAATATACTATCGCTCAAGTCCACGATCGAGATGTGAGAAAGAGACAGCCCTTTCTTGAACTCCTCTGCAAGCTCGACCTGCAATCCCCTTGACTGAACCCTCCACTTTGCCTTGGCATCAGGGTCACAGACTCTTGTCCCACATCCTTTGAGAATAGGGAAAAATGTGAATGGATGAATTTCTCATTGTGAATTTCTCAAAATAGGCGCATTCAGAACCTCTCCCCAGCAAAAAAACGCGTAGGTTGTGTCCTGAGGTGTCAAAAACCTGGGACACGGAGGCACACACTTTCTAGAACGCTTGCTAGGATTTTCCGCTAACAATACAAACTGCTTCTGAAGACTTGTACTAAATGTTTTTTCACACATGCTTCAGACACCGGATGCACTGATGGCGTCCCCATAGTGTCCATCCAAGACACAGTGTAGAGTTCCCATTGGAAAGGGAACTATTAAGCAGCAACTTTTCAAATTTGAAACTTATAAGAAATGTTTCTAATAAGACAAGACTTCTTTCAAAAACATTAAACAGTAGTGTATCTTTATGTGTGTGTGTTTCTGCGTGATGGTTTGTATATTTTCACAAATAAAACTCACTGTTCTCTGGTTTAAAGGATGGTGCAGCAGTTTGCAGTGGATTTTGAGAAGTGTATTGAGGGTTCCGGAGATCAGGTCGACACAGTGGAGCTATCCGGAGGTGCAAGGATCAATCGCATCTTCCATGAGCGCTTCCCCTTTGAGCTGGTTAAGGTAATTTTTATCTTACTGACAACTGATGTTCTATAAGAGCAAAACAATGCAGTGGTCATACTTTCTGTAGGATCATTTAAATGATATCCTCTCATATTAAATAAAGGAAGTGTCTCTCTGTCTGTTAATGATAACTAGATGGAGTTTGATGAGAAAGAGCTGCGTAAGGAGATAAGTTACGCCATCAAGAACATCCACGGTATCAGGTGTGAAGCCTCTACCTCAAACAGACAGAGTCACAAACATTTGCCAATTCACCTGCTCTGAGATCAGAGCTCTCTTTGATGTCACTGTGACATTTTGAAAAACTGCTCGCTAGATATGAAGTACTGCAGCATGCACTCTCAAAAAAAGAGTACAAAATTGTACCTTTTAAGGTACAAGTAGCTGTCACTGGGGTGGTACCCTTAAGGGTACATTTTTGTACTTCTAAGTCAGGGGTAGGCAAGTTAAGTCCTAGAGAGCTGATGTCCTGCAAAGTTTAGCTCCAACCCTACTAAGCCACCACAGTATAAAACTCATGGCTCCCAGCATGCATTGCAGCATTGAGTATGTCACCATTGTTGAGATGCATATGCTGATTCTTGATATCTGTGTTCTAAACTTTTTTTCCCTTAGAATGTATAAAAAAAAAAACTGAATTCAGTCTGATCTGTGCCAAAAAAAGTATTGTTGGTGAAAATTATTTATTTATATTTTTTGTCAGTGACGTTTAATTAAACATTTTTCTTCATGACAATTTTTGATTATGGCATCTTTTAATTTGAACAGATTGTGTTTTGTTAACACTGTTACAAAAACCACAAACTCACATAAAAAGCCAAGAGTCAAACAGCCCAACTAAAGGAAACACAGATTACCATAATGGTGACCAAACATTTTCAATACAACATCAACATCTAAACCTCTGTTGATTCTCAATAAGAACTTCTATAGATGTCTTTCAGGGTTGGAGCCAAACTCTGCAGAACTATGACTCTCTAGGACTGAACTTGCCTACCCCTGCTCTAAGTAGAGGAAAACAATGGTATAATTGTACCCTAAGGACCAATTGTGTACCTTTAAAGGTACAGTTATACATTTTGTTCCCCAAGGAACAAAATTGTACCTCCACTGTACCTTTTTTTCTTAGAGTGTGAGAACCATGTCATGAAATATGAACTGCAACAACAAACTGATCAGTAACTGTAAAGCACATCATTTAGATCTCTGACTGCTCTGTTCATTCCTTTTTACTTGTCAGGACCGGTCTGTTTACTCCAGACATGGCCTTCGAGACTATTGTTAAACGGCAGATTGCCAAAATCAAAGAGCCATGTCAGAAATGCGTGGACCTGGTCATCACCGAGCTGGTCAATACGGTCAGGCAATGCACCAAGAAGGTAAACCTAACTCCATGTCTGTCTATACAGTATACACATTTGATCTTCATATACACTACTATTAAAAAATTTGGAGTCAAATAAAAAAAAGAAATTATGTTTTTTATTTTCTTTTATTCTGCAAGGATGCATGAAAAGTAAAGACTTAAACTAGACTAGACTAAATTGTTACAAAAGATGTCTACTTTCTATTAATCAAAGAATACTAAAATGTATCAGGGTTTCCACAAAAATATTTAGCGGTTCTTCAGAGGTTCTTCACCGGTTCTTTGACTAAGGTGCTATATAGTACCTCTGAAGAACCGCTGAAGAACCACTGGAGCACCAAAATTGGTGCTATATAGCACTAAAAAAGGTTCCCCTATGATTACGAGCCAAGAACCATTTTTGGTGCCATATAGAACCTTTTTTTTTTAGAGTGTAGAAGTGGTCTGAATATTAAAAGATTTACATATATCATAGTATGTGGAAGTCTCAAGACCAAATTTTTTTTTACAAATGCAATTAAATGGTGTCCTACCTGCCTGTCAGCATATGTATTTACATACCTCAGTGCACCCTGCTCTCGCAGACATCACATGTCATCAGCTCGTTCGAGACATGAGGTAATTAACGCAGTCTGTCATGACGCTGAATCTGCTTTGGCTGTGCGAATCTAATGCTTTCAAAGCTAGCTTGCTATTGCTAGCCACTCCAAAATTGCCTACCCTACCTTTAAATATATAATTAATAACATTTTGCCTAAAGAAAATGAATTATATGTTCAAATTATGGCATTATTTTGATGACATTTAAGCACAATTCATGAAATAAAAAACTCAAAGATGTATACATTATTTATATAGTGAAATATAGCATTTAATTCATGCTAAATTATCGTATTCTTTATTTATGTTAACTTGTTTTTTAAATGTATTTCTATTTTAGATTTGTGTACAAACAAAATTACTCTCATTATTTCAACTCAAAAACAAAACATCTAGACACATTATAATAACGAGAATGGGGTGGGGAATTTAATTGTCATTTCAATAATTAAAAAAAAAAATCTGCACTTAAAGGGTTAGTTCACCCAAAAATGAAAATTCTGTCATTAATTACCTACCCTCATGTCGTTCGACACCCGTAAGAACTCTGTTCATCTTCGGAACACAAATGAAAATATTTTAGTTGAAATCCGATGGCTCAGAAAGGCCTCCATTGGCACAATGTACTTTACGCTCTCAAGACCCAAATAAAGGTACTAAAGACGTCGTTACAAAGTCCATCTCACTACAGTGGTTCTACAATAACTTTATGAAGCGACGAGAATTGTTTTTGTGCGCAAAAATAACCTAAATAATGACTTATATAGTGATGACCGATTTCAAAACACTGCATAATGAAGCTTCGAACCCACATGGAAATAATCTATATGAACATATATGTTTTAATATAGGTTTTGATATAGGTTTTTAATATATGTGACATATATAAAATTGTCCGTTTTCCTATATTATATGTACATATATGCACATATGCACCTACAGTATATGTTCACCTATGCACTTTTTTTTGTTGCTACATTTAGACTGTAATGACCTTTCAGCCATGCCATATTCATCTAGAAACTGCATTAAGACAATACAGAAAACATTGCATTTTGCATTGCATTTGGTGGATGTAACGGTGAATGTGTGGATGTGTATGAGCTGTAATGTGAATCTGGAAGTGACTTGAAATTGGAAAAAAGGCTTGATTGACAAAATTAAAAAAACAACAAACCATTTTGTTATACATTTCCTTCTTTTCCACTATCTTCATACAAGAAAGAATCAACCTTGTAAATGTTTCAGGAAAACGTGTAGACATCATAGCTTTCCATATCCTCTCACCTAATTGCCATAGTTAAATTCCATAACATGCCAATTACATGTGATACCAATTTCACGTGTTTGCACATACATAAGTTCTTGCATAATTTTTTTTTTTTAGTTCTTAGTTATTGCATTGATAATAGATAATATGAACTAGGCATCATATGACAGTTGCCAAAGTGAGATATGAGCTACAAAATGACCAGATCCTGCCATGAGCTATATAGGAGACATATCTTGTATGTATAGGGCTTATATGTGGATATAAAGAAGCAATACAGGAGCCCTATATGGCCTGTATATGCACATATATGCACCTCAATTTTGCCTATATGTGGCATATATACGCATATATGCAGCATATATATTATCATATAGGTTCTTTCCATGTGGGAAGCGTTATGAATCAGCGAGTCGAATCATGATTCAAACCGGCAAACTGCTGAAATCACGTGACTTTGGCGATCCAAACTGCTGAATCGACTCACTGATTCATAACGCTTCGAAGCTTCAGTGTTTTGAAATGCGTCATCACTATATAAGCCGCTATTTAGGGGTTTTTTTGCGCACAAAAACTATTCTCGTCGATTCATAAAGTTATTGTTGAACCACTCTAGAGAGATGGACTTTGTAACGAGGTCTTTAGTACCTTTTATGGGTCTTGAGAGTGTAAAGTACATTGTACAAAGTACAAGTGCCAATGGAGGCCTTTCTGAGCCATCGGATTTCAACTAAAATATCTTTATTTGTGTTCCGAAGATGAACAGAGGTGTTACGGGTGTCGAACGACATGTGGGTAAGTAATTAATGACAGAATTTTCATTTTTGGGTGAACTAACCCTTTAAATAATCACTGAAATTCACTTAAATCTTTTTTCCCTTTTTGTTAATAAGATTTGCTTAGTAAGCTTTCATCTGTAGTAGTTGATCCAGTATGTGTTTTGTGGGACAGCTGGCTCAGTACCCCATGCTTAGAGAGGAAATGGAGAAGATTGTCACCCAGCACATCCGTGATCGGGAGAGTCGTACCAAAGATCAGGTACAGCCCATCTACCATGCACCTACCAACCCTTTAGATATACAAACTCATGTGGTTAAACCAAGCCACAGCTTCAACTGAAAAAGAAGTAGTGAAATGTATATTGTTGTTTTCTTTTTCTGTCATCAGGTCATGTTGCTAATTGACATTGAGTTAGCATACATGAACACCAATCATGAGGATTTCATCGGTTTTGCAAAGTAAGAACATTATTAACCCTTTTACTAAATCCAGCATGGTTGGTCACCAGCATAAGGTATGTTTTGCATGCTGGTACAAGCATGCAGTCTCTGAAAAAAAGGGTACAAAAGCTGTCACTGGGGCGGTACCTTTTCAAAAGGTACACTTTTGGTATATTGGTGCATATTGGTACCTTAAAGTTACAAAAGTGTACCTTTTGAAAAGCTCCCACCCCAGTGACCGCTTTTGTATATTTTTTTCTGAGAGTTTAGGATGCTGGTTGTTGGTTTGCTGGTCACCAGCATGGGAAATGGGAGAAGAGCATGACCATACTAACCAGCATAAACTAGCCTGGATCAACATGAAATTCATGCTGGGAGCATTAAATCAGCTAAAATTAGCTGATGTGATGATAGACGATGATTGTAAGCTGTGATCCCTAGATATTCACAGTAGACAGCGGACTGATTTATAAAGCCAGGCATAGAGAATCATCCTACATGTGATTGTACAATAATTTTCAAACAAACAATTCCAAATAGTTTCTGAAGGATACATTTTCAGTTAAATCTTTTATCTTCTATCAGTTTCAACCTTCATAAATCCTTTGGCAGCATCAAATCCATTGATTTTAGAATCAAATCTTGATCACCCCTACTGAAATGACCAGCTTTGCCAGGCTGGCTTATCCTATTTATTGTTTAGTTTGATGATGGTCTAGTATGTGGATCAGCATAAGCCATTCTGTTCTCCAGCTTAACTGGTAAAGTTAGTCATCTAAGGAAGTATTGCTGGTAAAGATTGTTAAGAAATCTAATGGGGGCACCAGGACATAAGTATGTGCTTTTCGGCAATCACCCCCAACATTCAAACTTGTGCCAAATGGTCTTGTGGCTATTAGTTATTCTTAAATTGCAGTCTATTTGTTTTTTTTATGGATATTTCTTGTTTCTGTCCATCTCTTCAGCGCACAGCAGAGAAGCAATCAGATGAATAAGAAGAAGACTGCTGGCAATCAGGTAAGTACAAGACGGAATGAACAGATGCTGCGTCCTGCATGCATCACACAGCCTGGCAGATGTTTCTGCCTCACTCAAACATTACTTATATGTAGGAGCACCAGAAGCAGGTCTATAATTGGACACGACTTCACTCAGTGTCTGTCATATTATGAGATTGTAATTATTGAAAACAGAGGTGGGAATTTTTAAAATGTTCTTGAAAGGTAAGAAATAATGGGGAAGAGCTAAAAATTATTTTGAATTGTAAATTAAATAATGCAAATATAGAACAGTATTATTCAATAAAATATTTAAATTAAAATAACAATTATATTATGTATTAACTTATAGAATCATAAATCTTATATTTAAATAATATATTTTAATTTGATATTACATCTGTACTTTTGTTTAATTGCAATTTGCATGACTGTTCAAATACAAAATAAATAAACTAATTCTTTATATGCATGATAGGCTTGCTTATAATTTGGACGTGGCCTTTCATTAGGCCTTTATGAGTAGTTTTTAATGTAGTTTAAAAAATATATATATCTGTTGTCATTTAGCACAATTTTTAAAGGGGTCATGAACTGCGTTAAAAAAAAGGATAATGTTCTCTGAGGTCCACTCATAATGTTATCAAGATTTTTAAATGAAAAAACATCGTAATTTAGAAGTAATAGACTATTTTCTATCCTGTTTTTGACCCTCTCTTTCAAACATTTTGGGCATGCCACATTCAAGACTTGGAAGTAAATGCCCAATGCTATGATTGGTTAACAGTTTTGCATATTAATATAATTTTCAACTGCCCTACCATTACACATGTGAAATTGTTTTGAAAACTTCCAATGTTGAAAAATATCTTGTTAGGTGAAATATTTGCCGACAGTGTGAAACATGTATGCGTATTAAATAAGCTTTATAAGTCTTGGGGCCTCATTTATAAAACTTTGCGTAGGATTTGCGTCAGAAGTGGCGTACGGATAAAACATAGGACGTGCGTACGGACAGAAATATTCGGATTTATAAAACCGTGCGCACGCACATCCTACGCAGTTTTCCCTTAATAAATCACAATCAATTCTAAATGTAGCGCAGCTTTTTCGGCTTCATGTCACGCCCATAGTTGCCCATAAATAGTCTGTGAAACGCCCACAAGTTAATATTCATAATTTGCGAAATCATGGCAAACACAGAGAGGAAATCAAAAAAACGTAACTTCACTCAATGTGAAGTAGAAGTTATCGTTGGCGAGGTGGAAAAGAGGATAAAAATTGTGTTTGGAGGGCACAGTGTGGGCATTACTAATGCCAAAAAGGCACTTGAGTGGCAAAAGGTTGCAGACGCCGTAAATGCTGTAGCCTCACAACCTCGGACCATGGCCGAAATAAAAAAGAAATGGTCGGACATCAAAGTCGAGGCAAAAAAGCGTCTTGCGCTCCATCGCCAGAGTGTGTCTGCCACGGGTGGGGGAGAGGGGACACCGGAGCTGACCCCTCTTGATGAGAGACTGGCGGCAATTATTGGGGAATCCCTATTAATCCCTATCCCTATTATCTACGAGGAAATGGGAAATAGTTCAGTGCAAATGTAATTTATTGCAGTTTTCTGAATGGTTGAGACATACGTCATATGTTATTTTATCAAAAATAAAACAAACTAAAGGCATATGCATGAATATGATTCCGTAGCTGATGAATACATTTTTACTATGAAAACAACTTTATATCTCCCTAATTATCTATCTGTCTATCTAATTGCATCTATATCTGCTCCGCCAGACGGACACATTGACGACAATATCAGTTTTGCACATTATTTTGTTCTGTTTACCATATTATTTATGAGGATGAATTGCATAACATGCCAATATTATTGCAGAACATATTTCACTTTTCTTTTTGCAAATATGTGTTAATTTGCATTTATGTTGTAATTTTCGTTTGTTTTACACTGCAGATCGATCAAACGGGTGTTCGTGTAGGCTGTTAATTGTAAGATTTGCTTTGTGAAGTCTTCATGTTATTTATGAGAGGCAGTATAGCCATTTCTTTTACACAACGTTCTACAGTTTCATGTGTTTCTTCCATCTGCCGACGGTGTCGCCATTTCTCATTTCACCCGTTTTTGTGCGTACGCCTGGGTCAGAGCTTGCGTGATGGACCGCACATTTTCCCGTCAAGTTTGCTTTTTATAAATACCAATTATTGCGTAGAGAGCGGCGTACGCCTTCTTTTGTGCATACGCAACGTTTATAAATGAGGCCCTTGGTTGTGGCAAATAAAGTTTAAGTACTTGGAGGTACCACAGTTGAATAATGATAACTTACAGTGTTTCGTGTAAACTGAATTATGAATGAATGTACGGTGTGTTTTTGCAGGGACATCGACTTTACATTTTCACGCCCTTAAACATGATGCGGAAAAAAAACGAACTGTGATTGGTTGCGTTACATGTCAGTCAAACGTCCTCTTGAGCGGTCCTTGACCAATGAAAGTTGTGATAGAGTCCAGACCTTCTGCCGTCAGTCTGAATGTCTGGCTACACGAGACTAGCTACTACATGACATGCGTGAATCGGTGGGCAGGGCTAAAGAGGCAGTCATGTAGAAGTATAGGTATTGATCTGATTCTGTCGAGGTGGCCTTTTGTCACACTCTGACGTAATGATGTGACAAAATCCGAGACAAGTCGTTTTCTGAGCTTGGTTTCAATGAAAGCTGTTTTTGGACTAACAAGGACGTTTTGAGTTCTGAAACTTACAGGATATTTTTTATAGTACAATGACCTCTTAAATGTCAAAAGATCAAGAGAAATTCGATTTCTCAATTCATGACCCCTTTAGGAGTATTTTTTTGCCATTTCTAGTTAGGAATAATTCACATATATTGAGCTTGAAATATAATATAGCATGTTTCATTTTGGCACGTTTAACAATTCTTGTTGTTTGTCTTGTGTTAGTGGTGTGAACTGGTGACTGAACTATTCTAGCATCTTTCTGCTACTTTTGTATTCTGTTCATCTTGTCTGTTCTCTCTGCTGCCTTTTTCCAGTTTATAATCTTAAATCCTGTCTTTGCTTTGCTACTGTTGCTATGCCAACACGCCTCAGGATGAGATAATGGTAAGTGTGCATTGACTGCGGGCTCTTTGGTGTGTGTGTGTTTACTAGTGTACTCTGGCCTTTTAATATAAAATGTATTTGAAAAAAAAAAAGCATTACATTTGGATAATTATGGTCCTCATTGTAGTGGGGGTTTTTTTTAACAAAAAGACAAATACTGTAGCTCGTCATTAATTAGACCTAATCAGTAATAATTAGTCATTTTGTTTTTATATTAACATCTAAATATGAAAAAAGCATACCAAATAATATGAAATTCTGACATTTTTATATTTAAATTGTAATGCTGATAATATAATTAGTTTTTTTTTAAATTAATTATTAACTTTTTTATACTTATTTGTAATAGTATAAAACTTTTAAATTATATTACAAAATATTATTAATATTTTAATAATATTAAAATAGTATTACAATTTAAATTTTAGTTTATTTATTGTTGTAAAAACGGTTAAAAAATGTCATGATTCCATGTAAAATAAAAAGTTCAAAAGAAAAAACTAATGTGTCTGCTGAATAAAAGTATTAATTTCTTAAAAACCCAAACTTTTGAAAGGTAGTGTAGATACTGTACATTTTCACTATTGGTCTCAGACTTTAAGAACCCACTGTATTTGCAATGTTTTTCTGAGAAATCCCACACTCGCATACACATCATTTTGAAATGTATTACATTGAGTTCTGGAATACTTAATTCTGATGGGTTAATCACAGCAATCTGTGTTCAGATATCTTTGTATGATGCCTGCAAAACTGCATTATTGGTCATTGTCCCAACTGCTTTCCTGCATAGCTTTTCATGTTCATGCTTCTTGTATCATGCCTCATTATTCTCACACTAATTATAAATCAATATTACTTAATAAGTATGACAATGACCATCTGATTGTACATTATCCCTTACATCCCACATGTTTGCCTGTGTCTAGGTGATCAGAAAGGGTTGGCTGACCATCAATAATATTGGCATCATGAAAGGAGGAGCGAAGGAATATTGGTTTGTCCTGACCGCTGAGAATCTGTCCTGGTACAAAGATGATGAGGTGAGTCCCCTCTGTTCCTCTGATGTCTTTTCTTGGTTGCTTTTCTTTTAGCAATGCTTTTTATCTCGCAGTATACGCACTACAGGGATGGTTTCTCCGAAGCGGCCTTGTTTTCTTTTCATATGCTCTGTGCTCTATAGTTTAGTATTATTTCCACCAGCAGTAATTCTATATTTAGTCTAAATTCACAATGAATGCATCTTATCCTACCAGTAAACCATGCTGTAAATGCATCGCTTCATTGGATCCAGGAAAAGAGAATCAGACGAATGAGGTCATACTGAATAAATGAGTGCATTCGTTCTGTTCTATTACTTCAGTAATGGCCAGGCATTTTGCCATCTTGACGGTCTGATCAAGCACAGGTGTTATGGTACTTTTGTGACCCCCACCCGCCCCCACCCCCACTGTCAGTCCAGACTGGAGGCATGAGGAGAAGCAGACCAGGGGCTGGTGGGAGGGCTGCTCTGGGGGTTGGGAAGGTGGCATATGGTTTTCATTACCATACATACCAGATTTTGGTCCAACACTTCCCAAAAGCCCTCGCTGTATTTAGTTTAAGCATGAAGATAAAATCCTTTTAAAACAAAGGAGTCCCTAGTCCAAAATGTCTTAAATTACATTGAGGAAAAAAAAAATCAATTTTGCATATAATTGTTTTTCATTTAATCTCCTCATTTTTTAAAACCCACAGTTATGTCCTGCTTGTGCCAAAACTATTTCTTTGTGGTTCAAGTGGATGAAATAAGAGTCCAAACAATGACAATTATACACAGCGAAAATACTTTTATTTTCCATCAAATCAACATTGTAACGAATCACATTGGCTTTCTTTCTTTCTTTCTTTCTTTCTTTCTTTCTTTCTTTCTTTCTTTCTTTCTTTCTTTCTTTCTTTCTACTTTGTTTGCATTTTGTAGTATGAACACACACATACACACACACACACACACACACACACACACACTCACACACACACACACACACACACACACACACACACACACACACACACACACACACACACACACACACACACACACACACACACACACACACACACACACACACACACACACACACACACACACACACACACACACACACACACTTTATGCTCCAGGGAAAGTTTTGTCAGATTAAGCTATATGTAACTCCCTTCCTTAAATATACAGACATTACTTAGCACATGAAGGCATGCACATTTCTATGGGTAGACATACAGAAACATGATGATGAGACTGTTGATGGACAGAACAAGATGATTTGTGTGCACCCCCCACACAGCCTAACCAATGTGCAGACTACTGTACAATCTCTACGCCCTGAACAGGTAGTCTGAACACTGGGAAAGCGGGGCGGGCATGACGCTTCACAGGGAGATGAGATGAGTCCAACAGCACTGAGGGATGAATGTGTACAAAACATTAACAACCATGATGTACAACATGTACAAATTGTGTTAATTAATATGAATATTTGTGAAAAACCTTACAAACATGCAAATGTTCTGTTTTTCAAATCTTTTTTGGTAGTAAACATAGAAAAAGGAAATGTTTGTTAGTGACTTTTGACTTGCAAAAAACTTCTGCATTACAGCAGGCCGTTTGCCACGGTAATATCACTATACAATATCACAGTAAATTATTTCATGAAGCAGACTATTGTATGTTTATTACTCAGAGAAGCTTGCCGAGATGCATTTCAGACCTTTTAAAATTAATAATATTTTTTGCTCATTTTATATAAACATAAAGCCAGTATTTATATCTCTTTATTATTTATCTATTATTTATGTTTTATTTCATATATCCCTTTAAAATTCCATCAATTTGCCTAGCTGTTGGACAGTGTCCATCCAGCCCATTGTCCCTCTTTAACTTGAAACTCTCAGATCTGTTTCTACCATATGCAAACGATAAATACTTCAAAGGGACAATAAATACCTCAAAGTCCATGTATCTGTGCCAATCAGGTTTGGCATTAGATGTTCCGATTGTCCTCCGAAAACCTCAATCCATCCTTTTCTCTGTCTCTGTCTCTCTTTTGCTCTGGCTCCGTTAGGCTGGACGTCCAAGTGTGTGAGATGCCAAAGAGTGGTGGGTGAGTGGGGGAGGAGGAGGAGAGGAGGGTCCTTTAAAACCTCTGAGTGTTTGATGGTGGTACGAGAAGGCAAAGAATGTGGGTGGCAAGAAGAGTTAGGTTTCCTGGCCCTTTCACCCCCGTCGACTCATAAATCCCCCTCAGATCAGTGGCAAAGTCTTATATAATAGATATACAAAATGAAGATATGCAGTATTTGTATCGCAAAACTAATTTGTAACGCACACCGTCTTTTCGTACTTTCAAATGTAGATTTTTCAGAATTGACGTGGCAGACTTTTGACTTTCCCCTGGAAGAGTTGAAAAGAGGCAGAAGGAGAGAAAGAGGTGGAGCTTTTTTTGGAGCACCCCCCAGCTTAAGTTTATGTTTCTTTTCTCGTTAAACAGGAAGTGAGAGGTCAGAGGCCACAAAAAAGTAAGACTAGGAAAGCTGGTACTGATGAAGACCTGTCAGACTCAACATTTTCTTTGAGATGTATTTCTGTGTGTGTGTGTGTGTGTGTGTGTGTGTGCGTATGTGTGTGTGTGTGTGTGTGTGTGTGTGTGTGTGTGTGTGTGTGTGTGTGTGTGTGTGTGTGTGTGTGTGTGTGTGTGTGTGTGTGTGTGTGTGTGTGTGTGTGTGAAGGTGTGGGTGGTTGTGCTGACTGAGTTTCTTGGCATGGAGATGGAATTGTAATATCTCCAGATGTGTAGTCATGTGGTCTGTACCTCTCTTCATGCTGCTATTTATTCTGAAGCTCACTTCCTCTACTCGTACTGGATAAAGGGCTCTTTATACTGGCCCTTGTGTTTTAAAACTTGCCTGCAGACGAGAATTAAGGTGCTTCTGTTGTTAGTTCACATTAAGGCTGAAGTTCATGCTCACCACAGAATGTTTCTCTGAAACGCAGGAGGGTTCTTATTAAAATTGGAGACGCTGACATGGATGTGGCCAATAAACAAGAGACATAAATCATCCTCACACTATTTGATCGGTCCACTTACATTGGTTTTTGTGGACATTTATCTCTGAAACTGGCAGTTTGGATGGAAAGTTTATTGTCACTATATGACACCGTCTGCTCGGTCAACGTTCTGAAAGCCTTGTGTTTGAAAATCAGTCTGAATTTCTGAGGAATGCTCTGGGTTCAACTGAAGTTCTTCTCTATGCCAAAGATGCTGTCGATTACCACAGACAATCATTTAATCAGTTTGCAAAAACAATCAAAAAGTGTTTACAGTAATGCAGTTACAATGGAAGACTTTTCGTGAAAGTAGCTATGACTTGAACATTATAGGTGTTCACATGAGAGTAGTGTTATAAAATCACTTACTGACCTTCTGTTCCAATTTATTTTCAGTCTTTTGAGTCCTTGACTATTTAGTGTTGATAAACCAAATTTTTTCACATGGTGTGCACGGTTACCAGTTTACATGTCGACAGATCTACCCACCCCATCCATCCATCAGTCATCTTTTCATCCATCCATCCATCCATCCATCCATCCATCCATCCATCCATCCATTCATCCATCCATCCAGTTACTGAAATAATATTATAGTTTTTTTAAATAGATTTTATTTTTATAGTTCTGTTTTAATTTTTAATTTTAAAGTAAATTTTAAATTGAACTAAACCCTTTTTATGTCTATATTGTTTTTATCAAGTTTTAGTTTTTAGTATCAGTTTATTTAGTTATTTTAGTACTTCAATTTAAACATTTCTAAAAAAAGAGAAATGATGGCTTAGAAACTAGCTGAAAAAAAATATATATAATAAATGAATATAAAAGCACTATGTAATGTTTAGTTACCTAGATTTCCATTGTAAGTGCAGTAAAATAAAAATGTAAAAAATATTCCTTTTGATAATTGACTGATAACTATAATTAAAACTAATGTTTTGATCTGTGAATGTTTCTTTTAGAATAAAATATTTGTAAGTATTTTATATTTGTATATATTTATAGTATTTGTGATCAAGGAATCCAGAGGTTCCAATTGAAATATACATATTTTCACAGCTGAAAATATTTATAACAAAATATTTATAACAAAGGTATTTGTAACAAACATAGTATTTGTCACTAAGCATATTAATATTTATCATTAAGCACTTTGTTAATGCTGGATCTTTATTTCAGGCACCTAAAACTATATTAATAAACATTATTCCTAAATTTCGCTGCAGAAATGACGTTGTTCCCTTCATGTAAGGGTGTTTTCACACGGGTCCTCTTTAAAAGAACCGAACTCAGACTCCTTTAAGTGGACCAAGAGGTGAACCAAGTGAAAAAGGACCCAGTTATCTTCACGTTCACACTGTCCCTGTACCTGAAAGAGGACTCAGATCCTTTTTCTGGTCCACTTTAGTAGGAATGTGGTCTCAGACCCCTTTGTGTTCATACTGTTGCTTTTTGGATCTAGTCCAATTCAGTGTTTGATGGCTGACCCTATATGGCCTTCAACATTTGATCCCACTCACTTACATTGCTTGTGCCTCAGGAACGAAGATATTTGTTTGTAAAGATTATTATAATTTTTTTAAAATGGCATTGCTACAAATTCTGTTGAATTAAGTTGTTTATCTCAGACCCCTGAAAAGGACCATGTGCGAAAACACCCTAAATGGCATGAGACTTGATGTCGTGGTTGACACTTTCTAGCTCTAACAAAAAGCTATATAGGGAAGAAAAAAAAGTCCCTCTCAGGATGTTCAGGGTCTCCCGAGACCCCACTTTGAAATAATCAATACTTTTTTAAAATAAAAGTAAAAAAAAAAAAAATTCAGCCACAACACATGAACACAAATACACAGAAGTGAAGTGGCAACCCTATAGCACATCCACAATGTGGAACACTCATGCTCACATATTTGATTAATCTTTATCTTTTATATCTTTGAATTGAGTTAGGGAAACAAGCTTTTCGTTATGACAATCCTAGTGCTTGGAATACTTTACAAAATGATTTGAAGATGTGTCAGTGTGTACTTTTAAATCCTTATAGCTGCAAATATTTTTAAATATGTACTGGTATTGAATTGTTTTGTTATTGGAATATTGTGAGAATCTCTGTTACTGCTCATCTTGGCCAGGACACTTATAAAGAGATTCTTAATCTCAGAAAGTTTAAAAGGACAATCAATCAATAAATAATTTTATATTATTTAAGTATATTGGAGTACTGGCTTCAAGAATTGTTAAGGTTAGTTGCTGTACAGATCATTTTTGTGTTGATGCTTAAAGGGATAGTTCAACCAAAAATGAAAATTCTGTCATCATTTGCTCACCCTCAAGTTGTTCCAAACCTGTATGAGTTTCTTTGTTTTGCTGAACATAAAAGAAGATATTTTGAAGAATGTTTGTGTAACCGGCCTAAATCTGCCCACTGTTATGATCTGCGTTGTGTTGGTTTATTCAGAGAAGACACCGGACACTGGAACTGCTGCTCATGGAGAATTTATTTTCATTGAGGAAGTAGATGGTACTCTCCTCAGCATGCTCAAAGGAGTCTGGATGGATTAAACAAAATACAGCAACAATGTGTTCACTCTGTGATTCAATCACCTCTCCTCAGCGCGCTCAAAGCAAACTGAGCACACATCACAATGATAATGACATCAAAATTACTGTGTGTGAAACATGTTACATACAATGGCAAAATTAATTGTCACAAGCATTTACACCAAACATACATTACATTCTCCTGCAGCTATTTTTAAGTCAATCACAAATTAGTAAAGAAACAAACTGATACAAAATGAAAACATTAGGACATTTAACAGAAATAAAACATACCTGGATGGATTAAACAAAATACAGCAACAATGTGTTCACTCTGTGATTCAATCACCTCCACAAATCAAATACCAGTAAATGAATCAGTAAAATTCACTGCGTTCTATTTACGCACACACATACTCAAATTGCTGTTCTCAGTAATAAAACTATCAAATCCTATCCATCCATTCATAAAACACTTCCTACAACACTTATAACAGTCTTAACAATAATATTACAGCATATTATAAACTTAATCACATTGAGGATAACTTTTATACTCTTATATAAGAAAAGCACCTCTAATTGCTTACCTCTCCTCAGCGCGCTCAAAGCAAACTGAGGACGCAGCACGAGGTGAGCGGCAATGACGTCACGACGTCAACAAAAAAAAGATCGCAAAACTCTTTAACCAAATGAATACTAATGATGTCAAAAACCAAATTATAGCCTTTCCTTGGACACCGTTATATAAAGTAAATAAACTAAAATTGACAGGAAGGATTATTGGTGAAATACATGAATTCTCAATGAATATTCACTCATATTAACATCCGTCACATTCACCCCTCCTGAATTTCACTAATATCCTGACCAAATGACACAAAATTGGTCTAACAGAACCACATTCACAACGAATCTCATTCGCAGTTCAACATAGTAGGTTACCTGCTTTACAGGTTAAGAAAAATCCAAGGTTGATCAAGTCTCAGATATTCTTAGAACAGTATGCTGCCTTGTACAACATCCAAAAATCTGGTCTGTATTACACTTTGAAATTCACATGGTACACATTTTCACAGTATCTTCATAGAAACAAATATCCTTCTAAAATAAAGAAAGAAATGATCCTGATTTCCTTGCTAAAGATGAACCCATTCTCTGAACATAAAATGGTCTCTGTGCCATTGACTCAATTAAACGATTAACTTTCTTGACCATCCTGCCTGCACGGGTCCTAACACCCAATGTGTCAACTGGAATTTGTGCATGCGTGTCAGTCGTACTGTTATCGTGTGTGTCATTCAAAGTTTCAGGTAATGAGTCATGATTACTAGCAAAAGATTCAGTCTCTCTAACAGGTACTTGATCAGAACCTCCAACAGCCTCATTTTGACTAGGGTTTTGTTCACAGACGCTTCTTTGACTGTGAACTGAATGATCAGAGTCCAGATCATCATCATCAACAAACTCTTGTCCTTCAATCTGTTCTTGTCCTTCAAACTGTTCTTGTCCTTCAAGTACCCATGCCCTCGTTCTATCATCAGAACTTTCCTCTTCAAACGAGTCAGACGTCTCAGACATACAAGACTCGCTCTCCATATTGTCAGCATTAGACTGTACGTCATTGTCATCTTGAGATGGTACAACGGGTAGGAAGCTGATGTCAAGAATCAAATTTCGATGCACAACTTTAGATTTGCCTGCCTCGTCAATCAGTTTGTATATGTTTGTTTGAAGGTTCCGATCCTTTACAGTATAGACGGTTGGGTCCCACTTATCGGCAAGCTTCCTCTTTCCTCTTTCACTCTTGTTTGCAAGGAGCACTCTGTCTCCGATGTTCAAACTTGTGCCCTTGACCTTCCGATTGTAACCCTTGGCCTGCTTCTTCTGTTCTTTTTCAGTGTGTTTCTGAGCAATTCGAACCGCCTCATGCAGGTAAGACATTAGGGTTTTCACATAGTTGCCATGGTCAACAATCACAGAGTCATGCAACACCTGCCCAAACATGACATCAACAGGTAGCTTTGGGATGCGACCAAACATTAGCTGGAATGGGGCATAACCAGTGGTCTCATGTACTGTGGCATTATATGCGAATGTCAGAGTCTGTATCTGCTCGGGCCACTTGTGCTTCTCCTTGAGAGGCAGAGAACGAAGCATACTGCCCAGGGTCCGATTAAACCTCTCGGTCCCACCGTTTCCCATCGGGTGATATGATGTAGTGTGGGATTTCTCAACACCTGCCAGCTTGAGCAGCTCTGCTATGATGTTACTTTCAAAGTTGGTCCCTTGATCCGTGTGAATGCGTGTCGGGAAACCATAAACACAGAAGATGTGATCCCATAGCTTCTTCGCAATTTGTTTTGCTTTCTGGTTTACACACGGAAAGGCATGGGCCAACTTTGTGAAGTGATCAGTCACAACTAATACGTCTACAGAACGCTGCTTGCTGTCCTCAGCACTCCAAAAATCCAAACACACTAACTCCATTGGGGCAGAAGTTCTAATGCTCTCAAGTGGGGCTCGTGCAGATGGCTCTGGTGTTTTGGCCAATATACATCTCTGACAACACTTGACATAGTCCCTTATGTCACGCTCCATTCTAGGCCAGAAAAAGCGTTGTCGAGCTAGCTGGAGAGTTCTTGACTGTCCCTGATGTCCAGCGTGATCGTGTACACCATTTAAGGCTTTACTCTTAAGACTAGAAGGAAGCACCAGTTGAAACCTCTTGTACTTGCTTAAAGGATCTTTTGAGACACGGTAGACTACTCCATCTTGAATCTTCAGCCGATCCCATTGCTTAAGAAGAACTAGAGTCCTGGCATCCATTCCAGCCCTCTCTCGCCTTGATGGTCGCTTCTTCTGACTCAGATATGGCATAATTTTGGAGATCACAGGATCTGACTCTTGGCCATGCTGAATCTCCTCAAGGGGGATTGCTGAGATTGTGTCATACTCAAGAGGTACTGCATTCTGGATGGCCTGAATTGCCTGAATAGCCCTCAGCTCAGTTACAGTCTCCCACTGATTATGGAGGTTCAATTGTGTTCCGACTGCTGTGTGATCACATGACACTGCAAAATTTGGCTGAGGCAACGCATGAAGACTGTTCACTTGCAAACGGAAAGTATCTTGAATTCCATCTTCAGTTACACCTGCAGCTTCAGAGAGTAAGCCGCCATACCGCTCTGTGATGAGCCTGTGACTAATTGTTTTTGCGAAAGGATCTCGGCTCAAAGCATCAGCCACAGTGTTTTTCTTTCCAGCAATATGTTTGAGGTCGAAGGTGTAAGCAGCTAGCTTACACTGCATGAAAAGTGTGATTTTCGTCAGTATGTGACACTGTAGATTGCCGTGAAACTTCAGGTTTACGACTGTGCACAGCAATTTGCAGGCAACACCGAAAACTGCCGTAAATTATCGGAAATTGTCGTGGGCCTTGCTTGGCAGTTGTCCCCCCATGACCCCCCCTCCCCTTAATTCTAGGGGAGGCTTTATCATGTAAATGAACATGCTGTGAGCTACACAAATGCAAATCAGAGTAGCAGCAGGGGGAGTTTTATCTAGGTTCTGAATTTTTTTGACTAAAACAAGTTTAAAGTTTAAGTTAAAATGTTAACTTAAATTTAAGTTAAATGTACTCGTTTTAGTACACATTACTACATTTTTAGGGCAACCAGTTTGCTCCAATTTTTTAAGTAGATTCAACTTGTCCGGGCTCACAGTGTAGATGAATTACTCTGTATGTCATTAGCAATAACCAATGTTATGTAAAAAAAATAAAAAAATACAGGACAGCAGTTCATGTCTTCAACCTTTAGAGAGGTTATGTGGTGCAACAAGACAATGAACCAAAGCACACAAATAAATCAAGTAAAGCATACAGTTTACATACCAACATTAATTTTTCCACCCTGCACTGTGAATGATTTTTTAAATGGCTATTAATCATAAATGTGAAAAGTACAAGTTTGTTTGTTTATAGTTAAGTCAGATTGTGTTTTTCTGTAATTGTCATTTAAATTGAGCTCACACCACATTTTATGAATTATCAATGCAGATTTTCAAGAGGTGGTTTCCTGGACAGGGTTTAAATTATGCCAAGAGTAGGCCTTAATCTATTTAATCGTGAGTTAAAAAATTGTTGCCTGGAACAAAGATTAAGCACAGATTACTAACACCTTGACTATGAGTCCTGAACTAAAATAAACTGGATTAATTTACAGTTTTATCTAATTGCTTACACACAATTTCTGAAAATATGGCTCCATTTCTTGTAACTCTACACACAAAACATCAGACATCTCTTGCAAAAGCAACACTTTGTGCAAAACTATTTTAACTATTTCCAAAAATGTTGTTTTTGCATATATCTAACTACACAATGCACAACTGAGGAATTTACAGTTGAACTGAAATCAACTGAACTGAATCAACACTGAAGTCACTTGAGCTGAATATTGACACTATATTGGCTTGTTAGAGCCGGTTTACAGCAGAATTTGTTTTGAACTTGTTACTGAAGCTGCTATGAAACAATATATTTTGTTGTATGCATATTCTTTCTTTCTCAAACCTTAGTTTTGATTTCTAAGTGATCAATTTATGAATAAGTGTTTTCACACATGATCATTGGCTGTATGGGTCCTCAGTAAATGAATGTGGCATTTAAATGGCAAAAGTTATTCTTGTCTCTATAACTTATGGCTTCCTAAAGACACGTTTATGGGTAAATAAAATATTAATAATATAAATAAAATGAATAACAAAACATATTTTAAATATAATGAAGTCATTTTATTATAGCACTCATCAGATGTTCCTGGAAACAAAACAGACAGAACAGTATAAACAAACTATACAACAAACTAAACACCAAATTACAAAAACATTATTATGTGAAAGTGAATAAAGTTGTGTGTTTTCAGTTATAAATATGTGCTGTGTAAAATAGCCTATACTTTTAGAAATTATATATAGCCTAACTTTAAAAAACAAACAATAACCCATATAGATAAATTATAATAATTGTATAATATTAAGCATTTACTTAATATACATTGTAACATTAGGCTACTTTACTCTAGCACAGTAGTCAGTTAAGCAATTAATTAATATCTTATATTAATATGTATGTAGCCTAGGCTACATCTAAAGATAAGTCTGCTTAAAAAAAAAATATTACACTTCGACATGTACAGAATGTGCGCGTTAAGAAACACGTTCAAATGTTTTTCTTAACATGTTAAAACTGTGCGTGAAGCGGAAAACAGGGCGTGTTGAAGGTTGAAACGATCATAAGTCACGCGTTTCGTATAAAGAGATTTGGCCCCAGGCGCGTTCCATATCAGAGCCCTAGTCCAATGAGGTGCGAGGTCGAGGTCATGGCCATGACGCGTAGAAGACGAGCTTTAAACTATTTTTTTTATGTTTTTTGCTGCTTTCCTTTTTCGTGATCAACAATGACAGGACACCGTCTTCAACTCAATCTCTGCATGGACGCGACGAACTTTTTGGACTCATTTTCAGGAGGCTGTCTTCGTCTTCATAACTCTGAGGCAAACTGCAGTCGCTATGAACCAGAGCATGGGTAATGTAACGTTACGATTTAAAGAATATGCTTTTATTCAGCTGTATAAGGAAATGGATGCGTTAATAGATCCGAGCTTAAAACTGCACATTTTGTTTACACAGACTATCCTCGCCTCATAACGAAGCCGTGAGCTCTTATCTGCTTGGAGCGATTTCCCCGAGTCCAGATTTAACCGCTGATCACGACGAAATTGTGTGTAAGTAACTTCTAATGTGTTTCTCATCCCTTGTTTAATTTTACCGTGACTGTTTTTATTAATACCAGTCTCATGTAATTGTTTTCCAGCTGCCTGTAAGACGTATTATGAATCGACACGCCGGAGCTTCAGATACAAACAACCTGAAACTGCGAAGTTTAGCTCGGAGTCGATCAAGAAGAAAAAGGGTAAGATTTATTATATTAGATCCGTTTTTTGTCAATGTGAGTATTTTTCAGGTTGCTTATTGTCTTTATGGATTGTATTACAGTTGCTGGAAGCGAGAGTGTGCTGGATGAGGTGGACGTTTGGAAGTCCGCGACCATTGAACTCATGTTTGACGAGGAAGACGGCTTTGTTGACGGGGTGTCTGGATGGATTGTGCGGCCACCGCGCTCTCGCAGCCTGGAGCTCGACGAACTTTACATTACATTACGAGACATTACTGCTGCACTGTACATAGTTGTGTGTTTAACAATAAAGCTCTTTCTTTGAGTAAATCGCTGTGTTTTATAAATGAAGCCCTTTCTTTGAATGAACAGCTGTATGCTTATAAATGAAGCCCCTTGTTTGAATAAACGGCACGGTCCGTATAATTTTCCCATATATTCCTTGATGGTATGAATACTTCATAGCACAATAACATTAATATGAAACAAATTATTACAACATAAATTATATATTTATTATTATTATTGGGGTTTACATTTATAATGAGCCAGGGGGACCAATAATGATTGGTTTGCAGTGATCTGCCAACCAATCACGAGGGATTTTTCTTTTTTAAATGTAGTGGCTTCAGCCAATAGTGAGTGAGTAAATTCAGGTCTGGCCGTTGACTCTCTGGTTTCGCTGCTATTCATATGCAAATTAGAGGCGTCGCACCTCCGCGCGGTCTCTCAGCGGGGGGCTCTCCACCTACGTCATGGTTCGTTTACGACAATTTGTGGCACAGACGAACGCGAAGTTCGCTGCCTCTAAATTGTCGAAAACTGCCGAAAATTAGGGAGATTTCCAGGAGTATACAGGCGTTTACGGGGTCGAAAATCCCACTTTTCATGCAGTGTTAGACACCCAGCGCTGTTCACAAGCATCGAGCTTAGCCTTGGTTAGAATATAAGTGAGCGGATTATTGTCCGTCCATACAGTGAACGTGTGGCCCTTTAGCCAATGACTGAATTTCTCACACACGCTCCACTTTAAGGCTAAAAACTCGAGTTTGTGTGCCGGATATCTCCTCTGAGAGTTACTTAGGGACTTGCTTGCGAACGCAATAGGACGAGCTTTCTCCTCGCCTGCTGGTATTTGTGATAACACAGCCCCGAGTCCATCCAGAGAAGCATCGATTGACAAGATTAATGGAAGAGAGAAGTCGGGATGTGCTAAGACCACACTGTGCAGTAGGCTTTCTTTCAGATTAGAAAGAGCATAATCACACTCTGAGGTCCAATCAGTTGGCTTGAGCTTTCTGTATGTGCCTGCCTTAGCTTCAGTTTTGACCTTTGTCCTCTTTCTCTGTCCAGCTGTTAGGGAGAAGAGCGGTTTGGCTATGGAGGAGCAATTTGGGATAAAGTGCTGGTAATAGAGGATCATTCCCAAAACAGACTTAATTCTCCTCACAGATGGAGTACACCCATCTTCTTCCATGAGATCAGTTTTTGACAGCTTGACTATGGCCTCAACCTTTGAAGGATCCACAGAAACACCATTTCCATCAATGATGTGGCCTAAGAACTTAACGGATGCTCGCATCAGATGACATTTTTTTGGACTTAACTTTAGATTGTGGCTCCTCAATCGTTGGAATACTACCTCTAACCGCTCCAGGGCTGCATTTTCATCAGGAGCAAACACCAGTAGGTCGTCTAAGTAACACAGCAGACTACTAAAATTCAGGTCTCCAAAGATGCTCAACATCATGCGCATAAACGATGCTGGGCTATTGCACAACCCTTGAGGCATCCTGTTGTACTCATGGAGTCCTACTGGAGTAGTAAACGCTGTGTATTTTTTATCTTCTTCAGCCATGGGGATGTTATAAAATCCGGATGTTAAGTCCATAGTACTGAAGAGAGTGTTTCCACCCAAGGCAACTAGACAGTCAGACTGATGTGGGAGCGGATGTGCGTCCTTCATAGTTCTGGCGTTCAGCCATCTAAAGTCCGTACAAATCCTCAAGCCGCCATCTTTCTTCCAAACTAGAACCAAGGGCGAAGCATACTCGCTCACTGATTTTCGAATTATGCCTTGTTCTTCCATTTCTGAGAGAACTTGCCGTAATTTTTGATAGTGACCAGGTGGTACTCGTCGGTATGGCAGTCGGAATGGACGCTCGTCTGTCAAGCGAATGCGATGGACAAAACCACTGACCTCCCCACAATCCAGAGAATGCTTAGAAAATACATCATGGTAATTCTCAAGCAGCTGAACAAGCTTTTCTCTCGCTGCATCTCTGACAGAGCATGTGTCAATGTCGATGTCACTGAGGCCTATGGCCTTTAGTCTTTGTTTAAGATCAGCTGTGCTCGGTGCAAGTTGACAAGAATTCCCGGACGAGGGCATCTGAACTTGACTGAAACCTTGCAACAGCTCGAAATCTTCCACAGCTAGGCATGGGAACACATCCGCAAGCTTACGATTTCTTTTTAGGGTGACTGGTTTGTCTGAAAGGTTGGTAACTTTTAGGGGAACCCAACGATCTCCCCACAATGGTGTAACAACTCGGCCAATGATGATGTCCCGTGGCATGGATCTGGAAGAAGTGGCCTCCACAATTACAGTACTCCCTGGTGACATAGCAGTATTACTCGGTAGCCTTCCCCAAACAAGGGCCATAAGTGTAACTGACTGCTGAAGCTTTACAGTCCCAACCTTGTCAGGTGGATGACCACCTCGCCAGCGGCAAGTATTTGCCATGACATCCAGGAATTGTTCACACGATGAAGATGGCTCTGAGACACCGTTAGACACAATCCTCCAGTAATCATCACTGATCTTCATCCTGTGCATAAGGAACTTAATCAAGTTGGTGCCAATGATCAAGTCGTCTCTTTGTCCTGGCACAACTAGAACAGGAACTAAACATCTCTCGCCATACACTTTCAGCTCAACTTCATACATGCATTTTGGCTTAGTTGCTTTACCTCCACAGCCTATTAACATTATTTCTTGCATCAATGGTGTGGGCTTTGGCAACACATCCTCATCCAGCATTCTGCTCTCTACTGCTTCACTGAAAGTGCATGCCATGGATCCTGAGTCCAACATTCCCATCATCTGGAATTTGTCATTGACACAGATGGGTGCATAAAACAATTCATCAAAAACTTCAAGGGTTTGCATATTCTGAGCAATCACTTTGACTTCAACAGGAGCTTGTGCACAGGCACTTTCGTAAACTTGCATGAGATCAACATTTTCGAGGGTTTGCTCAACTCTACCCACACGTCCCCTCTCCTGGTGTGGGCTGACTAATTTAAAGTTGGTGAACCTTGAGGTGGCTGGGCAAACTGATTGCGATCACGGGGTTGGACATTAGCACAATCCTTCTTTATGTGACCAGGCTGGAAACAGGCAAGACAAAGTCGTTGTTGTCGACAATGTGCTAAGGTTGAATGCTCAAGTGAATGGCATACCTTGCATGCTCTCACAAGGGATTGGTTCGGCCGAGTGCGCCTCATCTCTGCTTGACTATTCTGGGAAAGAGCACGATCAAGTAAACCGATGAGCGTCTTCATGCAGTTATCATCATTCTGTGGATGAGATTGGGTGCTTTCATTAACATTATCAGATGACAGAACAGGAAGGACACTGGTGACGACCCCACCCTCCATAGGTAACTGGGCATGAGTTGTAACATTTCTCACAACAAAGTTGCGCTTGGATTTGACTGCCAACTGTTCTTTTTGCTCGGTCTGATACCTGTCGAGATGCTCTTGTACCTCACTTGCGGTCCACTTATCTGGTGCTTTCAAGCGGAAAATGGCTGACAGAGTTGGGTCCGGGCAGTGTTTGACAAACATCATGGCTGCCTCCTGGCATGGATTATCCATATTTCGCCCAAGCCTAGCTAGAGCCTCCTCTGCAACATCCACAGCCTTATTTAAACGGACCCAGTATTCAATTGGGTTTTCTCCGGCAACAGGCACTGTGCCATAGAAATCAGCTAAAGGCATGTAAGAATATCTGACCTCGCTGAAATGCTGTTTTAGGATATCAAATATCACTTTGGGGTTCTCAGAGGGTCTTAGGGAAGTGTTACTGCGAAGGGTAATTCTAACAATGTCTTTTGCTTTACCCATCAGCCTTGAAAGGATTTCATGATGGTGCTCCAGCACTGGTATGCCTCTTTTACGCAAGTAAGTGTCCATTAAATCCTCCCACTCATGCACACTGAACTTATCTGTTCCATCCCCTCGGAAAACAGGGGGCTCTTTTGCTTCAGACTGCATGACTAGTTTAACTCCTGTCAAATTAAGTGAGGGTGTCTCTGAGAATGACTGAGCTGCACCTAAACTTCTAGTCTGTGCATTGGTTGATGCTCTTTCCCCATACGCTACCCCACTTTGAGCAGAAATTATACTAGTTCCTACTTCCTGAGCAATGTGTGTTATAAGGTTAGACCATGCTGGATCACTTATGTCTGGACAGAATGATAATGGTTTACCTCGTAAATGACTAGGTGTTTGTTCAGTTATATATCAGATATTCGTTCTACCTTACCCCTCCCTGGGACAGGTGTGAATGTACGGTCACTGAAAAGTCGACCTCTCCCAAAATTTAAATCTGACATGTCCCCTTCAGCATTAAAATTGTCTGCATTGAAACCCTGCGCCATTGTTCCTCATTAACAAATAATTTCACCAAACAATGAATAATGAAAACCTCAAATGTAAAAAAAAATAAAGATAAGAAAGTTATTAAAAGATACCAAAGGGAAAAAATAAAAACTGGTGGCACCAAGTATGAAGTGAAATGTCCTGGTCAGCAAAGTTCACCTATTTGTGTTACTATTGATTGAAACCTTGAGTGAAGTGCAGCATCCACCGGCGACCAAACGGCATTGGTCCTTGGATGAAAATCCTGGAAGACGAACTGATCTTCATCCGGGTCACGGCACCACTGTAACCGGCCTAAATCTGCCCACTGTTATGATCTGCGTTGTGTTGGTTTATTCAGAGAAGACACCGGACACTGGAACTGCTGCTCATGGAGAATTTATTTTCATTGAGGAAGTAGATGGTACTCTCCTCAGCATGCTCAAAGGAGTCTGGATGGATTAAACAAAATACAGCAACAATGTGTTCACTCTGTGATTCAATCACCTCTCCTCAGCGCGCTCAAAGCAAACTGAGCACACATCACAATGATAATGACATCAAAATTACTGTGTGTGAAACATGTTACATACAATGGCAAAATTAATTGTCACAAGCATTTACACCAAACATACATTACATTCTCCTGCAGCTATTTTTAAGTCAATCACAAATTAGTAAAGAAACAAACTGATACAAAATGAAAACATTAGGACATTTAACAGAAATAAAACATACCTGGATGGATTAAACAAAATACAGCAACAATGTGTTCACTCTGTGATTCAATCACCTCCACAAATCAAATACCAGTAAATGAATCAGTAAAATTCACTGCGTTCTATTTACGCACACACATACTCAAATTGCTGTTCTCAGTAATAAAACTATCAAATCCTATCCATCCATTCATAAAACACTTCCTACAACACTTATAACAGTCTTAACAATAATATTACAGCATATTATAAACTTAATCACATTGAGGATAACTTTTATACTCTTATATAAGAAAAGCACCTCTAATTGCTTACCTCTCCTCAGCGCGCTCAAAGCAAACAGAGGACGCAGCACGAGGTGAGCGGCAATGACGTCACGACGTCAACAAAAAAAAGATCGCAAAACTCTTTAACCAAATGAATACTAATGATGTCAAAAACCAAATTATAGCCTTTCCTTGGACACCGTTATATAAAGTAAATAAACTAAAATTGACAGGAAGGATTATTGGTGAAATACATGAATTCTCAATGAATATTCACTCATATTAACATCCGTCACATTTGTTACAAAGCAGATAGAGCAACTATTGATTACCATAGTAAGGGAAAAAATACTATGGTAGTCAATAGTTGCTCTATCTGCTTTGTTACAAACATACTTCAAAATATCTTTTCTGTTCAGCAGAACAAAGAAACTCATACAGGTTTGGAACAACTTGAGGGTGAGTAAATGATGACAGAATTTTCATTTTTGGTTGAACTATCCCTTTAAATGAATTCCTCTGGTGGTTAAGTAGGTTACTCCTCTGTTATGTGCTTCATACTGTTAACATGCAAGTGTTTTCATCTTCACTCCCCCTTCTCCTCCTACACACTTCATGTCGTCTCTCATCTCTAGCTTTTATATTCAAAAGGAATTAGCATCAATCAACATTTGCTGTCCCCTTTAGGTATACAGAAAAGAAACAACAACAACAATAACAAAACATACTTTAATTGAGAAGAGTTTATTTAATTCAATCCATACAGCTTGTGTGTTCCTGATTAAGAAGAGTCATAAAGCGTGATACTCAGCGTGCCTTTGCAGGCTTCCAGTGTGGAATCAATACTCACATCACATCAAATACTTGTTAACCCTTTAGTGAGATACAGTAGCTGCTTCGAAACACAACAAGCACTAACAGTGTTGTAATTCCCCTGAATTGTATCATGTGTTTATACACATGCAATCATAAAAGAGTTCAAGGCTATGTGCGGAGCGGAATCATGCCCCCTCGAATATGAGCCAAGTGGATTTTGAATTGTTTTCAAAAATGCATCTTTGATATGTTGCACAAATTTTACACCCAGGTCAATAAATTTACAAAATATAAAAGTTATATTAATAAATATCCTGATGCTTCCAAGCATTATAATGGCAGTGAACCACGAATTTGAAGCTCAAAAAAATGCATGCATCCATCATAAATGTACTCCACACAGCTCTGGGGGTTTAATAAAGGCCTTTTGAAACAAATTGATGGGAAAATCATGGGATGATTTTCATTTTAAAGTTAGCTGATCCTTTAATGGTTTTATGGCAGGGTGCAAGCCAAGTTTAACCATAAGGCCTGTATGTTTAAACAGTAAACTTTAGTATCCTGTGATTATGTTGTTACTTCATGCTCTTTCAAAATTATTAAGCACAGTACACGGTTTGTATGTTAGTAGTAGTATTCTAAATATAGCTCTATTTTTTGAAGCTGTTTGTTTTAGTTTTACTGTCTTATAATTACAGCAAATACAGGTTCAGTATCAGATATGTTGGTCTATTATAACTCTTCAGTACTGTCCCTGATCTGGTAGTGTTCTTTTTTGCTCTGTTCTTATTCCATTTTAATTGTGCTTATTGCCCCCTGCAGGAGAAAGAGAAGAAGTACATGCTGCCATTGGACAACCTGAAGCTCAGAGATTTAGAGAAAAGCTTCATGTCCAGCAAGCACGTGTTTGCTCTCTTTAACACTGAACAAAGGTGAGAGGGGGGGGGGGGGGGGGGCATACCTTCTACAGAGCTCTCAGCAATACAAAAATCAAATATATTAATTTGCACTTGTAGTCAAAAGTTTGGGGTCTGTAAGACATTTTTTAAAGGGTTAGTTCACCCAAAAATGAAAATTCTGTCATTAATTACTTACCCTCATGTCGTTCGACACCCGTAAGACCTCCGTTCATCTTCGGAACACAAATGAAGATATTTTAGTTGAAATCGATTCAGCGGTTTGGAGCCAAAGTCACGTGATTTCCGCAGTTTGGCGGTTTGACACGCGCTCCAAATCAGGATTCGACTCGCTGATTCATTATACTTCGAAGCTTCATGATGCAGTGTTTTGAAATCGGTCATCACTATATAAGTCGTTATTTAGGTTTTTTTTTGCGCACAAAAACTATTCTCGTCGATTCATAAAATTATTGTAGAACCTGCACTGTAGTGAGATGGACTTTGTAACGACGTTTGTAAGTACTTTTTGTGGGTCTTGAGAGTGTAAAGTACATTGTGCCAATGGAGGCATTTCTGAGCCATCGGATTTCAACTAAAATATCTTTATTTGTGTTCCGAAAATGAACAGAGGTCTTACGGGTTTTGAACGACATGAGGGTAAGTAATTAATGACAGAATTTTCATTTTTGGGTGAACTAACCCTTTCATTTTTTTAAAAGAACTCACTTATGCTCACAAGGCTGCATTTATTTGATCAGTAATATTGTTAAATATTATTACAATTGTATAAATTGAATAATGTTATTTACAATATTATAATTTAAAATAATTGTTTTCTGTTTTCATATATTTTAAATCAGCAGTGCTGAATTTTCTGAAGCTATTATTTCAGTGTCACATGATCCTTCAGAAATCATTCCAATATGTTGATTTTCTGCTCAAGAAACGTTTTATTTCTTATTATGATTAAAGATGAAAACAGTTATGCTGCTTAATATTTTTGTGGAAACCATGATACATTTTCTTCAGGATTTTTCTTCAGGATTAATTGAAAGTTCAACAGAACAATACTGATTTGCACAAGTCACATAACTTAGCATTAAAAGTATTGCTGTAATTCACACACACACACACACACACACACACACACACATGTTGGGTTTTCATGTTTTATGGGGACTTTCCATAGGCGTAATGGTTTTTATACCGTACATACCGTATATTCTATCCCCCTACACTGCCCCTGCCCCTAAACCTAACCCTCACAGGAGACATTCTGCAATTTTACATTTTCAAAAAACATCACTTAGTCTGATTTATAAGATGTTTTCCTCATGGGGACCTAAAAATGTCCCCACAAGGATGAGGATTTCGGATATTGCTATCTTTGTGGGGACATTTTGTCCCCATAACGTGATGATTACCAGTCCACACACACACACACACACACACACACACACACACACACACACACACACACACACACACACACACACACACACACACACACACACACACACACACACACACACACACACACACACACACACACACACACACACACACACACACACACACACACACACACACACACACACACACACACACACACACACACACACACACACACACACACTTTTGTTTTGAAAGAAGTCTCTTATGCTCACCAAGGCTGCATTTATTTAGTCAAAAATACAGTACAGTAATATTACAAAATATCATTATAGATGAAAATTATTATATACTATTTGAATATACTGTATTTTAAAATGTAATTTATTCCAGTTGGCAAAGCTGAATTTTCAGCATGGTAACTCCAGTCTTCAGTGACACAAGTAATTTTAATATGCTGATGTGGGGCTCATTTCTTCTTATTGCAGTAATACTTTTAATACTAAGTTATGCAATATATCTCAAATGACAGTATTGTCTGGCCATTTTAATTTTTTTAAGCACAATCTGACTTCTTTCATTGCTCATGCTTGTTGTTGGACTGTTGTCTTAGGAACGTGTATAAAGACTACAGGCAACTGGAATTAGCTTGCGACACTCAGGAGGAGGTGGACAGCTGGAAGGCATCCTTCTTACGAGCTGGAGTCTACACAGAGCGCATCACTGTACGTGAATGCTTCCACTGATCAACTGTCAGCCATATTAACTCACATTCCTGTGATGTAACAGCTGGCACATGTATATAACCAATAACCAATTCTAACAAGTCTCATTGATTTACATTGATGGCGTACTAATTGTATTAACTTATTGTGCTTTCTTTGCTATGTCTGCAGGATAAAGAGAAGGTAAGTTGAAATTTTTCTCTAATTTTGTTTTTTCCCTCATCCAAACATCTTTGTCAAATGTTAAAACGTATTTCTCTCCGAGTATCAATATGTGTTGTATTTAACAATGCTTTGAAATGATGGTGTGAACCCCACCACTAACAGGCTAAAGGTAGGGTAGGCAATTTCAGAGAGGTAAAACAAGCCAGTTTTGTAAGCATGAAATCCCACCCTCCCTTCAGAGCGTTCTCCAAAGCTACACCTCCTCTAAAACACATGAACATGCACATCAGAGTCTGAAAAGTGTCACGATACGAGAGACAGAGAAAGTGTCTGAGAAAGTGAACAGCTATTGGTAGAACGTCACGGGTTGCCATCTCATAATTACGGTTACGACATTGCGTGAACACAGCATAGGCTCGTTGTTTTGGTTCAGGAACTGTAAAAGGCAGCTGTTTGTGGCGCTCTGTGACTGTCTGTCTGCAACTCTGCATAGCCTTACGGAATGCGCTGATGACGTGTGATGTCTGTCTGCGTGAGCAGGGTGAGTGGAGGTATGAAAATACATATGTTGACAGGCAGGTAGGACTTTGGACATTTGGACTGAATGCAATGATTGGACAAATAGTTTTTGGTCCTGAGACTTCCACAGAAGATATATGTTTTAAAGGGGTCATGAACTGGCTTTAAAAAAAAATGTATACTGTTGCCTGAGGTCAACTAATGACGTTTGCGTGGTTTTTACATTCAAAAACATCATAATGAATAAGTTTTCTACCCTGGTTTTGAGCCTCTCTCATGGAACGCTTGTTTTATTTTGGCCGTGCCGCACTGAAGACTTGGGTAAATGCCCACTGCTATGATTGGATAAGCGTAGCATATTATAATGAGAGTACGCGTGAGAAATTGTTTTGAAAGTGTGTGGGAAAAAGGCAATCGGAATGATTCGCCCACAGGGCTCGCAAAATGTCTTTATCAAACAAACACAATGATTTATCTCTCACCCACCTGCAATTAATTGGAATGTTATTTTTTATTACTTGGTCCGCCGCCTCGGTGGATATAACCGCAAACCGTGCATCACTAACACATGCACGCACACACATGCACGCACAAGCCTCACTACAGTGTCAGACAAATCAGCATGATCAAAACTTCCCAATGGGCAATGTCTTACCCACGTGAGCTGGATATTCATTAAAAATAAAGTTCATCCATGCATTCATAATATTGGAATCCGCATGAAGCTTATGCAGCATGTTTATTGCTTGGAAGTTCGATCCGGTTTAGCTCCACGTGGGCCTATGTTAAATAACATATCATACACAAATTGGTGGGTGGGGCTAGCAAATCAGGCGTTCGTCTTCTTCGGTTAAGGCGGTGTTTCACCACACTTTGACGTCACTGAGAGGCACATTCCCAGATCAAGTGTTTGCTGAGCCAGCAAGTTATCAGCTCTGAAACTTACAGGATATTTTTATATTACCATGACCTTTTATATATCAAAAGCTCAAGGGAAAGTTGATTTCTCAATTCATGATCCCTTTAGTATATACCTCTTCTATTATTGATTGCTTTCAGAATGTGAAGAGAGTTTCAAACAGTATAACAAAAAGTTTTTATAAAATAAGAATTTGCCTACCCTACCTTTAAGAATTTTTTTGTTTTAGTTAATTAATGATAGGTCTGAATTTATTTGCTTTACTATTCCACTCTGTTCCTCATTGTGTCCCTAAATTAATTAGTGCTAGTAATATTTAAATATCAATGTCTTGATGGCCCTCAGCAGAGTGATGCCAGTGAGGAGAATGGCTCGGATCGCTTCATGCACTCCATGGATCCCCAGCTTGAGAGGCAGGTGGAGACCATCAGGAACCTTGTGGATTCCTACATGGCCATTGTCAACAAGACTGTGCGGGACCTCATGCCCAAGACCATCATGCATCTCATGATTAACAATGTAAGCTGTTTTAAATGACACTTTGATATACACTATATTGTCAATTGTACTTGGACACCCCTCCAAATCATTGAATTCAGGTGTTCCAATCACTTCCATGGCCACAAGTGTATAAAATGGCATGCAGACTGCTTCTACAAACATTTGTGAAAGAATGGTTCGCTCTCAGGAGCTCATTGAATTCAAGCGTGGTACCGTGATTGGTTGCCACCTGTGCAATAAGTCCGTTTGTGAAATTTCCTCACTACTAAATATTACACGGTCAACTGTTAGTGGCATTATAACAAAGTGGAAGCAATTAGGAACAACAGCAACTCACAGAGCGGGGCCAGTGCATGCTGAGGCGCACAGCGCACAGAAGTCGCCAACTTTGTGCAGAGTCAATAGCTACAGACCTCCAAACTTCGTGTGGCCTTCAGATTAGCTCAAGAACAGTGCGTAAAGAGCTTCATGGAATGGGTTTCCAAGGTCGAGCAGCTGCATCTAAGCCTTACATCACCAAGTGCAATGCAAAGCGTTGGATGCAGTGGTGTAAAGCACGCCGCCACTGGACTCTAGCGCAATGGAGACATGTTCTCTGGAGTGAGCAATCACATCTCTCTGCCTGGCAATCCGATGGACGAGTCTGGGTTTGGCGGTTGCCAAGAGAACGGTACTTGGCTGACTGCATTGTACCATTTGTAAAGTTTGGTGTGGGGTTGTTTTTCAGGGGTTGGGCTTGGCCCCTTAGTTCCAGTGAAAGGAACTCTTAATGATTCAGCATACCAAGACATTTTGGACAATTTCATGCTCCCAACTTTGAGGGAACAGTTGGCCCCTTCCTGTTCCAACATGACTATGCACAAGGTCCATAAAGACATGGATGAGCGAGTTTGGTGTGGAGGAACTTGACTGGCCTGCACAGAGTCCTGACCTCAACCCGATTGAACACCTTTGGGATTAATTAGGGTGGAGACTCAGTGAGCTAGGCCTTCTCGTCCAACATCAGTGCCTGACCTCACAAATGCGCTACTAGAAGAATGGTCAAAAATTCCCATAAACACTGGTTTAAACACACTCCTAAACCTTGTGGAAAGCCAATATTAAACCCTACGGATTAAGAATGGGATGTTATTAAAGTTCATGTGCATGTAAAGGCAGGCATCCCAAAGCTTTTGGCAATATAGTGTACCTAATATAATTCCTGTGGAAATAATCATCCAAGCCTAAAGGATCCTGGTGGGATCAAATAAGTATCATGTAAGAATCAAACTGTCCATTCAAGAATCAGGTTTTCCAGTAGGATCTTACTGGATTCTTATTGGATATTTCTTTGCCCTGTAGTTACTGACAAAAGCAAAAGCTTTTTATCTTTGCTTTTTCTTCCCATAGACTAAGGACTTTATCCATGCTGAGTTGCTTGCTAACTTGTACTCATGTGGAGATCAGAACACTTTAATGGAGGAGTCAGCAGAACAGGCTCAGCACAGGGAGGAGATGCTGCGCATGTACCATGCTCTGAGAGAGGCTCTCAACATCATTGGTGACATCAGCACCACCACAGTCTCCACGACTATGCCCCCACCGGTGGATGACTCCTGGCTGCAGGTACAAGGAGGACCTTCAGGACGCAGGTACTGTGTCATCTTTTTGAATAAATCAAAATCGTTTCTGTTCAGAACGTTTTAAGTAGTTTTAAAAGTCTGGAGGTTTTATGGCCACGCAATCTGTCAGATGTTTTGGCATGTTTGTAGAAGTTGCTAGCATGTTAACATTTTGTTAGAAAAGCCAGGAACTCAGTGCCTTAAAAATTGTCCAAATGAGGTACTTAAACCAAAAACCTTTTGTTAGCCACTGCTAGCACTGTTTAGCATAGCTGACATGTTGGTAGCATGTCCTAAGCTAGTAGCTAGGCTTTGTTAGTGATTGATAGATAGATAGATAGATAGACAGACAGACACGAGCCGGGCTCGAACTCGGGTCTCTGGTGTGGTGAGTGAGAGATCTACCACTTAGCCACAGAGGCGGGAATGTTGGACCCAAACGAAACACTCCAGGCAACACTTCAGGTAAGGAAGGTTTATTAATAAAAAGGAACTTTGCAAGTCACAAAAAATCCAACAAAAGTTCTTCTCAGACTGAGGTAAAAATAGTGATACTGCAAAGAATCACAGGAGAAAATAAAAACTCCACGAGGGGAGAAAAACAAAAACAGAGAACACCAATAACTAAGAACACCTTACTTGAGACAGCTTGGAAGGACTCAGTGGGGACTCAGTGGGGACACAGCAGGACACGCTTAGCCAAGACTCAAAAACTGAGTGAGGAACAAGTGAAAAAACACAGCTAAATACTCTAGGGCAGGGGTCTCCACACTCGGTCCTGGAGGGCCGCTGTCCTGCAGAGTTTAGCTCCAACCCCAATTAAACACACCTGAACCAGCTAATCAGTGTCTAACTAGGGCCTTGTAAGACACTGATTAGCTAGTTTGGGTGTGTTTATTTGAGGTTGGAGCTAAACTCTGCAGGACAGCGGCCCTCCAGGACCGAGTGTGGAGACCCCTGCTCTAGGGGAAACAAGGCACAGCTGACCTGGATAACGTTAACAAGGACACACAAGGAAGAACTAAGGCAGAGGGGAACACAGGGGACCTCTAGAGGCCCGGAGACAAACAACAAGAGGAAGGATGCTGACATAGATAGATAGATAGATAGATAGTTAGATAGATTTTATTTTATTTTATTTTCTCAACAGATCTCCAATGTCTAGTCCCACTCCCCAGCGCCGGGCCCCACCTGGGCCCCCTCGTCCAGGTGGACGTACAGCCCCAGGGGCCCCAAGTGCTGGAGCACCTCCTGTGCCATCCAGACCTGGAGCCTCTCCTGACCCCTTCAGTGGCCCCCCGCCCCAGGTCCCCTCTCGTCCTAACCGTGCCCCACCAGGTGTCCCCAGGTGAGTCAGAGAGGACGTTTATTCGTACTATAATTGTGCAAAACATTATTACCATTCTGACCTATAAATGACATTTATGATGTTTCAGTGTAATTGATCAGATGCAAATGCATTTAAAATGTTTAATATAATTAAATACAGCATGGCGGACATAGAATATATATTAGCACTACTGTGGGGAATGTATAAGTGCTAATGGTGTTGAGAGCAATGATCTACAAACTACATTCCATTTTACACCCTTTACAGCCCTTCTGCCCTGACCTGATCCCTGGTCTTTAACACAAGAAATACAGATCAGTAACACTCTTCCTGCTATTTCTACTTCTCTCTCCTGTCACAATCCATTACCTTTTCTCAGTTCACACACTCCAACTTGGAGACCTGCACTAACAAACCACTTGCACATTTTTTTAAATTACAGTTTTTTCCCATCTACTTGACATCCATGTATTGGACATTGGACATTCCAATGTTATTTTAACTCATTCAGTTAATTTATTGTTTGTATATATAGAAACATCAGTGCATCAGCTTTGTGAGATCATTCTCTCATGATATACATGTTTGAGAGGAAAAGATAAAGGAAACCGACCAATTAAACAGGACAAACCACGGAGATGATACAGTTTTGATTCCTCCAATTGACTCTTTGTTTTTTGTCAACCCATGTTCTCCTCAAACTCAGTCCCACTAAATCCCATCCGCAATGATTCCGGTTATTCTTTCAGAATTTCTATCAGTGACCAATGAGGAGTTACGCAAATGGTATGTCAGACATATTGTCCCTATGCTACATCAACACGTCCTTGCATGGTTCCATCTTCAAATATGTTAACATCTGCTGTCCCCTGACACCCCTCCTTCTCTAGATATGTCGATCAGAGCACACCACTTTGTCTTTTACTGTCTATTAATTTGTTCAGAGTATTTTATGTTTCTAATGGGATAACTATGCTTAGAACTGACATTTAATTTCATAAGGATGTGATGCTGTATGGTTGAACAACTCTTAAATGCATGTATTTAGTTTCTAGCCATAGTTATATTTAAGTTTTTGTTTTGTTTTTACTTATTAATAATTTTATTTTTATTTAATTTAAATTTTCTTTTAAATAGTTTTGTTGTTTTGAGGCAATATATCCCATAACCCATCTAGGTGTTTTTAATTCTTTCTTTTTTTTGGTTGTACATAATGTGTATGTTTTTGTATGATGTTAGGTGTTCTTAAAAGGTTTTTGTTTTTTTTACAAAAAGTATTTATTTGTGAAACTTAACCTGCCAAATGTTCAGTTATGGCTCTGCAAATCATATAGCTATTTCTTAAATGTGATTTGGATTAATCATTGAAAAATCTTTTTTTTCTGAGTCAGAAATTTGTATCTGATTTGTTATTCCTTTATGTTTAATTAATAGTTTATGTCACCACAGATTTTGCAGTTCATGATGAATCCACCTCGTTTATCATGCAGTCTATGTATATCATTTTTAGTGTTCATTGTTACTGCCTTTGTCTTCATGTTCTTTTGTTTTGTTCCTAATTGTGTCTTTTCCCCTGTTGTCTGTCTGTCTGTCTGTCTGTCTGTCCCTCTGTTTGTGTGTCTGTATCCATCAATCTGTTTTTGTCATCTTTGAAGTCGGAAAGCATCAGCCTTCCCCACCAGATCCAACAGAGACTCGCTCACTGATCATTAACACATGGCGATCAGCAGACAGAGGATAACCACTGACCCCTCTGCCACTATACACATACATGCAGACACACACACACACACACACACACACACACACACACACACACACACACACACACACACACACACACACACACACACACACACACACACACACACACACACACACACACACACACACACACACACACACACACACACACACACACACTCAATGACACAAGCACACACCATCAAAACAAGCACAGTCCACATACATATCACGTTTACTTGAAGAAGTATTTTCTCTTCCACAAATATAATGTCAGGAACAAACATTAGTAATATTGATCTAATAATTGTACCGTTCACATTCACACGTGCCACTGTATTCCATTACCAGCATATATCCTGTATTTAGGAAAGAAGAACACTAGGTCTAGTAAAATGCACAGGGACTGTCAATATAAGCCAGCCTATTACACTGTTTGCTTCAACATTTATGCACATGATAGATGACACTGACACGTTTTTGCCTTTATTAGCAACAAATAAGCTTTAACCAACATCTGACAGGTTCTCAACCCCTCAATAAGAGTGACCTGCATGTTTTTCATAAAAAACACATTACTTGTCCTACTGCTTCACTGACACTTTCATAAACTTCTATGCTGCCATATTTTCTTTCTTAACAAGAAACAAGTTTTATCTTAGTCCCCTGGGCCCGTATTCATAAAGAATCTTAATGCAAAGAGTAGCTCCTAGTGACAAAATTCTTAGAAAATTCTTAGAAATGTGGGCGTTTACTCTTAAAATTAACTAAAAAATCTTAGTAAAGAAAAAAGTAATTCAGAAAGCATCTTAACCCTTAAAAGAGGTCTTAAGGTCAAATTTGTTAGGAGTACGGACGAGGACTTTTAAGAGGCTTAAGAGTTCCTTTAGCAGCGGAGAAAATGGCAGAAAGACGAAGAGGGAGAAGAAATGTGTTGCAGACAATGGATGACAGTGACTTAATAAAACGCTATAGATTAGTTTGTGCAGGGATCATGTTTGGTGTATTAAACCCAACTTTCAAACCACCAATTAAATAGACATGCCAGCAATCAGTGTAATTGGAAAGAGTGGAACAATGTTTATAATTCTAAGCCAATCAAATACCTTATAGGAAATTAACAGCATGGTAAATAATAAAAGGATTTATATACACTGAAAAAAATTATTTGTTGAATTTACAAAAAAAATGTATCGTAAGTGGTCGCAATCAATTTATTTGATCTCAATTTAAACAAAAACACATGCAATTCCCATAAAACTAATTAATTTTTTCAAATTAAAATAAAAAAAAACTACATTTAAATTATTTAAACGAGCACAAATTAATTATGCTTAATTTAATCGGGCCATAATAATTTTTTTCAGTGTACATATATATATGTAATGTGTGTGTGTGTGTGTGTGTGTGAGTGAGAGAGAACGGTAAAATAGGAAAATTTGCGCTTGTAATTTCAAAATGAAGGCTTAGAATAGACCCTATACTTAAAAGCACAAATTTTTCCCCCTTTTTGGACAACCAACCAATCACAGTCTTCAAAAGACTGTGTCATACGTAGCAACGGGATCAGCCCCGCTTCTTCACTAAGATAAAAGTTTTTGTATTTTCCTTGCTCAGAGTTGCTCTCAGATCGGTCCCGAATAGCTCTTAAGCTAAGAGTCCTACGTAAAAGTTTTTAAGCTAAATTAGGAGTTTTCTGAGAGGACTCTTAGAATCTTTATGAATACGGGCCCTGGAGTTTTATATGGCCTTATAAAGTCAGCCCTTTTAAGCCGGGTTCTTTTGGTGAATCAGGCATACACAGCATACTATGACCTTGTGAGTGAGAAATCAACGTGTCTCTTTGTCTGTCCATATGATAATGTGTTTTTTATAAATTTATTTATTAAACGTTTGAATTAAGCCATTTTTGGTTACACCAAAATTATTTCGATTTTTTCGAAATTATCATTTGGCTATGGAATTGCATTTTCTTCTTCAAACTAAAAGAATTGCTAATGAAACTTAAAGGGCCACTATGCAGGACCCCCCTCCCCCCCAAAAAATAAATAAAGCCTCTCAATTACTACTCATGATCCACTAAAATGTACGATGGTGTTTGTGTCTACAGATACTCTGCCATGTGCCTATAATTTCTTATTTTCTTCTTGAATCGCTGTGCTTCAAAGGGACATGATAGGTGAATAATACTGATGTAAACCCTGGTTGTAAGTCTAACCTTGACTTAAACTGTAAACTTGTAAATCCGACTGGTTGATTGGAATGTTCCAGGATCAACAAAGATGTTGATCCGAGAACATGTTGCACTTGGTAAAATAAGGTTCTGCTGTGGTGTAGGTGAGGGCGGGACTTTATCTTCTTTCTCAACACAAAAACAATTTGCTGATGTTGCTATTACCTTGTTGACTGCTATATAACCAGAGGTGTAAAAAGTACTAAAAAATTTTACTCAATTAAATGTAAAAGTATCTGGCCAGAATCATACTTGAGTAAAAGTAAAAAATTACCACATCAAAATTGTACTTGAGTATTAAAAAAGTACAAGTAGCGTAAAAGGACCAGCAAGAATGAAAACTAGAGATTCTTCTTTAAGCTTTTAATCTCTAAAAACATGAAGTGAATGAACCACATACAAGGTTTTATCCTGCTTTAGAACTGTTTGAATTTAATGGTATTTAATTATCAAACTATAAGACTACTACCTAATGCCAGTGTTGGGGTAACAGCTTAGGACCCAGGACCAGTAGTGAAAAATGAAGACCAGGAGTCAGGAGTCAGATTAATTAAAGAAAATTTTACTGAAGAATAGTTTGCAGTTTCATCAACAGAAGCCAGCTCAAGAGGAGTTCGTAGGCCGCGCTCCCTCTAACAGTCTCCCCGCCTCCGTCTAACGTACATACAATTTTCTGAACAGTTATACTGTTTTCAAGGTCTAGACACGTCATTACTGCCATGTGGAATGATTCTGATTGGTTCTAACAACATGCAACGTAAGCAACTTTCCACACGTAGACAGATAGGAGCATATATCTCTAAAAATGCGTAGACTTGATGTCGCCCAGGCCCAGATTAGTCCCCAGTGACCTCGGAGGTCATAGAAAAGACGCCTCCAAGTCTAGAATCGTCTGCCGAAAGGACCATCTCCAATACTGGATCTGCACAGAATCATGAGACGCACACACAAAGTTTCCCAGAAAAACAGTTTCCATCAAGGTCGGGACATCTTAACTAACTATCAACAAAGCTTCTCCAAAACATGCTGATACTACATTTAGTACAGAAGTGACTTTATTCTATAAAGAAAGAAAAGTATCAGAGAGGTACATTTCTCCCCAAAAGAGTCCCCAAAGAATCCCATAGATGTTTCAGGGATGACCCCGGGGGGTCACCTCAGGAAGACATATAGTTAACATATGCTGATCTCGTTTGACTCCCTGGAGTGTTATTACTACACCAAGGACATCTGCCTGCCAGCACGTCTTGACACAGACATCAGAGCTGGATTCAAAAGCACAGAGCAACTAAAACACTACAATATTCAAAATCACTCCTTGAATATAGAGAACTGATTTATCAAATGTAGGACACTGTTATAACTTGATTATCATTCATTCTTATTTTAATATTGAACATAAAATCATTCTTGAAGGATATGTGTCTGATGAAGAGACAAGTGATGTTTGGCTTGACCCTTGACCCTTCACCAGTATGCAACATGCTACTCAAAGTTGTAAAACCCCGGATTTAACTTAAAGGGAAAGTTCACCCAAAACCGGAAATTTGATGTTTATCTGCTTATCTCCAGGGCATCCAAGATGTAGGTGTCTTTGTTTCTTCAGTAGAACACAAATGAAGATTTTTAACTCCAACAGTTGCAGTCTGTCAGTCGTATAATGCATGTGAATGGAAGCAAAATCTATGAGAGTAAAAAAAAACATGCACAGACAAATCCCTATTAAACCCCGCAGCTTGTGACGACACATTGATGTCCTAAGACACGAAATAATCGGTTTGTGCGAGAAACCGAACAGTATTTGTAAAAAATGTTTAACCTCGAATATGTTCTATGTCCGACACCCGTTCAGCGTGCCATCACTTCCGGTAAGTGAGGTCAATGTACACAATCTGGCGTAGAGATACCTGCGAGAGATCACTTCCGGCACTCTGTCTGTTCATTTGCCAGCAGCCATATCACCCTTTTGCCAAAGACTTGTTTCCCACTGAAGCTAAGCAGGGCTGAGCATGGTCAGTACCCGGATGGGAGACCTCCTGGGAAAACCAGGTGTCTGCTGGTAGATGTGTTAGTGAGGCCAGCAGGTCTGTATGGGTCCTAACGCCCCAGTAGGGGACACTATACTGTCAAAGAGCACCGTCCTTCAGATGAGATGTTAAACCAAGGTCCTGACTCTCTGTGGTCTTAAAAAAAATCCTAGGATGTCCTTCGGAAAAAGAGAAGGGGTGTAACTCCGGCATCCTGGCCAAATTGGCCTGTCCATTATGGCCTCCTAATCATCCCCATATACGATTGGCTTCATCACTCTGCCTCCTCTCCACCATAAGCTGGTGTGTGGTGGGCGTTCTGGCGCAATATGGCTGCTGTCGCATCATCCAGGTGGATGCTGCACATTGGTGTTGGTTGAGGAGATTTCCCCCTTCTATATGTAATGCAATTTGAGTACCCAAAAAAGCGCTATATAAATGTAACAAATTATTATTATTATTATTATGTACATTGACCACAATTACCGGAAGTGATGGCGTGCTGAATGGGTGTCGGACATAGATCGTTTTTGAGGTAAAAATATTATATAAATACTGTTCGGTTTCTCGCACAAACCAATCGTTTCATGTCTTAGGACATCAATGTGTTGTCACGAGCTGCGGAGTTTAATATGGATTTGTCTGTGCAGCTTTTTTTTACTCTCATAGATGATGCTAGTAGTCATGTACCATTTACATGCATTATACGACTGATAGACTGCAACGGTTGGAGTTAAAAATCTTAATTTGTGTTCTACTGAAGAAACAAAGACACCTACATGTAAGCAGATAAACATCACATTTTCATTTTTGGGTGAACTATCCCTTTAAGCAGAAGCTGATTTTCAAAATTGTTAGTGTCAAGCATCTTTTGGGGCTGAAAAGCTATCTTGCAGTGCTGAAAAGCCTCTCACTCTAATTTCCAGGGCTGCGTTTCCCAAAACCATCGTAAGCTTAAGTTGATCGTAGAACAATTGCCACCAATGGTCTCTTCGATTAACTTAGGCTTACGATGGTTTTGGGAAACGCAGCCCAGGTCAAGGTGCTGCATTGTGGTAATTGATGCGACATGACGTCACTTCCAAAGGACCAATTAACATGTCTGACCAATTTCATGGAATGTGAAAATGAATCTCATTGGCAGAATAAATACATTTACATTAAACATTTAAATTAAACTGGGCATCAGCGCAATTCAATTGATTTGGTAATAGCAAGGGAAAATAGAATGAAGTGATCTCCAAAAAAGAAGTACTTTTTGACTGTAAATAAAATTGTAAGGAGTAAAGAGTACTTTTTTTCCCTTAAAAAATGTAATTAAGTAAAAGTAAAAGTATTGATTTTTAATTGTACTCAAGTAAAGTAAAAATCCCCAAAAATACTACTTAAGTACAGTAATCAAGTAAAATTACTCAAGTACTTTACACCTCTGTATATAACTAGACAGATTAGGCATTGTAATTATGTTTTTATGATATCACATGATAATTGTTTATTAGCAAGCTATACTGAAGATGGCTTAACTCGCTCACAATTTACAGACAGTAATCTAATTATTAGCGTAGCTGTTAGTTCACATACAATTATTATAATTTTTTTTATGCCATTAAAGTCATAACATTTCCTTATTTGTTAAACATCAGAAAAGAGGAAAGGTAAACATGTCTTCTTCATATTGGTCATATAGCCACCCCAATCACAAGTGCTAATATAAACTGAAATCAACAAAACTAAGCCATCATACCATACCTGACATTAACAAAGCCATTATTGTTCTTACTATATTCTGTAATTTCCCAAGAAGAATTTACCCCTTTTTTGTTTTATTTGCTGTTCCTTTTTTCTGTGTTTTAGCCGTCCAAGCAAAGGAAGCCCTTCTCACAATGAGAGTTCACATCCTTCGTTTGACTCTTAGAGCCAAATGTCCTTCCTCGCCATCCTCCTTCTCTCTCTGTCCACTGCCTCTCTTTCTCTGTGCTTTTTTCTGACCAAGTGCATCCTGGGATTGCTGCATACCTAGCGTTACAGCAAGAACAGATGGAATGGTTGAAAGGAAAGACAGAAAGATAAATGAAGAATGCAGGAGAGCTGTGGGGTTAGTCACTCCTTCTGTCTGTACTATATACACTAATCACATTGTAATCGGCCTCTGAATAATACACCCAGTGTGGACTTGTGTCAACATTCGAAGTCACTGCAATATTAATTATACTGAAAATCCTGTGTGGTGTTTGTGTTTACACACTAGACAATGTCGACTGATTATAGAAGTGTCACACGAGCTAAACGTGTATCTGCCATATATAAGCATACAGAATATTCCTGTCTGCACGCCAGTATGCAGGATAGTGGATACACAAGTAAACGTCACGATTTTTGCACTTGTTATGTGGTACTTTGTGTGTGAATGTTTTCTCCCTAAAAGTTTGAACAATATTTAATCCTAGTGTTTTGACTGTAATGTCTCTTTGTGTTTTCCCTATAGCAAACAAATAAGACTTGTCTGACTGAAATGTATATACATTAGGATATACATTATGAAGTGTCTGGCATGGAGAAAAAAAGCCTCAGAATTATGTTAATGCAATTAATTTATTTGTTTATACAGCAGTGGAAACTGTCCGACCAAAGTGGAACTGTTGGTGAATCAGTCTGTCTGCAGTTAAAGTGTTATTGATAAATAAATTCAAGCATTCTTAAAACCCCACCATGAGTTTAAATTAATATAGCTGCAGTTCTGACTGCTTATATGGTGAACAGAATCTATTACTGTGTTAATGTATATATGTTGTGTATCTCTGGGAGTTGTGCTTCTGTTACCTTGTGTCGACATGAACATTTACTAAGTATTGACAATGAAGTTAATGCCTTGAAAATGAACTGATTGTAAAAATATAAGTTTATGGTATATATGGTGTATATAAAAAATATTTACTCTTCATAGAACGGGTGTGTGTGTATCTTACTGCTGCCATGTGTATCTTATTGTGGTCTGTCATAGACTGGCCAATGCTTTGTGATGATAATAAAGTGTCTTTGTGTGGAAGATAACAGTGCGTTCATGCATATTTATTATCGTTATTTTATTATTATACTTTACAGCCAAGAAATAGTCACTGGAGTAAAACATGTGACAGCAATTCCTGCTTTGTCGTTTATATATTAAGTTAAAATTAACATATTTATTATGCTTAACTATATTTATTTTGCTTATCAAGTATGCATTAATTTGATCAAACACAGTAAAAACAGTATAGTTAAATATATATTAAAATAACTTATTAAAGTTTTTAATAAAGTTTTCTATTGTAATATATTTTGAAATGTGATGGCAAAGCTGAATTTTCAGCATCATTACTCAGTCCTCGGTGTCAAATGATACTTCAAAAAGCATTCTAAAATGCTGATTTGGGGCTCAAGTAACATTTCTCATCATTAACAATGTTAAAAACAGTTGTGCTATTTCATATTTTTAAAAACTGATCCATTTTTGTTTAGGATTCTTTGATAAATAGCATATGTGAATAGAAATATTTTGTAACATCATAAATGTCTTTACTGTCACTTTTAATCAATTTAATGCATGCTTGCTGAATAAAAGTATTTATTTATTTATTTTTTAAAAATCATACTCACCCTAACTATCTTAAACCATCTACAGCAAAAGATATGGTATGGATGTAATTATGCTTAAAGAGTCAAGTTCGACATTAATTAAACCTATTAATAGAATTATTAATATTTCGATTACTCAGTCAGGGTAAATGTCCAAGTGTTGGAAGCTGGCTTTGACTGAGGAAATTAGATGTTGATAATTCCCTAATTACCAATGAATACTCTGTGTAGTTGATGTAGACTGCAGATCAGACCTCCTGCTTTTTTTCTCAAAAAGGCCACACTATTCTTTACAGCACTCAATTTTGATGTACATTTAGCTGCACTGATAAATTGCTAAATAGAGAGTTGTTTTGAAGCTGCTGCCACATTGGCACGCAACGTAGTTCTCATTCATGTGTAGGGTCACAGTCTATGTGTGTTGTGCTTGACTCACAGTATGTGGCTTTGTTTATGTTAAGTGGCTCAACACTACATAATGTAGTTGTTTTATCAATAGAGTGCCGAAGTAATGACGTCACTTTGTAGGCCAACCCGGAAGTTAGCGGCGCATGGGTTCCCTCGATCAAAAAGCCATACATTTTCCCCATAGACTTTTGGAAAATCGCAAAAAATAAGATCTGTGTTCAACAAAGAGTAATGACCCTTACACGTTTTGTCTACCAAGATAATCTTTACAAGTTAATCCAAAATGTATACATTTTGAAGCCCAAATAAAGCCGTCAGATATAAAATGCTAACGGTAGGCTATAAACGGACTACAGCACACCATGGTCGCGGATCAACGTCATCATCAAGCTTCCTCAAACTTTATTTAAAAGCACGCTCGCTCATTATGATCTGCGCTGTGTATGAACACTTATCCACTTTTTCATGAGAAATATTGGCCATTCGTTTTTTCCAAAAATGTTAGAAACTAATTTTGTTTATGCGTGCCTCTCTGAGATTTATCTTTTGTTAATGTTTTTTCAGACAATATGATTATCACTGTGATAACATTAAATGACATGAAACACAACCCAGTCTCTTTTTGTTAAATGCAAGTTTATGTATGATCAATAATACAAAACGTATAATAAGCTACACATGAAATAGAGCAAACAATTCAGTCAAACATTCAAAGTCAGTGCTAGTCGGCAAACTTACAACGGTAACGTACAGTTATAGCCTAAAAATAAACAAGTAATGAAACTTATCTTTGCACTCAGCCTAAACGATTTGCCAGGGAACAAATTATAGATCCATGAGAGCAAACATGGGCCGTTAAATCTCCACAAGACTAATTATAGCTGGAGACGCCACAGAGACATCAGAGCCAGCGGCAGACGGCAGAAGGACTAGCCGAGGAAAGTCAACTCTCGCCGGCTAAACAAGCGCTGACCGCCGCTGACTCACTGGAGCTCACAACTCCGATAACACCAGATAAAATGTTTAAATAGGCACTCTTCTTATAAATAAACCACAGATTTGAGCTTTAAACAACTACATTATCGACTGAAAAAGTCTTAAAACTAAGTTGTCACACATTAACAGTAGATTTTAACACAAAAAGACGTGTAAACACAGCCCATGTCAGCCATTTCTCAACGAGACAAACATGTGAAGAGAGTAAACTCCAAATGTTCAAGCATCCAACTTTGCGCGAATAGCGCGATTTATTCACGCCACATAAGTTCTTCATAAGGCTGAAACGCAGGCTAGTGAGAGATTGCCTGTTTGTCACGATGACGTCTAAAGTCCCCGCCAAAGGATGTAGTCCCTTTTAGCAACTTGTTAGCAACCATCGTTTTTAAGACACAATAAAGTCTTAAAAAATCACAAGCAGGTTATAACTAGTGTGTTTTATGTCATAGATTAAAATGTGAAAATATATAGAGGCTTTGTTAACCACAGACCTTATTTCAGGCGATTTAGCAAAAACCCATTCAAAAAACCCATAGACTTTAGGGCGAGGTTAACGTCTAAGGTTACGTATGTAACCTCTGTTCCCTGAGAACAGGGAACGAGCGCTGCGTCTAGCTGACGCTATGGGGAACGCCCTCGGCGTGACTGGTGTCTGAAGCTACTATCGAATCACGGCAAAGTCTTTGACCGACGTCAGCCCATGACGTCATCAACGTGCGACCCGGAAGTATAAAAGGGCGCCGTGCCAACACATACACATCTTCTCGTCTGAAGGGACTGTATGGCAGATAGGCCCTGAAGCATGGCAACGCGACGCAGCGCTCGTTCCCTGTTCTCAGGGAACAGAGGTTACATACGTAACCTTAGACGTTCCCTTTCGAAAGGGAACTCTCGCTGCGTCTAGCTGACGCTATGGGGAACGATATACCAACGCCGCCATGCTGAGGGGAGTGTCTGCCCATTGGCAGTGACAACTGTCAACTCAAGTAATTCATAGAAAAACCTGAGCGATTCCCCCTCAGGTCCTGGGCTGACAGTGACAGCACTCCCTACGGTCATAGCCCAAGCTATACAACTAAACGGAACCCTAACGCACTGCGTGGAGTTCCATCTAGACCGCTCGAAGGCCCGGGACCACTACTTCCAATGAAGGGGTCCCTTCAAGGGAATGTGGCTAGGGGACCCGAAGGAACCCCAGCCAGTCACTACTCGGGAAAAAGTTCTCCCGAGTGCCACCAGGGAGGCCTGACCTGGTGCCCTAAGTGTTATGGACACTTCGGTTTAGCCAACCCTGTCTGTTTAAAACAGAGCCTCTGGATGGTGCCCAAAGGGCGTCCAAGCTAAGGGACTGAAACACAGGCAGTCTTACTTAGCCCGGAACTCAGAGACGGGTTATCCAAGAGAGCAACACTCAGCGTAGTGCTTTTCAACCCTTGCTATCGAGGGGAGTCTGCCTGCTCAAATCAAGGATCTACCAGGTGCTTGTGTTTCAAAGCAGTAGGGAGGCCGAAAGGGCCTAAGGACTGATCTAACAGGGAGGCCTCATGAGAGGCCTACGACCGTCTGACCAGGCTCAGGCGGCTGAGCACTCATAGACGAGGGGAGCAGCTGAGCCTGCCTGGCGAGTAACCTCCAACTATAGGCCCAACTACCACAAGTTCTCACAGAGAACTGGTAATCAAAGTGCCTAGCTCAGGAACTTCAACTTCAAGGAGGCCCTGTGGGCCTACTACTTGATAGCGGGTATTCCAGGGAGGCCTATAGAGGCCTACTACCTAACCGCAAGCCATGCTGGAAACCCAAGCATCCAGGCTCGGGACTCCGTCCTCAGGGAGGCCTTAGTGAGGCCTACTACCTGACAGCAATACCGCCTGCTGAGGTTACCCTTGTTTTCTCAAGGAGGCCTAATGGAGGCCTACTACTTGACAGTCAAGCTACGCAGGCTAGTCGGGCATCCTGTTTAAGGAACCCGTCCTCAAGGGAGGCCTATTAAGGCCTACTACCTGATAACCAGCCTTTAGGGAGGCCTGGAGAGGCCTACTACCTGATTGCAACACGTGCTAAATGACTGGGTCCCAGGAACACCTTAGGGAGGCCTGATGGGGCCTACTACCTCGTTCGAGTGACCACCATCTGGGACTCGACAGTCAAGCTACGCAGGCTTTTCGAGCATCCTGATTAAGGAACTCGCCCTCAAGGGAGGCCTATTAAGGCCTACTACCTGATAAGCAGCCTTTAGGGAGGCCTGGAGAGGCCTGCTACCTGTTTGCAATGCGTGCTAACTGTTTCAGATGTCTGGACCCCAGGAACACCTTAGGGAGGCCTGATGAGGCCTACTACCTTGTCCGAGTCAGGGAGGCCTATTAAGGCCTAGAATTAACAGCAGGCTTTCAGGGAGGCCTGATGAGGCCTACAACCTGCCTCTGAGAGCGACCACAATCTGGGAACTCACCCTCAGGAAAGCCTAGTAAGGTCTTAGAGTTAACAGCAGGCCTTTCAGGGAGGCCTGATGAGGCCTACAACCTGCTTCTGGTAGTGATCACAACCTGAGAGCTCACCCTCAAGGAGGCCTAGTAAGGCCTTACACCTACCAGCGGGCCTTCGGGGAGGCCTGATGAGGCCTACAACCTGAAAGCCTCCAGGCTGGCTGTCCTGATGCGCACATCGGTACATACCTCCAGTGAGGCCTGTTTGAGGCCTTCCAACTGATAATGCGCCTTGTTCAAGAGGCCTACAATTGACAGCCGACCTTCAGGAGAGCGTATTTACCCCTATTTAACCTGATAGCCAGCTAGGCTAGTAGTACCTTGATGCTTAAGCATTGTCACCTGCCTTACTAGAGGCCTGATAAGGCCTACCACTGTCACCGTTTACTCTTGAGAACGGTGCAATCCTTCCTGCTAACTGGGACAGCCATATTTGAAAAATGTGGGTTGTAGTAATATTAGACCCTACGGCTCGTTTTCATGGAGGCCTGCTGAGGCCTAACACATGATAGCTACCCATTACTATGGGGACCCGTTCCAGGGAGGCTTGTAGAAGCCTACAAGCTGTACGAGTTTCGCAAAAAACGAGAAATAACTGCCAGACAAACAAACTGACTGCTATTAAAACCAACGACTCTCAATGAGAGGAGGCCTCCGATCTAAGTACAACAAAAAAGGTGACGGTGCCTCAGCAACGCGCCTCCTTCATCCACATACCAACTGACGCCACAGCGCTCAGTCGTAACAGAGACAAACTAATCCAACCTGCAGTGGCTTAGGGAACCGAAGACACATAGTAACCCTAGGCGGTAGACAAACAATACATTCTATCAGAAAAGTGTGCTACCACCTAGTAATCCGCAAACATTTCAAAGAAAAGAGCGGCGGCCTAAACACTACTCTCAAAATGAGAGGAGGCCCATCTTCTGATAACCATAAGCGGTGGCCTATCTGGCGCCATCTTGACCAACCAGGGAAAGCCAACACACGCTCACAAACATAGCCCAGATAATGGTGCTGTGTTAAAGCCTAACTAAGCAGGGGAATAGACAGTTCTCTCTGATGAATACCCAACTCTATACAGGAACCTGGGGTCTGTAAGAAATACATATTTTTAGTATAACACACAAAAATGACCACTCTCACCTGCGGCATGCTGAGCGAAGACTCATTGTGCGGTTCTCACCACCATGTTCTACTGCCCTTGAATGCCTGAAAGGGGCGTTCTCACTGAGCAAGTCCGGGCGGGCCATCAGAACATAGTTCTACTCACCATAGGCCCGCCTCAGGCCTGATGTAAGAAGCGCCTGGGTAAAAGTCATAAAAAGGGGGGGGGGGGGGGGCACGAGAGGAGACGCTAGCACTCTGGTCCTGCCTACGGTCCTCAGACCGTGAAGGACCAGGTCCCGCCTGCCTGGGTGGGGGCGCGGATCTCAGCGGTATGCATGTTTTATTCTTAAATGCCGCTGAGCGCGCCTTCGCCTCCCTGAACTTTCCAACCACCGCCTCCACGGAGGTGCCGAAAAGTTCAGTAGGCGAAACCGGCGAATCGAAGAGAAAACCCTTTTCTCTCTCCCCGATATCAGCCAGGCCCAACCACAGATGCCTCTCCGTAACCACCATAGCCGCCATAGAGCGGCCGAAAGCAGCAGCAGTCTGCTTGGTGGCCCGGAGAGACAGATCTGTGGTGCGGCGCAGCTCAGCAACCGCCTCAGGGGACAGCCCGGCCCCCTGGTCGAGATCCTCCAGCAGGTCCGCCTGGTACGCCTGAAACACCGCCATGGTGTGAAAAGCAGCACCAGCCTGACCCGCTGCCGTGTATGCCCCTGCCATTAAAGCACAACGTGATTTAGAAAGGCAGAGTTTGAGCTCTTCAGTGTTGATGCCCACGAAATGCGAGAAAAGTTCGCAAACTTTCCTCGCCAGTCGGTAGCCTCAACACATATCCATATTCCCCTATCCCCTCGACACCAGCGAAGTTAAAACGCTGATGTCGATGAACATTGGGTAGAATATGGATTCTTCCATGCCCTCTCGATCTCTGTAAGAAGATCAAGAAGGAATGGAAGGCTCATCTGAGCTGATGGTTTATGGCCAAGGAGAAATCGATCGTGCAATTTATCACGAGCGATCTCTCCTCTAACGCGCCAACATGGCAGCAGCAGCCTGCCCGCAGCACGTTCCATAACATTCATCAGCTCAGCATCAGTGTTGGGAATAACGGCGTTACAGATAAACGGCGTTACTAACGGAATTATTTTTTTCAGTAACGAGTAATCAAACGAATTACTGTTCCTCCCGTTACAACGCCGTTAGCGTTACTGAGGGGAAAAAAGCGGCGTTAGTCGCGTTACTATAATTGAGCTCACTGAAGCGCTTTTCATCCGAACAGGCTCTCTGTCAGTCGGACCTGCAACGTGTGTGTGTGTGTGTGTGTGTGCGCGCGCACCAGCCATGCGTGTTGGGGGTGGGTGTGGTGGTGTACATTAATGTACAATGTTTTATAATAATAATTTATTCTATTTAGTGTCCAATTCATTCATTTAACATATCTAATATTGGGGGCATCCAAGTTATTTGACATATGTGAACATTTGGGGAAAAAAAAAAAAGTAACGCAGTAATTACTTTCCCTGGTAATTAGTTACTTTTATAATGATGTAACTCAGTTACTAACTCAGTTACTATTTGTAAGAAGTAACTAGTAACTATAACTAATTACTTTTTTAAAGTAACGTGCCCAACACTGCTCAGCATACACGGTCAAGGTGGCTGAGAGGATTCATACCACTCTCACCAGCCATCCCTAAGAGCACTTGCTGTTTAGTCTCGTTAGCCGCCAGATCGTCGCGACGATCGGCGAGCTGCATCTGAGAACCCATGATGTATGCCAACGCTCAGCCTCAGCTTGAGTGGGACAGCATCATCCAGTCCCAGATGCCAAACTTTCTTCCCTCAGGAAAAAAGCCAGACTAGAACCGCTCACACTCACACACAAACAACTTCAAATGAACTTGACTGTGCATGCTCTTGATCCCAGGCAGTAAATACACACTCGTGTGTATTAATAATTGAATTTGTTTTACCTTAACTCGTATAGCAGTTCAAACAGACAGTCCCTGAAGACGAGAAAGATGTGTATGTGTTGGCACGGCGCCCTTTTATACTTCCGGGTCGCACGTTGATGACGTCATGGGCTGACGTCGGTCAAAGACTTTGCCGTGATTCGATAGTAGCTTCAGACACCAGTCACGCCGAGGGCGTTCCCCATAGCGTCAGCTAGACGCAGCGAGAGTTCCCTTTCGAAAGGGAACCCATAGGGCTAAAATGCTAACTCACTTCCGCGTTTTGGCCTACAAAGTGATGTCATTACTTCGGCACTCTAGAAGTACAGTAAGGGTGCTTTAGAGTGGGGGAGGAGGTTTGGCAGTACTGTATGACACAAAACATGACCTTTCCTGTAATAAGGATATTATACGTTTTTACATATAACTTGTTCTCTGATTTTGCTTCTTGGTTTGGGTTAAAAATTGTTTTGTAAGAAATAAGAATGTATTTTGGCTATTAAAATATAGAATGCTATGTTTTGTTTTTTTCCCCCACAACAATATTTTAAGAGGTTTATCCCCAATTGAAGAAGTCACTGTTGTGCTGATGGTCAAGCAATTTTCAAACTGTTTAACACAAATTAGTATCCTCACATTATAATGGGGCTCATCCCATGTGCCGTTATGCCTTTGTTTAGCAACAAGCTCTCTATTGTTCTGCCATTTTGAGGTGTCACTTAATTTTGTAGGACTGTTAATAGCTGAACAAGAACTACAGTGCAAAGTGGTAACATGATTACTTTGTGTTGGTGTAACCACAGTTACTGTCTCTGGTGTAACCAAAATGAACACAGACTAAGACCATTTTTAGTTAACTGAAAACATTTTGTGTAGCCTAATTGCTCTAAGGAAGCCAGTTTCCGCCTCAAAGTAAAAAAAAAGTGATCAGGAGATTAAGTCTCAAAATAAGACATGAAGTCAACTACTGACATATAAAGACATGTGAGATTAAAAGCCTCATTTAAATTTTGATAAACTCACTTTAGTAGTAGCAGGAGAAACTGACCGTTAAGACTGTAAGTCACTAAAGAAAAAGGACACTGAAATGTGCAGACAGTTGGTGAAAACAGCTCTGCCAAAATAAAAAACGGGGGGAAAAAATGAACTGTGATACTGACATACACTTGGCTAACAGTCCAGAGGGAGGGTGGAAAAAAAGTTAAATTCTTCCCAGACACATGGCAACTATAATGTCTTCAGCTAGTTAATGACACTGTGCCTCACTTGAAAAATAACCCTGTCTGTAGTAAAGGAAATCAAGAAACAGTTATCCTGTAGTTGGATGCTAACACTGTAGCCTAAACATGGAGCTAAAACAAAAATAGCACGTTTTTAATAGTGTTTACACACAGACACTAAAATGATTATCCTACGGAAAATGTATCTGTAAGTAAAAAGTCATAGCCCAGCTAACTGGGAATGTTACAAACAAACATTTTTCTATTTATGCTAGCAAATAAAATGTTTGTTTAAAGTTGTCTGCGCTTTAATTTTCTCAAAACATTAGCACAAAAACATAATTGTTCAACGTTCAGAGAACATTAAAACACTTTTTCATAACAAGGTAGCAAAATGTTTTTAGATTTTTTGTTGACTGGAAAGGTTGGATTGCAGGAAACAAGCAAAAATGAAGTAAAAGAATAAACAAAACTACTGTAAGGAGAACAGTTTACTCCCTCAGGGCAAATACTTTTGCAGCCCCCCGAGTTATAGGCATTTCTGAAAATGTAGTCAAACTCTGTGCGTTTCAAATGCAGCTCTCGGATTGGTGGAGACATCCATTCAGCGCGCGTGTAGAGCAAAGCAAACATACTTCCTCTTCAGAGCGGGATGGGGGGAGTATCTGCAGTTTGAATGTCCCACCCAGAGCTGCTAAAATAAACATAATAGCTGGGAATTTGTGTTTATATTTCTGTTTATTGTTTTTATAGAGAAGATGGATTATAGCAGACAACACTCGCAATATATGGACATCAGAGTAAGGTAAGTATAAATGACATTTCGGCTGTGGAGTGTGGAAGCTTCGGGTCCGTTTGGAAACGCCTACTAAGTTGGCTGTATACCCTAAAATACAGTTTACAGATTCCTATACATACGCGTTGTAATATAAGTTGGTGGCTGTGTAAATTTGTGCATGTTTAAGATTTATTTCTAATGACCGTACATGGAAGTAATCGTAACTCATAACCGTAATTTTATTTCATAATTCTGCTGCTTGAAATACTTGCAATTTCTTCAGGCTGTAAAAAAAAGAAAGGGAGTTTCTTTTAATCTCAAGTAATCTCAAGCACAACAAAAGTGCTTTTTCACCGCACATTGTGAGGAACTGTGGGGTATTGAGGTTCACCCGCTAGTCTATGATCACTGAAGCGCTCAAGCTGCAAGTTCATGATTATACACGATAAAGCTGTGAATTGTTTTCCCTCTTGTGCGCGTGCTTGTGTTGGAAGAAACAATAACAATCGACTGCACAACACTAATATATAATTAAATTGGTCGTGGAGTCAAGTTTACGTTATTTGGAAAGCTGACTGCTGTTTATAAACAAAATAATATAGAGTGGCTCCAAAACTGCTTTAGTCTATCTATCTATCTATCTATCTATCTATCTATCTATCTATCTATCTATCTATCTATCTATCTATCTATCTATCTATCTATCTATCTATCTATCTATCTATCTATCTATCTATCTATCTATCTATCTATCTATCTATCTATCTATCTATCGACATGCAGTGATTTTTAGTGGATGTATAAAGTTCACACAGATGTCCTAGCAGAGTAAGCACAGGTGTTGTTCATAATGAACACTTTCCTTCAACATTTATTAATATCAGTGTAAAAATAACACTATACATGTGGTATTGTTTCACACAATTTTTTTTGCTTGAAAAGTGAACGTGTGCAATCTTTGTCTCAAATAAATGCCTCTTGCTTTTATATTTTATCTAATGCAGTGACATTCATACATTTATTAGTTTGGCCTAAAAATGTCCACATTTTTTAAATAGAAATAAAATAGAAAAAATACTATTTGAATTTATAAAAATTATAAAAATGATTAGAACGTCATATATACATTGATGTATACAATGTACTAAGTAAATTTTGTTTAAGTAATAAAAAGCCACTTAAATTCAATTAATCTAAATTGAATTTTAACTCGGTAAGATGTCGTTTTGGGTGGTGATCCGTGACCTCTGACCTCCGACCTCCCACTGCTGCAAGCACCTGATATCCTGCTGGGCTGTCAGAAGTTATTCCCTTCAGCATGTCTAAAAAAAAAAACTTAATTAAACTTAATCATTCACTCTTTTCTGAAATGTTATTAAATCATTAACAAATTAACAACATGCATAAGACCAGTCAAAAAATAACTACACCAGCTTCATACATCAAATTCATGTTAAAATAGTGTGGCATTTATGTCAGTTTAGCTCTGGCAGCTCTAGCATGATTGTCAGGATTTCTTCATTATTGGAGTTAATCAGCTTTTTTGAGTGGATTAAGATTGTTTGAGAGCCTCCTGCCGGGTTCTCTTGTCTATCACCCTGTCATTAGAATTCATGTCAGAAGTGAGTGCGCTAAACATATAACTCCTCTGGCTGTGCCTATAGGAAGAGACTTCACAGGGAATCCCTCTGGCTACAGGATCCATTGCTTCCCAAGAGACCGTCAACAAAGAAGCCGTGTAGAGAAGGAACCATGCACACAGACAGCAGAGAGAGACGATCTTCAGTGCGACACATCTCATCTGTCAGGGACAAAAGGCCATTGGCTGCAAGCCAGCAGGAAAAGTAAATAACTTGTGTGTCTTGTGACATAAACACATAAAATGCACATGAATGGAACATTTTTGTTTAATGCAGCGTGACCATATCAAAACAAACCTAGCAACCTTACCCAACGTTCACTGATTAGCTCTGTTACATCAAACCATGATGCATGTTATAATTCATGTTAGCAATTATTAATAATTTAACTATATTAACAATCACAAAGTAATATTAAACAAATGAGCAAATAGCATGAATATTGCAGACAACAAAGGAGCTGTGTGTCACATTGATTATGCTGATGGAGTTTTTTTCAAATTGTTGTTTCCTCCTGCAATTCCTGCAGTCTCAGCGTTGGAAGGCCTGCTGAGAGGAACTGGGGGAAAGCTGTTAGCCACAGTTCATCAGCTCAAGTTAAAGTGGCTTCAGTGGTCAAAACAGCTGTAAAGAACGATATAGAACCTGCTCGCAAAAAGAGGAGGAAGATTCACCCATCAGGTTTTAAAGGAAAAGGTAAGTTATTATTTATCTGATTACACATTAATGACTCAGAATTTAGCTTTGTTGTTTCCAGACCATTCTGATGGAGATGTGATGATAATTAAACATTCACTGACGTTGTGCACTGTGTGCCTCTAGATGGCAGTATTGAAATGCTAAGACCAAGGCAATCTTTCTTTGAAGTAACAGTTTCCGTTTCCTTCTGCTCAAAGAAAATTATTCATGGGGTTCTTTACAAGACTCAGAAACTCCCATCCAGACTGTAAAATTGTATAATAATTTTAATTAATGGCTTTTTGATGTGCCACAAAAAAAAAAAATATATATATATATATTTGAATCAAATCAAATGCTATATGTCTGTTCACGGACCTTTACTGCGGCAAAAAAAAAACAAACATAAAAAATAAGTGTACACTACCGTTCAAAATTAGTAAGATTTTGGGGAACACTTTATAATAACTACACACTATGAAGCATTAGTCAGGGCTCCAGACAAAAATATCAATTAAGGAGCCATTGGCTCCTATAAGGGAAAAACTTAGGCGCCAAATAATTTTTTCAAGTGCCACAAAAGAATAAACGCATTTTAATTTTTCATGTGCAATTATATGGGCGGTGCTGAATTTCGTTTTTGGCTTCTTCCATTCTTTCTCATTAAGACAACAGGTTAAGTAAAACATTTTTTTTTGTCTTTTTTGCCTGTGTAGAACTGAAACAACTTAAATCTATGCGCCTCTTAACATTTGAACAACACCACACACACAGAGCGATTTTCGCAGTTTTCTCCACTATAGGCTTTATTAATTTATTGTCATATACATAGAGCGCTTCACAGCTGTTACACATCACATAGGCTACCCAACACTTGATTTGTCTTCACTAAAACGCTCCCACATTTTACTTTACTTTATTTCCTTCCTTTTGTTAATTTGGTAAATTTGGCAAATTAGAACCTGAAGAAAAAAGTTTTAAACATGTTGATATTTCCAATCACTATGTTGGACAATTCTTATCAGAATCATTTCTATTAAGTTAGTGTATATTTTTTAGGTAAAAGTAAAAATTTTTAAGCAATATCTCATGTAGGATTTTTCCTTTGCGTTATATATACTGTCCACTAGGAGGTGCTCTAAGCATATCTTATCCTTGATTTGTTTTCCCTGAATAGACGCTGGTTTTGAAAGTGAAAGAGTGACGCACGTTCGTTGCGTTTTACAGTGAAATGAGAGTTCCGTGTCTTTAATAATATCAACACATTAATTATTTATCTCTCATCCACCCGTAATTATTTACAATGTTATTATCCGCTCATCACAAACACACTCAAAAATATCCATGCACACACATACATCCGCTAAACTTCACTGCGGACAAATAAGCATGATCAAAAACTTCCGTGAACTTATTTTTCCTTCAGACAACAAGTTAAGAGAGTCAACAATGCAAAGCAAGAAAGGAATTTTATTCACTGTTTAAAATAGCCCGTCAGGCAGGGCGGTGATACGTTTTGCGTATTCCTGTGAAGTTAAGGCAGTAACAGAAAAGTTTAATAAGAGTAAAATATATTGAGAATAAGTATCAGTATCAATTAAAAACGAGAATTGTTACTGATTAGTTGGCGTCCACACAGCCTTCCTGCACTTTTACAAGTAGAGTAGAGTACTTGGATATTCATTCATTGACACGTCTCTGTCGCTTTCTATCTCTCTCCGGCTGGCACAGCCGTCAGTGTTGTTGCTTGATAGAGATGGGGGCTTTGAAAAAGCATGATATTTTCCGTTTTGACATCCGTTTCTGACGCGTATTTTGGCGCTCCGACTCAGCAAGGTTTTTTCCTCTGTCACTTTGCTGCGCGTCGTCTCATTTTATTACATCAACACACAACAAGACTGGTCGTCAATGGCGATCTCAGCAAAAATATCACTCGCAAATTAATATTTTTGGTCGCGACCGTTTTAGTTACAGTCTGGAGCCCTGTTAGTTAAGCATTAGTAAATAGTTAATTCATCATTTATAAAGCATTAATAGACATTACTAAGCAGTTTATAAATACAGCTATAAATGCTTTATTCTTGATTTATAACATATCTATAATGTGTTTAATAATTGTATTTTCATACTTTATAAATGATCAATTTATCATTTCTAAATGAAGTATTACATTATTTACAAACCAGTTATTTAGGAGTTGTCAGTGGTTCATCAGATCATTTATAAAGTGTAAGTAAAGGGTTAATTAACTATCTAAATGTACATTTATACATCTTATTATTTAGACGTATAGTAATAGTTGCTCAGTGTGTTAATAAATACTTTATTAACATGTATTCCTACTGTAATTCATGATTAATTCAGGTAGTTACAAAACATTTAGTAGTTTTAGTAGTTTAGCTATTTTTGTGAGCTCATCTAAAGTGAGGACTATGTATGCCTCGTAAAGTTTTTAAAGGAGATTTAAAGGCTCAGTTCCCTTCTGAACATAAAAAAGGAAAAAAACACAAAACAGGAGCAATAAAGTACATATAAATATTTATTTCAAAATGCAAAAATGGAGACTGTACAATTAGTAAATTATTCATATAAAATTAAAATTAAACCTCTTCAATGTCATATAAAATAATATTCCTGTAGACCGCCAGAAAACATAACTGCAGTCAAATGAAACTAAGCCTCTGCAGTCTGATATAAACATACATTTCTGTAAAGTGTAAACATTGCTGAATAAAAATTTACCAGTGGATCACACTGGATTACAGGAGTGCCAAAATACAACAAATAAAATTTAGATAAAACAATAATAATATAATAAAATATTTTGCAGTGTCAAAACAGTACCAGAGAACAGCAGTGCAGAAGAGAACTGAGCCTTTATATCTCCTTTGTAAAAGCTTTACGAGGCATAAATAGTCCTCACTTTAGATGAGCTCACAGAAATAGTTAACTGACAACTAATACATGTTTTATAACTACCTGAATGAATCATGAATTACAGTGGAAATACATGTTAATAAAGCATTTATTAACACACTGAGTAACTATTACTATGTCTAAATAATAAGATGTATAAATGTACATTTAGAAAGTTTATTAACCCTTTACTTACACTTTATAAATTATCTGATTAACCACTGACAACTCCTAAATAACTGGTTTGTAAATAATGTAATACTTCATTTAGAAATGAGAAATGTATCATTTATAAAGCAAGGCTCGACATTAACGCTTTTCCGCTTGTCCGGGACAAGTGGATTTTTTGAAGGGACAAGTGAAAAACTATTTTACTTGCCCGACGGACAAGTATCCTGGTTAAAACGTCAAAACAAAAAAAAACTAGGGAATCACCAAAGTGCAATAATGATTCTGCATTCAGTTAGTGTAAGTGGAGATCGATAGTGGATAATAATATAAAACTAACTGACAAGTTTGTGCTGTTGAGGCTCGCGCAGCCTCTCGAGGAGAAAATCGAAAACAAATGAGCACCGCTCATACAAAGAAACTCAGTTAACATACACGGTTAAAATTGTGTAGTTTTTAAATTTATAACATATGATACAGTTAAGCAACATTACACTAACAAGAGTGTTGTTTTCCTGAATACCATCACGACACTGATTTCATACGCCAGTTCCATAAACAATTAATTAACATTAAGTCACTTACATTTTACATGCAATATGGACTGTTTTTGTTCTATTTCAGCAGCGAAAATAGTTCCAAACAAAGATCACAGCAGAACCATAACATATCTCACAGCAACAGCGCGTTACTGAATGATTCAGCGTTTTAATGAATCGGTTGAATCAAAGATTCAATGACCTATTCGTAAACGACCGCCAAATTCTTGAATGAATCAGCCGTTTGAACGAATCGACTCAATGACTCACTCATTAAGACGGTCACATGCTGCCACCTACTGGTGGTTTAGTTTCATCTTTCCAATATTTCTTATTTGTATATACAACATTTTTTAAAATAATCTCATAACATCATTTAATGCAGTTGTAATTTTTCAGTGTAAATTATTTAATTTGATTGGTAACAGCCTATAGTGTCTTATTGTAATTTAATTTATAGATCAAATTTAAGAATATAAAAGGAAATCTGAAGCATTTAATAAGATTATGGAAAAATGCCCTTTATAAAAAGGTACAAATATGACAAAAAGGCATATTTAAATATGTCAAAACTGATTAAACACTGGTGAGAATATTGCTTCAGAATAGATTATATTTACAAAAAAATCCGGACAAGCAAATATTTTACTCGGACAAGTGAATGACAGATTCACTTGTCCGATGGACAAGTGTGTGAACCGGCTTAATGTCGAGCCCTGTATAAAGTATGAAAATACAATTATTAAACTCAGTATAGATATGCTTATAAATCAAGAAGAAAGCATTTATAGCGTTATTTATAAACTGCTTAGTAATGTCTATTAATGCTTTATAAATGATCAATTAACGATTTACTAATGCTTAACTAATGCTTCATAGCGTGTAGTTATTATAAAGTGTTACCAGATTGGGAAATAAATAAATACATTTATTCAAGGATGCATTCAATTGATTAAAAGTGACAGTAAATATATTTATATAATGTTACAAAAGATTTCTATTTCAAATAAATGCAGTTCTTTTTAACTTTCAATTTATCAAAGAATCCTGAAAATTAAATGTATCATGCTTTCCACAAAAATACTAAGCAGTACAACTGTTTTCAACATTAAAAATAGTAAGACATTTTTCTTGAGCACCAAATCAGAATTATTTTTGAAGGATCATGTGACACTGAAGACTGGAGTAATGGCAGCTAAAAAATGAATCTTTGCCATCACAAGAATAAATAATTTACAATTTTGAAATAGAAAACAGCTATTTTAAATTACAATTATATTTCACATTATCACTGTTTTTACTGTAGTTTTAAATACAACAGTTCATTCAGGTTGTCGAATCTGATTGGCTGAGAGGCTTTTTCTAGTCATGCGATATTCTGCCAGTATTAACGTTTCGCCGTTTCTATCACTCCGCTTGCAGCGTTTTCACAGCGAGTGTCATGGGAGATGAGTTTTTTTGGTGAGAATGTAGTTATTTAGACCTCAAATATGTGACACACTGATCAGGTATAACATTATGACCACTGATTGGTGAAGTGGAAAACACTGATTATCTCTTCATCACGGCTCCTGTTAGTGGGTGGGATATATTAGGCAGACAGCAAGTGAACATTTTGTCCTCAAAGTTGATGTGTTAGAAACAGGGAAAATGGGCAAGCGTAAGGATTTGAGCGAGTTTGACAAGGGCCAAATTGTGATGGCTAGACGACTGGGTCAGAGCAACTCCAAAACTGCAGCTCTTGTGGGGTGTTCCCAGTCTGCAGTGGTCAGTATCTATCAAAAGTAGTCCAAGGAAGGAACAGTGGTGAACTGAACTGGTGGTCGCCAAGGCTCATTGATGCACGTGGGGAACGAAGGCTGGCCTGTGTGGTACGATCAAATAGATGAGCTACTGTAGCTCAAATTGCTCAATAAGTTAATGCTGGTTCTGATAGAAAGGTGTCAGAATACAAAGTGCATTGCAGTTTGTTGCGTATGGGGCGGCATAGGCGCAGACCAGTCAGGGTGCCCATGCTGACCCCTGTCCACCTCCGAAAGCGCAAACAGTGGGTACGTGAGCATTAGAACTGGACCACAGAGCAATGGAAGAAGGTGTCCTGGTCTGATGAATCTGTGATGGATACTAAGAGACAGGATTCAATAGCAAGTAAAAAGCAGTCTTATTGACCAGAAGATTGCAGGTAAAGACAGAGTCTAGTTGTCTCGAGAAGGCGAGGACCCTTGGCAGCACGGGCGGGCTGTGGACAGCCAGGACTCAGGAGAGAAACAGCGAGGAAGGTCCGGGAAGGGATCCACGATCAACCAGGGACTCAGGAACACAGCAGACGACGGGGAGACACACAAGGGAACATCCAACAACGCTCTGACAAAGACAAGGAAGAAACAGAGACACTAAATAGTGTGAGATAATCACCCGCAGCTGGTGCGCCACTCAGCAGCAACAGGTGCGATAAGAGCCACCAATCCTAGGCTCTGCCCATGACAGCACAACACACACACACGAGAGTGACACAACAAATCCATGAACCGTGACAGTACCCCTCCCCCTAGGAGCGTCCCTTGACGCTCACAGAAGACCTTACCTGTTGATTGTAATCATCAATAAGGGAGTGGTCCAGAATGTCCCTAGCAGGAACCCAACTTCTCTCCTCCGGACAGTAACCTTCCCAGTCCACCAAGTACTGGAAACCGTGTCCCCTTCATCTCGAATCCAGAATATGATTTACCGAATAATTATGTTCCCCATCTACGAGTCGCGGCGGTGGGGGAACCGGGACTGGCGGATTAAGGTGGGAACGAAAAACAGGTTTTATTTTGGATACATGGAAGGCGGGATGAATTCTCCTGTACGCCAGAGGAAGTTTGAGGCGGACTGTCACCGGACCAATGATCTTGGTGACAATAAACGGGCCGATAAATTTGGGAGCAAGTTTATTAGATACGGAGCGGAGCGGAATGTTCTTGGTAGAAAGCCACACTTTTTGACCCACAACGTATACGGGAGGCTTAGACAGGTGGCGATTGGCTTTAGCCTTGGTGCGCGCTCCCACCTGGAGGAGAATCTCACGGACTCTGGTCCATGTGCGATGACACCTCTGGATAAAGGCGTGAGCGGAGGGGACCGCGACTTCGGAATCCAGACTAGGAAAAATGGGTGGCTGGTAACCTAGACTACACTCAAACGGAGAAAGGCCCGTGGATGACACTGGTGATGAGTTATGAGCGTACTCAACCATAGAAAGTTGTTGGCTCCAGGATGAAGGATTCTTGGACACCAAACATCGCAACACTCTCTCCAGATCCTGGTTGGCTCTCTCGGTCTGACCGTTGCTTTGGGGATGATAACCCGAAGACAGACTAACTGTCGCTCCTTGTAATTTACAAAACTCCTGCCAGAATTTGGACACAAATTGGGAACCTCTGTCGGAGACCACGTCCATCGGGAGGCCATGTAACCGAAAGATGTGATCTAAAACAGATACCGCTGTCTCCTTGGCTGAGGGTAATTTGGGCACGTTTCACAGTAAATGTGCTGCCTACGAGAATCGGTCCACAACAATCAAAACGACCGTCATGCCATTAGAGGGCGGTGATAAAATCTTGCGCTATGTGGGACCAGGGTCTCGAAGGAACAGACAGCGGTTGAAGTAACCCATCAGGAGGTCAGTTTGATGTCTTAGCAACCGCACAAACCGAGCAAGCCAAAACAAAACTGCAAATGTCGTGAGCCATTAATGGCCACCAGAATTGTTGCTTTATTAAACTGCTAGTGCGGTTTACTCCTGGATGACAAGCGATGTTGGAACAATGACCCCATTGGAGGACCTCGGATCTTAACTTCTCCGGTATGAACAAACGACTCGATGGGTCGCCGGGCGGAGGCGTTACCTCTTCTAAGGCCACCTTGACAGGTAGAAGATAGAGATAACTATCTTCTCTGGCAAAATACACTCGGAAGTAACCGGGCGTTCGGAGGAATCAAAAATACGAGATAAAGAGTCAGGTTTGATGTTTTTGGACCCAGGGCCATACGAGAGAACAAAATCAAAACGTCCGAAAAAAAGTACCCACCGAGCCTGCCTGGAGTTGAGTCTTTAAGCAGATCTAATATATCCAAGGTTCTTATGATCCGTCCATACAATAAAAGGTACCCCCGACCCTTCAAGCCAATGACGCCACTCCTCCAACGCTAACTTGACGGCCAACAACTCTGTTACCAATGTCATAATTACGTTCGGCAGGTGTAAGACGATGAGACAAAAACGCGCAAGGGTGCATCTTTTCATCTGAGGAAGAGCACTGTGAAAGAACTGCTCCTACCCCCACCTCTGATGTGTCGACCTCTACCACAAACTGATGTGTGGGATCAGGGGCAACTAAGATGGGAGCCGAAACGAAGCGACTCTTCAGTTTGGCGAATACAGCCTCAGCTGTATCGGACCACCTGAACGTCGTTCTGTGAGAGGTCAAGGCAGTTAGAGGTGTTGGCTGAAGTTGCGAATAAATCAGCAATAGAAATTGGCAAACCCCAGAAACCTCTGTAGGGCCTTACAGGAATCTGGACTTGGCCAATCCATCACAGCCTTAACCTTGTCAGGATCCATGCACACTCCCTCAGACGAGACGATGTACCCTAAAAAAGGAACAGACTGTGCATGAAACGCGCACTTCTCCGCCTTGACAAAAAGCCCATTCTCTAGCAACCTCTGAAGCACTCGTCTGACATGTTGAACATGTTCCTGGAGAGACAATCAATTTGTCATTCAGGTAGACATATATGAACTGGTCAACCATGTCTCTCAACACATCATTAACGAGTGCCTGGAAAAAGTAGTTGGACAGCCCGAATGGCATTACCAAATATTCAAAATGACCCCTGGGGGTGTTAAATGCGGTCTTCCATTCATCCCCCTCCCTAATGCGAACCAAATGATAAGCGTTACGTAAGTCCAACTTTGTGAAAATGGATACTCCCTGCAACCTCTCAAAAGCTGAACACATCAACGGCAAAGGATAGGTATTCTTTACCGTGATGTTATTCAGCCCTCGGTAATCTGTGCAAGGTCGCAGAGAACCATCCTTCTTCCCCACAAAGAAGAACCCCACCCCGGCTGGAGAAGAGGAAGGGCGGATGAATTTGGAAGCTAGAGAATCAGAAATATATTTGTCCATGGCCTCCCTCTCTGGAACAGAAAGAGAGTAAAGCTTACCCTTAGGTGGAGACTTACCTGGGAGTAAATCTATGGCACAGTCATAGGGACGATGCGGAGGAAGAGAAGCAGCACGGGACTTGAACACTTCCTTCAGGTCGAAGTACTCAGGAGGCACGTTAGACAGATTCACTACCTCACTCTGAAAAACAGAACGAGACACAGACGAACAAGCAGATAGTTACTCCACGAAGAAACAGAGTTGTGTCCCCAGTCAACCCTCGGGTTATGTTGAATTAGCCAGGGGTGACCAAGGACAACGGGGGCCAGAGGAGAGTCCAGGATAAAAAAAATAATAAGTTCGGTGTGGTTGCCAGAAGTGATGAGTGTGAGTGGCTCGGTGGTGAACGTGATGTCAGGGAGTATTTGTCCGTTGAGTGCGTTAACAGAAATAGTGTTCTTGAGTGGAATGGTGGGTATGCCAAGCTTGAGCGCTAGAGCAGAGTCTAAAAAATTACCTTCCGCTCCCGAGTCCAAAAGCGCTTGACCGGAACATGTCCCACTGTGCCTCCTCGTTCCATCTGCATTCGGCGGCCAGTGTACGGAACTCGATGGAATAGTCAGAGACCGAGCGGTTACCCTGACGGAGGTCAGCGAGTTCACGTGCATCTTCTCTTCCTGCCACCGCTCGGTCAAATACACGCTTCATCTCCGCCGATAGCATCTGGAACGAGGAACAGCAAGGATGTTGGTTTTCCCACACCGCCGTCCCCCACAATGCTGCTCGTCCGGAGAGAAGCGTTAGAACGAACGCCACCTTAGATGCCTCTGTGTTGAAAGTCTGAGGTTGTAGAGCAAAGAACAGGGAACATTTTGTCAAGAACGCTCTACAATAATTATTCTCACCGGCATAACACTCTGGCGTGGGTAGACGTGGTTCCGGTTGTCGCTCGGGTGTGGGTGGCGTGGGGGGACTAGGCGGTGGGTTGGGCACTGCGGGACTGGCGAGCTGTTGAATCTGTTGGGTCAGCTCGGACACCCGTGCCACCAAGGTCTGAACTGCCCATCCTGTAGCAGTCAGATTCGCCTCTTGCTGGTCCATTCTGGCACTGCTGCTGGCCAGAAAGGAGTTGATATCTGATGCACTTGCTGAATCCATCCTGGTCAGAGCATTCTGTGATGGATACTAAGAGACAGGATTCAATAGCAAGTAAAAAGCAGTCTTTATTGACCAGAAGATCGCAGGTAAAGACAGAGTCTTGTAGTCTCGAGAAGGCGAGGACCCTTGGCAGCACGGGCGGGCTGTGGACAGCCAGGACTCAGGAGAGAAACAGCAGACGACGGGGAGACACACGAGGGAACATCCAACAACGCTCTGACAAAGACAAGGAAGAAACAGAGACACTAAATAGGGTGAGATAATCACCCACAGCTGGTGCGCCACTCAGCAGCAACAGGTGCGATAAGAGCCATCAATCCTAGGCTCCGCCAATGACAACACAACACACACACACACACACACGAGAGTGACACAACGAATCCATGAACCATGACAGAATCACATCTTCTTTTACATCACGTGGGTGACTGGGTGCATGTGCGTCGCTTACCTGGGGAACACATGGCACCAGGATGCACTATGGGAAGAAGGCAAGCTGTTGGAGGCAGTTTGATGCTATGGGAAATGTTCTCCTGGGAAACCTTGGGTCCTGCCATCCATGTGGATGTTTTTTTGACACGTACCACCTACCTAAGCATTGTTGCAGACCATGCACACCATTTCATGGAAACGTATTCCCTGGTGGCTGTGTCCTCTTTCAGCAGGATAATGTGCCCTGCCACAAAGCAAAAATGTTTCAGGAATGGTTTGAGGAGCACAAAAATTGACTGCGTTAGTGTTGACTTGGCCTCCAAATTGCCCAGATCTCAATCCAATCGAGCATCTGTGGGATGTGCTGAACAAGTCCGATCCAGGGAGGCCCCACCTCGCAACTTACAGGACATAAAGGATCTGCTGCTAATATCTTGGTGCCAGATACCACAGCACACCTTCAGGGGTCTAGTGTAGTCCATGCCTCGACGGGTCAGGGCTGTTTTGGCAGCAAAAGGGGGACCAACACAATATTAGGAATATTAGGTCATAATGTTATTCCTGATGGTGTATATAAATATAGCGACTATTTGGCAATTTGTTTACACATTTTCTGAGATGTGAGCTCCAGGTCGTCAGCGGCCATTCAGCGTTCATAATATACCCGGCAAGAACAGCTTTTTCTCGGCCAGTCCTTCAGGAATTTACCGCTGACTCTTATGTAGATAGTGTTTAAATGGGTATAATTCATTTTGGGGGATATATCTAATGGGAAATTTTTGGTCTTATTAATCTATTATTTGTTCCAGAGCTAAAAAAACCTGTTATATTTTTATTTAACTGAAATCCTGTAGGCTACTATAAGAATACTTTTGGCTGTTTGCTAATTTGTTAATTTGTTAATTTCCTATTGTACAAACTTCTTATACTTAATAATGTCTAATATTGTTTATTTAAATGTTATTTTTCAATGAATAATATTTTATATAAATAACATGCCACATTTGGTGTAGAAGAAGTGATTGTGATTGTAATTTGAAAGTTACATTGTTGCTCCATTAGATGGCTGCAAAGACTTTTATGTTGAAAAGGACTGAAACAAGAGTGTACACATAGACGTTGTTTTTACTTTAAACAACACCTAATAATACTTAACTTATTAATGCATTGACTAGCGATTTCATGGGAAATCCCCACAACTGTTAAAAGGGCAAAGACAAATACTGCATTTCCCAAAAGCAACGTAAGCCTAAGTTGATCATAGAACAATTGCCACCAATGGTCTCTACAATCAATTTAGGCTTACGATGCCTTTGGGAAACGTAGCCCTGAAGAATATCATCTAGATTGAGGTAATGCACTCGCTTAGTCGATCTCTCTCTATTATAAAACTCTACTCTACAATGAAGCAAATCAGCGTTCCTTTGTCGCTAGTTCTAAAGTGACGTTTTAGAATTAGTAACGGAGGCTTGGGCTCAGCTGTCAACTTCTGATTTGAATCTGTGGTGGAAGGAAGTAGTTCTGCACAAAATAGGTTTTTTAAAGACACTCTGTTGTTGTTTCTTATTTATTTACACACTTGTGCCGTCTAACAGTTGTATACATGCAACATCACACTCGTAGCCGTGCGATATGGCTCTATATCAGCACAGCTGTGATTTGGCTGTAGGCAATCAAGTTTCCCAGCAGAACATTGCCCAAAGCATCACACTGCATCCGGTGGCTTGTCTTCTTCCCATAGTGCAGCCATGTGTTCCCCAAGTAAGCGACGCACCCGATCATCTACGTAATGTAAAAGAAAACGTGATTCATCAGACCAGGACACCTTCTTCCATTGCTCCGTGGTCCAGTTCTGATGCTCACGTGCCCACTGTTTGCGCTTTCGACAGTGGACAGGGATCAGCATGGGCACCCTGACTGGTCTGCGGCTATGCAGCCCCATACGCAACAAACTGCGATGCACTGTGTATTCTGACACCTTTCTATTAGAACCAGCATTAACTTCTTGAGCAATTTGAGCTACAGTAGCTTGTCTGTTTGATCGGACCACATGGACCAGCGTTCGCTCCCCACGTGCAACAGTGAGCCTCGGCCGCCCATGACCCTGTCACCGGTTCACCACTGTTCCTTCCTTGGACCACTTTTGATAGATACTGACCACTGCAGACTGGGAACACCCCACAAGAGCTGCAGTTTTGGAGATGCTCTGACCCAGTCGTCTAGCCTTCACAATTTGGCCCTTGTTAAACTCGCTCAAATACTTACGCTTGCCCATTTTTCCTGCTTCTAACGCATCAACTTTGAGGACAAAATGTTCACTTGCTGCTTAATATATCCCACCCACTAACAGGTGCTGTGATGAAGAGATCATCAGTGCTATTCACTTCACCATAATGTTATGCCTGATCGTTGTATATATACAGTACACTGTAAAATCCAACAGTTGTTCTTACTAAGACTTTTTTAGTAAACTTTACTTAATGTCCAATAATTTGTTGAACTTACTTAAAACAATTAAGTAATCTGAACTATTTGCGTGCTATGCCTTCGTTACTTAGAAAACTCAAGTAAACATTACTTGACTGGTTTGAGTACCATTTTGCCAAAGCAAAACAACAAGCAGGCGGACGGGCGGGCGGGCAAAGTGTTTTTGAGGTGGGGCAATTTTTTATAGACTTATCACTCATTTCCTCCACTTCCTCTCACCATAATTGTGATTAGTGTTCCCTTTGGTTGGACACTTGGAACTTCATTCATATTATAGTAATTAACTTCCTATTAATGCAGCAATGCAACAAGAAATCATAGTTGTATGATTTCAAAAGAAGGGAAGTAATAAATATATATATATATATATATATATATATATATATATATATATATATATATATATATATATATATATAAAAAATATTTGTCCATTAATGATGTATAACATAACTATATTTCATGTCAAATAATGATCTTTTAACATTATTTTTGCTAATATTTATGGCATAACCTTTTAATTGAGTCGATATAATCCCTCTATATTTGTCACAATATCATTTGACCATGTTTGAGTGTGTCACACACAGACTTCAACATTCAGCATGCAAAACACAACAATGGTAACAAGGATTTGTTTTATTTTTTATTTTTTATTATTAATACGACCTTTATTATTTTACTTGCTGTCATTATTGGGGTTATACTGACAAAAGACAAATAGTAAAATAAAGCCAAAAGCAATTAATTTATTCATGCCACAATGCACTCTGGGAGTACACTTCCTCAGATCCCAGGATTAAGTTGACAAAACTTAAACGGTTTAATTAACAACAACTTAATGCAATTAAGTAATGCTTACTTAATTGAATTAAGGCAACAAGTTTGCACAATTGAATTAAGTAAACTGAACTAATTAGTTTTTACAGTGTATTACCACAGCAAAGCGTTGGGGATTTTGGGTCCAAAAAAGTTAACAATACATGTAACCATCCCAACTCAAAGATCAAAAGTTTTTTTTGCTTTTGGAATAAGATAATGGCTGAATTAATTTGTCTGAAATCCTGCATGCTCTGCACCAGCTGTTTATTGTTATTTTTATCTGTGTGGATGTTGAGTGGCATGCATTTTCCATGGCTCTCCCATGCAAGGAGGACATGAAACAGAGCTTACAATGCTTTATGCACTCAACATGGTTTTGCTCTTGCAGAGGGATGTATACTATTCACAGCCACTTAATGGCTACATCATGGAGTTAGTGCATGATTACACAGTCGCTATTCTTATTTCCCTTGTGTTCAACAGTAAAACCTGTGAAATAAAGATGTAACCTCTGGAGAAAGGTAGTTTCATCCAGGAATTAATGAGGCTTTGACTGTGATTTCCTGTTGTGTCAATAAATGACTCACAAAGATTAAAGTCCTTTAACAGACAAGAACAAAGGCTTCCCCTTAAGACTGCTTTTATTGTTTTCCAAGAACAATCATGTATTTTCAGAATTTTCGGAATAGCAGGGATGAAACATTTATTTTATAGCTAGAGTTATATAAAGTGCATTAAGACTTTTGATGATTTCCAGACTTATCACATATTGATATAATGTTTTGTCTATGTTGTTCAAGTTAAAATCCATGGTGAGCTCATTGCTCAGCAGATCCAAGTTTTTATACCATTTTTTATTTTTTTGTTGTTGTTCCAAATAAATATAAATTATATATTAAGGGAAACCATGATGCAACTGATTTTAGATCAGCATGAAGGGCAACCCCAGTCAAAGGTTTTGTTTATTATTAGGACAGCAGGTGGACTTTCCCTTCCTCCCTCCACACACCCCCTTTCACTTGTTCAGTGCTGCTCTCTGACCAATCACAGCTCATTCTGTCTTATCAGCTATTCAAAATGAAAGGCGGTTGAAATTTATGCTTGTTTTCTCCTGCTGTCCTTTATCCTCCAGTGGCAACATATGCATAGCGGCAGTTAAGCTCTTGAATAGCTGTGAGGCATCACTTCTGAATTAATTTACTAGATTTCTGACAATTCATGTGTGATGCATGCGATTTGGGACATTTTTAAAATCAGCCAGACTGAGGTTGTTCAACATGGACAGTCAGAATGCACAGAATGTGAGACTGAGCTGTTTAAGACAGTGGCAGAGATCATCGTTTCTTTTACAAACTCATGGTGAGTCTTTATTGAGCTGCTTTGTGTGTGGACAAAATGTCAGATGCTTCAATAACATTTCAAAAATGCAAGAAGAGTTACCTTCCGTATTAAATATTGTGCAAAGTAAGTTTATACCGATCTACAATTGCCTCACTTTTACAGATTCATAATTTTTCAAGACTGCTTATTATTGTATTGAAATTAGCATGAACGTTTTTACTAATGAAATGGAATGAATGTTAGCTCAAACGTTTGGTGTTGGTTTTTTATGTTTTTAAAAAGAATAAATTCACCAAGGTTGAATTTATATGATCAAAAATACAGTGAAAACTGTATTAATGTGAAATATTATTACAATTACAAGTTTTTTACTAAATACAGTATATTTTATAATCATTCAGTCAATTTGTGGGCCACTTTAAGTCGTTCACGGACCCCCAATCGTTTACGGATCACAGTTTGAGATCCACTGATCTAGCTGAAAAGACTTTGTTTTGTTTGACTGCACATGGCACAGTGTTGTGGCAGAAAATCATCTGATGACCAGGCTTTTCTGCAGGTCTGGAGGAAATATGTGTGTGTCAGGGAACATATTAGTTAAACAGAGTATGTAACACCAGCTGCTGTGTCAGGATTTTTTACTCATATCATATGGTATGGTCTACTAATTTGGACTTTCCATCACACCTGTGAATCCGTGACAGGTTTCCAGGTCCACATGCGTGGATGTTTTCATGATAACACTTTACAATAAGGTTCCATTAGTTAAGGTTAGTTAATGCAAAAATATGAACTAACAATTAGCAATACTACAGTTAGTTAGATTAGATTAGTTAGTTACAGTACTTATTAATCTTTGTTAACATTAATAATAAAACAGTTCATTATTAGTTAATGTTAGTTCCATTAACAGAAACAACTTTTGTTTTTTGACTTTAATAATGTATTAAATGTTGAGATTAACATTAACTGAGATTAATAAATGCTTTTGAAATATGTTTAATTGCTGGTTCATGTTAACTAATGTAGTTAACTGATGTTAACAAATTAAACCTTATTGTAAAGTGTTACCGAGATTTTTTCATGACTTTTCCAGGAGTGTTTATAATTCCAGGTTATATTGTAATAATATTTCCCAATATTACTGCTTTTACTTTTTTTATATATAAAGAAACAGTAAAAGCAGTAATATTGCGAAATATTATTACTATATATATATATATATATATATATATATATATATATATATATATATATATATATATATATATATATATATATATATATATATATATATATATATATATATATATATATATATATATATATATATATATATATATATATATAAGGCAGCCTTGGTCTTCTTTCAACAACATCAAATTTACTGACCCCAAACCTTTGAATGGTTATTTATTTAATTTATTGTAAAAGTCAAAAAGTTATTATTATTAGTTGTATTATGCCGTGTCTGTGTATAATTCTTTCCCCCACAAACCACAGGTCAACTCAAACTGACTGTTACTCCGGGAAGCGGGTGGCTCTATGTTCAAAGTAAGCATCATTGTGAACAGATTTTGTACTTTGTACTTTTGAAGTTTAACAGTTTGTTTGTTCAAAATAAGACTGCTTCTCATGCGTTCAAATCAAATTGTTTTAATTCAGGTTATGCTTGAACTTATTTAATACAGGAAACTTTCATTCATGCATTCATAATCAGTGAGAAAGATACTTCTAAAAGTAATGCATTATTGCATTACTCCCAAAAAAGTAATTGCGTTACGTATGTTACTTTTTATGGAAAGCATGTGTTATGTTACTTTTACGTCTTTTTCTCAACTGGGCTGGGCTTGCGTTTTAATATAACTTTTTTTGGCTAATATAAAGGCCTTTTCACACCAAAAAGTGAAGTGAATAAGCCTCAGGCTGAAAGAAGTGCAAATTCATGCCTGTACTGTTGAGGGCGCAGCTCAAAAAAAACTTTCAGCTGTTCTGGATTATTGAAGAATAGGACACAAGAGAAGAAAGTTCGACACATTTTCTTTAGCAATACAAAATAAATAAAATAAAAACAAACCTTTCTATCAAAACCAGCATTAACTTCTTGAGCAATTTGAGCTATAGTAGCTTGTCTGTTTGATCAGAGCACAGACCAACGACACTTTTACTTTAGCAATACATTTAAAAAACAAAAACAAATGTGATGTCATTTTTGCTTATTATTTTTGAATTGGATCATTAAAGTTCAGCTGCAAAGACACTGGTTAAAAAGTGAGATTGAATAAACAAAATATATTTTTGTAATTAAACATATTTCATTATTGCAGGTTTGCATTTCACTGTTTTTATTCATTTTAAGAAATACTGTTTTTATGCAAGTAAGATGATTAAATACATGCTAACATTTAGTCTAGAACTACAATAACCATATGTTTACACAGCACACACAACAGCTCTGCACTCACAATTTCTCTCAATTTGTGGACAGGAAATACATCAGTCAATGTGCTTTATTTTTTTAATATATATTTTTTATTTTATATATAAATATATGTTTTTTTATCGGATATGTGTTATTTTAGTGGTCAGTTGAAAAAATTATTTGATTAAAGCTATTGTGCTTTTTTTCTTCACAGTTTTAGAGGCAAGAGGACTTATGGGAAGAGAATACAGACCATGTGATTCATATGTAAAGGTGGGCATTTTGACACATGCAATCTGGCTTTTGTGCAAGCCGTATTTTGACTGACATGTGAGGTCATGTGACTGCCAGCCTCATAAAATAAATTAAACCCATTTTTCTCTCAGCAGTGAGACAGCAGTAACTTTCCTGGTCACTGTTGGTGATGATGTGCTATTATTTTTGTCATTATTTGTCACATAATCCTCTGTGGATGAATGCCCTTGAAATGAACCCGTTTTCATGTCAGCCTGAGCAGGTTTCAGGCATGAGAAAGCATCAGTTGTGTTGGCAGCTGTCTACTCAATTCCTGAATCAAGTGTTGATTGATTTTCCCTCTGAATATGATGAATATATCCACTAGCAATGTTAAACTAGTGCACTTAATAGTTTATTTATTCCAGATAAGCATTGCTCCAGATGTTGACCACAGCAAGCGATGGAAGACCAGGACCATTCTAGACTGCAAGAGTCCTGTTTTCAACGAGACGTTTATGTTGTGAGTGATCCTTTTAGAATTGTATTGTTCGCTACAGACTTGTAATATTGTGGTTAAAAAGAGGAAGTGGAAGAGTGTTGTTTTATCTTATAGTAGAATAATTTATGTTAAACATAATTTGCTCTCTAACACCTTGCCTGACTGCCTCTATATCTCAATCAGTCTTTTCAACAGACTTTAGGGCTGGGTCTCCTGGCTCTCTTTTGTTAGCTGAAAAAAGGCTGTCTTTTTCAAGTCTTTTGAGGAGAAGGCCATTGTGTTTTTGGATGAATCTGGACATTGATGGATGAGCTTTTGAAGTGTTGTATTTATGTTGCAGAGATGTGGATGAAGACGATCAGAAGAAGAGGTTGTTGTTAACAGTGTGGAATCGCAATCGAACTTCCAGGTAGGACTTCACCCTTTTTCACTCACATGTTGATTGTCTACATTAATACAGTTGTAGATAAAGGCTAGTTATATGTGTACCATAAGTACAATTGTTCTATTATGAATTTTATCTTCACCAGCAGTGTCACAGGGCAATGAACATGATCTAAGTGGGGTTAACTAATATGAATATCATCATGACGTCATCAGGAGTTCAAAAATTCCCGCCTGTTGTTGTTTTTTTAGAGTGTGATTTTGCCTACAGGCGCAGTGACTTCCTGGGCTGTATGAGTTTTGGTGTCCACTCCCTCATCACCTCATCTAAGGTAAATATCCTGTTATAAAGGCAAATCATAACTGCACACTCACTTCAGCATTTCATTTTTTCCCCGACATTTCAGCAACAAGCCTTTGTCAAGGTACAATGCTGAAGTGAGTGTGCAGTAATATTTGCCTTTATGAAGTTTTCTTCTCTAACTTGCACCTTAAAAAGGTGTGCATTTGCTCCAATGCAATGTTAGAGGAATATCCCTTTGTTAAAGGTGGGGTAATAGCGAGTTCAGACAACTCAGAGTATGTTCACGGTTAACACTCAAGACATTCGCAACAGAGCTACGAATCGATGATTCACCATGGAAACAGACGCTAAGAAAAAGCGTGCCATTCTACTTCCTCTTCTTCTTTTGTTTAATGCCGATTTACGTAACCTACTTAGTGCACATAGCCACTTATTTGGTGATTGTGCAATCATTTTTTCAATATCTTCGTTTAATAAGTAATCTTTATTCACTGAGAATTAGGATTATATTGTTTGTTTGATGCTAATTAATTGAATGCAGATCCATGTGTGAGATGACAATAAAATAAATAATAAATATATTTGAATTGAATTAACATTTAAACATTACCTTGTTATAATAGTGCTTTAGAGTTAATTGATAATATTGTATATTATACTACTGTAACTATATAACAAATTTAGTTATATTAATATAACTATATTAATTATATAACACATCTGAATACCTCTTAAGCAAACTAACCCTGGAACATAACCTGCTCCGGAGCAATATTTGCAATAGTTTGTGTTTATTTTGTGCTTCCTTGTCGTTCGTTCAACATCTTTGCTTTATTTTTCACAAAGCATTATTTCTGTTACGATAAATAGATATCCACTCTTGCATTGCATTTAGCGTCCTTGTAAGTGCACTCGCCTCGCATGCCAGTGATTGGGGTTCGAGACCGACTCGGAGCAGGGCGGTTAGGAATGGAGGGTGAGCTTTGTAGGCGGAGCAATTAAGAAGGGGGTGTGTTTTTTTAGGTTGATTTCAAATATCAACAATGTTCAGCAAATATCACATTTACCCATAGTGATTTTACCCTGCAGTGCTTTAAAAGTGATTTGGATTTTTAGTTTGACTAATATGACAGAACATTGATTCATAAGAGGTTACAGAACAACTTTTTTCAACTTGAATATATTTAATTTAGTAACATTATAAATGTCTTTACTGTCACTTTTGAAGTAATTAATGCAGAATGTATAAAAACTAGATCAATCGATTAATCACATCCAAAATAAAAGTATGTGTTTACATAATATATGTGTGTGTTCTGTGTATAATTATAAACACACCCACATGCATGTGTATATATTTAAGAATTATTTTTATATTTATATATAAAATATTTACATTTATATTATATATAATATAAATTACATAAATAAATAAATATATATATATATACAGTATATACATGCAAGTATTTCTTAAATATATACGTGTGTATTAAATTATACATAGTAATTATACATAGTACACACACATATATTTTACAAAAACAAACTTTTATTTTGGATGCGATACATTGCGATTAATCATTTGACAGCCCTAATAAAAACCTATAATGTTCTTTCATTGTAACACCATTCAGTTTTGACTTGCTTTAGGAACGATTTTATATTTATCTAAATAAATGTTCCTCTTCAATTCATTCTCTACTTGTCAAAGTATTTCCACCACACCATCATCTAATTACACAGTGGGGGAAGCGGTGACGGGACTGCTCATTGAGGCTTGAAAAATGACCTACAATTACCAAGAGAAGCATAGCGCAAACAAGCTGGCATAGTGACTCTATTCTGCATGCTCGCCTGCATGAACAAACAAGAAATATCCCATCTGAGATCCCTGTTCCTTTACATTATGTCCCGTTGTCAAATTTAAGAGTGTTATACTCATGTGTTAAGACAGTAAATCCTTTCTCCGAGGGTGATATTTTGGGAAAAATTAGATCAAGCCCGGTGGATGTTTTATATAACACGATGCCATCTGGCTGAGCAGGAGAGTAAAATGGGCATCAGCTGTTTACAGCTACAAAGGTCTCAAAAACCCACACACAGACAGATACACAACAGAGTGCTGCAGACAACCACAGGGCCTGATTTTAATACTGTCCCTATGAGGGATGTATTAACAAGTCAACAGATATTACGATTGTGAAACATTGCGAAGGAAAGAGCATTTTCTTCCCATGGCTTTCTGTGTGTAATTGTATTTTTCACATTTTTTGCTGACAGGAGATCAGGGGTTGGTATTATCTCCTGGGAGAAGAGCTGGGCAGGAGCAAACATCTGAAAGTGGCCTCACGTCGCATTAGACTGACCGCTGGTGAGATTAAATGCAGTTTCTCTCTCTTTTTCTGCCCTAGTGAAAAAAACAAATGTTTTTAAAATACATTTATTTCCTACAAATCCATTAACATATTTACTGACATATCGCTTTAGACTTACTGATATAATTATTATAATTAAACTTTATGTGGAGTAATTCTTTCTTGCACAATGTACATTTCTTGATATGAAGCCTAAAATGTGTTTTAATATCACTATTAGTAAGGATAGTGTGATCTCTGTATAATATCAGTCTTTAAATGTAAGACATTTAAAGTGTACCTAATGTATACGTGCAATAGTTCCACTTTAGCACAATCAAATATATTTCAGTATATCTTTCGTTGGACCTCAGCACTATTTCTGGATAATAAAAGTATATCAAGTGCAAAACTAGTTGTTCCAATTTAGCAGACTTTAAGTATACCAATTTTGTATACCAAAAGTACAATTTCAGGGTATTTATATTAAGTACATCAATATGTAAATGTATTTGTAGTATACTTAGCATAAAATAAATGTATTTTAAATACATTTTAGTATATTCATTTTTCACTATGGCGTTTTTTGCATCTGGATCGTAGCCACTCTCTGATAGCCTTTAGCAATGAAGACAGACAAATTCCACATGACAGATTTTCCTCAGCAACAGCAGATCAGATGATAACAGATATTCTTGCCATTGCTACAACCAAACAAGCTTTTTGCAGTGGAAGTTAGTTTTGTATTCAAATCCCACAAGACTACATGGAATTGTCATGTTTTGCTTCTCACCAAAATAATGCTAATAATATTAACAAGCATTGCCTGTACTTCTAAGAGGGGTATAGAGGATTTTTTTCTCAGCTTTAGTTTTTAAGTAATTTTAGTACTTCAATTTAAACTTTTATTTCAGTTAGTTGTCAAGGCAAGAATTTTAAAGTTTAAACAACAGCAGATCAGACGATAACAGAGGCTGTAGCATTAAAAAGTATTTTAAAATATTTATGCTAAGCTAACAGCTGTAACGGCTAACGGCGCTGGTGCTGCATTTAGTCAAAGGAGTTTTTCAGCCATATCAGAGATGTGACTCCATCAGCCTGGGAATAAAAGCTGCTCTGCACACAAATGTTACTGACAGTAGAGATATGAGGAGGATGTGCTTTTGGATATAACAGATATGACAGATATTCTTGACATTACTACTGTTGTGTTGTTGTTCTCAATAACCAGTCTGTATGAGACACCAGCTTATCTGATGTTTGGACGAAATTGTGCGTACGAAGTTGCCTAGTCTCATAGCTGACTAGAGAGAAACAAAAGACATTGAAAGTCATCATAAAAGCTACAATGAGAAAATTAAACAGTACGCAGACATGACAGGACGAGCCAAAGAACACAGCTTTAAGTTAGGAGACGTTGTATATGTGGCGAGTACGGAAAATGGAAAGCTGGACTCTAAGTATAGAGACACTCGCTATGTACTGCTGAGGCACGCATCGGACAATTCCTTTTTTCTCGCGATATCACTACACTACAGCTACAACCAAACAAGCTCCTTGAAGCGAAAGTTACTTATGTATCCCAATTCCTGTGGGTCTAAATGGAGTTTGCATGTTTTACTTCTCACCAAACGCTATGTTAAATTAACAAGCATTGCCTGTACTTCTAAGAGGGATATAGAGGGCTCGGTGTTGAAACGTACAGCATCCCTGCAGAGAGCCGCAACAAAGAGCCAGGGGCCGGGTAGGCCGACACACTGTGCACTGTGATGAGCCACGGGAATTAGATGAGAATTAAAAGGCTAAAGCGTCATAGTGTGTCTAAGTTAGTTTAAATCCACTTTAGAGATCTTCTCTCCCTCCCACTGCCACTTGGTAGTGAACTTTGTGATGAAAAAACATGTAAAATTGAATGCGAAAGGCATTTTTTGTCCATTGCTTGTAAGAGATCATCTTAATTATTGCTCAAAAAATGAGCGATTTTGCTCCTGGGGTGGATGGAATGACACGTGTGCCGTCAGAGAAATTCAGCCGAGATTAAGTTTGATTATAGAGAGAGAGGTGTAGGAGGAGAGAGATCAAGACAGAGAGAGAGAGAGAGAGAGAGAGAGAGAGAGAGAGAGAGAGAGAGAGAGAGAGAAGGGGGGCTTGAGTAAAGGCACCGGGCTGACTTTAATAGAGAGAGCCAGCTGCATTGTGTCCCTCTTGAATGCTGTTTTCATGAAGAATGTTTAAAAAGACATTGCTTCCTGGGAGCGTAATCTCTATGGTTACAAAGTGGGGGAGCCTGTCGCTGGATGTCGGGGTGGGGGTGACGCTTTTAGGGGAGTAGATTTCTTTCTTTCTCTCTCTCTGTTCTGGGGCAGTCAGCTTTGTGTCGAAGGGATTCAGGTTGAGTTCATCTCTCATGGTGTAGACACACTCACTTTCAGCTGAAGCCTGCAGACAGCGTTGACCGGATTCTGCTGTCCTCTCTCTGAACCAGTTTTGGAGTAGAGAGATTTCTACCCAGGGCTAAGATGTACTCAAAAAGCAGTCTGTCAGGCTGGGACTCGTGGGACTCTCTTGTGTATCTTTCAGAAGCTGCTGCATCCAACTATGAAGCTGGACCTGAGACCGCAAGTCCAGAGAACATGCAGTCATTTACAGTAAGTGTAATTCATAAGATGACATTTGAAATATAATTTTTCATTTTTTCATTTAATTTCAAATGTTTACATTTTTAACTTAAAATTTGTAATGTAACATCTACATTAATTCATTATTAAAGACAATATGTTTGAAATAAATAAACCCAATTCTATAAAAACATGTTTGGTAACACTTTAGAATAATGGTCATTAGTTAACATTAGTTAACTACATTAGTTAACATGAACTAATAATGAACTGCACTTATAAAGCATTTATTTATCTTTGTTAATGTTAATTTCAACATTTACTAATGCTTTATTCAAATCTTGTTAACATTAGTTAATGCAGTGTGAACTAACATGAACAAACCATGAACAGCTGGATTTATATTAACTAACGTTAACAAAGATGAACAAATACAGTAACAAATGCATTGCTCATGGTTAGTTCATGTTAGTTAATACATTAACTAATGTTAACTAATGACTATTATTCTAAAGTGTTACCAATTTTTTTTAAATATTTATGTATTCTTACCTTTTATATTTTGAATGTTGTGCAGTTTGTATGAAAAAAAGGTTGAAAACATATTTGAAAATATTGAAAGGTAATGCTTTGTAAATATTCTTTAGTAGACACAGAAAAGTGTGACATTTTATGAAAAATTACAGTTTTCAGTTTTACAATATTATTACAGTTTTAGTGTTATTACAGTTTTGTTTTTTTGGGGGGGAATTATCAGGATTCCTTAGTGCCTCAGTACCAACCAGTTGAGGAGTTTAAATCTGCACAGGCCTTTGAACATGTTTTGACGTGCATTTGTCATTTTAATTTTAATTGAAAATGTTTGTTTTTGTGAAATGTGAAGACATTCCATAGGCGTAATGGTTTTTATACCGTACAAACCGTATTTTCTATCCCTTTACACTGCCCCTGCCCCTAAACCTACCCATCACAGGAGACTGTGCAGTTCACTTTCTGTGAAAAAAACCTCATTCTGTATGATTTATAAGCATTTTGAAAAGTGAGGACATGGGGAACGTCCTCATATTTCACCCTCCTTTTGTAATACCCATGTCATACCCATGTCATTATACACATTTGTGTCCTGATATTTCACAAAAACATGCCCACACACACACACACACACACACACACACACACACACACACACACACACACACACACACACACACACACACATATATATATATATATATATACACACAAACACACACACATTTTATTACATTTTTAAACACGATTCCTCTGCTATTGCTGGCTTAGGAATAAATAGCTTTGGCTGAAACTCCCATCAGCTTGGGAGCTACTCAGCTACTCTGTGGTGTGCGCTAATGTGACGGACAGTAGAAATATGAGGAGGTGTGTGGATGTGCTTTTGGATATGTGCAACACACACATACTTGCTCATTAAACCCTCCCATCCACTTTAGCGAGCAACTTTTCCCAGGACTGTTCTCCGCCCGCTCTGTTCTCCTCAGACAAAGCTGGGAAACGGGAAAAGCCAAAAAAGTTGCTGCAATAGGAAGCCCAATCCCGCACAGCGTTTATGATTTATCCCTGTTTGATTCCCGCTCCACTGACTCTCTTGCTGGTTCCCTGCATTTTTATGTGGAGGCCGGTCAAATATTCAGCTAATCATTCTTCCATTTCCTTCCTCCCTTCCCGAAAATCAATTTTTCAGATTTCGTTGTTGACCTTCCAGGGATGTATGATTAGCGATGGCTTGTTTTTATCTGGAACATCAGTAATAGGGTGATGTAAGAGATAAACAAACTATAGGTTCTGGTGATTTGGTGAAATGATTGTGTTGGTTTTGCACAGAACTTGCTTGAGTGTATATCGGAATAATGCATTTCGGAAATTTCAACACTGGTTTCGTGAATCTAGGTGTTGTGCAAGGGCTGGACGTCCTCCACGTCTGTCAGCTTATGCTTGTCCAGCTTCTCATTAAACAAACATTGTGCGCACTTTAATGTTTCTGGCTCATAATTAATGTTTGTGTTTACACTAAATCGAGCCTATCTGAGTGAGCTCCGTCTCACTGTGCAGAGAGAGTGAGTTTAGCCACTACTGTTGAGAGCTACTCAGGAAACATGTTGGCTTATCGAGTGCAGACATATTGCCTGGCCACTGGCTGGGGGGGTGGAAGGTGGTTTCCTGTCATTCTTCTGCTCAGAGCAGTTCCCATGAGTGGGCATGCATAGCCGCACTAGAGCAACAGCGAAGGGAAGCAGCATCACCTGTGTGACTTTACTTTTATCTAAGACACAGAAAAGTGCGCGTAGATGTAGGTGGACGTATATGCGGTGAGCGATGCATACAATCCACGGTCTGTGCCGGCTCTGCATCGAACGAAACTTGCCACAGGTTTGTTCTTTTGTTTTTTTTACTACTTTGGTTGTAGTGTTATTGAAACTGGTAAGGAACAGTTATGGCATGTTCGGGCTCGGAAAGATGTGTTGCATATTATTATTTTTTTGTTTTTGTTCACTGTGTGGTGGTTTAGCCTAATGTTTAAAGATCTGGGCTGGTTGAAGGCTTGAACTTCACAATGAGCTTTCACCACTGGGCTAGGCACTTAACCCTAGGTTGCTCCAAATTGGCACTGTAAGTGGCTTTGGATAAAAGCGTTAGCTAAAGTAGTAGTAAGAGTTCAAACCTTTCCATTATTTTATATAGATTGATCATTGAGAATGATGAGGGTAAACAGATTTGGTTTTGCTGTCCGTAATGGAAACCCTCAAGCATGAGATGCATCTTGAGCTCACCCAGGACAGACAACTTAATCAATGAAAGTTAATCAATATATGGAAGAAATATTAGAAATAAAAGTGGGGTTGGGGTCAAGGAGAGATGCCGGATAAGAAGTCACATGAGTGAGGTAAGCAGCCACTTATACATCTTTGTTCTGTGATTGACAGAACTTGATGAATAGAGTGAACAGATGTTTAAGTTAAGGAATGGAGGGTGTCTGTGATTTTGTTGGAGTTGCCAATCCATGCTTGCCTGTAATAATGATAGGAAAAATAATGTTACAAAAGATTTATTTAACTGAAATGAGAAAAAAATGTCTGATAGATTAGTTGATGCATTACAATGTTGTTACCATATTTTAACCATGCATCTTCTTAGTCACCTTTTCTGTTTTATATATAAGTCATGAAACCATAATATAATATAATGTAATATAATATAATATAATGTTTTATTGTAATAAATAATAATAAATGTATCTGTACATTTTTGACATTTACATGTAAATTTAAAGGCATTTAATCATTTAGCATTAGAATCCTGAAACCACAAATCATCATGAAACCTTAAAATGTAATTCATAATATAATATTAACCAAATAAATGACTTGATAAACCAAATAAATTAATTTATGAAGAGGAAAATATCAGCAAATCAATTTGCATGGACAAAACGCTTTCCTTATTGAGAACCACAAACAGTACCAAAGATTGTAGATAGAACATTGAGGGTGCTTAGTCAGTGAGCTGAACGGCCAAAACCAGGACATATTTTGAGTTAATTGTTTGGAAACTGGGACAATACCTCATACAATCAGGTTATCTGCTCATGCTCTTGAAAATGTTGCTTAAAACTCGATTTAATGATGGACAGAACATTTCTGCTTACATCTTAAACTGGATTATGGTGTAATGTATGAGTATTCTCATAACAAGAGCTAGTCCTCCTCATTCAGTAATGCCAATACTTTGACTACACTGATCACACAGGTGAGTGTCATTGTTTTAACTTGAACTTGAACAACAAACAGGAACAGTGAAAAAGGTTTCTGTGGAATTTCATGTGGATAATTATTTCATCACAGCAATTAATGGGGCTTATAACGAGGGCAACCACATCGACCCAGAGGAGAAAAGAGGAACGGCAGTGAAAGTCCTAAAGCTGTCATCACTTTTTCTCTTTTTATTCTCTCTCCCTCCCTAAACAAGCCTCTTTGTTGTTGTGCGGTCAATGTCATGTTAAATGTGAGACGCCCCCCTCCCCTTCAACATTTCCTATTTAGTTTGGCTCCAGGTTCTGTTGACATTTTGAACTTCTACTGTCCAAATATTCTGTCTCTGCTGTTTGTCAGTGTCATGGCACTTTTCTTCCCCCGTCATTTCCTTTTCTTGCCAGGGAAAAAGAAAAGCCCCATGATCACCCAGCAACCCTGACTAATTTCTCAGCTTGTAGTTTTTAATATCCCTGACTCTTTGGTGCTGTGGCATTTGGGTCTTCGTGCTGCTGGGGTACAGTGGTGCTCCGGGGGGGATGTTTGTTTCTGGCACACACACACACAGACACACTCTCTGACCCGGCTACCGTGGGGCCTTACACTGTACTCTGTCTGTGGATGGTTTGTCTTCCTGAATGTTCTGTAAAGGTTGAGGTCACTTTCATTTCAGTCTGTTTAAAAGAGAGGTATTTTTAGGAAAGCTATATATTAATGACTTTCATTTAATTGGATTTGAAAGTGAACCCCAACTTTTGATTCATGGCCCCAGTCTTTTTCTTGTGTTACTGTACACTACTGTTTAAAAGATTTGGGTTGGTAAGATTTTTTCTTTAATTTCGTTGAAAGAAGTGTCTTATATATTTTGAAATATTTAAAAATGCTATAAAAATGTATTCCTGTGATTGCCAAGCTGTTAAGTGTTTAGATAGTTCTCAATAAACATTTTTAAAATTACTGTTATTATTATTATCAATGTTAAAAACAGTTGTGCTGCTTAATATGTTTTGTGGAAACCATGATATTATTCAGGATTATTTGATGAATAGGAAGTTCAAAAGCACAGCATTTAGTTGAAATATAATTATTTTGTAATTTATAAATGTCTTTACTTGCACTCTTGAAAAAAAAGAAAAAAACAGTATAAATGTATGTTCTCTTTCACAGGTGACCATTTTGAGAGGAAAAGATGGTTTTGGCTTCACCATCTGCTCTGACTCACCTGTACGGGTACAGGCTGTTGATCCAGGTAATTTTGAACACTCAGGATATTTCAATATCAATATAATTTCTCAATATCTCTTTAAATTCCTTATGAAACATAATCATAGAACATAGTACTAATCAAGGTACTTAAATACTATGATATTGCCACATTCTTAGAAAAAAGTGCATACTCGTACATTAAGGGTACACAATACTACTCTAAAGGTACTAATATGCACCTTTTAAGGCAAGATAAATAACAAGGTTGTCCCTTTGACGGTACTGCCCCAGTGACAAGCACTAGTACCTCTAAAGGTAATTTTTTTTTCTGACTGATGAATTGCATGAATTTAGGGGGTCCAGCTCACCAGGCAGGCTTACAACAACTGGACACATTATTGCAGCTGAACGGCCAGCCGGTTGAACACTGGAAGTGTGTGGACCTGGCTCATGCCATCAGGTGCGTAGGGATGTTTTTGTTGATCATTTTGTAGCCACATGTTTCACAACAATTTTCTTAATCACTTATAATGACTTAATCACTTAAAACACGAGCATATTTCACCTATTTTAGCCTCACTCCACTGGCTGCCCGTACATTTTAGGATTCATTTCAAAATTCTTTTATTTGTTTTTAAATCTCTGAATGGTCTTGCCCCACCCTACATCTCTGAGCTGCTACACCCTTATACACCCACCCGTTCTCTCAGGTCAGCCGATCAGCTGCTCCTGAATGTGCCAAAAACAAAGCGAAAGCTCAGAGGGGACCGTGCCTTTGCCGTGGCAGCTCCTAAACTTTGGAATGATCTTCCACTGCCCATTCGACAGGCCTCTTCGCTGTCTATTTTCAAACTCCGTCTAAAAACCCACTTTTATTCCTTGGCCTTTGACACCTGACGTTGACATTTCGTTTTATTTTATTGTTTCTATGGTATCGCGGTTAGTCTTAAATCTGTTTTATTTGTATTTTATGTATTGTGAGTCATGGATTTAAAAAATTTTTTTTTTGCTGTACAACACTTTGGTCAACCTCAGTTGTTTTAAAGTGCTTTATAAATAAAGTTTGATTGATTGATTATAATAACTGCATGCTATGAATCATAAGTTCGTTAATAGTTAACTCATAATTTATAAAACATTGTCCCATCATTAATAGACATTAGTAAGCAGTTTATAAATACAGCTATAAATGATTTATCCTTGATTTATAAGCATATCTATAATGTGTTTAATAATTGTATTTTCATACTTGATTAATGATCAATTTATAATTTTTAAATTAAGTATTACATTATTTACAAACCAGTTATTAAATATACATTTATACATCTTATTATGGTAACACTTTACAATAAGGTTTCAATAGTTAACACTAATGTTAACAAGATTTTAATAATGTATTAGTAAATTTTGAAATTAACAAAGATAAATAAATGCTTTATAAGTGCATTTACACACTGTGCGTGTGTGTTCACGGTGTGTGTGTGTTCACTACTATGTGTGTGCAATTGGATGGGTTAAATGCAGAGCACAAATTCCAAGTATGGGTCACCATACTTGGCCACACGTCACTTCACTTTCACTTTCACTTTATTTGGTTGTTAAGTCTGACGTCACGCAGCAGCGCTTCCGGGTCCAAACGCTCAAAAAAAATTATAATCATAACCTTTATCTCCATACCAATATTCCAGATGGCCAGACAGTGATTCATCTTTTATAAATCAATAAAATATTAATGTCTGTGACACTGTAAGCATAGAGACTGTTGTGTAGACTGTAAGTATTTAAAATGTTTAACTTTTTAAAATGTTTGATGTTTAATGTGAATAAATAGCGCTCATAAAAGGCCGTCGATGGCATTCTCAAGTAAAACGAGTTGAGGCTTGGATCCAGAAACGGCTTTCCTTACGTCACAACTTAACAAGCGGATTATTTAGACATATAGTAATAGTTACTCAGTGTGTTACTACATGCTTTATTAACATGTATTCCTACTGTAATTCATGATTTATTCAGATAGTTATAAAACATGTATTAGTTGTCAGTGAACTATTTTTGTGAGCTCATCTAAAGTGAGGACTATGTATGCCTCGTAATGCTTTTACAAAGGAGATTTAAAGGCTCAGTTAGCTTCTGAACAGAAAAAGGAAACAAGCACAACACAGAGTTATACAATATTTATCTCATTATGCAGAAAATACTGCACAGTTGACATAATTTTTATTTTTATTTTTGGATGGACTATCTCTTTAATGGTTCTTTTTGAAATCTTTTGTATGCCTTATTGTTAAAATTATCTTTCTTCCTGCAGGAATTGTCGAAATGAGATCACAGTGGTGGTATGGAGGACAGTGCCTATTATGAAGCCTTACTATGAGGGGCTTATCCACAGACCTTCCTACAAACCCTCCGGATTTGATTCTCTATCTTCAACTGCAAAGACACAAAACAAAACCCCACCTTTACTCTCTCGACCCAACAATCGCAAACAGGGTCGTCGTAAAAAAGGAAGTGGTCCTGATAACGCAGGAAACGGAGTAGGAGAGTCATTGTGGTCTTGGACTGGCAAACGAGAAGAAAATGACTACAAAACACGCACCCAGACCCTCAAAGGTACCCGTGTGACATCATCAAACGGCGACAACTACATCATCCTCTCCCCTGTCAGCCCTGGAAACCAGGTTGGAATCTGAAAGCAAGTGCATTCTTATTCATTCTGACTGATGGCTGGGCTAATATGTGACGTTTGTGAATGTTCTATGTTGCAGATATTGCAGCCAGTGTATTCTGATTCCAATGGCACACTGGGAACTCTAGGTAAGACAGTCTATGAGAAGGTTTTCTGTTTTGTTGTACATGTTTAGTTTAAGATCTGATGATGGCTGATCTCAGATCAGTTTGAAATGGGAAATTGCTGCAAATGCTCTTTAAAAAAGAAGTATAAAAAGTGTGCAAGCACAGTCATTGCGAGCCCCTTGGTGCTACAAAGTACTGTGGCGGTAGGACAGATGGCAATACCATCAGGCATATTGACATATACCATGGTAGTGAATGATTAACATATTCATACATATTCATAGTTTGGGGGAAGATTTATATATATATTTTTTATGCTTTTATTTAAGTGGCATGCATTGAATTTGAATTGATATATATTAATAATTAAAGACATTTATAATGTTAGAAAAAAATCTGGTACATTGTTGTCCTTTTCGTAAGTGTTTAATGACATTTCCTGCCAATTCATAGGAAGAATCTATCAGACTAGCAGAGGACTGCAACAGAGCCCAGACTACCTGCAGGATGGGGGGCTGCACGCACAAGCCACCTTGTGCAGGTCTATGAGCAGTAAGACCACTACAATGCCTCCCTCATCCTACAGACAGAGCTTTGCCAACTACCAGAACTGCACCATCGTCCAGTCCCACCTGCCTCACTCCAACTATGGCACATATGTCAGTCTGGCCCCTAAGATTCTCATCTTCCCTGTTTTTGTTCAGGTACATTCATTATCTTTTTATCTTCCAAGTTTTTAAATGCAATCTTTATCTATGATTTATTTGATTTAATCTCTTATATTTAAATAAGTACAGAGTTAAAAGGTCAGCCGTTTATGTTAAGGAGTGTATGCTATTATGTGACTGTATTACCAATCATGAACAATGGCTGATTAATTTTCTCAATTAATATGTGGTCGTGAAAATGAAATGGTTGCTTGAAATAGTTTTAGTTGGACTATAATATATCAGGGTAGGCTACCTGTACCCGTCGGTAAACCAAACAGTTGACAGTAGCCATTGACTTGGCTACCGTCAACTGTTTGGGTAAACAATCCCTTTATGGGCTAATGTGCTATTATTGTATTTTATTATGCACTGTCCCAAATGGCACACTTCATGTGCACATGCGATCTTTTGGACTTACAATGGCCGCCGCGTACGCGTGTCCGTTAAGTCCACAAGATAGTAGGGTGTCCAATTTTTCATTGTCGGTTTCAGAAGGGTGCTCGCGAGCAACCCCCTTCGCGGCCAATATGCACCATCGATGAAAACTTTTGCTACCTGACAGTCAAAGCAGCATTCTGTCATGGAACTGTGGACTCGGAGGAAGATCACGGGAGCTTAGGGATACATTTGGGACAGGGCCTGGGATGTGTTATACTAACACACACCCTTGTGTAAATGACATGAATGACGTGATGCAAATACTGAGGCTGTAATGAGTGTTTAATTGCATTGCAGCCACTGGACCTGTGCAGCCCTGAGAGAGTCCTGATGTTGTCAGAGGAAATGATACTTCATGACAGTAAACACGTAGCTCTTAAGGTAACGCCACTAATTCTCCCCAAAGGAAGATGTGTTGCTCAGAGGTTGGGAATATATAACTGAGCTCACTTAACATGCATACTAGACCTAAAACATCAAGGTCCGTTTCTCAGTAGAAACATCTGAAGCAAACAAATGTTTCCATTTGCTCTTTTGCTCTGTTGGAGAAACAATTTAGATATTAAAAGGAATAGGCAAAAATGAAAATGAATTTGTCTGTAATATGGTTTCCTATCTACCATTATTACCTAGAACTTTAGCAGAACCTAGTACCTAGAACTTTAGCAGAATGTCCCTTCTGCTCTTTTCCATACATTAAAAGTGAATGAGGGAAAATGATGCTATTCGATGGCTTTGTATGAGGGAGATATTTAATATTTTATATCTGGTGAATCTGTCAACATTCATTGCAGACCATTGCCATGTTCAAAACATGTAAAACATTTTTGCATTTAGTTGAACAATTAATGACTTTCAGATTATTTTAAGCAAGACCTTGATCAGGTTCCAGAAATACAGCTTGAGATATAATGTCTGAAACGTCTTGTCTTGGATAAAATATGCAGAAATGATTCCTGTAATGTCTTGTTAGTGAGCTCTGAAGGTGACCTAGAGCTGGTGTCCCGTTTCAGGAGAATTGACTATTTTGCTTGGTCAGATTTGAGCTTGTTCTCATGATACCTCTCTAAAAGCCTGCTAGTCCAGAGACCCCAATGTTTTCTCAAGCTAGACGAAACACTACCTTTCAAATTAGATCCATTTCACTGAACGATCGTTTGGGAACTACAGGAATATTTGTCTCGGTGACAGTAATGCCCGACACAAAATATGTGCTCCACATAATGTGGAAGCAGATACCTTGATCTGAGATTTCTTTCTGCTGCAGCTTTAAAGGAAACCTGCAGTTTGTGAATAACATGACCTTGGCTTCCTCAGCATGAGCAATATTGAGCAAAGATAAATCTCAGAGTGCCACAATGGCCTCCAAAACCGACTTTGTATCTATAGCAATTCCCTTTGAGTGTCTGTCACATCCTTTGTGCTCTCTCGCAGGGCCCCCTTCTGCATGCCAGCTGACCTCAATTTTGCAGAGAGACCTGTTTGAGTAATGCAGTCAAGAGTTTCTAAAGATCAGAGTGTTTAAGAAGGATGAGCTGTACATCACTAAACACATTCCTCCAGTGTCCTAGAACGAAAGTGTGTGTATTTGACTGTGATTTAGATCAGCTGCTTTTATTAAGCTGGCCTAATTCCAAGCCTGGGCAATGGGCGCCATGAGAGGCAAAGCAGTGCAACCAGCCTGCTGCTTTCTGTGTGGGAATCAGAGCTTTTCTCTTGCCTAATAACCTTAACTTGACTTTACTCGATTCATTGCAACTTTAACAAGTGTTGTGGTTATATAATATTATTTAAACTATTGAGTAAAGGAGTTCATTCTCTGTGTAATTCTACATCTGCTCTCTATTTTAAATTAACACTATGCATAATTAAGATTGAGTCTCATGTTTTCCATTATAAAGAATTATCTTTGTCTTCACGTGGCCAGAACCTGAGTGAGAGTGGCACAAGAAGGTCAGACAGGGATGCTTCAGTGCGGTGCAACTCACTGTTGTCTGTATCGCCCCCTATAGGCTACAGTATTCATCTACACAGACCTGATGCTGTTGACCAGGGAAGATGAACCGGGTCGCTGTAATGTACTACAGAGTCCACTCTACCTCCATCAGATACAGCTACAGGACGGTATGCACTACAATTCTCACTTAACTCTGTGGAGAAGAGAAATATTGCAATCATGTTTTTGTCCTGCTATGATAATTGTTTTTGAGAGCACTGCTTATTGTGTTTTTTTTATTATTGTGTATGGTTGAAAATAGTGTATGTATTATTATTAAGTGGTACTGTGCTCAAAAGTAAGTTTTTTTATTCTGCTGATTTTTTACTTGATTTTAATTTCTGAATATCAATGGCCCCACCACACACAAAAAAAACAACAACAACAACAACACCAACAACATATCTATGTGCATCATACAATTGATGGTAGCAATTTATTTTACAGTCCTGTTCCTCATGTACATACTATGTACTTATTATAGAAATTTACAATAACTGGGTACTAACCCAGAACCTACCCCTAAACCTAACCTTAACCCAAGTTACCTTATATTAACAAGTACATTCTTAGGTAAGTAAACTGTAAGTTTTTTTTATCATTACTAAAATACCACTATATAAAAGCTATAAATCATTAAATAAATAAAAAAGTAGACACTTACTTTTATTGGAAAAAAATATGGGATATCAGGTGCAAATCATGGCTGGTTTGTTTGATGGTTCTTTTTCATCACAAAGTATTCTAGCTTTTTTGAAAAATATTTGACATATTTAAATCTGCAGAATTCAGATGAACAATGTTTAATGCATCACAGAAACATAAATGTCAAATCTATCAGATTGACAGATGTCTATAATCGAACAGTTCGATTATAATTTCTTATTGATTTAAGCAAATTGCATTTGTTTTGGCACATGTGTGCAAAAGAGTTAAGTAAAATTGTCTATAATTTGCTGACTAAATTCCTAAATGACTAAATGCACATGGCTTGTTGATCAAAACTGATGAGTTGATTCTAAATGAAACTGTCAAACTCTTTACAACTTATATGACTTATCCATTCAGTGATCACAATCTGTCAGACATTATATTCTACAAATATTCATGACATGGATTGTTTGTTAAATTGAGTTTGCTGTCAGCACAATCACCACCTTTTTTGAACATGGAGGAAGGAACATCACAACCCTGAACAGCAGCAGCTACATCAGTACTTATTTGTACATATTTGTACTTACGCATTTGTATTTAAACAGTACATATATTTGTGTAGAAATGTGTTACATGTAAACTGAAAATTCTTGTCATGGAAGAGCAATAGAAAGATGTGTAAGAAGATATGTATGTGTTAGAGAAAGACATAATAGAGTGTAAAAATGAACAAACAACAGTGAATTTTAGCTTACATATAACACATTTCTTAATAAATGTACTGTATAAATACAAATGTTCATTTTCGTGTACTACATTCGTGTACTACATTATTGACTTTTCCCAGTCTTTTTTTTACTACTTTCTGAATTTGTGTACTACATTATTGACTTTTCCCAGTCTTTTTCTACTACAAGAGCATACAGCTAGACAAAACTGAGATTATTGTATAGAATAGAAAGCAGTTAGTGTCAACAAAAAAAGTAAAAACACGAAATATTTGTGCAAAAAACATCTAAATATTTTGACCAGTATGGCTCACACAATGACGAAAACACTATTTAGTTATTTTGGTGGCACTGGCCAATTTACTGACACAATAACTAGGTTTTGAAGCATGAATTAAATGTTTTGGGTGAGTAACTATTTTGCAGACATGCTATAGAGTTCATTTGAGAATTGAGCCAAAGTGATTGAGATAAACTGTAAATTAGTTCATTTAATCTATAAAGCAGTTCTGCAAAAAATTATGTCATCGTCCAGCTCAGTTCAGTTCTCTTACAAAAGCGTCAGTACAGTCAGATCAATAATATAAATAGAAATAATAATAATATAATTAACTTAATAATGTCAGTCTGTCTATCCATCTCTCTGTCTGCCTGTCTCAATCATTCAGTCTATCTGTATATAATATCTCTGAGATGATTGTTTAGAATAGAGGGGATGTTAAGGAGGTCCACCCTGTGTTATTTGTAACTGTGTGTTAGTAGCGATAGTCAGGAAGGAGGCGTCAAGACTGTGGGAATGAGTATGTGCGTGTGATGAGAGCACAGCTCTCCTCTCTCTATGTGTCTGCTAGGAACAATGGCCATGTCTCCGGTATGGCTCATAGGCAGGGTGGGCGGGAAAGTGTATTCTTTACCTTCCTGAGAACAGAAATACTGCAGCATGTGGCACAGAGGGCATTTCTATCTTGAATCTTTATTTGACATCTCGGTTTCTGAAATAGCCATCAGTCTGCTGACCTTTTTTCCTTTTGGATATGAAATTAAAGCCACTTTATTGGAATTCCATTTATATTCCATTATTGGAACAGACAGGCAAACATATTTATAGAGGAACCAAATTAATATCACAATATTAATATGTCAATATGTAAAATGTGTATTCAAAGCATACAGACACACTTAGATATGAAAATGATATACTGTCAGTATGTATGTTTATATAAATGTAGTTTGAATAATTGATCATTTGAATAATTTGAATAAAGTTTTTCTTCCCATGACTATAGTTATTTTCCAGAATAGGCCAATCACATTTTAGTTGACCACATCCTTTCCCAGCAAATATATATATTTAGTGTTATTATATCAGTGTAATTTTAGTATTCAAGTGGCTATATGTAGAATTCAGACCCTTGCTATTAACAACACTGGTGGCCGTTAAGTGAGCTGCTGCACTCGTGCACATGTACAGTACAGGACTGAATGTCCTAATATACTCACGGCAAAGGTTTTTTGTTTTTCGCTTAAGAGTAAAACGAAGTTGGAAAAACCTTTGCAGCGATATACTGTTAGCGAACATCCAGATGCAATCCATGCTGCTGAGAGTGACGGTTAGATGAATATGTAAAATTGCACAACAAATATGACGATGAGAAAGCAGCAGTTGAGAAAGCATTTAATCATAGCAATGCGGATATGTTTGCACAAGCTCTGCAATTCACCGGCATCATGTAGACCGATGAGGTAATTAAAATGACTCTGTTATGAAATTAGCTTGATTATGAAGTATATTTGAGACTATAGACTATAATAGTTTAAATTACTCCCTTTTCTTTGCATGACACATTAACATTACAGTACAGAATGGCTCTTTTGGCATTATCCTGACCTGAAGATTGTATAAGCATTATAAGTGTCAGTGAATGGAAGAGAGGCTCTCGGGAGCACACTTAAATGTCACATCCCTTTGATTTTACCGGCAAAAACGTCCTGACTTTCTTTCACATAAACATACTGTAAGTCTTCAGGTTCTCATAGAAAACCTAGGAAGTCGGTGAAGGTCTTGTTTTTTATTTTTCATTACAAGATGTACACACATTGACAATAAAAAGCAATTACGGCAACATTTATCATTTTCGTTTATGTTTTTTTAAGATTCGTTTTCTCATCTAATATTTATATTTTATTTCAGTTTATTAGAATTAACTAAATTATTTTTAATAGTTTTCGTTTTTATATATAAAAATCTAAACATAAATTCTTGTAATTTTTTTGTGAAATTGAATAGCAGTGTATGCAGTGCACATATGGGTGACATATATCTGGGTACATGTGGGTGTTCACATCCCCCAGAATCAGGAAATGTAAAAAAAAAAAAAACACCACCCTGACAGCCTCGGGATGAAGAAATTCACACTTCTGTCTCCTTCTCTCCAGTTCCTGCAGACAAACTGCGGCTGTACATCTCCTACTGGATAGAGGTGAGATCCTGCATCTAACCACCGACCCACTCGTTCAGCACAGATTTCTGCTCACGACACATTTTAAGACTTCATCATGATTAACATTGTGCACTGCAATACAAATCACGCACAATGTAATGTGTTTCCCATCAAAGCGTTGACCCAACAGGATGGCCCTGTGGTAAACATTTACAGGATGTAAATGTTGTGTGGCTGTTAAATGGAGGGCCTCATGCGCCTGTGGCTTACGTCACATATTAGAGCCTTTAGAGCTGCTCTTTCTCTCTAGAGTAAACGTGCCTGAAAGACGTAGCCTGCTCACTCGAGCAAACACATTCATCGACCCAGCCATCTGCCCATCTCCCTGACAACACCTCACACATACACACACACACTGACATGAATGTGCGAGTGAGTATGATTGCATCTCTCATATGCCCTGCTCCAGCATAATAGCACATGGCACTGAGGTTTATTTGGAGGTAGAATGTTATTTTAAAAGCGTCTTTGTGTTATAAAAATGTTTCATTCCTTCTATTTCCTCAAATTAATAAGACTGTAATATGTAATTTTTTTATTTCTCTCACATACACACACCGTCTTTCATAATCACTCCCTTAATGTGGCTTAGACACTCTCTTTGTGTGTCTCTGTAGAGGACAGAGTGTCTGTTCAGCCTGGAAGCCTTTTCATCCGAGCAGAAGAGGAGGGTCGTCCAGTGTCTGAGAGACAATATTGACAAGCAACTCGCCCTGAGAGACAGAATAGGCCCTGACCAGGTACTAAATCGAACACAAGCGCACTCACTCACAAAAAAAAAACCCACTTAGATTTTGCATTTAACCACAGCATGTCTGCAATTCTCCAGCAGTTGTGGAGTATAAACGCTCAGGAGGGCTAGGGCTTTATAAACAGTCCTAGCATCTGCAAAATTATTGTATTCAGAGAGATTTTTTCTTATTTAACTTAAATGTTTTGTGGTGTTGCACGTGAAACTGTGTTCACAACCTATTTTGCTTCAATATAATATTCTGAGTAAAACAGCTTATTCAATGAGAAAAGGTGTAGGTTGGTACTTGACCCGAATCGAATGGTTCACGATTGGTCTATATGGTTGAAGAGCAGAGGCTGAAATATAAGAGGTCTTGATGACATCAGCTGAAAAGGAATTTTTTATTTAAAGGTGGAGAAAATCACTAAATTTTGAAAGCTTGCAAAAACAAAATGCTTAATTTTAATTAACATGCACAAGGACATGAATATGTATTACAGACCCCATGGCATTGCTTGATGAGCTCAGGTTTCCATCCTGTGTTGATTTCCCATTGAAACAAGAAGTCATGTCAGACATATATTCTTTTTTTTTTTTTTTTCTCGTTATGCCCGACCTAACTTCCTGTTGTAAATTTATTAATTTGTTACTTTAGAAAGATAAGTCACAGCCATAATCCAGGATTTGCTATTTGCTAGTTGGTTGCAGGAGGATTCTCATTCTAGAGAGCATCTGATTGGATAAAAATGTGTAGTGCAACAATGTCATCAATATCTTTCACCCGTTTTCTCTGTAGATTTTAGATATGTGTAAAACAAAGTAATTAAAATCAAAATTTGGGAGTACATGAGCATATTGATGGCTTCAAAGTGGCTAAGTGCAACAAAAGTCCTATTTTGATTAAGAATGTAAATATGGTCAATAATGATTTCTTGTTGACTTCAGCAGACTATGTGACAGAAGCTCGCTACACTCCATACAGTGCACATACGAGTTAAACATATTGTTTGTTTCTTATTTATGCTCTCTCTCTCACTTTCTCCACTTGGTGGGCAAGTGACATCAGGAGAGCAGCGACATCATCATCAGACTAGCACAAACAGACACGCGCATGTGACGGCGTGAAAGAGAGGGAGAAAGAAAGAGAGTGTAGAGAGATAGAAAAGGGCTGTTGTAATGCATGCTAGTATGATGGAGGACTACATTACTTGCTTGTAGGGGTGAAACATTGGATCTTTATGAAGGTAAGGTCATTTACAATGTTTTTCTGCATGTTCTGTATGTCTTGAGTTTATTGCAGTGTCTGGTGGAATTTTTTTTTTCATCCTTAGCACCATTGTGATTTTATTAGCATTTAAGAAGATATGTTAGAGATGTATGTATGAATTTGTTTTGAAATATGCAAGTTTAAAAATGCATTGTAGCTTAACATGACAAAAGACAGAAAATCACTAGTTTGAAGTTGTAAAATAATCTAATAATCTTGTTTTTTGCACATAGTGTTTGACAAATACACTTGAGTGAGCATATACATATAGACTTATGGCATTCTATTTGTGCTGTCACTGTCTTTAAAGAGCTGAGTAGTAGAGCTTGTGAGTCAGTTCTGCTGCCAGCAAAATACTTTATGAGCTGATTAGATGTGTAGGTCGCATGAATACATTAACCTTTTCCTCTACAATAGGGAGACGTAAAATACAAATTTCACATTTTTTTCTCCTGCTTTTTAATTTTCTCTCTCTGCCTTCCCATTCTCCGTGGTGCATAAGAAATCAATATCCAATATAATGCAGTGTTGCGGAGTTGATGTATTTTCTTTCTTTCTTTCTTTTTTTCTTAATCCGTTCATTTCTTTATTCGTTGATCATTTTGTTTATTTATTTAGATAATTGGTATTAAAATGTATCAATACTGTTTCCACTGTTTGGTGTTTTAAAGACTCCAATTATGTTTTTGTAAAAAAATTATAGTATTTTCTAAACAAATATCTTATTTCCCTTGCAAATTACTGTAATAATTGCATTTGGGGAAAAAAAATATCCATTCTATTCATTTTTGTTGGTGATCAGTTTCACCCCCAGCAAAAATATGTTGTAGAGAAAACAGCATGTCGAAATTGATTGCAATTAATAATGTGTAATATCTGGAGTCTCTAAAACTTTATTAGTTAACTACATTAGTTAACATGAACTAATAATGAACTGCACTTATGAAGCATTTATTTATCTTTGTTAATGTTAATTTCAACATTTACTAATACATTATTAAAATCTTGTTAACATTAGCTAATGCACTGTGAACTAACATGAACAAACCATGAACAGCTGAATTTTTTATTAATTAACGTTAGCAAAGATGAACAAATACAGTAACAAATGTACTGCTCATGGATAGTTCATGTTAGTTAATACATTAACTAATGTTAACAAATGAGACTTTGTGGTAAAGTGTTAACTATTTTTTAATTAACTTAAATAAAATATATTTGCTATGTATTATGTTTTTAATTTACATAACAATACAGTATTTTTATGTACGTAAATTTAAGAATGTGCTCTAATGATTTTGCCATTGAATATGCAGGTGTCAAGAGCTGAGAGTACAAGTGAAGTGTGTTATACAGTTGTCTTACACAATATTAATTTGATGCATGTTTTTTGCTAAATTTATTTTTTTCAGGTTTTTTTAGCCATAAAGTAGTAGATTGTTAAATCCAGAGCTATTTGTAAAATTTCCATTGTGTATTGACAGATGCTGGAACCAAAAGCAGCCGAACAGACTGATCTGGGTCTGCTGGGCTTCAGCCCTCACAGTGTGTCTGAGCCCTGTTCCCCATCATGCCCCTCTGCATCACCCATTATGAGAAGAACCAACTGCAGCTCTACAACTCAGCAGCTCTCTTACCAAGATCTGCACGGCAGCACCGGAGATGCCAACCAAACCGCACCGACCCTTCGAGACGCTTGCAAACCTCCATACATGGAGACCTCTGAGATTTGGAAGGACAGACAGAAGGAGGCGAAAGGAGGAAGGCAAGAGTCAGAACTGGAGAAAAGGGAGCAGGGGGAGGGTGAGAGCGCTTCTGAGACCATTAGTGTTGGCGCCAGACCCACATCTTCATCGTCATCTTCCTCCCCTCTAGTTATTCCAAAGCTGTGCCTGGATCGCTCCTTCAATGCAGATGCTTTGACCTCACCATCAACTGATGATGATGAGGAGGAGGAAGAAGAAGAAGACGACGAGGACAGCGATGAAGGATTTCTGAAGAGGAGGAGTATGGTGGAATCATCTCCTAGCAGTGGGCAGCAGAGTGGGGGCTTGTGTGTGCAGAGGTCCCTCCACAGACGGACACACAGCGAGGGTAGTTTGCTGCAGGAGCCCCGGTCTCCACGCTTCATCTCAGATCAGGCCATCGACTGCATAGAGGCCAAGCGAGAACCTCCGGAGCGCTGGGCGATCCCGTCCCCACAGACCTTGAGGAAAGAGCTCACCAAGAATGGAGGATCTGTCCACCAGATCTGCCTGCTCTTCACTGGAAGGAGGGTGCGTACAAATTCGTTAATATCAAATTTCAAATACTGCATAATTTTTTTTATTCTGCATTCTGAATACCATGTTTTTTGATTTGACTAGATTAATTTAAAAATCCAAACTAAATATGTCTTTTGTTAAAACTTCAGTGTTGGGGAAAGTTACTTTTGAAAGTAATGCATTACAATATTGCGTTACTCCCTAAAAAAGTTACAAATAGCATTACTTAGTTACTTTTTATGGAAAGTAATGTATTACGTTACTTTTGGTTATATACTTTTAACCCTGGGCTTGCTTGTTTGTTTTTAATAACAAAAGTTCTATTTTTGGCAAATGTAAAACGTCTCGGTTACGGATGTAACCCTCGTTCCCTGAGGAGGGAACGGAGACGTAACGTTAGTGACTAACGAATGGGGGTTTCGCTTAGAAGCCTATCATCTTCAAGCTTAGAGAAAACGTCCAATGGCGTGCCAATGCCATGGGGCATGCGGAATTTGCATACGTAACTCCGCCTCACCGCGTGAGTATATAAGGAAGTACGAGGCAATATCGCATTATGTTACCTGCTTGAGGAGCCAAGACTGAACTCCTGCGTTCCAGGTAGCACAGCTGATGTGGCAACGGGACGTTACGTCTCCGTTCCCTCCTCAGGGAACGAGGGTTACATCCGTAACCGAGACGTTCCCTTTTGTTCAGTCACTACGACGTAACGTTAGTGACTAACGAATGGGGGTCCCAATATAATCCCGCCACTCAGCTGTCTTCCAGCGCCCTGCGTAAGTGTGAGTACCCTGTCCTAAGACTAGTACGGACGAAGGACTCCCACTTATCACAGGATTACCAAGGTACACTGGGAAGCATATCCCAGTGAGGGAATGCCAAGGATGCCTACCCGTGGGGAGGACTTAAGAGACACATATGACCCGGCTAGGGGCTGCATATGGAGATCTCTAGGGTACCAGCCGAAGGTGGATTTTTAACCCTAGGGTTGGCGGGGGACACGCCAAGGGAAGAAACCCGCTCACTGCGGAGACTTACGGTGAAATACTCGTGTGGGGGTCGCCTGAGGGGAACCATGCACACGGGGCACCTGGCCGGAGACGAGGGTCTGGGCTCGCTAGAGGGCAGACACACAGGTATCGGCGTAAACAGTGCTGGAGGAGCTCAGGGCTCTCGGGGAGCTCACCTGAGGAAATATCGCACGTATCCAGTCCGTGGAGTGGAGTGGCGAGCAAGCGAAGACACCAAGCCTGGTCCATTACCGCCCCCTCGGGGGGGGCGAGTACATAGTCGGACACTGGCTCCACTCGGAGATAGTAGAATCTGGCGAATGTGTTGGGTGTCGCCCAGCCTGCAGCTCTTGGGCGTTTTCTCTAAGCTCGAAGATGATAGGCTTCTAAGCGAAACCCCCATTCGTTAGTCACTAACGTTACGTCGTAGTGACTGAACGAAAGGGAACACCTTTTACACCAAAAAGTAAAATGAATAAGCCTCAGGCGCAGTTGAAACAAACCTTTCGTATTTGCTGAAGAACAGGACACAGTGGAATAATGTTTAACAGTCTTACTTCAGCAATAAAAACAAAAAATTAAACAAATGTGATGTTTATCTTAAGTAATTTTTGCTTATTGGTACAGTTGAATTGGATCAGCAGCAAAGACATTGGTTAATAAAGTGAGATCAAATACATAAAGTATATTTGTGTTATTTAACATATTAATAAAGTTCCCTTTCAAAGTGGAACTTTGACGCAGCGTCTGGAGTTGGCGCTTTGGGGAATGCCCTCAGCATGAACAGTGTCTGAGCACGCCAATCTATTGGCCGATGGCGGTCTATGACATCATGTGCGTAGCGCCCGCGAGTATAAGAGGTCGTCTGCAAAATACGTCATCAGCTTTTTTGTCCTCATGAGCCATTTATTTTGAATGCTTGGACAGCAAAATGGCGAACTGAGTTTTCATCAGTGTGTTCCTCCGTGTAGGCGCTTCCTCACAGCAAAGGACTCAATTTAAGCTGACGGAGGAATTTGGGGAAGTAGTAAATATTTCCCAATCTCCTCAGGTGAGTTCAAGCGATCTGCTTGATTTAGAAATGTGGTCAGCAGATTCTTGTGATCATGCAGAAAGCATGTTGCTGGTGTCATCTGGTTCTGAGGAACTAGATGTGGTTGGAGAACCGTGTGATGATATTTCAACTGAGTCTGGCTCACCCGCCAGCCCTGCATTCAGGGAACTATTGTATGTAATTGCCCGTGCCATGCACAGGTTAAGTCTGCCCTGGTTGTGTAAGAAATGGGAAGTTGTTCGTGGTCACTTGGACGAGCGCTTCCTAGTGGGCCATGGGCCATGGGCCCTTCCTAGAAGGACATCTTCCCCTGTGTGGTTGTATGGTTAAATGGTTGCAATTCGTGGAGGCTTTGGGATACAGACATGTGGTTGGTCTCCTTTTAGTCTTTAAATGAAAGACTAAAAATGTTATAGAAGTTTAAATGTAATGTAAAGCAAATGTACTGTACTAACATTTTTTATTTAATACAAAATATACATTTTACAAAATAAATTAAGTTCCTATATGAGAAGTTCCTAGCCACTGGGTGTCACCCACATTCCATTGAATATTTGTATGTGTTCTCCTGTCACAAATTAATACATTTCTGTCACAATATCACTTCTATCACAAAACATAGCCAAATATGGAATCTTGAGTCTCAGACCTTTCAAACGATATGTGTTTTGTCAAGATTAGAAAAAGTTTTGTAAACTTTTTATAAAATAGTGCAGTAAATTTAGTAAAATGAAACATGACAATTCCCACTAGGGAGGAGGAGCCAGCTAAAAGGAATTAAAGTACTGTTTCCATGGTAACATAATGTCAAATTTAAAAATGGTTTCCATGGGATGAAGACTAAGGGCGTAAGCTTTTGAATGATTTCCTAATTTATAATGATTAATAAAATATGTGATAGGAAGAAAGGCAATTAAAAAAAGAGCTCCAAGCGTCTGGGTCGGTGACAATTAAGGGAGTCAAAGTAATGTACTACTTTACTAATTACTTGGGAAAAAGTATGATTACGTAACTCATGTTACTTGTAATGTGTTATCCCCAATACTTTCAATAAAGAAAATGAAAATGATTCACACTCAAAAATCCTTAATTAATACTTTAATGTAGTTTAATTAATTAAACATGTGTTTTGTAAATCTTCCTCAGGTTTGTGGCAAACCAAACTGTAAATGTGACATGGGAAAAACTGGTGTCAAAAAGACGAAGTCCAAGAATCTGTAAGTCAAGCAACTTTCCTTCTTCTACTTTTGCAATTTTATTGAGTGAATCTCGTAACACTATAAAGAAATGTTGGGGACATATTTAACCCCAAAATCAAAAGAAAATATAAGATTTTTTAATTTTGCAATTACGAAAATAGCTTGTTTGTAGCACCATTACATTTTTGCATCGTATCATTAATTTCTTGACAACTTAGCAGATTTACACATTATGTGGTACCATCAGATTTACCTGGTTCAAAATAACAAAAATCTTAAAGTCAAAAATATTATACAATGTGACTCAGCTCAACACTATTATACCAACCAACTAATTTTGCATTACAATAATGAGAATTTAGTGGAGAATGTGCCTCATTATCATAAAAATTATTTCACAATGAAAATCTGTATGGTCCTACAAATAAGATTAATTTTCTTTATGCAAAAAAAATATTTCTTGTTTTTTTTTAATTTATGTATCTATCATGTTTTTCATGTACATAAAAATATGTATGCAGTATTCGGTTACACTTTATTTTAAGATGTCTTTGTTACACTGTAATTATACTTTTAAGTACTGAGTAATATTAAGTAACTACATGTACTTACTATAGGGTTAGGGTTTGGTTTAGGGTTAGTTCCATGTAATTATGCATAAATTATAGTTATTACTATAGTAACTACATGTAACTTATGAAGCAATGAGACTGTAAAATAAAGTGTTACCCAGTATTTTTTTAATTAAAATGTGGCACATTATCATAAAAATAGGCTTATGCAAAATATTATTTCTTTTTTAGGTGAATGCAACTATGGAATGTTCTGCTTTAAGCGATGTGAACGTAATGTTTTCCATTCTCAGGTTCACTGGTGGAGAGCATAATTAATGCCTTTACTATCCATGTTCCTCCTACAATAAAGCTTACGACTGTAACCAGAACACATTTCCTCCCAGAAGCACTCGAGTGAACAGTTAGCTAATAAATCACATGATGTTATGCCTTTTGTCTTGTCACACAGGGCCAAAGACATGAAAAACCGCCTGACTTTTCTGCGGAAGAAGACCAATGACAGACATGGAAGCAATCCAGCCAGCAAGCTTGAGAAAGTCCTTAAGTCAGACAAGTGAGTCCATGTGATAGTTTCATGTATCAAGACAGTCATTCAGAAACTCTGAATGGGTGAATAGGTTGGGCTTTGATGTAAGTGTTGTGGGCAATCAAAACATCAGTGACGTTTTGGAGTTTTTGAATAGATGGCCTATTTTGTGTGCTATAATTATCTGTGAATGGATCATTAGTGTGAGTCATGGCTTTGTTGACCGCTCTGTCTGCTCATCCACAGACCGACTCCAGAGGAAGCACTCAAATGGGCAGAGTCGCTTGATGCGCTGCTTTCTCACAAATGTAAGATATGTCTCATTTGATATGACAGCTGTGTTGATCTCTGCACTTCAGCAGCTGTTACTGCTGTTTTAAACCATGTCGTTTATCCACATTAACCTCTGCTCCATGGACCCAAATCCAGATTTACCCCAGATTCTTTAATACGTATTCTGTTTTCTAATAAGCGTTAGAGTAATTTTCTCTTTCCTTCTTCAGATGGCCTGGTAGTTTTCCGCTCCTTCCTGCAAACAGAGTTCAGTGAAGAGAATCTGGACTTCTGGCTGGCATGTGGGGACTTCAAGAGGATCAAATCGCTGTCCAAAATGGCATCTAGAGCAAAGAAGATATTCACTGAGTACATCTCCATACAGTCCTGCAAAGAGGTAAGAACCTATTTTTAGTATCTATTTGTATTTTAGTTGTTATATTTATTTTAATTTAATGTGTAGTAATTTTGCTATGTGCTTTTGTCATTTTATTCGTTTTTGTTCTTTTTAAATATTAATATTTAGGTTTGAGTTGTTTTCATTTCAATTTGTGTTTAGTTTCCAGCTTATAATTTTAGTGCTTCAATTTAAGCTTATTTCAGCCAAGGCAACATTTCTAATTCTCTTTTAGTTTTCTGTATAATATTTGTATTTTATTTTATTTCAGCATAGTTTCAGTTAACAACAATGTTTTTACAATTTTTCTTTTCTGGTTTGCTTGCCACACAATGTGCATGTTTAAACTTTGATTTGACAGGCAAAAGTTTGCATATTAATAACATTTTAAAACAAATCTGTCTTGCCAAAAAGGTTTTTTAAAGAAACAATAATAAAGTTTTATATATATATATATATGTATATATGTATATGTATATATGTATATATGTATATGTATATATATATATGTATATATATATATATATATATATATATATATATATATATATATATATATATATATATATATATATATATATATATATATATATATATATATATATATATATATATATATATAACTTTATTATTGTTTCTTTAAAAAGCCTTTTTGGTTTTTTTATATTTATATATATATATATATATATATATATATATATATATATATATATATATATATATATATATATATATATATATATATATATATATATATATATATATATATATATATATATATATATATATATATATATATATATATATATATATATATAATAAAATATATATTTTTAATAAATAAATGGACCTAACCCTAAACACAAAAAAGGACCTTTATACAGAAATCATGCAGTAATTATATAGAAATGTACATAATGTCATGTGTGTGGAGAAGTGTGCAGCATACACAGAATAATGCATTTGAGTTGACAAAAGGAACAATCAAAACTATATACTTAGTCTCACTGTGTTGTTCTAGGCAAAAACATGATTTATTTGTGTGAGGATTATTTATTTATTTGTATTTATTTTTGCCCATTTTTTTATTCTACTTGCAATTTGTAATGTATTCCAGGGAGCAGATGTGCCAAAAAACAACCCAAAATAAATGTGAAAAGTGTCCTAAGCAGAGTCTTGTTTTATTTCCAAGGTTAATCTGGACTCATACACCAGGGAGCACATCAAGGAAAACATGGAGAACATCTGCGGAGACTGCTTTGACCTGGCTCAGAGCAGAATCTTTGGACTAATGGAAAGAGACTCATATCCTCGGTTCCTCCGCTCTGACATTTACATGGAATTAACCAACCAAAAGAGACCCGGCTCTGCCACAGATCCATCTTAAAGCTATGGCAACAAACTCTATATGTTGAAATATTTTAGATCAGTATTGCTGAAGACTTGACATTGATTTAGTAGAACAGGACGTGTCTACAATCACATTATCCACTGATGCACAGCTTTATATTGAAAGTCAGCTAAGCACCTTGGAGAGCTCAGCCCGTTGGATCATTGCATGGCCAAATTTGTTTTTGGACGCTTCTGTGCTGCACCCTGTTGGACAGTTGTGGCAATAAGATGGCGATAAATGTGTTATGAACATGCTGGAAGTGTTGACTCGAATCAATTTGCCCAAAACGCCTTGGCACCTGTTGACCAGTAGTGGCAGTACCTGGAGGGTGCAAAGCATGATGGGTATAGGAAAAAGAAAAATGTTGGTACTGTTTTGTTTAGCTTTACCAAGATAGATTATTTCACTTTCCTTTCCTGCACAGACCACAACATACTCCACCTTTACAAAGATCACAGTTTTATGTTTATAAGTGAGATGATATTGGACAAGTATTAGTTAACATCATTGTCCTTTTTTTATCTCAGTTGCAGTTGACAGCATGTTTATAGTCTCTCAATACTACTGTTGAATCTTTACAGACAGAAGGGCTTTGGTAACATTTCCACATTTGTTACTTTTGTAGTGGCCCCGTGGCTCTAACCCCTTATGATTCACAAGTGCAATATACAGTTAGTTATTCTTATTAACATTTCTTTAACAAAAACAGTATATTAAAGAGGTCAAATGTTAATGCATCAAAGACTCAGTAAGAAAATGTGATTGCTGTTGTAAATAACAGAGGCTGAGATATATGGAATAACAGTTATAGTGATGTTAAAAGTATAATATTATTCTGTTTGTTGTTGTTGATGTTAGTCAGTTGTTCATACGTCAAAGACACCTTAATAACAGCAAAAAGAAGTCAGAATTTATGTTTAACAGTGGCTTAACATACAGGAGCACATGTTGTACATAGCCGTACGTGTTCTGTGTTGATTTACAAGTTTATTTACCAGTTAGCTCATTGGGAGACTCATGTTTGTCAAATACAGTGTCAGTTTCCTCCTGCCTTAATCGTAACAATGTCCTTCCTTCTGTAATAATAAATATTTCTTGTATTTATTTGTGGGTTCATTTTTCACTCACTGCTGCCTTTATATGTAACATATTCTCATCAAATAAAATGTCTTTCAAGCATTGAGGTCAACTGGACATTTTTATACAGTCTTTGGAAATTAAAATTATTGTTTTTATTATAGTGTTATTGTTTTGAAATACACTATATTTCCAAACGTTTTGGGAAGCCTGCCTTTACATGCACATGAACTTTAATGACATCCCATTCTTAATCCATTTAATATGGACTTGGCCCACCCTTTGCAGCTATAACAGCTTCAACTGTTCTGGGAAGGCTTTTTACAAGGTTTAGGAGTGTGTTTATGGGAATCTTTGACCATTCTTCTATAGAAGCGCATTTGTGAGGTCAGGCACTGATGCTGGACAAGAAGGCCTGGCTTGCAGTCTCCGCTCTAATACATCCCAAAGGTGTTCAATCGGGTTGAGGTCAGTACTTTGTGCAGGCCAGTCAAGTTCCTCCACACTAAACTCGCTCATCCATGTACTGGTGCACAGTCATGTTGGAACAAGAAGGGGCCATCCCCAAACTTTTCCCACAAATTTGGGAGCATGAAATTGTCCAAAATGTCTTGGTATGCTGAAGCATTAAATGTTCCTTTCACTGGAACTAAGAGGCCAAGCCCAACCCCTGAAAAACAACCCCACACCATAATCCCCCCTCCAACAAAAATTACACTTGGCACAATGCAGTCAGGCAAATACCGTTCTCCTGGCAACCGCTAAACCCTTGTCCATCAGATTGCCAGACAGAGAAGCGTGGTTGGTCACTCCAGAGAACTTTTATTTTCACCTGTGGCCATGGAAGTGGTTAGAACACCTGAATTCAATGATTTGGAGGGGTGTCCCAATACTTTTGTCAATATAGTGTACCATTAATATCTTGGCCTAATGAAGAGGGTGTACACATCCTAAAAATCTCCAGAGGGTAGCAAAGTTCCAGAATAATGCAATAAGCCAAAGCCTCCACTATTTAGTTAATTAGTTAATTTATTTATATCTAACTTATATATATATATATATATATATATATATATATATATATATATATATATATATATATATATATATATATATATATATATATATATATATATATATATATATATATATATATATATATATATATATATATACAGTATATATATGTTCAGATTCTTGTGTGAAATTGTCTCTTCCCTCAGTTCTTCATTTATATATAAAATTAATAAGTGTTATATATTTACACACACAAGTGAAAACACAAGATTCTAAAAAGGTACTAAAGTACATACCTTTTACAAATGTGGCATTCACAATATTGTGTATTCTGTTTCATCTAAATAATACTTGTATAAAATAATTCTGAAAATAACTAAATTACAATCTGTTTTATTCACTGAATGTCTCTGTTCCATGAAAGCAGAGATGGAGGCAAATATTTGGTGCAGGAACACAGTACTTCCTCTTACTTTGGGCTGGGTTTGACCCGCTCATGCTGCTGCTGAAGGTGTGGAACACACTCCTTTTAACTTGAAGCTAATGTTGTACGAAAACAAATTAAAGGAAATGATCCGTGTGTAAGAAAGCAGCAACATAATTAGAGGAAAGTGAAAACCATGTTTTGCCTAATGTATAATGAAAGCTTTTGATTTTGCACTGCCTCTGATCCAAATATTTCTGTGATACATGCAGCTGTGTCAGCACAAGAACAACTATTCGCTGTATGCATACTTTTATGACAGTTCACCAGTGTGTTTACACAACATGTTTAGCATCTAAGAGTTATTTCCCAGAGCGGCTCTGTAGGAATGACACAGACATTGCAAAACATTTAATTTACGCCTGTAGATGCAAAAAAAACTATACATCCTAATTAGTAAGGCAGTCCATATGAGAGCCTGTCTTAAATGTGCAATGAGGTACCAAAAGCAGATGTTCAGAGTCATAATGAGTCATAGCCTCATTAATGACCCTGTAGGTGAAGGAAAGGACTCAGATAGGACTCACTGTTTCAGACGCAGACAGGCAATAGGTCAAGTGAGTGACGGTGATGACGCACACAATCCAGATGTCTTTACTACGAGCAGGATGTTTGCACATGGAGGTTGTTAAGTCTATTTAAAGATTCTGAATATCTTGTGTCAAAAAAAAAAAGTGTAGCTAAATATTCCATAATTGTCAATTACAAAATACAAAACAAAATGAAAATGACAACTAAAATGTCACATTTGTCCTTAACTTTATATTAATAATTAAGAAGAAATGAAATAAGTGAATTTTTTCATTGCATGAAATTGCTGATATTACATATTTCTACATATAGATGCAAACATCTTTTTTACTATACCCTGTAAAAAAAATACTGTAAATTTACAGCAACTAACTGGCAAATTTACAAGGGTTCTGTAAATCATTAATTACAATTGTACTGTAAATACAGCACACTACTAAATACTTACTGTAAAATTACCCCTTTTTTACAGTTGTTACTGTACAATTACAGTAGAAGTACTGTATGTACACTGTACAATTTACAGGAATTTACTGGCAAAAACATTACCATTTAAATCCTGTAAAAATATTGTTAATTGCTGTAAAATTGATTATAGAATAATACTGCAAAGCAATTAGCAGTTAATTGTTGAATGTGAAATACAGTAATTTGTAGTTTGTTTGTTTTTTACATTTAACAAACTTTTAAGTCAAACCATGATTCTATTTATGCAAGCTTTACTTTGAAACCTTGTTATCCTGTGCTGTCGTGGTAATTAAAAATATATATATATTTTTTTTTAAATTGTGCACAAAAGCTTTTAACCTATGGCTTTACAGAGACATCCAGAATCCGATTATGAATCTCAACAACGGTGACAATCAAAAAAATATTGAGGATCAAATATTTTAGTCACAATTCAGATGCATAATTTATTCATCCTTCCTTTGGGGTCAAGCAAAACGTCACTGGTCCCACTCATCGTCTTAATCACACACTAGATTTAATTATATCACATGGAACCAACCCAACCGATATAGATATTATACCACAAAGTGATGATGTCACTGACCATTACATGGTAACTTGCATACTGCGTACTGCTGAAATCTGTCATGTTGCGCCACGTTATCGACCAGGCAGAACAATCCTTCCAACCACTATAGATAGATTCTCAAATACCTTACCTGATCTGGCTCAGCTGCTAAGTGAACCCAAACAAACAGATGAACTAGAGGAAATGACTAGCAGTATGAGCACCATTTTCTCTAGTACATTAGAAATTGTAGCACCAATTAGATTAAAAAAGGTTAGAGAGAAAACTAAAGCACCATGGTACAACAGTGCTACACATGTTATCAAGAGAGAAACTCGTAACTTAGAGCGTAAATGGAAACATACTAATTTAGAGGTCTTTAGAATCGCATGGAAAGAAAGTATGTCACGTTATAAAAAGGCCCTAAAAGCAGCCAGGGCTGAGCATCTCCGCAAACTAATAGAAAATAACCAAAATAACCCAAGGTTTTTATTTAACACTGTGGCTAGACTAACAAATAAACAAGCATCGCCTGAACAAAATATTCCGTTACAGTTTAGTAGTAATGATTTTATGAACTTCTTCGCTGACAAAATAGAAAGCATCAGAAACAAAATTGTAAATGTACAATCATTAATGATGTCTTATGATTCAACCGCAATTATCGCCCCTCAAGAACTACTACACCGCTTTACAACCATAGGACAGGAAGAGCTAAATAAACTTATCATTGCATCTAAACCAACAACATGTTTATTAGATCCAATACCCACTAAACTACTGAAAGAGTTGTTACCTGTAGTGGAAGAGCCTCTTCTCAATATTATTAACTCGTCTTTATCTTTAGGTCATGTTCCAAGAATATTCAAGTTGGCAGTCATAAAGCCTCTCATTAAGAAGCCACAATTAGATCATAATAACCTAGCAAATTACAGACCAATATCAAATCTTCCATTCATGTCTAAAATACTAGAAAAAGTTGTGTCCGCTCAATTGTGCTCTTTCTTGCAAGAAAATGATATCTATGAAAAATTTCAATCAGGATTCAGGCAGCATCATAGCACAGAAACTGCACTCGTTAAAATCACAAATGATTTACTTCTAGCTTCTGACCAAGGCTGTATCTCAATACTAGTTCTACTTGATCTTAGTGCTGCGTTCGATACTATAGATCATAAAATACTATTAGATCGACTTCAAAATTACACTGGTGTTCAGGGACAGGCATTAAACTGGTTTAGATCGTATTTATCAGACCGCTACCATTTTGTCTGTCTAAATGGGGAAAAATCAAAGATAACATCAGTAGACTATGGGGTGCCGCAAGGATCCGTGCTAGGCCCTCTGCTATTCTCAATATATATGCTGCCACTTGGTAATATTATAAGAAAACATGGAATTAATTTCCACTGTTATGCTGATGACACTCAATTATATATTTCATCACGACCAGATGAAAACGCTAAATTATCTAAACTGACAGCGTGTGTTGATGATATTAAACACTGGATGACGTGTAATTTTCTGCTATTAAATTCAGATAAAACGGAGGTGTTACTTATTGGTCCAAAAAATTGCCCACAAAACCTCTCACAATACAACTTTAACTTGGAAGGATGTCCTGTCGCTTTATCCACTACAGTAAGAGACCTGGGTGTTATATTAGACCGCAACTTATCTTTCGAAAGTCATATTTCATATGTTACAAAAACGGCATTTTTCCACCTTAGAAACATTGCCAAGCTACGTAACATGCTATCTATTTCTGATGCAGAAAAGTTAGTTCATGCATTCATGACCTCGAGACTAGATTACTGTAATGCTTTATTAGCTGGTTGTCCTGCATCATCGATAAACAAACTGCAGTTAGTCCAAAACGCAGCTGCTAGAGTGCTTACTAGGTCAAGAAAATATGATCATATAACACCAATTTTATCATCCCTACACTGGTTACCTGTGAAGTTCCGTATCAATTACAAACTATTGCTACTGACCTATAAAGCCCTAAATGGGTTAGCTCCAGTGTATTTAACTGATCTTTTATCGCCCTACAATCCATCGCGCTCTTTAAGATCACTAAACTCGAGGCTTCTGGTCATTCCTAGGATATCTAAGTCCACTAAAGGAGGGAGGGCTTTTTCACATTTAGCTCCTAAACTCTGGAATAGTCTTCCGGATATTGTTCGAGGTTCAGACACGCTGTCCCAGTTTAAAACTAGATTAAAGACGCATCTCTTTAGCCTAGCATTCACATTATAATTAAGTTTTATACTACAGTTAAATCGCACCAACAGCATTAATATTCTGAACAGCAGCTATGCTAATTATTTCCCATCTGCTTTTCTGTTGTTATCTCGGGACACTAGTCCCGAGGTAACTAGTTCGTCAGCTCCAGTTTGTATCCAGCCTCTGATGGAGACTTCAGATGCCCCGACACCTGTGATGAGACGACTCGACGCCTGTGAAGAGACGACTCAACGCCAGCGTTGTTATGGCCTAAAATAATACATGATTGATTAACTTATCCTAACATTTTTTCTTTAACATTCTCTTTTCTAACATTTTTCAATGTACATTTATGAAATGCACTTTCTGTGAAGCTGCTTTGAAACAATGTGTATTGTGAAAAGCGCTATACAAATAAATTTGAATTGAATTGAATTGAATTGAATGCATGTTGGGACCCATGGAGGAGTTTTGATTGGTGGTACCCAGCATGCAGTGCAGCATGAAGTTTTTCATTGATTGTCACCATTGTTAAGATTCATATGCGGATTCTTGATGTCTCTGTGTGTCTAAGTAATGCCGTAGATTTAAACCTTTTGTGCACAATAAAAAATAAAAATAAAATCTATTTTTTTATTACCTCAACAGTGCAGGATATCATAAGCCTAGAAATCTAGATGCACCCAAGCGGCAGCAAATCTAATTTGTAGTCAGGGTAGTCAAGCAATAGCCTGGCTCTGCCCTCCTATGTACTTCCACTCAATTTTCATTTTCCTTCAGTACTCCGTCTGGGACTACGGTATATTCTTAGGTTTTCTCCGAACAAATTTTTACCGATCCAATCAGCGAACAGAGGGAGTGGCTGAGAACGATGACGTTGATGTCGTGCGCTAGTTTGAGTTGTAGTTCAGTAATGGTGGCGGAGAAAGATGCGAGCGAAGCCATTCATTCCGTTGTGGCACCGCTGCCGAATATCCAGAAGTTAAAGCCGGAACAAGAACAATCTTTGCTGAGTTTTGTTGGTGAACATGATGTTGTGTCCCGGGAAAAGTTTGATTTTCCAGCTCGCTCCATTAGTGGTGAAGGAGTTGGCTGAAGCCCCGGCAATTGTTTCTCGTTCGGTCAGAAGATATTGTCATCATTTACAGGGGCTAGTCAGTGATTTTATTGCCGTCCGTCTCCCACCACCCGCGTAAAAATCCCCGGGCGAATTACCTACTGTTTTAGACAAACACCAAGGTCATGTGGTGATTTAATTGCTGTCCGAATCCACATCTCTGAGTTTTCAAGAATATATCACTTTTTGAGCACTGCAGAGCACCGTACGGTTGTGCTTTGCTGTAATTTGGATGCATTTCTAGACTTGTATTTCTTTAAATGCTGGCAAGTATTTTCAAGAGCAATATATTTCATCACCGCTCAAAAAATAAAAGGAAGAAAAGCACGTAAACATTTGAATTGGGCCGTTATTTACGGCAGCATTTATTCTTATCATACCAAGCATATGATATTTTATTTACAGTATACAATCATGTTATGGACCACGTGACCAGCGCGTTGTCATAAGTCACGACCAAACGTTAGCGATTGGTTATGGCAGATCCAATAGTTTTAAACTTCAACAGAGTACCCGACTTCAAGGAAGTAAACGCTTGTCAATGGAGAGTGGCCAGACTCTCTGTACAAATGAAATGTACGAGAATCTGGTAGGACCAGGCTAGTCTAGCAACTCTCCATTGGCTTGCGAGCTGGAAAAACCA